>NC_068577.1:44523630-45148630 GCF_025698545.1 Gossypium raimondii
ATTTAATCATTTAAAAATTATAAAGATATAGACTATTCAAATAGTGAAATTGTATTTTTACTATTGTAAAAATTAAAATTTAATTTCGCCTTCCCTAAAAAAAATTTCTGCCTTCATCCCTAGTTGAATCGACGGTTGAATTGGTTAATTAATTTTTTTATAAATTTTTTATTTTTTTAAATTCTTTTTAAAATTTTAATGATTTTTAATTAAATTGATTTTAACGATAAATTAATAATCTGTCCGGTTTAAATATCAACCCAAATCTAAAAATCATACAAGGGTGGGTAACCGGTGAAGACATTTTGGTGCCAGCCAAGTTGACAATTGTTGGGACCATTGGCTAAATGGTGATAATGTAATGCACCACCTCAAATCGGTGGTTGAAGACTTAATCAACCCAAATATGCTTCTTTAGATAGAAATGGCTTAACACATATATAAGTTTGAGATTTTTTTTTTGTGATGTTCGTGTTTTTTTTTATCTAACCTGTTACTTATGTTTGGTAAAAATTATATAATTTAGTATATGAAGTAAATGGTATTAACCTGATTTGGCTTTATAGTTTATTTGTTTAAAATTTATAATTTATTAATAATATTATAAATTGAATTTTATCAAAATAAAAAGAAAATCACAGCCATTAAATTATATTTAACAAAATAAACATAAAATTAAATAAATTCACAATTAACAAAATAATAATAATTTAAACCTAATAATATTGACAATTAAATTTCATCAAATCAATCTCAAAACTTGAATTAAATATTAAAAATTAATAATGTTATCTTTGAGTACCAAAGCGTATAATTATTACTAAATTTAGGTATGAAATTAAACTAGAAAAGATAATATAATAAAACAATAGACCAAAAAATTGGAGGCAGGCCCAATCCAAATTTCTTTTTTATCTCAGAAGACATGCTCCATGCCCACACACAAGTTTCTTGTGTTCCAATAATTATAGAAATTGTTTAAAAGAAATTATTTTTGTTGATGTTATTAGAGAGGTTTATGATTGATAAAATAAGGTAAATTATCTATTTCCTATTGGAAAGAAAAGCCATAATTAGGGTATTGCACATGCCACACCATGTGATATATTTATGAAGATAAGATAATAAAGAGGGCATGGTCTGTTATTTCAGTATCATAAAATATTACAATCATTTTATAATAGGGAAAATTAAGGGGCACTACAAATAAGATTTTATTCTTTGGATTTATATAAGTGTGTGAAGCTATATTTGATAGATTATTGGTTAATATTTTAATCTTTATAAGCCACTTAAAATATTTTATATATTTTTAAATTAAATTTTGGATATCATTTGATATGTTAATGGTGTAATTTTTTCAACTCCATAATTAGAGTTAAGATGACGCCACATGTCTTTAATTGACACTAGAATATAGTGTGGAAATTACGTACTTAGAACATTAGAATGTGTTTACAAATAACATACAATAAATAATAAAATATATTGTTTGAAACTAATTAATAATAACACATGCAAAACGTACTATATTAAAATAAAAAAATTAAATTAAATTGTGAATAAAATGAAATTTAATATATAAACTCATTAGAGTATGCATAATATAATTAAAATGTAAATATTATATTAAATTAAAGTCATGGTTTAGTTGTAACATTGTTTAATTATTGTCAATAACTTGAGTTAAATCCAATCATATATAATTTTCTATTTGTTTTTCAGAAATAGAAAGACAAAAATACTCTCGAATTATATAACTAATTTTAATTATGGAATGATATTTTTGAAATTTTCTTAAGCGGGTTGGTGCTCGGTTGACTCGTAACACCAACTTAGTTAGGGCTTAAATACTAATATAAATAAATATATAATTGATGGAGATTATAAAATATGCATAATACAATTAAAATGTAGATATTATATTAAAATAAATCTTTGGTTCAGTGATAAAATTGTTTTATTAATGTAAATAGCATAAGTTTAAATCTAATCACATACAATTTTTATTGGTTTTAAAAATAAAAGACTAAAATATTCACAAATAATATAAGTTATTTTAATTACACAATAACATTTTGAAATTTCCCTAACCAAGTTGGTGCCGGTTGACTCATGACACCAACTTAAGGGCTTAAATAATAGTATATAGATATAGATAGAGATATACAATTGATAGAGATAATAAAGTATGTATAATATAATTAAAATTTAAATATTAAAATAAAGCTTTAGATTAGTGGTAAAATTGTTTTATTAATATATATAGCAGAGGTTCAAATCTAGTTACATATAAATTTTTTATTGATTTTTTAGAAATAAAAATACTAAAATACTCTCAAATAATTTAACATATTTTAATTACGGAAAGACATTTATAAAATTTTCCTAACCAAATTGGTGCTCGATTGACTTGTGGCACTGGCTCAATCAAGGGCTTAAATAATCGTATAGATTTAAAAATAAAAGATAAATAAATGGGACGTATGCTGCATCTAAACTTATTTGTGAAGTTAAAAAAACTCTTGTCTCTTGTGTATCAAATAATAATCCAAAATTTCACCTAGAACCTCTTTCAACTTTTTTTTACTTCCTTTCATATGAGTGTAGCATCAGGATTCCTAGTCTTTTGTTTTTTTGTTATAATGCCTAGAACTACCCATAATTCCTCCCTAATCCTTAAATAGGATGATAATATACTTCAACACACTCGAACCCATGTCTTCCTGCATTTCAATGCCAACTAAACTAACCGTCAATCACCTCTTTCAACTTTTAAATTAGAGGAAAAATACTTATTGTTATAAATCTATTGATAAATGGATGCTCATATAACTCTCAAAACCTTAAAATTCATTATTTTGTAGCTCTTGTAACCCCTAAAGAATTTATGGGGTATCTTAATTATCTTTATTATATATTTGTAACCTATAGTGATTGAGGCCATATAAATAAACGGAATGTACAAGCTTCTTGGATCTAAGAAAAGTAGAATTATCCTTTTACTTTTATGTCTACTCTTCTCTCTTATTTTACTATAATTCTCTTAGTTTTATAATACGTTATAAGTACGATCTTGCTTAGAATTAAAATTCTTATATATTATAGATCATACTTATCCTTCATGATTTTTCATATGAAGCTTTAAACACAAGATGCAAAAAGTTTTGCTAGGAGTTTTTATTTAACGTTTCATGTTGGATTTTTTAAACTCTTGAATAATTATGATGATTTTGTTTAATTTATTTTATTTCTATATTTTAAGGAGGGTAAAAGATTTGATCTCAATATAAATTTTGATCGAAGTAATTTTATGTCAAATTTTATAGATTACTTATGTGCTATTGAACTTTAGTAGAAGATAAGAAATTTAGGTAAATTTACTTATTACGTTACATGCTTATATGTTTATCACATCACAAGCTTATATGTACCTAGAATTTTGTTCATAAAAAATTACCTTTCTTAATATATGTTATTTGATAGTTGCTTGGTGATGTTTGAATGATGATTGTTTAATTTTAATGTTATCAATTGGTAGATTTGTAAATAATGATCCATAATTTTATCGATCATTTTATTAATCAAGGCCTAAGGTTCATCATAATATGTGACTTTGCATTGGTTCTTAGTCATCATTAAACTAACTATTTTATGTGTTTATTTAATGGTTTCAATTTGAATGTACATTCCAAATTCTAGCCAACATGTTTTCGAATTTTGATATCAGTATAATTTTGATTCAGTGTTATTGATGTCGGGGTGTGGAACGACGGAAATGTGCAAGTGTAGACAATCGCAACAAGTAATAAAGTGACAAGTAAATGTCGAGTTATCGTACCCACAAGAATGTGAAAAGAATTATTTATGAATGCAATTTTAAAAACACTTTGGTAAAGAAAAATATTTTGATTTCAGGAGGTGATTAAAAACTAGGATTTTAACTAAGTAAAATAAATAAAAATAAAATAAAAGTTCCAATGCATGATTTCAAAAGATGATTTTAATCAAGATGACATAATTGTGCTAGCTTAATTACATTTCTTAACTTAGAATTATTAAACTCATGTTTATGTTGTTACGAATAAATTCAAGGCAACTCGGTAATTTGCTTATGAACATACTTACCTACCAAAATCTATTTATCTCTTGACTATATCTCTATGACAATTCAACCGATTAAACAAATTTTAATAAGCAAATGTGTTAATGCACATACATACTTATGAAATTGAAATAATCTCTTGTACATATCTCTATGTCAATTTAAACAATTAATTCAATCTCATAAGCACATAAAATATCACATGAGGTAACAGTATATTTCTACCTTGAAATAGTTTAATCACAATAATCTTGCAAGTTATGCAAGGCTAATGTATCGCTAGATACCGTTGCTAATTTAACTGTAACTCCCCAAAATTCTTATTTTTGTTATAGTGAAAATGTGACACAATTGTGTATTGGCATTTGTGGTTAAGTGCTTTGGGTGAGTCTAGGAGGTCTTGAGTTCAAGCTTTGACTTTGGCAAATTTTAGTATTTTTCTGACTTAACCCCTATTTCTGGCTAGTAGGCTTTTAATTAAAAGTTTGTAAGTACTTATTAGAATGGGCTTGTTGGTTTGGTGGTTAAGGGGAGTGTTGGTCAGTAGAAGGTTAGAAGTTCGAATCCCCTTGCGTGAGTATAAGGACAAATATATATTTTTTAGTTGCAGAGTTTGGTTTGCATTGGAAATCTGAGTAGTGGGAGTTTGGTAGAGAGAATTTAGGGGAGTGGATTTTGGGGTTATCAGATTTTCTGAGCATTATCGTTTCTTTTTTGTAAAATTTTGATTTTCCCAAAAGTCCTCACCTTTCTGACACCATCTCTTCTCCCTTTCTTCTTCACCTTTTGTTTTTCTGTTGTCAAACCCGAATTTTTTTCTTCTTCTTTCCATTATTCTTTCTATTTCCGTCTCTTTTGTTGGCTACCACACCTTCGTTCCGTTGGGTCAATTTTCGTCGCACGTTCTGGTAAGTAGAGTTTTTGCTCTATTTAACTTACAATTTTTTTCCAACTTTGATTCCGGGGTTTGTGGCGTTTGGCAGCAGCATCTCACGTGGATTAGGGGTCTCATCGTGCTGTTGCGTAACCAACTATTTTGAGGTGCTGGGGTAAGCTTTTCATCGCTTAAGGGGTGCGTTTCTTGTTTCGAATTTAGTTTTAGTTTGATCGATTAAGTGATAAATTGAGTGAAATTGGTCAATTATAGGGTTTGGAGTGCTTAGGGATCGTTGTAGCATCAATCAATACCAGGTGTGTACCCGAAACACAAAAATAATGGATTCGGTGAAAAGCCGATATTGCCTGCTGTTTGGACAACAACAGTGGGCTAATTTTAAAAAAATCACCATAAATCGTGAGAATCGAGAGAGGGTGAAAAAAACAAGGGATTAAATATATTTGAGTTTAGTTTCTCATAGAAGAAAAGAAGTAAGCAAAATAATTTCATATTATGAGATAATGGAATTTTAGTGAGACAGGGTCAGAATGATTTCGAAATCCCCTGTCCTGACTTCCAAAAATTATTAAAAATTGTATAAAAATAATTATGGGTTATATTTTATATTTTTAAAATTCTGAATGAGTCTATTTTCAAGATATACATCGTCCAAAATCTGTACCAGAAGATAATTAATTTTTAGTGCAGAAAGATCGAAACTGCTAGACAGCAGAGTAGGGGAAACTTTAAAGAATAAACTGTACTTATTGGATAAAACAAAAATTCTAAAAATTTTATGGTAAGAAGAGATGTGAGTCTAGCTTCAGGGAAAATTTGCAGACCTTAATTTGGAATTCTGTAGCTTAAGATACAAATAATTTAGTAACAGTGACTCAAGTAGACAGCTTGAAGGATTATAAGTAAATAGTGGAAACACATATGATTAATTATCTAGCATGGGTTACACTAAAATGGATCACGAGGCCAAGGCCAATTTGGGCCATGTGGGCCACAGGGGCGTGTGGGCCCACACAGGCGAACTTCTTGGGCTCGTAGGCTCATTTTCACTGTTTGACTGATAAGGTTACACGGGTCGCCCAAGTCGACTGTGAACCTACTGTAGGGACGGTAAGTTTACCTAGACCCCTAATTGACTGAAATGACTGTATGACTGATATGATTAAGCCTGATGATGTCCCAATGATTTGATACTGTATGCTCTATTTACATGCATGATATTATGTTACAGCATGTCATATCTGTATATTGCATTACATTGGGTTGGGGAATTATACTGTTCGGAGGAAGTGTACTGAAAGGTCTCGAGCCTATGTTACTGGCAGCTCTGCTGTGAACTACTGTTTAATGCCGCATTCGGTTCTCTTTGGAGTGTAGGGATGGGTGGATTGATTATATCCTCACATGGAGTGTAGGGTTGGACGGAGTTGGAGTGTAGAGGCTGGATGGGTAGGATTTGAAACTGTATATCTGTTACTGCACTGAATATTGATACTATAATGGGCCAAGGCCCAAATGCATGACTGCTTCTGTATTGTAATGGGCTAAGGCCCTATTTGAAACTGAAACTGTACTAAAATGGGCTTAGGCCCAGTTTACGATTGCCTTTTGACTGTTTGCTTTATATGGGATTACACACTGAGTTTTCGTAAACTCATCCTTCTGATTTGACTGTACAAGTAATCCCCAGACATAGGCGGATTGGTGCGACGGAGGACTCAGCGGTGGCCACACGACCTATTTAGTTCCACTTAGTAATTAATTATAATTGTAATTATAATTTTATTTTGGGGTATTTTACTGCAATAATGGCCTCTTTGGGTTTTTATTTTTAATTTGGGGTTTTTATTATTTTGATTTACAACTGCTAGTAGTAGGGATAATCGAGTTTTCAAAACGGATCAAACATTTTAGCAAAATTCGCACAAACATGCAAACTGTTTTGAAAAGCTTCCGCAATAAGAGACATTTTGAAAATTAATAACGTTTTGAAAGAGAATAACTTTTGAATATGAATCACGTTGAAATTGATCGACACGTCTTGGAATTAAGCATAAGAGAGTGTAAAGAGGTGGTAAAGATAAGAGGTTTTTGACGACAACTCGTTTTTTTCAAAAAACACTACCATGTGACACCGCCAGATTCGGCCATAACGCCTAGGCCGAGTTGGGGGTGTTACATTAAACCTCAGCTACCTTAGATGATTAAACATGTACTGATTAAGTATCGTGTCAATTAATTATAATTTCAACCCGTTTAAAAAATTAATTCATTACTTACCTTACAATTGTAATGCAAGAATAACTTAGTCATGGTTTTACTTAATCAAACATCTTACAGAGGCTTGTAACAACACAAACACAATTTTAATAACTCATGTAGACGAAATGCAATCAGCCTAACACGAATTAAATTTAAGCCATATTAATTAAATTAAACAAATCAACATCACAAATGTTCATAGACATGTTCATAACAACAGCAATAAAATTAAAATGATAAGGATAAGGAACAAGAATCAAATCCGGTGTTTCTCTGAGGCTTGACTAGCTTACTCCGCTCCTCTTTCTCCGCTTGTTCTTGTTGAACCGAGGCTTCCACGAACGCTTGAATTGTAATAGCCCGATTTTCAGTGGTGTCAGAAACAGTGGTTCGAGATCACCAAATCCGACGAGTAAGCTCATAAATTTTATTATTTAATATTTACGAGTCAAATATGGTTTTAAAAAGATTTTTGAATTAATAATTTATTTCTTATAATGAATTATTAGGTTCGAATGATAACACCTTAATTCAAGTGGTTTTAGAAAATGAGGTAACGAGACCTCGTTTCTATAAACCGAGCTGTAAATATTTTTATAAATATTTACAAAGTGTCATTAAGGTAGTATTAAAGTTTCGTTGAAAAATTTTAATGTTTTGACAGTTAATTAATTAAAAGGACTAAATTAAAAAGGTGCAAAACTTGCTAATTATAATAATAAAGTTACTAAATGGCTTGATTAATAAATAAGGAGGGACTTAAGCGATAAATATGCCTAAATTAATGGATGAGGTGGCATATGAATAAAAAATAATAAAATAAAAAGAAACAATGGCAAAATTGTAATTATAGTGAAATTAAATAAGACAAATTGAAATTTAAAAGCATTCTAGGCTTTTCTTCTCCAAGAGAAGGGGGAGAGCTCAAGCTGGTTTTCATATTTTTGCTACAGGTAAGTTAAATTTAGCTCCGTTTTCAATAATCTTTATGTTTTTGAGGTTGTTAAAATTAAGTCCAACTAAACCTTACCTTTGTTTTTGATTTTGTTAAAGATTTTGGATGTTTCCATTGATGAATATATATGATTCTTGATGTTAAATTATGAATTTGAGATATTATTTGTTAATTAAAAGTATTTTATTAAGTGATTTTGATGAATTTCCGATTAGGGACTAAATTGTTGAAATGGTAAAAATACAAGAGTTTGTTGTGAATTTATTGAAAAAATGGGTTGTATTGAATGCCATGAATATTTGGATAGCTTGAATTTTTATTGAAAATGGTTAATTTGCATGTTTTGAGTTCATGGACTAAATTAAATAAAAGTAAAACTTTAGGGAAATTTTGTAGAATATCAAAATGACCAAATTGCATGAAATGAAATTTTTATTGTCTAAATTAATAAATTTAATGAAATTATTAATTTAGATGAAGATCAGTGGACATTCGAGGAAAATGGAAAATTACCAAAATTACCAGGTAAGTTCGTATAAATAAATTTTGTATATTTATATGTTTGAATTGAATGTTGTATTTTTGAATTTGTGTAAATGTCATATATATAAAATTTATCATATATCCGATGATGTCTGATAAATATTAAGTCCCGTTTGAATAAATGAAATTCGATGGATACTGGATTCCCGAATTGGTTGTGGTCCTACATATGTTACGAACACACCACAGCTCGAAAGATCGTCCCGGTATTTGGCCCTCTCGAGCTTCCCGTTATATGGTTCTTGCAAGCTTCCCGTTAATAGATCTTCAGAGCATCACGATCGGTTGTGATCCTGCATGTGTTGTGGGCACACCGCAGCTCTTATGAGCGTCCTGTTATGTGGCTCTTTGTGAGCTTCCCAATTAAAGGGTTTTTGTGAGCTTCCTGATATGGCTCGCTTAAACTTCTCAATATATGGTTATTTGGAGCTTCTCGATTAATGGCTCTTCGGAGCTACCTGTTATTGGCTCACATGAGCTTCCCGATTATGGCTCTTATGAGCTTTTCGTTATATAGCCCGGATAAACTTCCCATTAATGGCTCACATGAGTTTCCTGTTATATGGCTCGAGAGAGGGCTTCCCGATTATGTGCTCAAATGAGCACCCCCAAATATGAATTGATAGATTTCAGATTCGTACATTTCATGTGTACTACCTTTGTATCCATCGATATTTTAAATGATTCAATGGGTAAAGTTTTGATATGAGATAACATGAGCTCGAAATGAATTACCGGTATATACCTGAAATACATGGAAATGATATTTATTTGATATATTGAAACATGACATGAAAAATACATGTATGTGAAACTTGCCTGATAATTATGTATATTCATGATTATGAACTGTTATCGGAATAAATATACATGAAATTCATGAAAATGATGATACATGAAATATTGATATAATGAAATGAATGATATATGTTTATAAAGAAACGACAAGAGAATGATATGTCGAGACAAGTAATAAACTCAAGTGTGACATGTCGAGAAAATAAGTTTATCAATATTGAATTTATATGTAATATGTGCAAGTACGCTAACCAGTGTTGTCGCTTGATGCTTAGGCAAGTGCCAAGCTATTGGTTGAATGGAAATATGATTATTTATATGATGCATTGAATTGGTAAGTATTTAAGTGAAAATATGCTAGTGCTCATGAAAAAGTGGTAAGATTTAAATTATGCAATTTCTTATGAAATGACTTATCATGTGATCAATTCAAAAAAGGCTTTGGTTAAATGATATGTTTATGACTTGCGTGTCATGCATATGGAATAACCGTGTAAAGTAAAGAAATGCAAATGAAAATAAAGAAATTTGGAAGAGTTAAAGTTATATAAAATCCTACTAAGCTTGGGATAATATGTATAAGTGATATTGTGGATTTATTCACCTTGTGAATTGATGAATATAGCTTCATGAGTATTGTGGTATCAATATTGGGTTATTCTTGATATGTATAGATTTCATATTTGAAATGAACTAATATGATTAAAGACTACACGAGCTTACTAAACATTCATTGCTTACGTATTTGTTTTTATTTACCGTATAGATTATCGTAAGCTCGAACGGGTTGGAAGCTTGTCAGAGTTTTATCACACTATCCATTGGTTCTATCGATAATTTTGGATGATTTGATTTTGGTTATAATGGGATGTATAAGTTAATTTAGCCAATGTTGGCTCATTAATGTTTTGTTATATTTAGCCATAGGAATGGCTTGTGATGAACATGCTTTGATGTGCATATAAGAGTCTATATCATGTTAGATGTGAGTGTTTGGTATAGTTGAATGATGATAATCTTATAGATATGTTAATACTTAGTACAATTATGCATATATGTGAAGTTGGTCAATTTGATAAGTTTGAATACTAGAGTATATGTGATGATAATATATGCATAAAACTTGGATTTAGTTTGATTTGAATGCTACGATATAGGTTGTTGATGTGTAAAAGTGTTGAGTTAGGTTGATGACAAATGGGGTGAGAAATGTGGCTTGAAAATGACCTATTTTAGTCCACACGGGTAGAGACACAGACGTGTGTCCCCTGCACCTAGGAAAAAAATTAAAATTTTGCAAAAAATTCTCTGAGTACTCGGTTTAGTCCTGACTTGTTTCTAATGCATGTTTTGGGTCTTAAGGACTTATATAAGGGACTTTATGAATAATATATTGACATGAATGTTAAATAATATGAAATGTCTGTATTTAATCTGTTTATTCCTGTAATGCTTTGTAACCCTATTCTGGCAATGGATACAGGTTAGGGGTGTTACATGAATGTTGTTCCAAATGGTGGTTGAAGGACTCTTTTTCAAGAGGTGAAATCGACAAAGGAATAGGGGAAGAAAATAAAGAACAATGGAAGCGAATGAAGAGAGAAAAGTGAGAGAGAAGTGAAAAAATGAATGAGTTTTGAGATATGTTTAAAGTGAGAAACCAAGGGGGTATTTATAGGTTGAGAAGGCTGCTAAAAATAGCAAAAATTAGCAGCCAAAGACTCCCCCCACAGCCGGCCACACATGTGGCATGTTTGAAGATTTTAAACATTCTATTTTTAGGTAGGGGCAAATCTTGAAAGGCATGAATAGTGGAGGGGTTTGAACGCAAACTGAAGGAGTCTTCAAGGGCAATTTTGCAAGCCAAATAATCAGCCAAGCAAGCTGATTAGGTCAGCATGTGGGACGGTTTTGGGCTGCCCAGTGCTCGGTTGGATCGGTTTTCTCAATTCAGCTCAACTGGACTTCTTTTCATAATTAATTAATAATAGTTTATTTAACCTAAATTAAATTGGATTAAAATTAAAATTAATTATTTTATGAATTAATACACATAATTTGGACCGTCTTAGGCTAAAAAATTAGTTCGCCTTGATGCTTCAAAATTGCTTCTCGATTTTGCGCTTATAGTAGTGTTTGTTGAGCCACTTTTCGCCATTTGTGCAAATCTGTCGAAAATAATCAAAATTAATCAAAATTTGATATAAAATTAATTAAAATTAAACATGTTCATAATTTGAGTGCAATTTAATTATTTTATAATTATTATTTAATTTTCAACAAGATTTTTACCGAAACTGCATGAATTTGAGTTAAAAAGGACATGAAAAAGTGTGTATATTTTCGTGTTTCCACACCCCCAAACTTAATTCATTGCTTGTCTCGAGTAATGCACAATTTCAAAAAGAATTTATCAGAAACACCTTTGAAAAGTTCCATCAGAACAATATTCTTCCCAAAATTATGATTTTAGTGTACTTATGCTAAAAAACAAGATATTTGATATTTATGCTACTTATGTATACATATCATTCAAATTAATCTCAATTATTCTTATGATAGCAAAAATAGACTAAATGCTTTCTCAATAAAGACATGCTAAATTCCTACCAATTTGATTTTATTCCCTTATTCAAGATTAAGTTGCAATCATTAAGTTTAACTTATATGCCTTCATATGTTGAACATAACAATTTCTTTCCACTAATGTAGGTAGCATAGAAACTTGAATCAATAAGTCTTTAAAAAGGTTGTAACGTGGCTAGGCTAGGGGTAGGTAAAAGATAGATAAATTTAGGCTAAAAGACTCAGCTTCAATCAGACCTTCGGAATAATTACCTTCAATACACCAACTTACTTTGCTTTCACATGCTCTTTTGTACATCTATTTTCTTTCAAGTACATATGCTCTCTTTTTTTGTTCTTTTTCTTTTCTTTTCACGAGCATTTTACTATATGTACTACAATTTTTTGAGAATTTGATACTTCTTTTCAACTTTTCCAAACTTATTTTCAAAAACATTTTGAATAGTACTGAGTCTAGTGTTTGAGACAATTTAAAGATAATTAAGAGAAAAGTGATGGCTAAATATTGCAAGGGTTCAAATAAAATTAGGCCATATAGTCTCAAAGTTGGGTTTCAAAGGATAAAATTTCATCAAGGTTGGTTTGAAAGGCTCAAACGGTCCAAACAAAAGTTGTCTAACTCATTTTCAACATTTTATGCTTCCTAGGATTTTGTCTCAAGAAACTACTAAGTCAAGTCTAGAGACTTAAACTTTTATGCATGCCTAACTTTCTTAAGGAATTAAAAATTATATTGTATGATTTACATGCTTTATTAAAAATACATTTATGTCATAATTCAGCTAATATAGCAATTATTGAAATAATCGAACTTTATTTATACTGAAGTTTAGCACACTTAACAAAATTTCAAATTTTTGAACAAAATATATCTTAATCATAATGAAAAGAAAAATTTATTCTGAAAGGAAATAATTTCAATTTTTCGGTCCCCCTACTTAAGATGAACAATGTCCTCATTGTTAAAAGTGAATAGATACTATACACCAGGTAGGATTCTAGAAAAGAGGAGGTGAGTCAATTTGATTGCTTAAGTACCAAGCTCTCTCTAGATCCAATCCTAGACATGTATATATCTATTGTCACACTTTGTACTTTGCAACTTGTTCATTTTTATTTATGATTTTCACCTCTTGTTTTATTATGCGAAAATAAAAATTCCTAATAAAATATAATCTTATTAAATAACCTAAGAATGAAAATAAAATAAAGTCAAGATCCCCCTTTTTATTTATTTGCAGATCTCTCCGAATTCGATTCATCTTTTGCTCCATCGTCTTTGTTTTTGCATGAATCGCTTCGCTTCCTCTTCGATAGTGGACTCCATGGTTCAAATATGAAATCCAGAAACTCAGGCACAAAAATAAACGGGTCATTGTATATTTTCGTAAGAGCGCTTCTCAATGAGTCATTCCGTATTTTTAAATATCTCCAGTAAGCTTGTTGTTGCCACTGCATATGTTGCATTATTTCCCTCAACTTTGACAGCTCATCTCGAAGATTTGTGCGAAGTGATTTATTCCTGAAAATTGAAGTTGTGACGTCACGTTTAGTTACTAGTTCCATTGGTTCTGCATTATCATAGATTTCAACTGACTACATTGGTTTGATCTCTATGGGATCTTCTTCTTCTTCTTCTTCTTCTTTGGGATCCTCACTTTCTTCAACTCGTTTCTACAGAACAGAGTTTTCGACTATTCGGTAGAGGTCCCAATCTGTGATTGTGCCCTGGCTATAACCCGTCTTCTTTACGTTTGCAAGAATTTTAGCTTTCAAGCACAAATTTGTTATCGTAAAGGGAAAGTAAGGTGGGTCAGAACGTCTAGCGGCACAATTCTGCATTTCTCTCAAGGTGTTTTTTCCCACATCAATGGTCTTTCCAGTTAAAATCGAGTATAATAAGACCATTTGCTTTAATGAAATTGTAGTCCCATGTGAAATAGGCATAAGGCTGAATCGAATGAAATAGAACCATACATTCGCTAGTGGTGTCAAATATTCTCTGCGACAAGTGTGAATTCCTTGCTTTGACACAGTCCATTTAGAACTTGGAACTGTAAGTTCCTCGAGAATTTCTTGCAGATTTTTAGACTCAATATTGCTCATCAAGGAAGAATATTCGTCGTCTTCGAAATCAGGTAATTCAAAGAATTCATTAATAGTGTTTGAGGTTATTGGTACCTTGATTCTGTGAACAGAAACTTCTGTCAATTCGCTTAAGGTCAAATTTGCGTAAAATTCATGAACTAACTCCTCATCTGCACTAGGTCTTTTCTCACAAAATAACTCTCAATTGAGAGCTTCAGTAATTTGTCTAATAAGCGCTATGAAATCGATATAGTTGATTTCATTCAGCGTAAAGCATTTTTCTGGGTGCACCTGTTGATTCTTGAAAATGTTTTCGTATCTTGCTTTGGCTTCTTCACAATGGAATTTGTTTCGTGATTCGTCAATTTGAGTAGAGACACGAATTCTTTTGCGAAGCATGATTAATCTGATCATAAGATAGAACAAATATTTTCTCAAAAAATTAACTAGTATAAAATATTAATAATTCAATCATTTGAAAAATTAAATAATTAAATAAAATTGAAATTTAAGAGAAAAAATTATCTTACCACCTTTTTATAGAAGTTAAGAACTCAAAGAAAATAAATATAAAGCAAAAGAGGTTGGTTTAGGAATGGTTGTAGGGTGTTTTGATGGTGTGGTGCAATAGGCAAAGGTGTTGGTGCGAGTAGTCAGGAGCGATGTGAGCAGATGCGCGGGCAGCAAGTGGCACTATCGGGCGAGTAGTAGGGCTAGTGCGTTGGTGCGTGCGAGAGGGTGCGTGAAAGTACGTATGGCGTGAGCGGCAGTAGCGACGTGAGGGTGTCGTGTGGAGTTGGGCGGTGTTGCGGCTAGAGAGTTCGGCACTAGGTGATTCAGTACTTGGTGGGTTTTGGATGCTAGGATTGATGGAGGGATGAGTGAAAAAAAAGGAAAAGGTGGGTGAAATTTATAGTGAATGGTGTAGGAGTTTAATTAGAATTCTTAGAACAAATTAATAATTAATTTAATGCAACTTAAATTATTATTTGCTATTAATTTATCAAAATAAAAACTTATTAACTAAAATATGATCAAATTTAAACTAATCCCAATTCTATGCAAAGTTGATAATAATTAATATATATTATAATAAATATAATTATATACTTGTTATTCTCATCTTATTTATTAAATAAAATTAAAAAATTATTCTAGATGCCTTTTGAAAATATTTACAAAAGAGACATCTAATTTTAATACTTTCAAAAGAACAACCATATTTTGAAAATAGTTCAATTAAGTACCTAAACTTAAAGAAAATTTGAAATTGAGTTGCAATTAAAACTTGGATCAAAATTGACCCTTTTATTTGAAACACTAAAAATTTATTTTGCCATTTAGGGAATAATTTCTCTGAAGATTATGTTAAAATCAATTCCCAGGAAAGATTGGAAGGGTCACAAGTGGTCTCGCTTAAGTTCCAATCTCCTAAACAAAATTTATTTAAACATACTAATCCCGAAAATATACCCTAAACCATTTATTTAAAAATAAAAACAAGAAAAATTAAATATCTGATAAAATGAATGAGATTTGATCCCGTTCAATTTTATCCCCCTAGTAATGTTTTAAGCGCTGAGCATTGACACGAAAATTACCTCCCTTACTTTGAAGTTTGACAACTCCATATGGATAAACTTGGTGAATCGTAAATGAACCGGACCAACGCAATTTTAACTTACTTGGAAAGAACCTTAATCTAGAATTGAATAACAAGACTTATTGACTTGCTTCAAATTCTCGAACTCGAATGTGCTTGTCATGCCATCTCTTAAGTCTTTCTTTGAGTAATTTGACATTCTAGTATGAGAACATTCGGAATTCTTCTAACTCGTCAGTTGGAGCATCCATTTCTCTTTAGCAAGCTTAAGATCCAAGTTGAGTGGTTGTAGAGCCCAGTAAGCTTTGTGCTCTAACTCCAAGGGCAGATGGCAAGCTTTCCCAAATACCAACATATAGGGTGACATCCCTAAAGGTGTCTTGTATGTTGTCCTGTAGGCCTATAAAACATCGTCTAATCTTTTGGACCAATCTCATCCGTTCAGGCAAACTACCTTTTTGAGTATGCCTTTGATCTTTTTGTTTGCCAGTTCAGCTTGCCCATTCGTCTGCGAATGGTAAGCTATGGCAACCTTGTGCTTCACTCCATGTTTGTCGAGTAACCATTTCAACCATTCGGTCACAAAATGGGACCCTTCATCATTGATGATAGCTCTCGGGGTTCCAAACCTTGTGAACACATGCTTTTACAAAAAATTCATCACAACCTTAGCATCATTCGTCGGATATGCCTCATCTTTAACTCAATTAGACACATAGTCTACTGCTACTAATATGTACTTGTGACCAAAAGATGCAGGGAAATGACCAAGAAATTCAATACCCCAAACATCAAATAATTCTACCTAAATGATGTTTGTTCGGGGCATCTCATTTCTATTGATGCCGTTTCCAACCCTTTGACATCGATCACAACTCTTTACGTAAGCATATGCGTCTTTGAATAGTGTTGGCCAAAAGAATCCGGCTTGCAATACTTTGGCCTTAGTACGTGTACCTCCGAAGTGTCCCTTACTCGAAGCTGAGTGGCAATGATATAGAATCTTATGTACTTCATATTCTGCCATGCATCTCCTGATAATTTGATTTGCACACTTTTTAAACAAGTATGGTTCTTCCTAGAAATAGTACTTCACATCGTGAAGAAACCTTTTCTTTTAATGATACGTCTTATCAATCGGCATCAAACCACAAGCTAAATAGTTAGCAATACTAGCAAACCAATGTGTATTATGGACATGATTTACCTTCAGTATGTGTTCGTCTGAAAATGTCTCTTGAATGGGTATAAGTGGAGAATTCCCTTTTTACGACTCCAATCTGGACAAGTGGTCTTCTACTTGGTTTTTTACTCCTTTTCGATCTTGAATTTCTAGATCGAACTCTTAAAGTAGAAGTACCCATCGGATCAGAAGTACCCATCGGATCAATCTCGGCTTAGCATCTTTCTTGGCAAGTAAATACTTAATTACCGAATGGTCCGTATAGACAGTCACTTTGGTACCTACAAGATAAGATCGAAACTTGTTAAAAGCAAACACAATAGCAAATAAATTTTTCTTTGTTACCCTATAATTCAACTGAGCTCCCGTCAGAGTTCGACTTGCGTAGTAGATGGGATGAAAAATTTTGTTCCTTCGCTGGCCCATGACAACTCCTATTGCGAAGGCACTTGTGTCACACATAAATTCAAATGGCAAATCCCAGTCCGGTGTGACGATTATGGGTGCCAAAACTAACCGACTCTTAAAATCTTTGAAAACTCTTAAGCACTCCTCATCAAATTTGAAAGTCGTGTCCTTCTCCAATAATTTGCATAAGGGTTTAGCAATTTTGGAGAAGTCTTTGATAAATCTTTGATAGAAACTGGCGTGGCCTGAAAAGCTCTTAACAGTCTTTACAGATTTTAGAGGTGAGGGTTTCTTAATAACGTCTACCTTTGCTTTATGTACCTCGATTCCATGTTTCGTTATCTGGTGCCCCAGAACAATACCTTCTTATACCATGAAATGACATTTTTCCCAGTTGAGTACGAGGTTTGTTTCTTCACATTGCCTTCGTTCCTGGGCTAGATTGGCTAGGTAATTATCATATGTATCTCCGAATACTGAAAAATCATCCATCAAAACTTCCAAGTATTTCTCAACCATATTAGTAAAAATAGACATCATATATCTTTGAAATGTAGCCGGTGCATTACATAAACCAAATGGCATGCATCTAAATGCAAATGTACCATACGGGTAGGTGAATGTTGTCTTGTGTTGATCTTTCAGTGCTATTGTAATCTGATTATTCCCCGAGTATCCATTAAGAGAACAGTAATAGTCCTGCCCTATGAGTCTATCCAGCATCTGGTCCAAAAACGGCAAAGGAAAGTGATCGTTCCTAGTCACCTTGTTCAACTTCCGATAATCGATGCAAATTCTCCATCCCATAATCATTTTAGTCGGTATCAACTTGTTATTCTTGTTTTTAATTACCGTAATACCTCATTTCTTTAGCACACACTGGACTGGACTTACTCACGAATTGTCTAAGATGGGGTAAATTATACCCGCATCTAACCACTTGATGATTTATTTCTTTACGACGTCATTCATGAGCTTCAGTCTTGTTGTCCATTAATCGTCCCTTTTTTGCCATCTTCCAGGATAATCTTGTACATGCATACAGAAGGACTAATGTCGTGAATATTAGCTATGGTCCATCCAATAGCCTTCCTGAATTGTTTCAATACTAGGATGAGTTTCTCTTCTTGCTCAACGGTTAACTCCGCTGAAACAATCATAGGCAATGTAGAATCGTTACCTAAATAAACATGTTTTAAATGTGAGGGAAGTACCTTCAGTTCTAATTTAGGTAGCTTCTTGATTGACGCTTTAGGTTGGGCATAATCCCTATTATCTAACTCTAAAGATTCAAAGTGGGATTGCAGATTAAATCCTCTTTGATTAGCTTCTAGCAAAGCTAGGTATTCGTTTTCTTCTTCATCACTTGGAGGTTCTGATGTCAAAATTTATTCCAATGGGTCCTTAACATAGTTGAGTTCCTTTTCCATGATTAATTCCTCTAAATCGACACTACAGAAAAATCATCAATTGTGTCAAGAAATCGCATAGACTTAAAAACATTAAATGCTACCTGATCGTCCTGAACGCGCATAGTAAGTTCGCCCTTCTGCACATCAATAAGGGTCCTTCCAGTTACTAGGAAAGGCTTTCCTAGGATGATTGACACTTTTTTGTCTGCTTCAAAGTCTAGAATAACAAAGTCAGCAAGAAAAATAAATTTGTCTACACATACCAATACGTCCTCGATTTTTCCTTCTGTATGTGTTAAGGATCGATTTGCTAATTAAAGTGTAACCGTAGTAGGTCTAACTTCACCTATCCCCAACTTTCTAAATATTGACATGGGTATTAAGTTGATACTCGCACCCAAATCACATAGTGCTTTACCAAAATATGTTGCTCCAATGTTGCAAGGTATGGTAAAACATCCAGGATCCTTCAACTTTGAGGGTAGTTTGCCTTGAAGATATGCACTGCATTCCTTTGTTAGGGCTACCGTCTTAAATTCTCCAAGTATTTATTTTTTTTGACATGATATCCTTCATGAATTTGACGTATTTTGGCATTTGTTAAAATGATTCAACCAACAGGATATTGATATGAAGTTCCTTGAATACGTCTAGGAACTTCTTGAATTGAAGTTTCTGCTTCTGCTTCTAAAGTCTTTGAGGGTAGGGTGGTGGAGACTTCTTTATTGGAACTGGTTGATTTGTCTTCTGTGGCAATTCTGCATCTAACGAAGTTGTTAGTTTATTAGAATTGTTTGGGTCAAAAATGACCTTACTAGGTTTTACAGATTCTAGTTCTGGTGAAACTAAAATTTCAACACTCGGTTGAACTTGTAACACCCCTAACCCATATCCGTCGCCGGATTAGGATTAAGGAGTGATACTAAATATTGAAACATTTCACTTAACAGAATGAACCAAATATCAAGCTGCATATAAATATGTGTCTTGAATATGTAAATATATATATTTAAAATCCTAATTTATTTCAACTAATTATCAAAAACAATTTATTCGCTAAAAATATAAGTCATTAACAATCCACACTAAATATCAACCATGCTTTACTAATTAAAATTTTTTTATATCATTCAAATACTTAAAACATTTTAAGAATTAACATTTATCATTACATATCATATGCCGAGCCAATATTAAAACTACTATTTGCATACATTTATTTCATTAATAAATGATTAACTATGTAACATACTACAGACATAAAGAACCAACTCTTTTTTGGACAGCAATTATTCAACAAATTGGACAGCAATAACATGCTCAAAATGGACAGCATTATACATCAAATTCGACAGCTTAAATATACCCAAAATTGGACAGCATTATCCATCAAATTAGACAGCTTAAATATACTCACAATTGGACAGCATTATACATCAAATTAGACAGCTTAAATATACTCACAATTGGACAGCATTATATATTAAAATGGACAGCATCAATACACTCAAAATTGGACAGCATATTATACATTACAATGGACAGCATCAATACACTCAAAATTGGACAGCATTATACATTAAAATGGGCAGCATCAATACACTCAAAATTGGACAGCATTACACATTAAAATGGACAGCATCAATACACTCAAAATTGGACAGCATTACACATTAAAATGGGCAGCATCAATACACTCAAAATTGGACAGCATTATACATTAAAATGGACAGCATCAATACACTCAAAATGGACATCAAATTTGGTAGCTTTAAATTGCTTTAATTGGATAGCATTATACATCAAATTATAACACAAAAATGCACCTACTTTCTCACTACCGTTATGTGCTCATATGACCTTGACAACTTGCACCATATTATACACTATTAACCTCTAATTTTGTACCTAATTTACATGCTTAATATGCATACACTAAATCAAACCTGTACCACACAATAGGTCATCACATCTTTAAAAAGAAAATAATTATTGAACTTATATCTAAGCCAAATATATATTATCTAAATCTAATTAATCATGCACATGATACATAAGCATATACCCCAAATTGTCCATTAACTATATGTATCAAAATCAAATTCAACCAAAAGAGATAAGCCATTTTGCATGGCTTTTAATTACACAAACACATTGGTTTCAAAATCAACATTTTAACTATGCTATACATGCCATATACTTGAAAACAATTTAGCAAAATACCAAAAGAAGACACCGATAGTGTGATGAGCTTAATGACGATCCCGAACACGTAGCGATCACCAAAATCTATACATCAAAACAATAATCCAACACGTTGTAAGCTAATTTAGCTTAGTAAGTTACAAGCAAATAAACTCTACAATTTAACTTAACATCTAGAATAATATTTAACCAATTCATACTTCTAAATCATCTTACCTTTAGCTTACCATAGTATAATATAATTATTCACTTCATACTATGATTTAACAAAAATCAATATATTAACACAACTATAAGCATTTCTTCAAATTTAAGTACAAGGCCAAGTACATTATGCATTTTATTATCATAAAATATAAAGAATCATCTTAAATAAATATGATTCCAATTATAATCACCACCTAGGTTTAATACTTACAAAACTTAATCTTGAATACCACCAAAATAATTATTACTCACTTTATTACTCATAATTTCTCAATAAGTCAAATACTTGATATTAGTAATCTTTCGAAAATATTTAATAAGTACGCACACTTAGTGCTTAATAATCAAACTCGCACACTTAGTGCTTTACCCTTATCCTCGCACACTTAGTGCATTTCAATTAAACTCGCACACTTAGTGCTAATCTCATTATCGTATATTTTTATACTCGCACACTTAGTGTTGGAAGTCGACAACTCAATTCGTCATATTTCAAAAATTTTTATCACTACATATATATCAATTCAATTCAGCATAATTAAGTAGATGTTAAGATAATTTAAAACGACACAAATATGTATGCTTAATAACTTACCTCGGATATCGTCGACTAATAAATCGGCTACTCAACTACCTTTGATTTCCCCCGATCTAAATCCGATTTCTTGGTTTCTTGATCTAAACATATTTAAATAAATCTCATTTAAACATATTTTCATTCAATTTAGTCTAAGAACACATAAATGGGAAAATTACATTTTTACCCCTAATATTTCACATTTTCACAATTTAGTCCTTTTTGCTCAAAAGACAAAATACACAAAATTTGACTACACTCCTTAAGGGCCGAATATTCCTAGTGTCCATACAAACCCACACATTTCGTTTATTTCACATTTTAGTCCTCAAAAATTTTATTTTTACAACTTAACCCTAATTACTCAAATTCATCAAAAATTCAAAGACAAAGCATGTTAATCTTTCACATAACTTTCATATTTCATCATCAACTATCACAAGCTCAAGCATTCATCAATGGCATTTCTCAAATCATCAACAATTCACAAAATTAAGGCATGGGTTTTGAAGTATTCAAAGCAACGATCTAAAAAACGTAAAAATTATCAAAAACCGAACAAAAACTAACCTTGAATTAAGCTTTCAAAAGGGCCGAATATTTCAAGCTCTCAAACCTAGTTTTTCTTTTCTACTTTCGGTGATACAAACAATGAAGAAAAAGTTCATTTCTTTTATGTTTTATGATATAATAACATAATATTATATTATTATTATAACTTTTATATTTAATATATAAAAACTATACATATTAACTATCATTGACGTCCGCTATCCTTTAAAATGGGCTAATTTCCCTTTAAGAACCTCATATTTAAAAGCCACCATCAAATAAGCACTTTACACCTTAATAATCAAACTTCACATTTTATGCAATTTGATACTTTTGTCAATTAAACACATAAACAACAAAATTAATTCACGAAACTTTCACACATTTAAATTCACACATCATAAACACACAAAATAATATTAAAATATTTTTCAGACTCAAATTTGTGGTCCCGAAACCACTATTCCGATTAGGGTCAAAATTGGGCTGTTACAGAACTTCCTCTGAGTCTTGAGCATCAGCTGGCTCCTCTTCAACTTCGACGGTGTTGGGCTCTAATGTATTTCCGCTCCTCAATGTCAACACTTTACAATGCTCCTTCCCTGGGTTCCTTAGATTCTCCGTATCACTAGGTAAAGCACCTTGTGGTCGGTTTCTGAGTTCAGTTGCAAGCTGGCCCATTTAGTTTTCTAGGTTTTTCAATGTAGCTGCTTGGCTTTGGATTAAGGTATCATTCTTGGCTATGTATGCCTTCAACAAGTTTTCTAAGCCATTGGATGGTTTAATTTGAGGTTGTTTCTAAACTTGTTGGGTAAAAATAGGTGGCTAGGTCGGTCTAGGTTGGGCGTATGTGTTGCTGGGTCCAGCCCCTTGGTTACTCCAAGAGAAATTAGGGTGTTTTCTGCACGATGGGTTATAGGAATTGGATTTTAGTCCTTGCCTTCCTCTGTTTTGGTTCTGGTTACCTATGTAATACATGAATTATGGGCTCGATGGACATTCTTCGAACAGATGTCTTTCCCCGCAATAGACACAGGCTACATTTTCAAATTGATTTGGTGGTTGTGATGCAAAACTATTAAACCCATTAGTGGTAAAATTTTTAAGCATTGAGGATATTAAAGATACCTAATATGCGAATGAAGTGAGAGCGTCTACTTCATGTATTCTAGCGACTCGTATTCCAAACGCTGCTCGATTGGTTGGCCATTGATAATTGTTATTGTCAATCCTTTCAATGATTTCATAAACCTCATTATAAGACTTAGAAAAGAGAGCACCATTAGTAGAAGCGTCCACTACCATCCTCATGTGAGCATTGAGACCATTACAAAATGTCTCAAGTTGGATGCAATGTGGGATTCCGTGATGAAGGCACTTTTGTAATAATTCTTTATACCTTTCCCATGCCTCATACAAGGACTCATCATCCATTTTTTGGAAAGCAGTGATCTCGTTCCTTAACTTAGCAGTCTTGCTAGGCGGGAAATACTTCATGAGGAATCTTTTTGCTAACTCTTGCCATGTGAACATTGAATTTGGTGGTAATAAGTTCAACCAGGCTCGAGCTCTATACCTTAGCGAATATGGGAACAACTTCAATCGTAGTGCATCTTCGAGTACTCTAGCTAACTTGAAAGAATCGCTCACCTCCATGAACAATCTTAAGTGCAGGTGATGATCTTCGGTAGGCATTCCACTGAATTGGCCCACTGTATGAAGTATCTAAAACATGACTGGCTTCAGCTCGAACTGTTGTGCCTTGATTTTGAGTCTTCTAATACCAGGATTAAGATCATGAAACACTGACATGGCATACTATCTTAGAGCTCTATCCCTATCATTAGCGATAAGGATAGGATTTTGAGATGTGTTTGAAGTGAGCAGCCAATGGGGTATTTATAGGTTGAGAAGGCTGCTAAAAATAGCCAAAATCAGTAATCAAAGGCTCCCCCATGGCCGGCCACACATGTGGCATGTTTGAAGATTTCAAACATGCTATTTTTAGGTAAAGGCAAATCTTGAAAGCCGTGAATAATGGAGGAGTTTGAATTCAAATTTAAGGAGTCTTTAAGGGCCATTTTGCAAGCCAAATTATCAGCCAAACAAGCTGATTAGGTCAGAATGTGAGATGGTTTTGGGCTGCCTAGTGCTCGGTTGGATCAGTTTTCTTGGTTCAGCTCAACTGCGCCCATTTTCATAATTAATTAATAATAATTTATTTAACCTAAATTAAATTGGATTAAAATTAAAATTAATTATATTATGAATTAGTACACATAATTTGGACCTTCTTAGGCTGAAAAATTAAATTGCCTTGATGTTTGAAAATTGCTTCTCGATTTTGCGCTTCTAGTAGTGTCTGTCAAGCCATTTTTCGCCATTTGTGCAAATCTGTCAAAAATAATAAAAAATAATCAAAATTTGATATAAAATTAATTAAAATTAAACATGTTCATAATTTGAGTGCAATTTAATTATTTTATAATTATTATTTATTTTTCGACAAGAATTTTACCGAAACTGCATGAATTTGAGTTAAAAAGGGCATGAAAAAGTGTGTATATTTTTGTGTTTCGTGGTGTATCAAGATCATATAAGTTATTTTGAAATTTTACCATAGATGAATTTTGATTCGATTCAAAGTATACTACTAGAGTTATATTTTCTTTCTTCTTGATAAAATCATCAAGACTCAATGTCAAACAAGAAAGGTATATCAACTTATTAGATCTTTATGTTTAAATTTTTTCCTCAACAATAGCATCTTTAAATATTAAATTGGCTTGATATATGATTTAAATATTTGAGATGGTATTCCTTTTAAGTTTTGATTCCATGGGCTACTTATTATTTTAAGCATATTATTTGTTCATGAAAATGAATCTTGATTGACTTATTTATGTCGTTATAATAGGTTCTATAATTAAATAATATATTTGACTAAAACATATTTAGTAGATAAATTTGTATTGATAAACCAATGAATTTTATGATTGTTCATATTTGATTTAGTTCAAATATAGATTACGTTTCTCTAATGTCCTTTCTTAATTTGGTTATACAATTTGAAAATTTTCAATACTAATACATGCATAGTTCTAAAGACAATTTTGAGGAATGTCTAAATTGATTTTTGGGTTGATTCTAATATAGAATTTCTAGTTTAATTGTTGTCATTTTAATTCTTGAATTATTTTGGTTGGAAACATGTTCATAAATTTAAAATGAAAATTATTATATTAATTTGGCCATTGGCATTTCTATAGACCTCGTTATATTAACCGGTTGTTGTTTGATAAGAAGTATAAAAAAACTCATGTGGTTTAATTTTGTAAATGACTTATATTTTCCTACTATACAACCCTAAGAACCTTGTTACTTTTGTAGAGTGTTAAAGGTAGTTCATACGTTTTATATTATTCCATTTGTTAATTATTTAGAGAAATGATATGATCAATTATAAATGGAAAGGTTTTAGTGAACATGAAATGTATTATTTTGAAGTAAATTTCATGCATGTCTACAATGGTTTATGAACTTTTTTCTATCACTAGCATTATATCAGGCTTGATATTTTAGATGTCAGTTTTATCCATACATTTGGTTTACAATAAACTCCATGCTTGACTTGACTATTTTTTTTCTAGTTAATTGATGATGCAAAACTCTTGTGAAAATGATTTTAAAAGTATTATGAATTGATCTCATGCATTCTTATGGCTAAACAAAAGAACTAGTTATTTGTTTCACTGATTTTTCTCCATTCCCCGAAGTGAATGTAGCAATAGATGACAATTATGAAAATGGAACCTATTATCATTATTGGAAAATAAATAAGAAGATAGATGATTGAAATGTTGCTAAATGTTCATTCTTAGAATAGAATGATCAATGATTTATATTAATTAATCATTCCTTGAAGCGAATGATATCTATATGATCTTATTGGTAAGAAATATGATATATACTTACATTATTGATTGAATTATTTTTGCACATTCCTTGAAGTGAATGTCGCAATAAATATGTTATAATAACTTTTGATCATTAAAGTCAATTTGGACATTTGAAGATTTTGGCATATTCTCTGAAGTGAATATCGCATATAATTGTTTGCAAATTATATTTCTTTTATTGAGTTAATGACATTATGGACTTCACTTTGATTTAGATATTTCTAGAAGTAAATGTCACAATCTGGTTATATATGGATACAAAGTAAAAGGCATGATAATATAATTATCAATTCTCAAATTTCATATTGGTGTTATTAGTACAATTGAAAAGCATGTTAAAGTAAACTAGAAGCTTCTTGATACAAATATGTTTAATACTTGGTCCGACTAGTTAGATCATCCTAGATCATATATGATGCGAAAATTAATTTAGAATTCATATAGATATTCATTAAAAAACCATAAGTTTCTTTAATTTAAAAAATTCTCATGTGTTGCTTGTTCCCAATGATAATTGATTATTAAAAACTCACTAGTTAAAGTTGAGATTTAATGTCTTGCATTTTTGAAATGAATATGGACTCATTCATCCATCATGTGGATGGTTTTGATATTATATGATTTTGGTATATGGATCTACAAAATAGTCACATGTTTTATCAACTCGCAACTTGTCGTTCGCGAGATTGCTTGTTTTAATGATTAATTTCAAATTATGCAATTTAAAGAATTCATCTTGCTAATGCTGGTGAATTTACGTCCCAAGCTTTCAATAATTGCTGTATGTTAATTAGGATAAAAGTTGAAAATTCTTTAGCTCATGTTCACACATAAAACAGTTTAGCTGAATTGTTTATCGACCGCCTCCAACTAATATCTAGGCCATTACTTATGAGAACAAAACTCCCTGTTATAGCTAGGAGATATGTTATTTTTCATGCAACAGCACTTGTACGCATTAGGCCAACAAGTTTTAATGAATAGTCCATATTACAATTGACTTTTGGTCAAGAGCCAAATATTTCTCATCTTAGAATTTTTGGATGTGCGGTATATGTTCTAATTGCTCCACTACAACGCACAAAGATGTGCCAACATAGGAGGTTAGGAATGTATATTGATATAAGTCTCATTATATTATTAAATATTTTTATGCTATTAATTCGAAATTTAGTTATGACATGAGTTGTTACTTATTATGAGATAGTTTTCCCAACATTAGGGAAGAGAATAAACAGTTGGATGAATAAAGTACTTGAAATGAATTATCATTGTCTAAGATCCTCGTACAAAGCAATGTGAACCAGAAGTTCAGCAGATAATTCATTTTACAAATCAACTGCCAAAGATTCATTTATTAACCTAACGAGAATTACAAAATCTCACATACCAGTTGAAAATGTTCCAATACGAATTGATGTCCCAATAGGACAAACTGTTAGTGCAAAAGAAAGTAATCCGTGCTTGAAGCGTGGAAGGCCAGTCGATTCCAAAGATAAAAATCCTCGTAAAAATAAAGGAGCAAACATTCAAGATAGTCATATAGTGGAGGTGGGGGTTCCTGAAGAAACTCATAGCAGAACTAATTATAAAACTCAAGAAGAGATTCAGGTACCTGAAAGTGAAAATGAAAATGATAAAAATAAAGAGATCTTGATAAGTTATGTTAATATGAGAAAAAGATGGAATCGGAAAAATATAGTTGTTGACAACAATTTTCTTATAATGTTGCTATTGAAATAACAAAAGAAAATGAGGATCCTGGGCCTAAATTTATTGAGGAATGTAGAAATAGAAAAAAAATGATCAAAATGGAAAGACGCAATTCAAGTAGAATTGAATTCACTTTCTAAACATGAGGTTTTTGGACTTATAGCCCAGACACCTCAAGATGTAAAGCTGGTAGGCCATAAATGAGTATTTGTGCGAAAACGAAATGAGAAAAATGAAGTTGTAAGATATAAAGCACGACTTGTAGCATAAGGATTTTTCGAAATGCCTGACATTGATTACGAAGAGACATATTCTCTTGTGTTGGATGCAATCACGTTTAGATATTTTATTTCTCTGGCAGTACGTGAAAAACTTGACATGTATCCAATGGATGTTGTTACTACCTATTTTTATAACTCACTTAATAGTGACATTTATATAAAAAAAATCCTAAAAGGATAAATAGTTTCCTAGGAAAATTGCTCGATAAAAAATGATTCAATTTGCCCATATAAAGGCCTGGATCAGATTTTTGTGATAATTGTTGTTTAAGTTGATGATCTAAATATTATTGGAACTTTTTAAGAGCTTCAAAAAATAGTAAATTGTTTAAACAAAAAATTTAAGACGAAATATCTTGGAAAAATATTTTTTTTTGTCTTGGCCTGCAGATCGAGCATTTAAAAGATGGAATTAATGTCCATCAATCAACTTAAACGGAAAAGATCTTAAAGCAATTTTACATGGATAAAGCACATCTATTGAGTATCTCGATGGTTGTACGATCGCTAGATGTGAAAAAAATCAATTTCGTTCTTACGAGAATGATGAAGAGTTTCTTGATCCTGAAGTACCATATCTAAGTGTCATAGGGGCATTGATGTATCTTGCAAACAACACAAGACTTGATATAATTTTCATTGTAAACTTGTTAGAAAGATTTAGTTCTTCTCCCACACGTAGACATTGGAATGGAATTAAACATGTATTCAAATATCTTAGAAAGACTATTGATATGGGGTTATTTTATTCAAATGATTCAAAATCTCTATTAGTCGAGTATGCTTATGCTGGATATTTATTGGATCCACATAAATGTTGATCTCAAACAGGTTATTTATTTACATGTGGAGGTATTGTCATAATGACATTCAACAAAGCAGATATTAGCTGCCGCCTCTTCAAATCATGTAGAAATAATTGCAATAATAAGCCAAACCGAGAGTGTGTTTGGCTAAGGTTATTGACTCAACATATTTAAAAGATATATAATTTGCCTTTATAAGAAATTATGTTAACTATCTTATACGAAGATAATGCATCATGTATAGCTCAATTGAAGGGTGATTACATCAAAGGTAATAAAACGAAACATATTTCACTAGAATTATTCTTCACTCATGATCTTGAGAAGAAATGTAATATACAAGTTCGACAAATTCGTTCTAGTTTGAAAGACTAGTATACAAGATTGAAAGACTAGTATACAAATTCATTCTAAAACTCGTTGTACTTTTTTCCTTTAACCAAGGTTTTGTCCCATTGGGTTTTCCTAGTAAATGTTTTTAATAAGGCAACTTGTAATAGGAGGTTGTGTACTCTTTTTCCTTCATTAGGTTTTTATCCTATAGGGTTTTTCTTGATAAGATTTTAACGAGGAACATTTTCGTTAATGGACATCCAAGGGAGAGTGTTATAAATCTATTGATAAATGGATGCCCATATAACTCCCAAGACCTCTAAATTCATTCTTTTGCAACCCCTAAATAATTTATAAAGTACCTTAATTATCTTTATTATATATTTGTAACTAGGGGCAAAACTAGGGGGATGGTAGGGGCCCCGACCCCCCTAAAATAGAAAATTTTCCATTTAGGCCCTTTGAAATTTTTAAAATTTTAAATTAGTAAAGGTAAAATTGAACTTTGGCCCCTTTAAAAATGATAAAAATTTGATTTAATCTTTTAAAAACTATAAAGATAGGGGCTATTAAAATGGTGAAATTACTTTTTTACTCTTGTAAAAATTACAATTTAATTTCAGCCCTCTCTTGAAAAAATTTTCTAGCTTCGCCCCTGTTTGTAACCGATAGTGATTGAGGCCATATAAATAGAGGGCATGTACAAACTTATTGTATCTAAGAAAAAGTAGAATTATCTTTTCACTTTTGTTTCTACTCTTCTCTCATTTTAATACTGTAATTCTCTTAGTTTTATAATATTTATACGTATTTAAGCTCACGTCCTCTTAATTATTACATTTGCAATAGAACAAATCAATAAAAACTAAAATGATAATATTTTTAAAAATGCTTAAAAAGTATATATCATATTACCAACATTTTCTATAAAAATATAAAAATTGCATGGACCAATTATCAAATAATTTGTAGATAAAAAAAATGAAAGATAGGGAGAGATTACTGAATATGGTTTTGAATGGGAAAACCTGATGGAGTTATTGCTTGCAAGATTTTAATTTTTCCAAAATTAAGCTATGATGTTAAATCCACCTCAGTTTACGAACTATACATCATAATAATTACTAAAAATAAAAGATAGCTTTGTCAAAATAGGATCAAAATTTAATCATTCATTGCTTTTAATTTTATATAAAAAAATACCCTTTGGTTTTGACCAATAATTATGAATTATGTAAGATTCCTAAACAAATTCACAAACATTATCAAAACATGGGAAAAAGAAGAAGCTGTAAATAGATCTATCAAATATAGAAAATAAAATGAAGGCCGCCAATTAGGGTTTACCATCGAATTTGTTGAGACCCTATTTCCCCAAATCCCCATTTGTGGGTCTAAATCCACTTTTAGAGCAGGTAAGAGTTAGGCCTTCCCTTTCTTCTTTCTTCTCCCTCTTAACAAACAGTTATTAAAAATAAAATATAAAAAATCCAAATAGATATATATTTTTTAAATAAATTAAGATATAATTTAGATATTAGAAAAAAAATTATATTCGAATTTTAGAATATTTATCGCGAACTAAATTTTTTAAAACACCAATCACTAGAATTCAATTTCATTTTTAATAAGAAAGCCTTTTTTTTCCTTTTCTTCCATCATTTCTTGTCACATTTCTCAACCAAAAAAGAAAAAAAAAAAACCTACCTTCAAAGTTACATAGTTAAATATTTTATTTTCTCCTTTGTTTTCCCTTCTCCTCTTCCTTTTTGTGAAGAAAAGAGAAGGGGAAAGAAAGGAACAAAAAAAAAAAAAGCCCCTCCATTAAACCCTATAAGGGGTTAAAAGAAAGTTCTTAAGTTTTTTTTTTTTTTTTTCAATTACAAAGACGACAAAACCAAAGGCTAAAACAATAACTATCATCAAGCAAGGCATATATACAAGGGGAAAAAAAAAGCCAACATTATATTACGTGTAGGTTAATTTAGTATATTATTTGTATAATAAGGTTTGAAAGAATAAGAAGAGACAAATTCAAGGAAGAAGACGATGATGGGAAACAACAACAACAACCACCAAGTAAGTATGCAGAAAGAGGAAGGTGTGATGCTGAAAAAGGGGCCGTGGACGGCCGCGGAGGATGCGGTGTTGGCGGAGTACGTGAGGACTCATGGAGAAGGGAACTGGAATGCAGTGCAAAGGAATACAGGGTTGGCTCGTTGTGGGAAAAGTTGTAGGCTAAGATGGGCTAACCATTTAAGGCCTAACTTGAAGAAAGGAGCTTTTTCTCCTGAAGAAGAAAGGATTATTGTGGAGTTGCATGCTATCATGGGAAACAAATGGGCTCGTATGGCTGCTCGGGTAAACCATTTCCATTGTATCTGTTCGAATTTATCGTTGCATTTTGTTGATAAATTTGTGTGGTGATTTTTTTCTGAGTGTTTCATAAATTTTACAACTTTGTTCATAGTTTTACTTTATTGGACTATGATATGATGGGTGGTTGGTTCTTGGAATCGATGCATTGTTTTTAGCTATTTTCTTAGAATCTGACATTAGACATATATATATAGCATTGCTTTGGAAACCCTGAATTTAAAGAAATTGATTCTAAATTCCTTTTTTTTTATCCGCCATTGATGATAGCTTCCGGGAAGAACAGACAATGAAATCAAGAACTATTGGAACACAAGGGTAAAAAGAAGGCAACGGCAAGGTCTCCCACTTTACCCTCCTGAAATCCAATCCTTGTATTCTCAGACTCAGCCTGTACTAACACCACCTTCAACCTCCTCTTTCTCCTTCCAACATTCCACCACCATGCTAACATCATCATCACCATCCCCGCCGCCACGACTTCTTTCCTACGATCCACATTCAACCGCAACGCCACCGCCTGTCCAAAGTCCAAGTCCAGCCTCAACGCCGCCCCCTCTTCCAAGCCCTTCCCATGTCTCTCCACTTCAATCTCCCCATAAGCCTTCATTTTCATCTATCCCTCTAGCCGATTCTTTCACATCCAACACTCCATCTTCCTCCCTCGACTTTTACTTCCCTAGACCTTTGCCTTCCTTGGAACAGCCCCTTCGTAACAAGCGACCAAGACACGACGAAAACAACACCAACAATGGGGGTTCGAGCTTTATGTTACCCTTTTCATCGTTGATGAAAACGGATCCTTTCAATCCCCACACCGTGACTAATAACTCGTTGAACCCTCAACATTACTCCAACTCATATTGTTTGGATCAAACCACATTTGACATGGCTTCATCGTCAAGGTTCCTCCAACCCCATTTCGATCCGGGACAGTTTATATCGACTCCCAGATTCGGTTATAATCAGTTGAAAACCGAGCTCCCTTCAAACCAAATTTTCACCCAAGATGGTAATTCACAGGTTAGATTTGATCCTAAAGGGAATAACAATTACAGCAGTCATAATCAGATTCAGAATAGCAACCACCATAGCTCGGGCTTGAATATCAGTGGGAATGGCTTGGTAGAGGATATGTTGCAGGAGGTTCAGGCGTTGAATGAGAAGAATGAAATTATGGCGAGTCAGAGTTGTTTAGTTAGACCAAGTTCAAGCTCCGAGGGTTTAGCTTCAGGTCAGTACCTCGTTTCAAATTTTGCTTTAAATACTTAATTTAAATCAGTGTCTGTAATGGTCATATCATATCAGTTGCATGCTTGTAGCACATATCCATCCATTTTTGTCCTCAAATCTCAATCATTATAGAATTAGATGTATTTTTCCTTTTTCCTGGATTCCTACTAATGCCTAAAATTCCAGTGTAATGACAGTTTTATTTTTATTTACTTGCTTTTTTTTTTCTATAAAAATGATTAGATATCAATTGCTACAAGTTAAAAACACATCTAGAAATGAAAACAAATTGAATACTCGGAACTTTTGCCTTAAGCCATCTCTGTATCATCGTCGTCATCATCAGTTTAACCTTTAATGCGATACACACTCTTTATAAATTCACCATGTTTTCATGTTATTAAATCTTACACGAAACAGCAAATATTTGGATCGAACTTAATTATCATCTATCTTATCTGGACTTTCCCTTTTTAAATCAATACTTATATATTTTTAAATATATGAAAAAAATAAATATACCCATTAAAAATTTACATATATTTGGCATTATATAGTGAAGATTTGCATTTTGGAACATTCTTTTCCTTTTTCAGTAAGCTGGAACCTGTAAATGGTGATGTTTCTCAATTATTGCACTTCCTACAAAAACTCAAGTACATGTCTTCACAGCATTTTCCCCCCTGATTGCTTATTTACTTTTTGAAGTTCAAATACGGTAAAAACTATGAGTAATTGAGTGCTATGCTGCTTTCAATTTTGTCATAGAAACTGAATCGAGACTAAATTCATTGATTTCTCTATTCATATTATTTGTTTCCATAGAATGTAATGATTTATAACCAAAATTGTCAAGCTTTTTTGCTTCTTCCTTACCATTCCTCTTGAAACGATTTTAGGGTTGGAAGCAAAAGAAGAATCAAAAGAACAGATTATGAACACAACAAAACATGTAGATTACTCCCACGTAAACCCATCGTCCATGGCGATGGCCATCCCCGAATGGTACATCAACAACGGCGAAAGTTCCATCGGCCAATCATCGACTGTAACATATGATGATTTAGCGCTTGAATTCGAATTGCATGATCAAATAGCTTCGTTATTGCCGATCGACACTGCACCCGACCACCACGGCCGATCTTCCAGCTCCTATACTTGGGTTCATAGCTTTCCTGGAATTTGTTGAAAACTTCTAATGTTGGATTCAACATTTTTTTGGGGTTTTGCTTGTGATATTTGTTTGCCTAAAATAACTAAAAAATAATCATAAACTTAATTTATCAATTTACCAACTTTTATATTTTATTGTAGTTAAATAAGTGCCCATTCCATAAGATTTATTATTATGGTAGTAAAATCTATTCTAAAACTTCAATTTTGACTTTAAACTATTTTAAAATTTGATATTTAATCTACATATTTTATTTTTGACATAATTTGGTCCCTCTACTTTTATAAAGTCATTAGTTAGTCTCAATAGTTAATATTGTTAACTATTTCAATCAAAATGTTGGCGACAATTTAGAAAAAAATCATAATCAATATTTTCAATATTATTTTTTGTTACATAATTACCAAATGAATAAATTTTTAATTCCAAAATGTCACACCAAATATCTTAATAAAAGTATTTTAATGGTGGTATCAACTGGACCTGAATTTTTAAATCCAAAAGATAAATAATTATATTCCTTAAAATAAAAATAAGTGACTAAATTCTAAATATCTGAAGTGTATAAAATAATATATTTTCACTCTATAATTTAGTATAAATAAATAATTAATCCAACTTGAAGCATGAGCCGAAAACCATACTAATTAATGATAACAGTAGGGTATGCTATTTGAATTAAAAGAGAACCATGAGGTAAAATGAAAATGGAAATCACGTTAAAAATCAGTGCTGTATTGCTATATGAATTTTGAATATATTCATATCTCAAATCTTAATACAATTTATTTTATATATCTATTTGAGTAATTAACTAATTAATCAGTTATTTTATAATTATATGAATTAATTATTATTTTTCTAGAAAAATTAATTATTTTATTGTACTATATTATATATTATTTTAAAATATATTTAAATTATGCAAAATTTGATATCATTGTTAGAATTGGGCTAAAATCTAAAGCTTAATTTATTTATTTTGAATATTTTGTTTTAGCACACTTAAACCCACATCCTCCTGTATTGACATTAATGTCCATGCTAATCGAACTAAGACTCAATCGTCATCTAAAGCTTAAGTTAACAGTTAATCTAATTGAAGACTGAATTTATACAATAATAATATTTGAAGACTCAATTAGATTTTAAACCTTAAAAATTAATTTAAAATTTTAATCATCATGCCGAGACATAAGCTTGAATTAATAATTAACACTTACGAGTCGAGTTATTTGTCAAATAAATTAATGCATATACAGTTAATGATGACTATTGGGCATTTAATCCACGAGGGCACGTTTGGTTCGCTGTAATGGAATAGAGCAGTAATTGAATAGAGCTGTAATGGAATAGAACTGTAATAGTAATTCTATTGTTTGGTTAAATGGAATGGAATAGAACTGTAATAGTATTTTTGTGTTTGGTTGAATGGAATGATGTTGTAATAGCATAAGGAAAAAAAATAAAATGACTAGAATACCCTTAGCAAATTTTTTTTAGGTAGATGATTAGTGTTATTGTTATTAAATTTTAATAAGATTATTAATATAAATAATAAATAATTTAATCATATTTTAACATAATTATTATTAAATATAATTTAATAAAAATATATAATTTAATAAAATTCTTAATAAAATTATTCTTATATGAATTTACTAAAATCATAATATATAATAATATAAAATAATATATAATCTACTTTATTATTTTTAAACCGCAATACATATTTAATGTGCTAAAATATCATTAGTGAAACAAATAATTTAATTATTCCACAATAAAAAAATATTAGAAGTAATAAATAACTTGAGAATTATATTTTGCATAAACATAATATTCATATATTAACATAACTTGAGAATTATATTTTGCATAAAACTCAACCTCCGGGGCTTAGCGAAACATCATATAATATTTAGACAAAAGCTGAGATTGGTTACAACAAAACCAAGAAAGAAGATCCTAGGGCAATTACAAACGCAACAGCAATAGTGGCAATTCAGTTAACAGAAAAGGCTTGCATCTTCTTGTTAATAATTCAATATTTAATTAAAAAATCTGTTGTTTGATATAATGAATTCGATCACCAAGAATCAAATCAATAGCCATAAAACAATTACAAGATACAACACAGTCCTATAATTACAACAGCTAGCCAAAGGATCAAAACCCTCTGGTTGAACCTTGTCAAACCTCAACAACTTGCTGATCCTTTCGGGTTACAAGCATCTTGTTTCCACCAAATGCCAAGTTGGTTACCTTCAAGCCTCCCATTGCCTTCACTCTCCCCATCACATTCTTCCTAAAATGATGCTTCCCCATTCCCATTATTTTAGAATCAGAGGAAGACAAACGAAAATGATGTTTCCCCATTTTCATTATTTTAGAAGTCTGTACAAATTCAGGGTCAAACTGTTGGCATTTGAATACTGTCCACTAACTTGTGAACAGTAAAGTGATTGCTAGAAGACATGATTTCCACCATCCTGAAATAATACTATGTAGACACTATAGAACTACCATGAAGATTATAAACAGTAAAGTGTCTCAACACATTCATGGTATTAGCACAAAACTTTTTCAATAGTACCTTCGTCCAATGTGTTTATGCCTAATTAATGCGGCTTCCAACCAATGTGTTAGTATCTATATCTCACAAATTCAGAAGAAAAATGCTTGTGCATATGACGTATCTTTTTATTAGAGAAATAAAGTAAAAATCAACCTGACAGTTACCATCACCTTGAACCTTATTCTCAACCAGACCATACAACTGCAACCTGAATGATAAAATAATTAGTCCTAAATTTAAAATGCTATTAAAATCAAACATTCACAAGAAGGAAGAATATAACCAAATAACATTACTGCAAAAGTATTTCTTTTAAGAAAAGGGAGAAGTGGAGATACATTTTGGTAAAACAACTCAATTAGATAATATTTTGGCTAAAGATACCGTTGAAAAACGGTTGAGAAAAGGGAAAAAAACAGCAATTACTTTACCAAAATGGATCCCAGGGAAAAAAGAGCAACTACTTTACCAAAATGGATCCCAATACAAGAGTTCAAATATTTTACAAATTTACAAGAAAAAACTCCGAATCAAGTAATTTATCACTGTACTTTGAAAAAGAAAAAAGGAATAAGGTGCAAAGCCCCCCTAACAACAACCAGTGGAGAACTAGGGTGATAAAGTTAATTGCCACAAAGTAACAGAATAAAAAAATAGACCAAGATGCCATTAGCTATATAAAGGAAAAATTCAAGCCAAACCTATCATGCAGCCTTTGATGGTCAGATGTCTCTTCATCAACTGATGGTATTACTCCATTAATTTTGGGTACATGCTGCACAATGCAAATCACCAAATTAGCAATGTCAATTCTCATCCAACCCATTGTTATTGGGTTAAAGGTCAAGAAATCACATTCATATGCACAAATAGAATTTTGCCTTTATTAGTTACATCCATATAAGGTAGTGGCAAACCTTGAAACACCTCAAGCAGTGCCAACTTACTAAACACTACAAATGCTAAATTCATGTGAAGAAAATATATCAAAGGAGTTAAATTCAGTATGTGATAAACATAAATCTTTCCATTCCCAAAGTATTGTGTACCAAAAGCATAAACCAACTCAACTAAATTTCATGACATTCATCAGAAAGTTTGGTAATAAATTCGCAAAAAATTACTCTGATCAATTAAATTAAACATGTTAAGCACATGCCTTTTTTTCAATGGTAGGGAGAAAAAGAAACATGGGCAAATCCTAACTAAAAACATAATGACTTCATCAAAATTATGATAAAGATAAAATCCACTAGATTTTGAAAGCAAATTATGTGGCAAGTGATGCTTCCACTACCATGTAGTGGAACTTCAGTTAAAAAATAACAAGAAAATCCTTCAACTCCTAATAAATAACACAACTTTCCAAGACTAGTACTCACAGGAATAGCAACCATGTCATTCAACTTCATATATACTGTACAAGCCCAAATTTGCCCAATACCTAAAAAAAAAACCTTACAAACTTAGCCCAGCAAAACCCAATATCCAAAACAAAACCCAAACCCAAATACAACTAAACCCTAGTCCAACCAGCCCACAAAACTTAAACAAATTTTTAGCAAAAAATGAGAGGCAGAAACCCTAGGTGCGCCGCACCTAGGTCCGCCTCTGCCAGCCTCATGCACGTCCCCTGGCCACCGCCGCCGCTCGCCAAGCGCTGCTACCCACGTGTCTGCTACCATCTGTAACACGCAAGAAGAAGACAACAAAAAAGAGAAGACAAAATGGCAGAAAAGAAAATGGCCAATGAAAAATATAGAGAAAAATAGTTTTGTATTTCGGCTATAAAGCCAAAATCAGATGCTTGTTTAACTCTTCTTCCTTTTTACGAACACTAAGAAATAAAAAAGCAAAAACTAAGGTGATTTCCTAGTTTTTTATTTCAATCTTTCCTTTTTCTTTATTTTCATTGTTATTTTTTTATATTTTTAAAAAACAAAAAGAAAAAAAGAAAACAGAAAATGAAAATTTCGGAGTTGTTTTTTAGAGTCTTCCCCGATTGTTTTTTTATTTTTTTATTTTATTATGTTTTTTAACACAAAAATAAAAGAAGAAAAAGAGGTGTACCTCTGGAATCACCGAAAAGCGACGAACTTTGGGTGTCCTACTGCCGTACACGGCAGCGGCGGTCGCCGGCGCCGATGACAGCCCTATTGGCCGGATTGGAAGGCTGCGAGAGAGAGAGTCTGAAAGCTCTCCGGTTTTTTTAGAAAAGTAGGGTTAAACTGTTTTTTTTAGTACTTATATTGGATATAAAACGGAGTCCTTTTGGGCCTTAGCATCAGTGGCCAAAACGGCGCCGTTTTGATGTTTGACCCGCGACCCGACCCAGTAACGCTAAGGATCCGCGTGTTTTGCTTGGAGGGGCTAATTTCATGTTTAGCCCCTCCGATTTTGCGTTGTTACGCAATCTAACTCCTTTTTTCGTTTCTGATTTGGGCCCAAAAATTTTGTTCCTGCTTCATTTAGGTCCTTTGACCATGTGCGGTCCTTCGCGCTGAACGCCGCGTTTTGGTGATAGAAATATTGCGCAATTGGTCCTTTGTTCTTGGCGCGCGTTTCATCTCGGTCCCAAGCTGCTTTTCACTTTATTTACAATTTTAAACCCCCAAATTTCAGTCTATTTTCAATTAGATCCCTAACCTGTTTATTTTATTTTTATTTTTTTTCTTTTAAAAAAAACAAAACAGTTTTATTTAATATTCCATTTATTTATTTATTTATTTCAATTTTTGATCAAACTTACATTAGGTTTTATTTTATTTATTTATTCACTATTTTAAATATTGATTTTGTTTATTTTAATTCTTGCCAATATTATTGCAATTTCATTCTATTAATTATTTATTTGTTATCCTCACATGTTTTCAAATCTATATCTATTAGGATTGTATTTGTTTTGTTATTATATTAATGTTATTGTTATATTGTTTCTTACATTATTATTCATGCATTTCGATTTATTAGTATCAATGCTATGTGTATATTTTATGATGCATATTATGTTATGGATTTGAAGTGTATGTTGTATATTCATTATAGGTCGTGTACGACATTCTTTCCGTTTTGAACAATTTCTTTTCAAATATAATCAAAATTGCACGCATTTATTTTTTTTAACAATTCCACTAAATCATACTCAAAATTCAAAAGGGTAAAATTTCGAAAATAAAGGCAATATTCCGTATTTAGAAAATTCGAGAAATCGAGCCCTAACTTACTGAGCTTCAAATTTTCTCGTGTTGATCCTAAATACCGAATATCCTTTTAAAATTAAAATAAATGAGGTTAAAATAAAAAATAAAAAGGCAAGCTTACTCTAAAAAATACGAGGTGTCGTGTCCTAACTCACTCGATGTGACATCTTGTTACTTCGAGATAAAAATGCATATTCCATTTTGATTTATTTGAGTAATTTTATAATAACACAATGTAAAGAAGGATCGTATTTTTAAATTCTTTTCGAGTTTTTAATTTTCGACACCAAGAGATTAATTAATCAACTAGGTACCAATTTTGGGCATATCGAGGGTGCTAATCCTTCCTCGTGCGTAACCGACTCCCGAACTTATTTTCTGGATTTTGTAGACCAAAAATTATCGTTTTAGTAAATTTAAATTTTATTAAAATGATGAGGTGATCTGATCACACCTAGGTAAAAAAAAGGATTGGTTGCGACTCCTTTTTTTTCGTTTTCATTTTCAAAATCCAAGTCGATCCCGTTTTATCGAAAAATGGTGTCAACAGCTTAGCGACTCCACTGGGGAGTTTATAAGAGAGTCAAGCCACGAGTTGATTAATTTTTGTCTTTTTGTCGAAAATTAAAAATTTGGTTTAAATGTACGATCATTTCGTTGCATTTTGTCCGTCGTTTTTGTGGTCTTTGATGCTTACTTTTTTGGTTCAAGCCTTTTGATATTTCTGCATATTGCATTGCATGACCGTGGGTCACAACTTTTAAGTGGGAGTGTGAAACTAGTCCTTCGTGAGGTTTTCACCTCCGTGCAGGATAGTGAATCGCTTCCGGGATACATCCGTACCTATGTCTTACTGAGATTTTCATCTCCGTGCAGCCATAGGGAAATGTATCCCCCTGAACTGAACTCGGTCCGTATGAGCCTATAATGGGTGAGGATCGAGGAATCTGCTGGTTCGGGTACCTTTGCTTTAGAGCCGAACCGCATATAGTGAACCTAAGAGCCTACCCTAGATAGAACCCCTTCAAACCCCTAGTGGTCACCCGAATAGGTGTTCTATTTATTCTTCCTTACTTTTGCTTTGTACTAACTTGTTTTCTTTTGTTTTGGTTATGATTACATTGCATTTTCATCATAAAAAATGTATTGATTCACGTTCAGTTACTAAATAGAGAGCTTGTCATAAGAAAATGGGTTTCTTGATAAAGTGGATGACAATACGGTTGTCCGAATATGGTCCAAGAAAATGTGATAAGAGAATGATGATAGTTTAATGGATGACTACACGACTTTGCTTTGTTGCCCGAGGATTCAAGCTGACAAAGATTATTCGAAAGCTGTCGAACTTTCTTAAAGAAGCCAACAAGCATCACGAAGATAAGGGAGCAATGAGTCGCAGCCCGGATCAAGTAAAGAGGAACTAGTAGAGGCATCTAATGGAAAGTTTACAAGATTTGATCTTAACGTCCAGATATGAAGAAAGGGGTTGATGTCTTCGCTTGGAGTATGAGGGCAAGGCCGTATAAGTCTCCATTTTATGTAAAGAAATTTATCTTCTAGAAAAGTTGTTCTAATGGAATTGAATTCAGAATCAATGCCTCTTTTTATTTTTGCATTCATTCCATACATATGCATTACATTGCATCATATGCATTAGATTTTCACAAAAGGACCCTAATTAGGTAAAATTATTTCAGTTACCCTGGAAACCAACAAGAATCCGCCAGCCAAATATCATTACGGTACCCGTCGCCAAACAAAAGCTATGGATCAAAGGTTAGAAAGATTGTAGCAATTACAGAAAGAGATGCAAGATCAGATGTAGGAACGACTAGATAAAATCCAACAGGACATGCAAGAATCCCAGACAATTATGATGAACCAATTGAAGCAATTATTGGCTGGAGGGAATGATAAAGGAAAAAGCCTTGTAGTTGATGTTGGGGATGATCACGATGACCCTGCTTATCCTCTGGGTTTCACCTCAGTTAGCACCCAGGCACAACCAGATGTGTGCCCACAAAGAATACCCGTCAATATTAGACCTCAATATCAGGCTGGTGCCTCGATACCAATGCACTTTCAAACGGGCTCAGGTTCTAATCCCGGGGACAACCCCACCAATCCTGTGGTCCCTGATCTCGATGATATGGTGGAAATGGAAAAAGTAAGAATAGACCTGCCAAAACAACTTGAGGACCGGTGTAGATGGCTAGAAGAAAAATTTAGAGCCATAGAGAACACCGACCACCATTATGGAGTCGACGCCAATGACCTGAGTTTGGTCCCTGATTTAGTGCTCCCGCCTAAGTTCAAGATGCCAGAGTTCGAAAAATATAACGGGACTAGTTGTCCTAAAGCTCACATCACTATGTTCTGTCGAAGAATGACAAGATACGTCAACAATGATCAACTGTTAATCCATTACTTTCAGGACAGTTTGATTGGGTCTGCAGCCAAGTGGTACAATCAGCTGAGTCGTGCTAAAGTTAGTTCATGGAGAGACTTGGCGCAAACTTTTATGAAGCAATACAGTCATGTGACAAATATGACACCCAATAGAATCATGTTACAAAACATGGAGAAGAAACAAAACGAGAGCTTCAGGCAGTACGCCCAACGATGGAAGGAGGTGGCAACGCAAGTCCAGCCACCTCTTTTGGAGAAAGAAACCACAATGCTTTTCATCAACACTTTGAAGGCTCCATTCATTAACCACATGTTAGGAAGTGCTACTATGAGCTTCTCAGATATGGTAATGTCTGCGAGATGATTGAAAATGCCATAAGAAGTGGGAAGATAGATGCGGGGGAAGGTGCTAAAAGATCAACCCTAAAGTACAAAGAAAATGAAGTGAGCAACCTGAGTTTGTATAATAAAGGGCATTCAAAATCGGTCACTGTGGGTCAGCCAAAGACAGCAGCAAGCTATCAAGGCCTTCGAAGCAAGAATCCAACTCGGGGCCGAACACAAAAAAACTTCAGTTCATACCTATCCCAGTGACGTATAAGGAGTTATATCAGAAATTGTTTGATGCACATGTAGTAGCTTCGTTCTACTCAGAACCCATGCAACCTCCATACCCTAAATGGTACGACGCGAATGCCAAATGCGAGTATCACGCAGTAACTACGGGACACTCGATTGAAAACTGCACTACCTTTAAAAAGTTAGTTGAAAGGTTCATTAATATGGGGATCGTGAAGTTTGATGATCCATCGGGACCTAATATGGCAGGAAATCCGTTACCCAGTCATCCAGACCCATGAGTAAATGCGATAGTTGAGAATGGAGGGAAAAGAACCAAAACCAATATTGCAGAAGTAAAAACCCCACTGAAATGGGTTTTGAAACAGATGATGGACATGGGATTAATCATTCAGAATTTGGAGAAGAGACCAAAATGGATGAGGAGCTACTATGAGTTCCACGCTAAAGAAGGCCATGAAATCTAAGAGTGTGTTGAATTCAAAGCCTTGGTGCAAAGTCTAATGGATAATAAAGAGTTGGAATTCTTTGAAGAAGTCAAAGGCCCGGAAAGAGTGTTGGGAAACTTGAATGTTAACGCCGTATCCGAAGAAGGAGCTGGAGAGGATAATTTATGAGACGTCTACCCTTATACTCTTGGGAGTGTTTTGAACAATGAAACTGTGGAAGAGATCTCTGTATTTTAGACCTAATTCGGAGTAATGTCCAAAACACACTTATTGCTCTAAGCCTAGGAGCAATAAGAATCCTTTTGTGAGATAGGCTTATGTTTAATATCTTTATTTCAATAAAATGCATCTTTTTTTCTCACTTTGAGCAAATATTCTTTTATTGTTTCCATTCCATTCATAATCATACTATACGAATAAATATTCTTAGATTCTTTTATTCATTGGATCTGCCTTCGTCCCTACAACAGGTCTCCAAATATTAAATACATGAGCGACACTGCTACTGACTCAGAGTTTCCTTTTGAGCAAGATATGTGTCTAGATGAGCCTCAGGACTTTGAAGATAATTGAAACTGTAGCTTATCCCTTGATTTGTTAATGATGGTAGAACAAGATCCTACCTTACAAAGAATCAATGGAAGTCATGGCCTTTCTTTATGTGGGGTACGGATGTTATCGAGCCAATCTCGCCTAAGGTTTTGGTGATCATCAATTCATCTTTATGGTCGTCGATTATCTCATTAAGTGGACAAAAGTTGCCTCATATGCCAATGTTACGAAAGTTGACAATCAGCAAATTTCTTGAAGAACCATATGTCAATATGGAATGCCAAAAAGGATAATATTAGACAATACATTGAATTTGAACAACCGCGCGACATCAGAAGTTTGCAGTCTATTCGAGATTAACACCATGTCACCCCAAAATGAATGGTTCAGTGAAGGCAAAAAAAAACCAAAAACACAAAAACAAAAAAAGAACAAAAGAGACAAAAAAAAACAAAAAAACCTCTACTAGGGCACATCATTTCTCATTGGTATATGGAATAGAGGCAGTCTTACCCATCGAAGGTGATATTTCTTCCCTTCGAGTCTTGTCAGAGTTGAAGTTGGATGAAGCAGAATGGATTCAAGCCCGATATAATCAGTTAAATTTGATCGAAGAGTAAGGGTTGAAAGCTATCCGTCATGGTCAGATGTACCAAAAGCGAATGATACGAGTTCACCAAAAAAAGGTTTGCTCCAGAGAATTCCATGAGGGGGACCTGATATCGAAGAAGATCTTTCCCATACAAAAGAACTTCAGAAGAAAGTGGATGCCAAACTGGAAAGGACCTTATGTGGAAGGCCTTATCTGAAAAAGCATCGATATTGACCAAGATAGATGGCAAGAACCTGCCTAATCTTGAGAATTATGATTCAAGCAATGAATACTTCACTTGAAAAAAGAAACGAAAAGAAAAAAAAAGAAGAACAAAAAAGAAAAAGGAGAGGCCAAGGTGAAAACCCGAAAAGGGCGCCTTGAGACCAAAGGGGTTTTGAATTGAAAACCTAGGAATGGGCAGTTCAAATTTTGATCGAAGGTGGGGTATGCAGTAGTCTTGTCCTATCCGAATTAATAAAAAGGAGAGATGCTATCTTGGGGCATCAACAAAGTCTTCTAGGACTTCTAAACACATATCAGGTTCAAAAAGGCCCTCAAGGTGTTTGGGGCAGAGAAGCTCATGCGACGATATCTGGGGCACCTATTTCCATTTTATTCATTTTTTTTGTATTTTTAACAAAATACGCCATCTTGATTAATTTATTCTCATTCTAGCAAAAAATTGTTATCTTGATTGATTCATTCATTTCAAGCTTTGTTCTCAATAAAATTTCACCTTATCCATTGTGATAATCTTTTTCATCTTATCTTAGCAAAATTTGCTATCTTGATTAATTTATTCATTTCGGGCTTTGTTCTCAATAAATTTTTATCCATTGTGATAATCTTTTTCAAGCATTTTTGAAATAACGATTAATGGACTGAATATTCAAGCAAAATGAGTTTTGCATATTACTCTGAAAGCTTCTAAATAATACAGGAACCTGAAATAGGACTATTGTTTAGAACACACCAAGTTTAAAGGTTGAAATGTCTAAGAAGGAAAAGTCTAAATTAAGACAATCCTTTCGAATTTTGTTGTCCAAGTATAGATTGAACAAAATAAGAAAATGTCGTGTTGGTGACAAATGTTTCAATGAACAAACGAGCAATGATCACCGAGTGTTAAGAAGAATTTTATCGGAAGAGAAAAGTTTTACAATTGTGCATAAACATTTGGTACAACACCCTGGGAATGATGTAAGAGGCCAAAGAGAATCAGATCCTATATCCCTGAATTGCAGTGGGAGAGATTTGAAAAAGAGCCAGATCTTATGCTGCTAAACTAAAGTAGGAGGAGGAGGGTTCAAATTTTTATGTCCCTAAATTATAGTGGACTGAACCTTGAAGATTATAGTGGATTGAACTTTGAAGATTACAGTGGGGCAGTCCGGTTAAACAAGAGACGAGTGTTTCCAGCCGAGCATGATAGCATTCTGACGTGTTGGCAATAAAGCCTTATTGAACAATGAGCAATACCAACTCGAACATTGAGGGATCATTTTTCGTGACATTTCTGCATTCATGCAAATATCATTCATACACATCTAGTTAGGAGCATTTGATTCATTTTGATCATGGCATCCTAATCACTAGGCATAAGTAGGTCCATGAAATGGATTCTACAGGTCATGTTCCCCAGAAAACAGATCAATGAAGTTACCTTCCCTGGCAATGCAGTGGAGCAGATTGAAGCTACAACTACGAAACTTGTTCCCCAACATTGCAATTTAAAGGATTGAAGCCACAACGACGAATCTTACTTCCCAGGTGATGCAGTGGAACAGATTAAAGCTACAACGACGAATCTTGCTTCCCCGACATTGCAATTTAAAAGATTGAAGCCGCAACGGCGAATCTTACTTCCATGGCGATGCAGTGGGGCAGATTAAAGCTACAACAGCGAATCTTGCTTCCTTTACATTGCAATTTAAAAGATTGAGGCCACAACGGCGAATCTTACTTCCATGGTGATGCAGTGGAACAGATTGAAGCTACAATGGCGAATCTTCCTTCCCCGACATTGCAATTTAAAAGATTGAAGCCGCAACGGTGAATCTTACTTCCATGGCAATGCAATAGGGCAGATTAAAGTTACAACGGCGAATCTTGCTTCCTCAACATTGCAATTTAAAAGATTGAGGCCGTAACGGCGAATCTTACTTCCATGGCAATGCAGTGGAGCAGATTAAAGCTACAACGACGAATCTTGCTTCCCCGACATTGCAATTTAAAAGATTGAAGCCACAAAGGTGAATCTTACTTCCATGGCAATGCAGTGGAGCAGATTGACGCTACAACGGTGAATCTTGCTTCCCCGACATTGCAATTTAAAAGATTGAAGCCGCAACAGCGAATCTTACTTCCATGGCGATGCAGTGGAGCAGATTAAAGCTACAACGGTGAATCTTGCTTCCCTGACATTGCAATTTAAAAGATTGAAGCCGCAACAGCGAATCTTACTTCCTTGGCGGTGCAGTGGAACAGATTGAAGCTACAACGACGAATCTTATTTCCCCGACATTGCAATCAATTTGAAAGAAATCAATCCTATCTCCCTGAAGTTGCAGTGGAGTGGATTAAAACCACATATCTTATCTCCCTAAGCAGTAGTGGAGCAGATAGCCTCAACTCTTATCTCCCTAAGCAGTAGTGGAGCAGACAAAACCACAGATCTTATCTCCCTAAGCAGTAGTGGAGCAGATCGCCTCAAGTCTTATCTCCCTAAGCAGTAGTGGAGCAGACAGAACCACAAATCTTATCTCCCTAAGCAGTAGTGAAGCAGATCGCCTCAAGTCTTATCTCCCTAAGCAGTAGTGGAGCAGACAGAACCACAGATCTTATCTCCCTAAGCAGTAGTGGAGCAGATCGCCTCAAGTCTTATCTCCCTAAGCAGTAGTGGAGCAGATCGCCTCAAGTCTTATCTCTCTAAGCAGTAGTGGAGCAGACAGAACCACAGATCTTATCTCCCTAAGCAGTAGTGGAGCAGATCGCCTCAAGTCTTATCTCCCTAAGCAGTAGTGGAGCAGACGAAATAAACCAATCTTATCTCCCTGAATTTGCAGTAGAGCAGATTAAAACCACAAATCTCATCCCCATGGAGTTGCAGCAGAGTAGATTGAAGTCGTATCTCTCTAAAGATGTCGTGAAGTGGATCAAAGCAATAAGACACAGTGGACTGGAATGAGGCTTTGAAGAAGAGAAGCACCTAAAGAAGTCAAGACTCGGCGAGACCGGGCAAAATTGGTCTTTCTTAGTCTTTGCTCTATTCTCGTTACACGACAACGAGCAAAGAGGGGCAGCTGTACAAGCCCAAATTTGCCCAATACCCAAAAAAAAAAACCTTACAAACTTAGCCCAGCAAAACCCAATATCCAAAACAAAACCCAAACCCAAATACAACTAAACCCTAGTCCAACCAGCCCACAAAACTTAAACAAATTTTCAGCAAAAAATGAGAGGCAGAAACCCTAGGTACGCCGCACCTAGGTCCGCCTCTGCTTGACCTCATGCACGCCCTCGCCACCGCCGCCGCCGCCAAGTGTCTTTGCTACCCACGTGTCTGCTACCATCTGTAACACGCAAGAAGAAGACAACAAAAAAGAGAAGACAAAACGCCAGAAAAGAAAATGGCAAATGAAAAATATAGAGAAAAATAGTTTTGTATTTCGGCTATAAAGCCAAAATCAGATGCTTGTTTTTACGAACACTAAGAAATAAAAAAGCAAAAACTAAGGTGATTTCCTAGTTTTTTATTTCAATCTTTCCTTTTTCTTTATTTTCATTGTTATTTTTTTATATTTTTAAAAAAACAAAAATAAAAAAAGAAAACAGAAGACGAAAATTTCAGAGTTACTTTTTAGAGTCTTCCCCGATTGTTTTTTTATTTTTTTATTTTATTCTGTTTTGTTTTTTAACACAAAAATAAAAGAAGAAAAAGAGGTGTACCTTTGGAATCACCGAAAAGCGACGAACTTTGGGCGTCCTATCGCCGTGCACGACGGCGGCGGCCGGCGGCGCCGATGACGGCCTTTATTGGTCGGATTGGAGGGCTGCGAGAGAGAGAGTCTGAAAGCTCTCTGTTTTTTTAGAAAAATAGGGTTAAATTGTTTTTTTTGGTTTTTTTAGTATTTATATTGGATATAAAACGGAGTCATTTTGGGCCTTAGCCTTAGTGGCCAAAACGGCGCCGTTTTGATGTTTGACCCGTGACCCGACCCTGTAACGCTAAGGATCCACGTGTTTTGCTTGGAGGGGCTAATTGCATGTTTAGCCCCTCCGCTTTTGCCTTGTTACAGAATCTGACTCCTTTTTTCGTTTCTGATTTGGGTCCGCAAATTTTGTTCCTGCTTCATTCGGGTCCTTTGACCATGTGCGGTCCTTCACGCTGAACGCCGCGTTTTGGTGCTGGAAATATTACGCAATTGGTCCTTTGTTCCTGGCACGCGTTTCATTTCGGTCCCAAGCTGCTTTTCACTTTATTTACAATTTTAAACCCCCGAATTTCAGTCTATTTTCAATTCGATCCCTAGCATGTTTATTTTATTTTTATTTTTCTTTTTTTCTTTAAAAAAACAAAACAGTTTTATTTAATATTCCATTTATTTATTTATTTATTTCAATTTTTGATCAAACTTACATTAGGTTTTATTTTATTTATTTATTCACTATTTTAAATATTGATTTTGTTTATTTTAATTCTTGCCAATATTATTGCAATTTCATTCTATTAATTATTTATTTGTTATCCTCACATGTTTTCAAATCTATATCTATTAGGATTGTATTTGTTTTGTTATTATATTAATGTTATTGTTATATTGTTTCTTACATTATTATTCATGCATTTCGATTTATTAGTATCAATGCTATGTGTATATTTTATGATGCATATTATGTTATGGATTTTAAGTGTATGTTGTATATTCATTATAGGTCGGTACGGCATTCTTTCCGTTTTGAACAATTTCTTTTCAAATATAATCAAAATTGCACGCATTTATTTTTTTTAACAATTCCACTAAATCATACTCAAAATTCAAAAGGGTAAAATTTCGAAAATAAAGGCAATATTCCGTATTTAGAAAATTCGAGAAATCAAGCCCTAACTTACTGAGCTTCAAATTTTCTCGCGTTGATCCTAAATACCGAATATCCTTTTAAAATTAAAATAAATGAGGTTAAAATAAAAAATAAAAAGGCAAGCTTACTCTAAAAAATACGAGGTGTCGTGTCCTAACTCACTCGATGTGACATCTTGTTACTTCGAGATAAAGAGGCATTTTCCATTTTGATTTATTTGAGTAATTTTATAATAACACAATGAAAAGAAGGATCGTATTTTTAAATTCTTTTCGAGTTTTTAATTTTCGACACCAAGACATTAATAAATCAACTAGGTACCAATTTTGGGCGTATCGAGGGTGCTAATCCTTCCTCGTGCGTAACCGACTCCCGAACTCATTTTCTGGATTTTTTAGACCAAAAATTATCGTTTTAGTAAATTTAAATTTTATTAAAATGATGAGGTGATCCGATCACACCTAGATAAAAAAGGATTGGTGGCGACTCCCGTTTTTTCGTTTTCATTTTCAAAATCCAAGTCGACCCTGTTTTATCAAAAAAATAGTGTCAACATATATAAATATAATTTTTTAAGTCCAGATTTATGTCTCCATTTCAATAGTACCACAATATTGAAATTACAATATAATCTAATTAATATATATAAATATATTTTTTTACAAATAAGAGATTTTGGATTTAGATTCTTTTCATTTCTCACAGTCTCATTAATCATTCTTTTCCTCACATCTTTATACTACAAGTTCTACAATTAAAAAGAGACAAATCAATCCCACCATATTTTCTAATATCCTTCTCGATTCGATTCTTTCACAGATTATTGAATTAAATACCATTAGTTTTGCCTACATATCTCTAAATATAGCATGCTTCAAAGGTTCCAAACTTCAATCTTTCTTTTCTCATTCCAACAAAAACTCATTTAATGTTCTAGGTTTCCATCAAATTTACGAAAACTTCCAATATCGGAAACTTTAAGGGATAATTTTTAAAAAGAAGAAAAAAAATAGGATTGAATCATGAATGAACAAAGAATCAGAAAAAAAATGGTGAAATTGGGGATTAAAAATAGAATCTTGAAATAAAAAAAAACGAAATGAAATTTAATCTGAAAAAAAAAGAGATAAGTAAATAATTAAAAAATACCTGAAATAAAATGATAGAAGCGAATGAAGAGAAACGTAAGCATGGAGGAGAAGCCGAAGCCAAAGCTAAGACTTTTGGTTGGAAGAAGATGAAGGCGAATCGATTTGGCTTTGGGGATATGAAATCGATGGGAAATTTTTGGGGGAGAAGAAGACAGGCTATTTTGGTCTCAAATGTGAAGAAGAAAACGGTGAATAGCTATTCTAAGCTAAAACCCCTGAATACCTATTACAACTGCTGAGGGAATAAGGGTGTAATAGCAAAACTCCCGAATCAGTAAACGGTGAACCAAATGGTGGAATAGGGTTGTAATTACTGTAGCGCGGGAATAGGCAAGGAATGGAATGGCTATTCATGCCAACCAAACATGCCCTGAGTGTTAAGTTATATATAATTTACCTACATATAATTTTGATTGTTAAAATTGTAATTATAATAGCACCTTGACACCTATGAGTGTTGAATTCTTCTTTAAATAAATTTGAACTGTTTAGAAACTCTAATATTAATAAATGCATTTCATAGAGCTCAACACCCATGAGTATTGAGATTTGCATTATTTTAAATTTTATTGTTTGGGGTTAAACTAACCCTAAAAAATGTATTAAATGGACCTTAGCACCCTTGTTAGTGGTCGATTTTGTTGCGTCTCCAAGAATGAAGCTAGAAAATTGTTTTAGAAAAAATTAGAGATGAATTATAAATTATTAGGGGTAAAAATATAAGTTTATAATTATACTAACATGTAATTTCATAAAAATTTAAGGGACTAATTGGAAAATCTCTCATTTGGGGGGAGGCCACTATCACTTTGGACACTTTGGATGGCAAGTAACTATATGGGTTTTGATAGCAAGTGGCTCCAGTTGACGAAAGCTTCTTCCTTGTCAAATTTAGGTCGGTGATATGGGCTAATGCTTACACTAAAGAGATACTTATTTCAAAAACAATTTGGTGGGATAGCCCCTAAGCAATGTGTTGTTTCTTCATCTACTATCGACAGAAGAGGTGTTCTTCTTTGGGCTCCTCTAAGGCCTGGCTTCGTTAAATTCAATGTTGATGGGGTAGCTAAAGGTTGGCCGAGACTTACCAGGTGTGGCGGAGTGCTTCAAAATGAGATGGGTGAAACCTCAGCTTTTTTCTCGGGTCCTTGCCTGCCTCGAAGGCTATTACAATTAAAATTCTTTCTATTAAGACAACTTTGGGCATCTTTGTATTAACAAGATGGTAGCAAAAGGTAAATTTAATAGTTAAATCAGACTCAGAGACTGCTATCTCATGGATCCTCAATGAAAACAAAAGACTATGGCATTTATGGGATATTTAAGGAGATTGATAAAAACAAATTGGAAATAGGCGAAGTTGACTTCAGTACACCAAAACAGGTTTTTAGCGGCGTTTTTTTATGCCTTTAGCGGTGCTTTTTAGCGTCGCTAAAAGTATTTGTGGCGTTTTTGGAAGCGCCGCAAAAAATGCCGCTGTTCTCAACGCCGCAAACGTTTGTGGCGTTTTTATAAATAAACGCCGCTATAGATCAAGACCTTTAGCGGCGCTTTTTCAACAAACGCCGCTATAGATCAGGATCTTTAGCGGTGCTTTTTTACAAACGCCGCTATAGATCAAGACCATTAGCGGCGCTTATACCACAAAGGCCGCTATAGCTCAAGACCTTTAGCGGCGCTTTTTCAAAAAATGCTGCTATAGATTACGACCTTTAGCGGCGTTTTTTCACAAACGCCGCTATAGCTCAAGACCTTTAGCGACGCTTCTCGCAAAAACGCCACTAAAAACATAACATTTAAAAAAATTATTTTAATCAAATAATATTTATTTTTATGATAAATATTATATTATGTTTTATTTTTTAAATTTGAACTTTAAATATACTTTTAAGGATAAAAAGTATTATTTAATAGAAAATTTTAACTTTAAAACTAAATATAAAATTAATGAATTTAGTTTTAGAATTTAAAATAATAAATTAATAACACAATTAAAATCCAAAAGTTAGAACTCAAGTTGTCGTAAATATTAAAGTAATATTTACACATTGCAAGGTAATAAAAATACAATGCATTTTCTTAATCAAGTAAATCTTGGTAATAAAAATACAATGCAAACTACATCTGCTACATTCACGGTTATCCAATCTTCATGTACCCTATGAATTGGGAAAATAATTATAGTGCATTAAAACAAAAATTGATATTGACAAGTTAAATATGAATGGGAAACAACATGAATGCAAAAATTAATACTCGAGGAAATTGACAACTTAGCTATCTCAACAATGGAAATGAATTAGATATTGAATAAGAGAGATTACAAAGAATGAAACCAATGAATTCCTAGTTTACATATGTATGTGCCATTGGACTTGTTAAGTGAAGAATGAGAACCAAATTTTTTCAATGACTACAGGACATAAGACCAAGAGCATCAAAAGTTTCCAAACATGAAACAACTAATCTATTAAGCAAGTCGAAAATCAACGAGCTTATTGTTTTAGCTAATAGTGGAACAAGGAGACAATTGAGATCAATTGAGACTAACCTCTATTTGAGATGCGAAGTTTCACGACAATCGAAAAGATCACCTTGATATACTTATAATCTTTGCACCATAAATAATCAAAGTAATAATCATCGATATTATTCACCTTGTTGCCTAACCTCACATAATAATCAAAATAAATTTTAAAACCGCTCAAAAATTTTAAATAGATTACATCAACATATATTGAGCATAGCAACCTTCTAAAGAGAAAATCAAACAAATCAACTAAACGAACATAGAAAAATTGATGTTTCAAACCAAAACACCAGAATTTACTTTACCTCCATCCTACCACTGTTCATTCTTGCACAATACTCGAACAAGCTCCCATCAAAACATGGAAATAATTCAGTTTGAAGATTATTAAAACCAACTGTTTTAATGTTTGTCGAAAAGGTAAAGAGGAACAAAATCATGTGAAAATGATGCAGTGATGCAGAAATAAATAAACAATGCATAAACAAGGCATATAAACAAGGCATATAATTAAGCCTCAATAATTTATACTTGAACCCAATAATTTATACTTGAACCCAAACTTTGTATAAACAAGGCATATAATTAAAGCAAATAAATCAAATCAAAATTAAAATTAAAACAAGAGTATGAAATTAGAGACCGGTAGTGTCGTTATCGGGGTTGTTCGACGATCACCAACGTGGTGTTCGACGTTGTAAACAACGACTCCTTCGGGATAGATCTAAGAGGCAACACGTTTCCGACCATAAGGGTGGCCTTCTTACCACAAGACACGAATCGTCCGGTGTACATACCCTCGCCATGATTTAACAGTTCATTCGCTTCTTGTAACGGAATGGGTGATTTGAACACGACGCGAGCTAAGGCGCGCCATGATGCGGGTCATGGATAACATCGGTGATGACGCCTTTGAGGTAGTCGTTTCATTCACCGAAGTCGAGGTTGCGAAAATGGGCGGGACCAACGGAGATGCAGAGGGTTGTCGATTTGGGGAAATTGGGGGCAAAAAATAAAGGAGAAATGGTTTGGGAAAAATAAAATGGGGAAAAAAGAAAAAGATTTCAGGTGAGATTTCATTTGAAATTTTGGGAAAAAGAAAGGGGAAAAAAAGAAGGGATTTTATAAAAACCGCGCCATTTTAAAAAAAGAAGGGAAATTGTGGCGTTTTTTAGTAGCGCCACTAATGTCCACGTAAAATGACACCGTTTTACGAAAAGTGAGAACAGAACCTTGCGGCGTTTTTCCCTTAGCGCCGCTAATGACCACCTTTAGTGGCATTTTTCCCTTAGCGCCGCAAAACCTATTAAATTCACAGTCAAAAACTGCACCGTTCTGTCTTCATTATTAAGAATATTTTGCGGCGTTTTTGTTCAAAACGCCGCTAATGTCTAGTTTATTATATTCAAATTATAATTTTATTTTTATAATTTTACAATTTTTACAATTTTACAATTTTATAATTTTAAATTATTATATTCAAATTATTATATATTGCATATCAATTTTAAATTAATAATCTTTACAATTTATTATTATCTCTTTTACAATTATATAAATAACTTATTTAATATATAAATTAAAAAGTACTAATTAATTCAAATCTTAAACCCTAACCTGACCCCAAATCCCTAACCCTAAACTTTATTTATTATAAAAATTAAAAAACACTAATTAATCTAAACCTTAAACCCGACCCCAAATCCCTAACCCCTAAATTTTATTTAATATATAACTTAAAAAACACTAATTAATCTAAACCCTAAACCATAACCCAATCCCTAACCCTTAACCCCTAACCCCTAATCCCTAAACCTTATTTAATATATAATTAAAACACACTAATTAATCTAAATCCCTAAACTCTAACCTAACACCGATTTTATAAACCCTAAATCCCTAACTCTTAACATCTAACCCATAACCTAACCCCTAACCCTGAATTCCTAACCCTTAACCCCTAACCCTTAACCCCTAAACCTTATTCAATATATAATTAAAATACACTAATTAATCTAAACCCTAAACTGTAACTTAACACCGAATTTCTAAACCCTAAATCCCTAACTCTTAACATCTAACCCCTAACCTAACCCTTAACCCTTAACCCATAAACCTTAAATCACATTAACCCTTAAACCAGAATCCCTAATCCATAATCCCTAATTCCATAATCTATAAAACTTAAAATTGTAACTCCTAAACCAATCTTAAATCCTAAATTAACCATATATATACCCTAAACCATATTTATTAAACCCTAAACTATAATGATAATTAAATTAAATATTTTAAAATTAATACAATTATATTTGAAATTATTTAGTATATAAATTAAAATCAATTAGTCATGTACCCAAAAAATTTTAAAATTATGGCTTAATAATAGTATTTTAATTTTTCTATTTTTAACAAATATTTTTCTATGTTTTTATTTCAATTTATTTCTACGTGTCATTATTTCAAATTAATCCATTTTTAACAAATATTCATTTAAAATTAAATTGAATTTTAATTAATATAAATAAATAAATTAAATAGTAATTAATTCAATATTTTAAAATTAATACTATCTCTTTTACGATTAAATAGTAATTAATTCATGATGAGGACGGTGGTGGAAGAGAGAAACACTCAGGTGTTTTGAGGATACCAATTTTAGGGGGGAAAATTTAGGGGTTTTAGGGGGAAATTTTGGGATAAAAAAGCGTAAAAATTTTGGGAAATTTTTAATAAATTGATTTATTTTTTGCGGCGTTTTTATAGGAAACGCCACTATTGCTTACCTTTAGCGGCGCTTCCTATAAAGCGCCGCAAATTTTTTTTCATTTTGAACAAAACGACGCCGTTTTGCTATTCTAAATTTTTTTAAAATTTTTTTATAAGTTGATTTATTTTTTGCAGCGTTTTTATATGAAACGCCGCTATTGCTTACCTATAAGAAGCGCCGCAAAATTTTTTCATTTTGAACAAAACGACGCCTTTTTGCTATTCTAAAATTTTTTTTATTTTTTTATAAATTGATTTATTTTTTGCGGCGTTTTTATAGGAAACGCCGCTATTGCTTACCTTTAGCAGCGCTTCTTATAAAGCGCCACAAAATTTTTTCATTTTGAACAAAACGACGTCGTTTTGCTATTCTAAAATTTTTTTATTTTTTTATAAGTTGATTTATTTTTTGCGGCGTTTTTATAGGAAACGCCGCTATTGCTTACCTTTAGCGGCGCTTCTTATAAAGTTACCATAAAATTTTTCATTTTGAACAAAAGCAGCTGCTTTTGCTATTCTAAAATTTTTATTTTTTTATAAATTGATTTATTTTTTGCAGCGTTTTCAAAATTTTTTCATTTTGAACAAAGCACGCCTTTTGCTATTCTAAAATTTTTTTATTTTTTATAAGTTGATTTATTTTTTTGCGTTTTTATAGGAAGCGCATTATTGTTACTTTTAGTAGCTTCTTATAAAGCGCCATAAAATTTTTCGTTTTGAACAAAATGACGCTGCTTTTGCTATTTTAAAATTTTTATTTTTTATAAGTTGATTTATTTTTTGCGTTTTTATAGGAAACGCTATTATTGTTATTTTTAGCGGCGCTTCTTATAAAGCGCCGCAAAATTTTTTCATTTTGAACAAAACGACGTCGTTTTGCTATTCTAAATTTTTTTTATTTTTTTATAAGTTGATTTATTTTTTGCGGCGTTTTTCCAAAAACGCCGCTAAAGCCCTGGGCATTAGTGGCGCTTTACCAAAAACGCCGCTAAATCCCTGAAAGTTCAGAAAACGGCGTTGTTGGGCTTAGGTTTTTTTGCGGCGCTTTATCAAAAACGCCGCTAAAGCCCTAGGATTAGCGGCGCATACTTAAAAATGTCGCTAAATCCCCGAAAGCTTAAAAACGGCGTCGTTGGGCTTAGGTTTTTTTGCGGCGCTTTCCCAAAAATGCCGCTAAAACCCCGAACATTAGCGGCGCTTTCTTAAAAGCGCCGCTAAATCCCCGAAAGCTCAGAAAACGGCGTCGTTGGGCTTAGGTTTTTTGCGGCGCTTTCTCAAAAACGCCGCTAATGCTTTTTTTAGTGGCGTTTTCCGTAATGCGCCGCTAATGATCGATCATTAGCGGCATTTTTTATCCAAACGCCGCTAAAAACGCCGCTAAAAGCCTGTTTTGGTGTAGTGCTTTGCCCATGTTCAGAGAGAAGCTAATGGTATGATGGATGGTTTAGCGAAAGCAGGTTCATTGTTCTTGTTTGTTCAAGGCTTGGTGGTAATTCTATTGGTTCTCCGTCTTTTGCCTTTGTTTCGTCTCTTTGGTTTTGCTTCTAGTTTATTGGCTTTGTGCTCAATGCCGTTGTTCTTATGTGGTGCCTTTTGTTTTCAAGTTGTTTGGCCTTTTTTCTTTAATAAATTTGATAGTTATCGAGAAAAAAAAATGATCTTAGAACTTATGGGTGTCAAGTTCCATGTAATTTTTTTTATTGTGCTTATGGATATCCTCTCTTTTGTTTTTTAAAATAGCCAAAGATCGCAGTCTATCATTATTTAGTTTTCAAGCCAAAAATCTTTCAAAAATCTTACTTTTTACCTTACAATTTTGATTTTTTTAAAACCTTATTAGGGAAGACAATCATATTGTGTTAGAAGTTGTAGATATGGTAATTTTTTAATTTATAATTCAAGTTAGTATTTATTTCTTGTTAATATTTAATTTTAGTGTTAATTTTTTATATTGTTCAACATAAAATATTTATTTTTGTTTTCATTTTATTTACTAGGATGAGAATGCACACTTCAAATTTGATGGAAACAACATCAATTAAGAGCATTGCTAGATGTAATTGGTTTTCTGAAGGTGATGGAAATAGCTCACTTTCATGTAGCTACCACTGCACCATAGTGAAAAGGTTGGAGACTGGAAACCATTACTTTCCACTTTTTATGCGGTAAAGCCACAAACACCTTGGAATATATAGCCTTAATCATATACCTTCCCATTAAAGGAGCTGTTGAAACCGAGGGTCTCAAATTGACCTTGAAGTGGAAGTGCCGAGGTTGATTGAGCATCATCTAGTTGATATAAGAATGCTATCAATAGGCCAAGTGAAGTTCATTTGGCTAAAAACATTGATCCAACATCCTATGTGATTGATGAAGTGTTCGAGCAATATATTAGAACGTACATATCATATATCATGGTGGAATACAGATATCAAATAAGTTAAGTAGTTTTTGTTATCGTTTGTATTTACCTTTGCTCCTTTTCCTATGAATACTCCTCTAAGGTGAAGAAGAGTTCTAGAAAAAGGAACGAGATACTAGACTGCTCAGATCTCTCTTTACTATCTCCCTATCTCTCCAAAACAAGAACTTTTCGCACCTCCCGCAATATGGACCATCCCTACCTTAATAACTCTCTGCGTTCCCTACAATGTGAACCATCGATGTAAGCCACCTTCTATTTTTGTGTTATAACAATATTTAATATTTTATTTTGTTATATTCAAGATCTCTTGTCGGATTTGATTTCATTTTAGACTTGACTTCAGCTCCAATGATGACACGAGTTTAATTTTTAATAAAAATGTGTTCATTGTTAGCTTTCATTCAATTTCAACTACAACTCATCTATAAATCCATCTAAACTATATATAAAGTGACGTCCTTTGCTAACTTTTTGACAAATATCAAGCTGTGACAAGGTTTTATTCTATTTATTTTTATATTTTATATTTTATTTTCTTTGTAGTTGCATTTTAAAGAGAACTAGGTCTGTTTGATTGATGGAATTGATTTTCCGGAAAATCATTTCCAACTTTTCCAGCGTTTGTTTGGCGGAAAACATTTTCCATTTGGAAAATGAACTCTAAAACACGGGTAAAATCAAAGCCAATTTTCGGAAAATATCTTACCGATTTCTAAGCCGTAAGACATTTTCCCTTCTCTTCTAAGCAGTAGTTCTCCCTTCCTCAAAGCCTCCGCCTCTCCTCCTCATCTCTGCCTCGCTATTTCTATCTCTTAGCTTCGTCTTCCTTCTTCATCTTTCTGCTCCATAGATCAGTTCCAATGAGTCACCCATATGCTTCAAGTTTTTTTTTGGCTCAATTATTTCTAAATTTCGCTTTCTATTCAGTCCGATATGATGATCAATTTTCTAAATTTCTAAATTGCTAATGGGTCAATGAAATGGGGTTAGGGTCCGTTTGTTAAACCATGCATGGAGGAATTTTATGAGTTTACAGCTTAAAATGGGTTAATGAAATGGGGTTATTGATATTTTGGTATTTTCCAAAAATCGGAAAAAGGATGAAAACTCATCCTCTTCTTCCCAACACTACTCGACCCCTACTTCTTCACTAAGGGAAGCTTTCCCTTTTAATTTTCTTGAATTAAAATTGTTTTGATCTTTTATTTCTTGAATATTAAAAATTGTTAGCAGCTCATATATAGACTTTCTGCTTGAGAAACAAACCAATCAAAAATTTTCTTGAATTAAAATTGTTTTGATCGACATTCATGTGGTTTGGGTTTTGTATTCGTTTATGAACAAAAGAAGTTATGTAATGTAAAATTTTCTCAATAATTTTTATTTGAGTTCTGAGCCCTAAGCTAAATTGCTGTAAATTTCATCCAATAACATATAATATGTATATAGATAGATAAGATTGCTTGATATTGCATTACTTTGTGGTTTGCTTTTACTTTGGGGAAATTACTTAACAGTTAAGTGCATTGAGCTAGTTTTGCTAGTACCTCTTATTCAGTAATGAATATTTTGAGTGTCTTTCAGAGAAATGCTATAATGAATTTGGCTTTGTCATACAACAACCAGTTTTTGTAAGTAGTTCAAGTAGGCCACGTTTAAGTTCGAACCAATGACTTCCGGAGTTTTTTGCATGAGTAAGAGGCACGCCCATTTCTTCAAACAAGTTGGTGCTTAAAGCTCTCTGCATGTTTCAAATTCATAGCACTTGTATTGGTTGTATTTACTGTGATTATTTACCATGTCAAGCAGAACTAGTAATTCTGCAAGTTTGAAACTCATAGGATTTGCATTAATGCACTTAAGGCACTTTTAATGTTTTTGCTGCACTAGTTGAACTAAAAATGTATCCACCATTCTTGCTTTGACACCAATTTCAATTCAACTCGTTTAAATTCTCAACAGCATATGATATCTATAATTTTTTTGAACTCTATTAGAATCCAAATCATGACTTTGCTTTTTTGTTCTACTTTTATTTCATGGGATATGTTGAGTGGTGCAAAATGATCAAAAGGGAGGCAACTATTAGACTATCAACTTGTGTCATAATCTGTATAGGACCATTCAGTGTCATATATGGTTGATTGTGATCCATTATTGTTGTTGCATCCATAAAATTAAATTCTTTTAGGCAGTTGACTTGTTATTGGTTGATTTTGATTCATAAGATCAGTGGTGGACTTCATTCAACTTCATTGTTTAGTTTCCAGCATTGGTCTTAATAGTCATTGCATTTGCTTACTTATGTCCTTGGTATTTGTTGTGCTTTTTACTTGCAAGTTTAATACAACGTAACATATGTTAACCAAAACAGAGTGTCAATAGAGAATTGATGGTAGATCTTTGGAAATGCCATTATGTTTGGAGTTTTACCTATAATAGAAAAAGGCGGAGCAAGTAAGCTTTTCAAGTGCTTCAATTTCTTCCAATGAATGCTTGATTTATGTTTGTGCATGAACTGAGATATTGAGGCAGTACTGCAACTTGTCAACAGATTTGTCTTCTTGATCTTATTCAACATTGAGCCAATGCAACTTGTCAAGGTTGAAGATATTGATATTTTTTTTAATGTGGTGTAATATTAGTTATGCACTTGGACAATGTTGTTATTATGTGGTGTACTACTAATTATGCATTTGGATAATATTATTAATTTCTAGTATTAATTGTGGTTTGGAAGCTAATTTATAATTATTCAATCCTTATTTTTATTTTTTATAACACAATTGTAAGTAATTTATTTGACTTTGGTTGTTTTCAATTTATGACGGTTAATATTCTAGCTTAATAATTGAGTATTATTATATATTTAATTTTATTTATTTATAAATAAATAAATCATTGCAATATATGTAAAAAATTTAAAATATAAATTTATTAAAATATATTAATGTATGTAAAAAACTTTCCGAAAAATATTTTTGAAATCATAAGCAATGAAAATATTTTACATGATTCATCCAAACACCCGAAAATATTTTCCAAGAAATCATTTTACGTAAAAGTAAAACATTTTCTAGAAATCATTTTACCGAAAACATTTCTTGGCAAACAAAGCAGACCCTAAGATCAATACCCTCACTTCCTTGATTTACTCTCTCTTTTTCCAATATTTTAATAGTTAATATTTAATAATTTTAATTAAATTTTATTATACAAGATAAAAATTAGATTTATTTTAATGATTTATTCATATTTTATACATTATAAATTTATATTAAAATTTATCATATGAATAATATAGGTGAAAAATCATATTAAAATATTTTTTATAAAATTTATTCAGTAATAGAAATAATTTTATATTTTTTATAAATCACAAGTGTTCTCATTCTTTTTATAAATTGAGTATAGTCTTATTTGAAATAATAAATTTATATTTTAATATTATTGAACACTGATTCATCATTATATTTTTAATTTTTAATTATTTTATTTAAAAATGATATAAAAGTAAAAAAACAAAAGTATCATGATAATATTTTTTTTGAAAGAGAAAGAGTGGCTCGTTAAAAATCCCCTCGTAACCCAGACCAACAAAGACGGCGGAAAAAAAGAAAAGAGTGAATGGAAAAAAGAAGAGCACCTTGCATCCAGCAACACGCAGCCGCGCAAACCATAAATCATCTAGAGTCTAGCACAAGACAAAACTAAGACAAATAGACAAACACAAACTAGCACCAGGTTTAGCTAGCGCGACACCAAAAGATAACTGATTTGAGCTTAAAGCTAGTGCCAAAACACCAAGTACACTGTTCCTGGAAAGAATCAATAAACCTCAAAGTTGCTATGATCAATCCACAACCTATGCCAAATTGCTCAGCCGCCCGAATTCACCATTTACCAACCCAACGGCATGTGATAATACAAATTAGCTCTACAGCAGAACCTCTCCATAAAACACTACTCAAAGGGTAGCCACCACAAGAAGATTGACGATGCGATTAATGCCTACTTTGGCCAGCCGATCTGCAGCCGAGTTTGTTTCTTTGTTATATGCAGCCCTTCTTTAATTCGCTTTTCCACAACCATATTGGCTTCTCTCCTTACATAAGTCGGAGCCACAAACGGGGCTGTTGACACTGAATTTAGTATGCCCACTCCGTGGAGGTTTCCATCACTGTTGGTAGGCATTAACATAACCCTACAACCAGGGATTTAAATTGCGGTCGCGGTCGCGTTTTCGGTCGCGTCGCGTTTGTCGCGGTCGCGGACATAACGGACGCTATTGCGGTCACTGCGGGTATCGCGACCGTGAATTTTTTTCAAATTCGCACAACTTATTGTAAAACATAGTAATTATAATTATAATTATAAAAATTCACTTTTAATGATTTTTAGAGTGTTTTCTAGCACTTATGAATCTTTATTAATATGATATGAGAACACAACTTTATATATAAAGTCCATGTCATATTAAAAATTGTGTCCGAAATTTATATATATATTTTTAAATTTAATAAAGAAATTTTCAAATAATTATTTTAAGACAATTTTTAACAATGGACAGGTGGATAAAAGCACAATTTACATGCCTATTTTCTAGTGGTTAAAATGGACGGTGGTTGCCCCTAATTAATGAGTAAAACAAGAGTCAAAGAAGAAGCAAAATAGAGCAACATGCCAATTGCCAATAAAGCCACAAACCAAAACAAAAACAGAAAAATTAAAAGAAAATGGAACGATTCTTTCTATTCCCTAACCCTAACCAGTGGCCTCCAAGGCTCCAAGCCTCCAACTCATCAGACTATCAACAAAAATGGTCGAATCTCTACTGCTGTTGAAACTTGAAAGTGTGAAAAACCAGGTAAAGGAATACTGGCTTAGAACTTAGAAGGGCTGAGAAAGAACTGGAAGAAACCTAGAAGTACTTCGAAGAGGAAATAGATGGGTTTGCTTTTCAGATTCAAGTCCTCGGCAGTCGGCTCGGCTCCTTGCTTTCATCTGCTGCTTGTTGTTTGCCCATATATAAGAAACAAAATTTCATATTTCTTTTTCTATTGCTTTTGAGTTTTGATTACTTTTTTCTATTTCTTTGACTTCTTTTTACTTTTTTTTATTGAAAGCTCTCTGATTTTGCACTTTGCAGGTAGGGGAATATATTCCCTTTTGTTTTTCACTGTTTCTGTCGATTGTTGTTTGAGGGGATGACTTTTTTTTTAATTTACTGTAACATAAAATAACGGGAATAGTGGCCCGTTATTGCCGCAATTGGCCGTTACCCGTTAAATTGCGGCCGCGACCCACCGCTATTGGCGTGACTCCGCTTCACACTGCTATTTTCAGCAAACTAAACACATGCATACAGTAAAGGCCTAGATCTGTTAGCCCCTGATTTTGCCAATTTATCTGCTTCAGTATTCGCCTCCCAAGGAATGTTCTAGATCCTCCAATTCACCTCTTTAGCTAAGGCTTCAACGTTAGCAATAATACTCGTCGGTCCGCAGGCATTGTAAAAATTCTTGAACCGGCTATCGCATTCAACCATTAGAGCATGAGAGCCTTTCCATTTTGAAAAACAAAATAAAACGCAAGCCTCCTTCACAGCCAACATCTCAGCTAAATGAGGGCTCGCCATACCCATGGATTTTGAGAAGGGAGAAACCCAGCAGGTTGAAAGGAGAGCCTGCTGCCATATCAAGAACGCGTCCAAAGGCTCTACTGGACAAACCCAACCAATGCTTCATAGATTGCAGAAAAATTGTCAAACTCCTATGTAACCTTGTAAAAATAGTAGAATATTAGTAATGACAATATATCACAAAGAAAAGGGAAATAAAAATAAAGAATACATAGATTTTTACGTGGAAACCCTTTTGGGAAAAAACCACGGGCAGAGGAGAAGAAAATTCACTATATCAAATTCGAATTGATTACAAGAGAAGTAGACTATGTCTATTTATAATATTGTAAAACCATATTCTAATAGGAATGTAGTAAGATTGAAACACCTTATTCTAATCAATATCAAATAAATAGAGTTTAATAATGTTTAAAAAACCTTATTCTAAAATAAAATAAAATAAAATAAAATAAAAGAAGTATAATTCTATAGGGATTTTATTTTTATTTTATTTTACCACTGTATTTTACTTAAATAAGGATTCGGGTCACTTAATTCTAACAATCTCCACATTGACACGAATTCTTAATGCACAAGTTCTTCATCGCGAACTCTCAACGAACAAGTTCTCCACTTCTTCCATAAAACCCCTTAAGGGTTTAACTTCAACAATGAACACCAACCAAGTTTAAGCAATGCTCAAACTTGGTTATAGGAAGTGACTTAGTCATCATATCTGCAGGATTTTCATGAGTACTAATTTTGCTCACAACAATATCACCACAAGCAATAATATCATGAACAAAATGATACCGAACATTAATGTGTTTTGTTCTCTCATGAAACATTTGATCTTTTGTAAGGAAGATGACACTCTAACTGTCACAAAATACTATATTGATTTGAAGGTCTTCATTGAGTTTACTAAAGAGTCCCTTCAACCAAATAGCTTATTTACAAGCCTCAGTAATCGCCATTTACTCAGCTTCAGTGGTAGGCAAAGCAACTGTGGTTTGCAAAGTGGCTTTCCAACTGATTGCACAACCTCCAATTGTAAAGACATAACTTGTAAGAGATTTTCTTCTATCAAGGTCTCCAGCAAAATCAACATCAACATACCCAATGTCTCTATCTCTGGTTCTTTCAAACTGTAAGCAAACATAGTAGTACCTCGTAACTATCTTAAAATCCACTGAACTGCTATCCAATGTTTTTTACCAGGATTCGCCATGTATCTGCTAACTGCACTGACTGCATATGATAAATCTATATATGAACAAACCATAGCATACATGAGAGATCCCACTGCACTAGAGTATGGAACATGTGACATGTACTCAATCTCATCATCTGATTATGGAGACAAAGCCGATGAAAGTCTGAAATGGGATACTAAAGGAGTACTAACAGGCTTAGCATTCTGCATATTGAATCTGGAAAGAACTTTCTCAATGTACCCCTTCTGACATAGGTACAATTTACTTGTTTTTCTATCTCTGAGAATCTCCATACCAAATATCTTCTTTGCTGGTCCCAAATCTTTCATCTCAAATTCTTTACTTAGTTGGGTTTTGACCTTTCTTATCTCTCATTTATCTTTCGCTGCTATTAACATGTCATCAACATAAAGGAGTAGATACACAAAAGAACTATCACTATTTTTCTTAAAGTAAACACAACTATCAAAGCTACTTCTTTTAAAATCATGAGAAGTCATAAAGGAATCAAACCTCTTGTACCACTGTCTTGGTAATTATTTCAAACCGTAAAGAGACTTTTTCAGCAAGCAAACATAGTCTTCTTTTTCTGAGACTGTAAAACCCTCTGGTTGTTGCATGTAAATATCCTCCTCAAGTTCTCCATGCAAAAATATAGTTTTTACATCTAACTGCTCAAGCTCCAAATCATGCAAGGCCACAATACCAAGCAAAACTTGAATCGAACTATGCTTCACAACTGAGGAGAACACATCCGTGAAGTCCACTCTTGGAATTTGACTATAACCCTTTGCAACAAGCCTTGTTTTATATCTGGGTTCTTCAACTCCTGGAGTCTCTTCTTTCTTTTTAAACACCCATTTACAACGAACAATATTTTTACCTTTAGGAAGTTTCACAAGATCCCATGTTTTATTTTTGTGGAGTGATTCCATCTCCTCTTACATAGCAAACATCCATTTTTCTGAGTTTTCACAGCTAACTGCTTCAGAATAATTAGATGGCTATTGGTTTGCATTTATATCTTCAGCCACATTTAAAGCATAAACAACTAGATCAACCTTGGCATACTTATTTAGAGGTTTAATTTCTCTTCTAGTTCTGTATTTGGAGATAGAGTATTGTGGTGAAGAAACAACTCTATTCTAAATTTTTGTACTGGCTTGAGGATTCGACTCTGTTATAGATTCTGGATTAATCTGATGCTCCACCTGCTTTTGATTTTCTTTGTTGGAAGAGTCTTTAAGAGAAAAGTTAGGTAGTATAGCAGTTTCATGGAAAATAATATCTCTGCTAATCACAACTTCTCTATTTTCAAGACACCATAACTTATACCATTTTACACCAACTTTATAACCAAGAAAAACACATTTAATGGATCTCGGTTCCAATTTTCCATTATCAACATGAGCATACGCAGGACACCCAAATATCTTTAAATCAGAATAGTCAACAAGATTACCAGACCATACCTTTTGTGGAGTCTTTTTCTCAATGGCAACGGATGGAGATCGATTGATCAAAAAACATGCAGTAGAGGCTGTTTCGGCCTAAAATGACTTTGGTAAGTTGGCATTTGACAATATACATCGAACCTTCTCCATGATCATTCTGTTCATTCGTTCTGCAATGTCATTTTGCTGTAGAGTATGACGAACTATCAAGTGTCTCACGATGTCTTCCGACTTGCACAGTTTATTAAACTCATCATGCACAGTTTATTAAACTCATCAGAACAGAACTCTAAGCCATTTTCTGTGCGAAGGTATTTTATTTGTTTTTCCTATGTTTTTCAATCATAGTTTTCAAGACTTAAATGCGGAAAACACATCGCTTTTCTACTTAAGGAACAGCGCCCAAACTTTTCTGAAAAAATCATCAATAAAAGTTAGTATATAATTAGCTTTAGGGGTGAGCCTTCGATTGAATCGAATCAAATCGAATCAAAAAATTTCGAGTTAATCGAGTTTTCGAATATCATTTTATCATCCTAACTTTATTTGAAGTTTTCTCGAATCGAGTCGAGTGAGATGTAATTCGAATCGAATCGAATTGAATATAGTTGTTCGAGTTAAATTTTAAAAAATAAATTTGGGTCCTTGTAACCATTGTCACCCATCGTAATAAAATTTGTCCACCTTAATCAAATTTTTTATTAACTTTCATCACCTCATAATTTATTTATTAATTTTTTATATCTTGGTTAGCTTATTTGTTTGTTTAGTTGTTTCAATTATCTTGATTCTTGTCACTATGTATTTTGGAATTAAAAATATATTAAATATAAAATATGATTTTTAATAAAATTTATTTTAAAATAAAATGTGAAATTGATACCAATATAAAATTTTAATGAGAATATTTTATGGCATAATTAAGAATTCAATTTTAATATAAATATTCAATATGACTAAACAATTTAATAATATAAATAATATAAAATGTGAAATTTAATTTAATAATATAAATAGTATATATAAATAAAATTATTACTATTTATGTTTAGTGATTTTTTTGGATAATTTTGATTTTTTATTTGGGGGGAAAATAAAAAGTTTTGGGGAATAAAAGTTTGAGGGAAAGTAAATAGGGAGAGTAAAATTTTGGAGGCAAAATATTAAAAAAAAATTGGAGGGGGGAGGGTTTGGGGTAGATGGGAGGTGGGATGGGAAGAGAATAAAAGTTTTAGGGGAAAAGTGGGAGAGAGTAAAACTTTTGGGGGGAAATAAAAGGTTTTGAGGGTTGTTGGGAGTAAAATTTTGAGAAAAAGTAAATGGAAAAGTAAAATTTTGGTGGGAAATGGATTTTGGGTAGATTGGGGGGTGGGGAGGGGAGGGGAGTAAAAGTTTCGGGGAGAAAGTGGGAAGGAGTAAAAGTTTTGAGGAAAAAGTAAAAAAGTTTGAGAGTTTAGGGTAAAAATGTAAAATGTTATAGTTTGATATTCGAATTATTCTAATTATTCGAGTTATTCAAATTCGAAAACTCAGCTCGATTCGAACTCGAAATTCGAAAAAAAAAATTCGAGTTGATTCGAATAACTCGATTCGTTTAACTCGAAATTCAATTTTTTTTTCGATTTTTTCGAGTCGAATCGAGTTTTGCTCACCCCTAATTAGCTCCACCTTTTGAAGGCACTCTAGATGGCCCCCACAGATCAGAATGAATATACTCCAACGTTCCCTTCGTGTTATGAATTCCTCTATTGAATCGAACTCTCTTTTGCTTCCCCAAAATTTAATAATCGGCGACCCTAACCACGGATCCATGTGTGAGGAACGAATCGGGGTGAAAAGGGTTACGAAATTACCTAATGCTATTCTGAGTAGACAGCAACTTCTCAACAACGTGTAGTCTGATCTACAGTCGAACTAAGCCGCAATCTATCGAGACTCCGACCTCTACGTGATCCACCCAGTTGCCTCTGAACGGAAGAAATCCCCAAAACAGTTTTGAGAGTGAATTTTCTTTGTGGTACGCTAGACCAAAACAAAGAAAAATGGGATACTTATATCCTTATTATTTATTTTAGGGTTTTTTATTTATGAATTAAAATAAATATAATAATATTTTAAATCGAAAATTATAATTACATTAATTATAATATAATTTGATAAACCATATATTTATTTGAATTCATATGCTAACCTCATTATGTGTACAACAACCTTGTACATAATGTGTTGAAATCGAATTAAATTAATTCTATAATTAATTTAATTCAAGTGACACCTAAAAACAATACCAACTATGGTTTATTCCGTTCATTTTAACTATAGGGTGTGACCCTGTAGGTTCTTGTAACGTTAGCAGTAATACTAGAACGATTCCAATGTTACAAACAATGAGTGGCATCTAGCAATGCATCATTGCTACCTAAGTCACAAGAGATCATGATTCGACATAACCTTTTATGATTAACCTTTTATGCAATAATCCTTAAGTCATTTATCTCTGGATTTGGCACAAGTCATGGAATAGTCACACTTGTATAGTCCATTCCATGTTCCTTGATATTTTAAGCAGACTACGATATACAAATAAGTATGACATCTCATATCAACTTATTTGAGCATGGCCATGCATTTCTAGTCTCACTTAATCAAGTGGCCTAAGATATTACTCCCATTATGTAGGAGGGACTTATTCTATATTGACCAACCATATCCCTCTACATCGATTGTGGTATATCCAACACCAGTCTTTATAGAACAACCAGTTACGGTGTACGTTTGACTGTATCAAAATATACTACTCACGATGTTGGGATTATGATGATCTCAAGTCGAGGATCATATACATATTAATCACTATGAGTAATGTCGTGACAATTACATAATAATCCAAGAAACATACTCATAATGGGTCATCCAATATGTTGTTCTCTAACACACATATTCATGCATTGATTCGATATTCCATATCAATGATAACTCTTTATCATCAATCAACTACATGTTAGTCTTAATGCATTATTGTTGTCCTATCCAACAATAATACTTGACTAAGGATCTTTTAAGAATAATCATATTATTCTTAGGACATTATTAAACAGTTTATTTATACACGAGAAAAGAAAGCTGAAATAATAATGGTAACGCCTTATATTAATAAACATGATAAATCAAGTATGTTATTACAACCATCTCATGATTGATCTTTGGGCATACTCTAACATTCCTCTATTGAATCGAACTCTCTTTTGCTTCCCAAAAATGCAGTGCTCACAGAACTTCAGCTTGCAAATTCCTTGCCCATCAAAAAGTTATCTTTTGCTCAATTCTGTCATTCTCATTCATATGCCCTAGGCGCATATACCAAAGTTTAGTAATATCATCATCTGACAAGGAAGAGGGTGCGACAGCTACATCACCATTAATAGTAGAACCCTGCAAAAAATATAACTTGGCAGTCTTTCTCTACCCTTTCATCACAATGAGGGAACCTTTGGAAATCTTCAAAACCCCACTTTCAGCTGTATATTTCTTTTCAATTCTAGAACATGCCGTACGTTGTAAACCTGTAATTCTACATAAATCATTATTTCCCATCAAACATCTTAACTTTAATTATTCCAACACCTGTAATTCTACATAAAGCATTATTTCCCATCAAAACAACACCTTCAGACACTGTTTTGTAAGATGTAAACCAATCCCGATTGGGACTCATGTGGAAGGTGCAGCCTGAATTAATGATTCACTCCTCGCTCACCCTAGAATTGTTGACAAAAGCGACTAGAAGTTCATCATCGCTGTAGTCTTCTACAACATCAACTTTACCAAAATTTTCTAGTTGTTTTCTATTTTGATTCGCAGCCTCCCTTTTGATCTTGTTCTGTAGCTTATAGCACTCGGATTTAATGTGCCCTTTCTTCTTGCAGAAGTTACAAGTTTTACCTTTGTTTGAAGACTTTGATCTACCCTTAGATTTAACGCTAGGATTCTGTTCCTGTGTCCTTCCATGATCATTATCACCATTTCGATCTTGTCTCCCACAAACAATGAGACCCTCTCCCTGAGAGCCGATTTTAATCACAAGATGTTTTATCTTTTTATACGAGGTTAAAGAATCATAAACCTCATCAACTGTGAGAGACTCGTGGATATATAAAATCGTATCTCTAAAGGTTGAATAAGACGGGGGCAACGAACAAAGTAAAATCAACCCTAGATCTTCCTTATCATACTGAACCTTCATGGCCTCCAAGTTTGAGAGAATTTCTTTAAACACTGTTAAGTGTTCGTGCACAGATGCACCTTCCTCCAAAAGATGAGCATAAAGACGCTGCTTCATATGCAGCTTGCTAGTTAAAGTTTTCGACATACATATTTGCTCCAACCTCTTCCATAATACAGCGGCGGTCTTCTCCTTCATCACATCTTGTAAAATTTTGTTAGACAAATACAGATGTAACTATGTTAACGCCTTTCGATCCTTACGCTTCTTCTCTTCCTCCGTCAATATTAAAGGCATCTTATCTACCCCTAGCAGGGCTTCCTCTAAATTCATTTGTGCAAGAACAGCATGCATCTTTATCTACCATAATACGAATCTGGTGTTGCGATCCAACAGTAAAATTTCATACTTCAAAGACGCCATTACCGTGATTGAGATGAAAACCTGAAAGCTTGGATACCAATTTGAAAAAAAAATAATTATCTGTAATGACAACTTATCGCAAAGAAAAAGAGAGAGAAAAAATAAAGAACACACAGATTTTTACGTGGAAAACCTTTTGGGAAAAAACCACGGGCAGGGGAGAAGAAAAATCACTATGTCAAATTCGAATTGATTACAAGAGGAGTAGACTATGTCTATTTATAGGCTTGTAAAACCATATTCTAATAGGAGTGTAGTAAGAATGAAACACCTTATTCTAATCAATATCAAATAGATGAAGTTTAATAAGGTTTAAAAAACCTTATTCTAAAATAAAAGAAAAGAAGTATAAGTCTATAGGGATTTCACTTTTATTTTGTTTTACCACTATATTTTATTTAAATAAGGATTCGGACCACTTAATTTTAACAAACCTCATAGCTAAAGAAAAAAATGAACAGACTTGTAATCTTTAGTAAAAAAAAGTACACAATGTTGATTCCCACGAGATGATGTTCCTCTTAGCCAATTCAACCTTAGTCAGAATCCTGCCTTTAATAGGTTGCCAAGTGAAGATTTTGATTTTAGGTGGAGCGAAACCAACCCACAAGAACTTGCTAGCATCCGATCTCTGAAAGGTGTTTCCATAAAGATTCGAACAAAAAGACTACAGTGTGTAAATTCTAGTCTTGGAACCTTTCCAAAAAATGCAATCCGAAGAGCCACTATTGATGTTGTGACTCTCAATATTGATGTAGTTCCCAGTCAAAGGGATTTCTTCTAAGTGCAACATTCTAACACCAACAATTATTGTTGTAACAACTAAACTCGCTTACTTTCTCACACTTTTTGACTGCAAGGGCAAAGATTCGAGGAAATTGGTCTCTAACTGCAAGGCCTTTGTTGAAAATAATTTTTTAAAAGTCAATTTTTCATCACCATTCATTGTTTTTATTGAAATTTTGTTGGGGGACAATTTTTCCAACATTATCTTATTAATTTATTAGAATCTTGAATTTGTTAGGATTTATGTACTTGGATTCTGATTCGAAGGAAGAAGGTAGCTCCCCTCCTGTTCATATTTGGCGATAATTACTTCTCCCCATAACCATTTTAACAGCATGGCCATGTTTTTTATATTAAAATTCACAAGACCAACCCCACAGAACTCTTTAGGACCCCAATTCCAACTATTTTGAAACACAACTATAGGATTGTGATCTGAAGAATTTTTTAAGACAAACCAGGGTACATTTCCAACAAAATGGGTGAAAGCAAAACCCTATCCAACCTACACTGGGCAGCAATACACCTATTATTACTCCACATAAATTAGCCTCCCTTGAGTGGTAAGTCAACTAGCATGAGCGATTCAATGAAATTTGAGAAAACCTCCATAGTTATCAGATTCTGAGGCACCCAATTCTTTCTTCTTATGTTCTAACGACTTTGGAATCTCCAGCTAAACACTATGGAACCTGCCATTTGTTGAAAGGCTGGTGTTGGTTACTGGTTAGTTTGTAAATCTAACTAAATTTTGTTACTTAGTTAATTAGTTAGGGACTAAAATATTGATATATAAATAGGTTGCGGGTGTAATTTAAAAATATTCCTTTTATCTCTTACTGAAAGCATCTTTCAAATCACTTTTGTTTCCCCTCTTTTTCATGCCTTAACTATCGGCGCTATTATTCTGCACTATTTCTTTGTGATTATCACCAACATACCACCAACTGATGATGGTCACTAAAGTTTTTCAGCATGGTATTAGAGCCACCGCCGGCTGCTTCTTTTCCAATTGTCATGAGTCTATTCTCAGTTTGATTTTTCCTTTACAACACAGCTTTCCTCTTCTACAAATTTCTTCTGTTTGATTGTTCACCAATCAGTAACTTTCGTGACATAAGTGTGGTTGTTGCTGATTGTTGATTAGTTAGAATGGTGACTCCTTCGAATTATATTGTCAATTTCAACCATCTATTGTATTTACATCCGCCTAATACTCCATGTACACAATTAGTTTCTTATCAACTTCTTGGGCTTGAGAATTTTACTGGTTGGAGTCGTGCTATGCGAATAGCACTGTTGGCAAAGAATAAATTAGGTTTTGTTGATGGTTCCTATTCTAAAGAATTGCTGCCAGTCGATTTGTATCCACAATAGGATAGATATAATTCTCTAGTGTTGTCATGGATTTTAAACACTGTTAGCAAGGAGCTTTCGACTGGAATAGTCTTTGCTTCTGGTGATGCAACAGTTTGGACAGATCTTAGTGAACGTTTCAACAAAGTTGATGGTTCTCAAGTTTTCCTTTTGCATCATGAAATTGATTCTCATTGTCAGGGGACTACATCAGTGTATGTATATTTCACCAAAATGCAACTATTGTGGGATGAGTATGATGTGCTTGTTGCGTTTTCTTCTTGTGGTTTTTGTGAACACTCAAAGCAAAATTCTGACCATATTATTCAACAACGTTTGTTCCAGTTTTTAATGGGTCTGAATGAAACTTATGGTGTTATTCGTAGTCAGATTCTGTTAATGACCACGCTGCCCACTGTTAGTCAAGCCTATTCCATGTTGATACAAGAAGAATCTCAACGGTTTCATGCTTCAGGGTCGGTTGCTTCCTAACCAACATTATTATTTTTTGCTAATATAGCTCCAAAGAAACGATTTAATGGTGTTTGTGACCATTGTAAAATTAAGGGACACAAACAGGAAAATTGTTACAGGATAATTGGATATCCTCCCGATTTTAAGTTCACAAAAAGGAAGACTACCAATTCCACTAACTCAGTGGTAAATAATGTGATTGCAACTGACACAGTAGATATAATGGCTAATGTTGATCCATCTCATACTCTTCAAGCTCCTATCTTCACACAAGCTCAATATCAACAAATATTAAACTTGTTGAATAAAGAGTCTTCTATAACGCTTGCTGCAAGTTTGGCCGAGACTAGTTTGGCAAGTCTGGTCTTACCTTGTGAATGGATATTGGACACTGGAACTACTAACCACATGCTATCTAACTTTCCTTTTTTAGAATGTGTTGTTTCATGTGCATCATCTTTATCTTGTGTTCGGTTACCTACTGGTTCATCCTCACCAATTACACATACTGGTTCTTGTATTGTTTCTCCTGATATTAAATTAGCCAATGTTTTGTATATACCAGATTTTTGTTATAAATTTTTTTCCATTTCTAAGCTTAGTAAAGAATTGCATTGTTTCGTTTCATTTTATCCCCAGTTCTGCATATTTCAGGATCTCTGAAGTGGAAAAATGAAGGGGATTGGTAGAGAACAAGATGGTCTGTATATCTTCCATCCTTCTCGAATTATTTTTCCCCAAATTTAGCTTCAATTATGTCACCAAAATCTGCATCAACCATAGGTAACATCTCATTTCATACAATTTCCACTACTGATTCGTCTTTACTCTGGCATTCCAGACTTGGCATTCTTCTATTTCAAGGTTGAATAAGATGCCTTTGCAACCATGTATTTTTTCCAATAGTACTTCTATACAACAATGTTTTCTATGTCCTCTAGCAAAACAAACTAGACTGTCATTTCTAATAAGTAAAACTCAGCTACTGTTAAAACTATACGGAATGATAATGGAAGTGAATTTTTTAACACTGCATGTACTGAATTTTTTCATACATTCGATAGGAAAATATAAAGCAATAAACATAAAAGGAACAAATTTTAGTTGATTTAAAGTAAAATAGACTGAAATACATTAAACTAAAGCTAGAAATGTCTTAGAACCAAGGTACAAGGACTGAAAGTGTAAATAAACCTAAGCTATAGTGATAACTAACTTAACTAACACTAAGAACATCAAGAACAAGAAGTAAATACAGAAAAAGAAACTCTAAAACTAAGAAAGAAGAAGAAAAATAAAAACCCTAGAAAAAGTAAAGAAAAACTAAGAGAAACTCTAAAACAAAACTAAGGCTAAAATTAAGGTAATGTGTGTCTCTCTCCTCCTCATCCATTTTTGGCTATTTTAGGTTGAATTTTGATGAATATTCGTTGCCAAATTTGCCCATACAAGGGTCTTGGGTGATTGGTGGATTGGGGTGATAAAGACTACCCTTTTTGTCCAATTTTGTCCCCCTCATGATGTCAGTGTCACGATACCTAGAAGATTATATCACGACACCTCGGGCAGTTTTGAGTTTTAGGGTTTTCTTTGAAGGGTGGATACCATGATACCCAAAGTGGATATAGCGATACCACTTAAGGGTGGTCTCCAATCTTCCATGCTGTTGGAGGTATCGTGATTCCAAGGTGTGGATATCGTGATACCCTTTCCTTTGGTGTCGTTCTCTCTCGTTTTCAACCTCCAACACAACCCTACACTACTCAGTCACACGTTAGGCCCCTCAATGGCACTATTGGCTAAATTGGGTCACAAAATGAGTAAAAACGAGACATTTTCACTAATTGACTTAAAATCTAAAAATTATGAAAAACTATGCAACAGACGTTACTTTGCTCGAGAATAAGATTCTTAAGTATACTGCGAAACCCTAATTTTCCATATCAAATTATGACAGATCAATGATCGATATGGATAAAATGATAGATTAAGTTGGTTGAATGGAGACTCGGCAAACCAGTGGTATTATGACGGAGAATACAGAAGGCATGAGTATTCATATGAACTTTCTTATGATTTGTATAAATATGCGACAGCCTCGGTATTACTATCCAAATTGGGATGAGAATCTTAACAGATATGAGGAGTTTCAATCCTTAGATGAGATAGTTGTTAATGTAGAACAAATCCAAAAATAGTTGGATTAGATATTGGAAACACCCCAATATCAGTCAGAAGTTAATACTCCAATGAAAGAGGTCACGCATGATGCTTCTGACTTGAACATGAGGGTCACTTTACCATTGGTGATCATTTTGAGTTAAACGTTGAATTTCAACAAGAGATTGGAATTGGAGATTATGACGAAGAATTAAATATGGAAAAAGATGTCTCCAATCCAATTGCCATAGGAGTAGGAGTAGATGTAGAATTCGTTGTTGAAGTTGAGCTTAAACTGACACTGAGTGAAGATGCAAAGGAGCCTATATGCCTTCTAGCCGTAGTTGGGGAGATGCCAATTGAGGGAGTCAATGAGTTAATTTCGTTCCCATTTGAAGAGAGAAAAACTTAAGCAACCATGGCCTCATTCGACATTGAAGTGGTGATGCATGAGATAATAATACCCTAAAATCAAATATGGGTTTGGCTCAGATTTGGTGACAAATGGCTTATAATGTGGATGTTGCGTTGGTCGACGATAAGACAACATTAGTGGATTCTACTGAGGATGCTATTTTATATTTTTCGCCTAGAGAACAAGAAGAGAATCAAAGTATCAAGAATTAGTTGAAAGTTTTTCTATGGTGGTGATACGGATCGTCCTAATTTATAAAAGACTTTTACGTTTTTCTTTAATTTTTGTTGTGATTTATGTTTTCAATTTCTTTTTTTATTTGTTCGTTTGATATTATACATTTGAAGTGCTAATTATAATTATTTTTATTTGATTTTTGGATTGGGTGTTGATATCGTGGAGTAAAGAAATCAAAGAATTGAAGAATTTTAGAGGCTGGGCTCGACATTGTGACATGGGAACCTTGAAGTCATGACATTGAAATGGCAATGCGCAGGGGATCACAAGTCAATGAGTGATGTCGCAACGTGGGATGCTTCATGGTTGCAATGAGGAAGTTTGAAGTCACGAATTTACAACTCGATGTCGCGACATGCAACACCAAGACACCCAAGTTTTTTACTTATGTCGCGACGTGGAAAGTCTTGACATCACAATGTGATACCCTAAAGTCACGACATTGCTAACAAAGTTGCGACGAGTCATGATATGCTTGCTTTGGAACTTATAAATTTAAATACAGCGTCCCGACAAGTAGGGCCTTGACGTCACTATGAGGTGAAAATTATAAATCCCTAATGTTCCGACATCCTTACTTGTCAACTGCCCAAATTTCCTTTTTCTTCCTCTCGCCATTTTTGCTCTCCACCACAACAACCTTTGTTTTCTTTCTTTTTCATTTAGATCTTCATTATTCTACTTATAGTTTCTAGTTTTGATAGAAATTTTTAGTGTTTCATCTGTTATTTCTAATCTTCCTATCTAGCGCAGCAAATAAATTCTTTTGGGTGAATTTGTTGCTAATTAAAGAACAAACCAATGCAACCATCAACTCAATAAAAATTCTGGTGATATCATTCTAACTCTAAATATCTAATTTGTTGAATCATAACATATATTATTACTAGTATATTTATAGAACTAGAATATTGAGTCTTGTTGGTGGTGTGTGTGCTAAAATTGATTGTTCGATTAGAAATATGACTTCGCGAAAGTAGACAGCCACTCGGAGACTAGTCGAGCGCGATGCTCCAAATCTGCTGAAGAGATGATTTGTCTCTCAAAAAGTCGTCGAGCTCTTCAGTTAAATGGACAAACCACTAATTTAGGAGCGTGGATTTGATTTTTATACGCAACTATTTTATGAATGAATTGTAACACCTCAAACCCGACCCAGAAGTTGTTGCCGGATCTAGCGATGTCACATGGTAGGGTGTTGAAAACTGTGTCGTCACGTTAAAACCATTTCCATTGAATTCCTTATCTTAATATCTTATTAGTTCCAAAATTGTGTTGCTCATTTAATTGATAGTTTCAAAACGTTATTCGCTTGCGGAAGCTTTTAAAACAGATTAAACAATTATGCGTTTAGGAAAAACATTTGTTTCTTTTGAAAACTGAGTTTTCCTACTACTAGCAGTTGTAATCCATAAGGTAAAGATAATTAAAACCCAAAAATAAAGTCCGAAAGTTCAATTACAATCCAAAAACTTAGCTAGTAAAAATAGAAAAGAAATAAAACCAATTATCGTAAATATGGATTAAAAACCATGAAAGCCTAAAACTATGGTCACCGTCGAGTCCTCTGCTGCACCGACCCGTCTAGATCTGGGGATTACCTATGCACATTTAAACAAAAGGGGTGAGTTTACGAAAACTCAGTGTGTAATCCCACAGAAAACAAACAATAGCAAATCACAAGCACGCGATTAAAGAGCCCCGGCCTAAGCCCTTTTTCAGTATCAATAACAGTTTAGGCCTTAGCCCATCTCAGTACAGTATCAAATATGCAGTAGGACCTTAGCCCAACACAGTATCAGTAGTAGTTATGCAGTATTTAGTAACAAAGTCCTACCCAACCAGCCTCTACACACCATCTCTGTCCAACCCTACACTCCATGTGGGGATCAAATCAACCCATCCATCCCTACACTCCAGGTAGTACCGAATGTGGCACAAAAGAGTAATTTGCAGCTGAGCTACCAGTATGTTAGGCTTAAGAGCTTTTCAGTACACTTCCTCCAAATATAATTAACCCAACCCCATGCAATGTAACATACAAGTCATGACATGCTATCTCAGGACATAAGTACATATAACTAGTTCAGTATACAAGCATACTATCATCATGCTCAAAACATATAGAAATCAAACAGTCAGTTAGTACAATTAGGGGTCTAAGTGATGCTTACCGACCCTACAGTAGGTTCACAGTCGATTTGGGCAACCCGTGCAACCATAGCAATCAATTCAGTGAAAATAGGCTCACACGCCCATGTGGTCTGCCCGTGTGGCCCACTTAGCCCAAATTGACCTTGGCCGCATGGTCTATTTTTCATGTAACCCGTGCTAGCTAAATATTCAAATATGTTTTCACTATTTATTTATATGTTCTTTCAAAGCTGTCTGCTTCACTCATTGTTACTAAATTATTTATATCTCGAGCTACAAAATTCCAAATTAATGTCTGCTTGATGTTTTTGAAACTAGACTCAAATATATTTATACCATAAAATTTTTAGAATTTTTTGTTTAGCCAATAAATACAGTAAAATCTTCAATCTTACCCCCGTTTTGCTGTATGACAGCTTAGACCTTTCTTTGCTAAAAATTAATTATCCCTTACTATAAAATTTGGATGATGTTACAATTTGTTTCTATTGAAAATAGACTCATTAATAATTTAAACATGTAAATTTTAACCCCTAATTAATTTTCTCCGATTTTTGATGATTTTCCGAATTCAGAATAGGGGAACCCAAATTCATTCTGACCTTGTCTCACAAAACTTATTATATCTCACGATTTACAATTCCATTACTTACACCGTTTCTGCTATGAAAAACTAGACTCAATAAGATTTAATTTCATATTTTTCTCATCCTCTAATTTGATTTCCACAATTTATGGAGATTTTTCAAATTTAGCCTACTATTGCTGTCCAAATAGCAAGCAATTTCAGCTTTTCGTCGAATCCTATTTTCTGCGTTTCGGGTACACACCTGGTTTTGTTTGATGCTAAAACAGTCCCTGAGCACTCCAAATCCTATAATTGAACAAAAAAAACTAATTTAACCTCACATAACGTGATCCCAAATCGAACTTGTATCGAGGTTTTAACCCATAAGCGACTAAAGCTTACCTTCAACCGATGAACAATAGTTCCCACACAAACTAAGACTCCGATTGGTGATTACGAACCCTTGAATCCTCCCCTATTTGGCATAAACTAAACACTTTAGAAGAAAGTTAACAAACAGAGACAAATCACTTATTTAAAACTTACTGAACGATCGTAGACAAACGTGGAGCCACACGAGGTAGAGTGGGAAAAGAAAAGTCAAGAAGATGAAGGGTGAAAGAGAGCAGAAATTCGACAGCAATAAAGAGAAAAACGGCAAGAGGGTGGAGGGATTTTGGGGAAATTAGAAAAAGGAAAAAAAATGATGAACAGAATATTTGATAACCACCCCAATCACTTATTTCTCTCCATCAAACTCCCCACTAAATCCACCACTCAGATTTTTAGTCCATCTCAAACTCTCCTGGACGCACGAGCAAAAATAATGCCTACGCTAAGATTCAAACAAAGAACCTCCTTCACACCAACACTCCACTTATCGACCAGAGCAGCAGGCCCATTCTGTTAATTATTTGCCAACTTTTACTTAAAAGCCTACTAACCAAAGATATGCTTATTCATAAAAATACCAAAATTTGCCCAAGTCCTGGCTTAAACTTAGGACCTCTCAAATACACCCAGAACACATAACCACTAAAGCAGATAGATATTTTGTGTCACACATTCACAATACCCAAAATTAAAATTTTGGGGTGTTACAATTCTACCCCCTAAAGAAAATTTCGTCCTCGAAATTTACTTGATCAAAACAAATGAGGACACTGCTGACACATTGCATCCTCAGGCTCTCATGTGGCCTCCTCAGTGCTATGATTACGCCATAGAACCTTTACCAGTAGAATGGATTTTCTTTTCAGAACCTTAACATCGTGATCTAGAATCTGAACCGGCTCTTCCTCAAAGGTCAAATCTGGCCTAACCTCGATCTCTTCAACAGGGACAATATGAGTAGGATCAGAGTGGTGACTCAAAAAGATTATACTTGAGACCACGAAATTTCAGAACCCATGGAGGAACCGAGACCTGTGTCACCGATGGTACAACGAAAGAAAGAAATATCATCAGCTCTAATAAGTGGGAACCCGAACATGTAAGTGTACATCGAGTATCTGACACAGTGCTTAGTAACTCTCGGGTCAGTAGTGACTTACTATACTGACATGCATGGTTTAAAGATGTCCCCATGGCCACAACCACTTCTATCATGGAATGCTCCCACCAGTGTTGATCCTATGATTCCACCTCAATAGCTCATTTCCACAAGCAAAACGAAGGACAAAATGATCATCTTGGACAAGGACAACTACAACAGTACGGACGAGTTCGATAATGGTTACTTTAATGACCTTTGGGGAAGTCTTCTTTATTCTTTGTATTTGTTTATTTTTTTAAAAATTTATTTTTATTTTGTTACTTTATTCCTTTTTTTTACATTCTTTATGTCTTATTTTACTTTGGTGTTAAGTCTTATTGGGTAATATTCTGTCCATTTGGAGTACACGTGACCTTGATGTTGGATGATAGAAAGGATTTGACCTTATTCAAGGATGTTTTCTTGTGTATCCTTTATTTATTTTACATTAAGGACAATGTATGTTCTAAGAGTGGGGGGAGTACATAGGTTTTTAGTTTGTTTGTTTGTTTGTTGTGTTGGTTTGCTTTGTTTTGGTTGTTATTTTTTTATATACCCGAAAAAATTGTTTTTGTTTGAATTGCATGGTGCTTGGATTATGTCGATACTGAGAATATTAGTTGTGAATAGTAAATTATGTGTTGATTTTTTTCAAACATGCAAAATTTGATTGATAGGAGATAATTTGGTTATTTTAAAGGTAGATTAACTAGTTTACTTAGTTAAATTGCTTAATAAACTAAGAGGAAACTACCTTTGTAAATATGTTTGATTCTATGCCATATAATAGATAAGTAGTATAGATGTCTTTAGATAGATGATGTTTAAATTGATTATCATTCATTTGTGTAATTAAAGGCATGAAAGAAATTGTGTTTTGTGGAATGCTTAGGGATGACTTAAGGCATTCTTTGAATAGACAATGTTTAAATAAACCTACTTTTATGCTATGTATAACTAGTTCCCATTTTTTAGCCTATGCTACTCTTTCTTAATGAACCTTTCATGATTGAAACCTTGAGCTGAAACTGAATTAAAACATAAAACCTTTTTTGTCCTTGTCTTTTAATTGCATTATGAAATAGACATTAGACCATAGATATTGGGGGCTAGGTAGAGACATATTGGCGGTTCCAAAATAAGTTTGAGTGAAAAGTGAAGAGATGGTGCAAAATGGTGAGTATGGAACTGTTGTAAAAATGTGCATAATGAAAAATATTTGAGTGAATAAAAGCATTATGAAGGTTAAAAGCAAAGTGAATGGATAAAAGCATGGATTGAGTTAAAATCATTGAGAGTGAAAAAGAGTGAAATACTTAGCATGTGCTTAAGCAAAAAATCATTTTCAAGCTTCAAAGAAATTTTTTTTATTTCTACAATGCACTAAAACTTACTGAGGTTGTTGTACTCATCAATATTGAACCATATCTTCCACATATTTGAAGAGATAAGGAATGTGAGAGAGGGAGAAATAAGGAGATGAGCTTAAAAGATAATTTTGGGAGTGAACAGGAATAATGTCATGTGCCTTACTATTTTTAGTGTTTGAATCGTTTGAGCCATATTTTCTTTGAATTCATATCGTCCTAAGCCTCAGAATGTTACAAACTTAAAAGACCTATATGACTTAAGCATTTCCTTTGCATGATTCTCTTAAGTTGCTAATAATTAACTTGTTGAATGTTTTTTTTTCCATGATTATATCTATTATGTATCCATATGATTTATATTTATGATAACATAATTGAATATATGTTTACTTGGATTACCTCTAGGTTTGTTAACTTTTTAACTTAATGAACTAAGGAGATTTACTTTAGGAGTTTTCAAGTTATCGAAATATCAAGCTTAAGTTGCATGTGAGATAGGTTTGAGGCAAATTTAATATTTACTTGTCATGTTTCATAAAATTTAAAATAATTCAAGGGATGTTTTTTTGCATGTTTGGTGTGTTTAGACTTTGCTTTTCCTGAGAACAAGTAGAAAGGTAAGTGTGGGGGATTTGATTTGTCACAATTTATGATGCTTATTTGATATTCTTTTACACTTATTTTAGCATGTTTGCAAGTAAAATTGAGTCATTGTAATGATAATTTATATTTTTAGAGTTTAAGCATTAAAAGTATGATATTTAGTAGTTTTATGTTATTTTACATTTAAATAAGATTATGTGGTTATGTGGGATTGATCGGGAGCTGAAAATACAACTTATGGGATGAAACTGCAGCTGATTTCACAAAAATAGGCCATGGAAGTCACTACACCAAAGACAGACGGAAGGAAGATCCAAAACAGACTCCACGTTGCGACGAGGAGATGCTCGACGTCGCAATGAATTCCTGCGTGTGTTGACTTCAGTTTTAAGGGAAATTCGGGGTCTTTCTCTAACTTTAAATCCTAATTGTTGTATTAAATGTAGGGGCACTTTGGTCTTTCGATTAGTAACTATATAATCAACATTTTATTCAGAATTAGGGGAGATAATCAGTAGTTAGTCAGTAGATTAGTTTTAGGTTACGTTTTCTCTTAGGTAAATATGTTCGTAAAGTTACTTTGTATTATTTTATTTTTCTTATTGGATTGAAGTTCTATGTTCTTGATTTGACGTTGCATTCGGAGACGATTTAAGACTTCATGATCAAACAAACTTTATCAATGAGAATTTTCTCAACTCAATCTCTTTTATATTTTATTTGTCATTTGCGTAACTGGATGCTTGTAAAATAATGAGATTGATTTTTGGGTTGACATGAATATTTTTGTATAAATTAATTATTCAATTAATTTTCTAATTTGTTATTTGATTTCAGTAAATTGCTAGTATCCTAGAATTGACGTCTCTAGTAGATCATCTAGACAAATAAGACTGAAATGAGATTTTTTTTTCATGTATCAATCTAGTAGGTATACCTCTAAGTGAGACACAAATGATATCTTAGGTAGTAATCCTTAAGCAGGAAGAGACCAAAGGGGTATTTCTGGGTAAATGTAGTTAACAATTCAATCGGGTTAGGATTTTAGCTTAATTATTAATTAATTGATTGATTTTTTCATGTTTAATAGAGATATAAGAATTTCTTTAGTAGCTAGTAAATTAGGATTAATTTTATTTTAATTATTTTTATTTCAATTTGATTTTGGATTTGCACTACTAATTCGTAATTTGATTAGATTAGTACTTTTGTTAAATAATTAATTTAGTAACAACATTTACCAATTTTGACAATCCCTTGAGTACAGTCTTCGTAATACTTTAGTATTTCGTTGCAATTAACTATATTATAATTTGACCTACATACTTGTAGTATATCACACTTACATATCTTTATTTGCATTATTTATCTAGCATCGGTGCAAGCACACTGCGGCGTGGTCACTTGGCCATAATTGCCCCCATGTTCGTATCCATCTCCTCGATCTCATATTTTGGCTCTTTTCTTCTTGATTATCTTTTAAAAATACCTTGGATTTGAGAACATATTCTAAGGACTTATCTTGTCTCCTTTTGAATTTATCTTCTTGTGTTTGTAACTCTCCCATTACTTGTTCAATTGTCATGGAGTCTAAATCTTTTGACTCAATGACACAAGCCACATAATCAAACTTTGGAACTAAAGTTTCTCCATATCTTTTTATTTTATTTACAATAGCCAACACCCTTTGATAATAATATGAAATTAACTGGGATTCCTTCCTTCACAAAGTTTCAAACTCACCTTGTAATACTTGAAGTTAAACCTTTTTCACTCTGTCGACCCTTCGAGAGAACTTTGCAAAATCTCCAAGCTTCTTTTGCAATGGTAGCATTAGCCACTTTCACAAGAACCAATTCATCCAAACATTGTAGATAAAGGTTCTTTCTTGTTTTCACCAAAACATCCTTCTTATGTTGTGAAAGATAACATAAAAAAACTTCAAATCTCAATATCCAACATATATTACATAATGGCTTATCTTGCACATATTACTTCGAATGAAATGAAAAGACTTATTGGATTCTTTATGTGAAAGATGAACAAGAAGAATGAAAGAGTTCTTTAAATTCTCTATATAAGATATAGATAAGAACAAAAAGTATAATGCATATAAGAGATCAACAACAAGAACAATACCTATGAGAAAATAATTTCAGTGCCTAAAATGAATTTGTATGAGAAATGATGCACAAGAACAAAATGATTTAGGGTAAATTATTTCATTAGTTATTCTAAAATAAGATCATTCCTATTATGGTTATCTAAATTTTTTGTCGGTTTAGTCACTATCGCTAGAAATTTTTTCAAAATAGTCACTCAACTATTATCTCTCTAATGGAAAACTAAGTCAAGCCAGCCTGGGATCTATCTATTATCCATATATTTAAAAGGTTAAAATTTCCTTAAATTTAAAACAATATAAAATGATAAGTGAGTTAGACTAAAATGAAAAATCAATAATAAAAAAACCTAAACGGTCATCGGGATCCAAATGTCGTCAGCACGACCTACACCACTCATGTTCCAGTCAGCACTTAGAAAACCACCGCTGCTGCATATTTAAATAAGAAACAAATGGAAAAATACCCAAAACACTCGTATTCCAACACCCTTCAAGGTACCATTGACCTAAATGGCGTTTTCACCGACGTGTGCATCAGTTGGCCTGGTTCCATGGTCGACAAACAAATCTTTAAGAAATTGACATTCCATCAAAGTGCATGCCAATTAATTTCTCAAAAGCTACTGCTCCTTTGCTACCCCAGTCAGCACCAACTCCCTAGGCGTTAAGTTTATTTTTTAGTCATTCTTTAAAACTTCACTTCTTAAGCATTTCCTTAGAGTTTATAATCTCTTTCTCTCTCTGTTTTTAGTCCAATTTTTTGGGAAAATTAATGTTTTTGCCTTTGGTATTAATTTTCTCTAATAGCTACAAAAAAAATAGAAAACCAAAAACCAAACAAGAATCTAAAACAGAAACCAAGCTAGAGTCTAAACAAGTTGAAGAAAACCAAGAACCTTCTCTCAAGTACAAGATAAAGAGCACGCACAACATAAACAAAAATCCCTTTTTAATGGATTTTTGTTATGATACTTACTAGAGGTGTTCATGGGCAAGGCGGCCAGGCCCGGCCCGACGGCCCGCCCGAAATATGGGAAGGTTTGGGTAAAAATATAGGCCCGAAATATGGGCTTGGGCAAAAAAATGAGGCCCATTTAGAAAACGGGCTGGGTCTCGGGCACCACTTTTTTGGCCAGGCCCGAATATAATAAATATATATTTTTTATTTTTAAAAATATTTTAAAATACTTTTTTATTTTTAAAATACTTTTTTTAATTTTCTAAAATTTTTTGTATTTATTTAAAAAATGGGTCGGGCCGGGCCCGGGCTTAGGAATTTTTTCTTGGGCCAGGCCTGGACAAAATTCCAGGCCCATATTTCGGGTCGGGTTGGGCCCGGGCCTAGGACTTGGGCCGAATTTTTTTTATAGGCCTGGCCCATGAACACCTCTAATACTTACTATTGTCGACCTACAACCCAAATGGGTCCGGGTTGGATTCTAAATGGTTCACACATTGAGCTCGCACATTAGGCTTGTGTATTGAGCTCACACATTGGGCTCGCATATTGAGCTCACACATAGGGCTCGCGTAGAGAGCTCACATGACGCTAAATGTTGTTACACATGGGACCGTGCGATATGGGTTTGCACGTGAATTCTTATGCGAACCCACATTGTATGAACACGTGTTAAGTCTAAAGTAGGGTACATGATGGCATGCATGAAACCTACCTATAATATCGCATCAATGAACAGTAACCATATCATATAAATATACAACCTTACCATCTAAATAAGATAGAGAAAAACACTTAACAATTTGATGTGGTGAGTGTGGGCAGACTTCCGACCTTCAGATTTTCAATTTGTAAAATATCAAAATGGCTCACCCCAATGAGAATTCCCCAAATATTTTTTAATGGTACAAGCTGGAGATTTTGGCACCGATAATCAACCCAGTGAGATGGAATTATTTGCTAGTTGGTTTGCCAAACGACTGGAAAATTTGGGTAAGTCAGCTTATGCAGGGGATTTGAATTCTTTTGATTTAAATGTTCCTTCTAGTCAGGGATTATCTTTCCCTTTGGTCAAGAGGCATCCCCATGATAGTTATTTGTCCTTTAGGAGCAATTAAGGCTGATGAGAGAGCAGATGGCTTTATAAAGTAGTAGGTTCGAGCAGTAGCAAACATTTCAGCAAGAAATGTTAAGACAGAATTAAGACTTGAAGAGGAAGGTGTAATATGATAATTCCAATCCTCAAGATCATGCTCACCTAGGAAGAGGATGTTAGGGCACATGCAAGATTGTGGCAGAGTGAAAGGGATGCTTTGCGTAGGGATTTACGGGCTCTACATCCTGATTCTCGAGATATGGATTGGTTATTTTGTGTAGACAATCCATTGGCTCCTGAAGTAAAGACTATGAGCTTGCCTGTTGAATTAAAGTTCTGCAGGAAATGTTCGAATGAAGAAGGGATCCTCGATTACATCTCATGTAGTACAATGATTATATGAAAGTGCTAGGAGCCTCTGACTCTGTAAGGTGCAAGGCCTTGTTAACGACTCTTAAGGGAAATGTAAAAGGTTGGTATTTGTCTCTCCCACAGGGTTCCATCTAGAGTTTCTCACAGTTGGGTCAAATGTTTTTGGGAAGATTTCGAGCTCATAGAACCATAATGAGCACTCTTATGGGTTTAATGTCTTTAAAGCAGAGAGAGGGAGAAACCTTGTAGAATTATGTTAAATGCTTTCATGCAACAATGCTAAATACAAAGAACTTGGAGGACCAGTAGGCCATTAATGCTTTTATCATGGGTGTTCAGAATGAGCACGTGCAGTATTAGTTTACTAATAATAGGCCACTAAGTTTGGCAGACTTGATGAGAGCATTCACAAAATGAATCATCGAGAGCATTCTAAAGATCTCGACCAGAGTACACAAGATGGTATGCCCCTCATGGTAAATTTAAGACTTATACTCTTTTAAATGTTACGCATGCATATCTTTAGCCAAGTTAAAAGCTTGGGCATCTTGCCAAGTCCTCCACCCATGTGCCAAGATCGAGCTCGAGAGACATGTGTGGTTTTCACAATGATGGGGCACATAAGACTGAGGATTGCTCCTCTCTAAAATATGTTATTGAGGAAGCGATTAGAAATGGCAAGCTAAAAGATTTTGTAGCTTAGGTCACTAGCCAGCTAGGTCAAAGTTCGTGAGGTGAAGCCAAAGGTAAGCAAAAGGTTAGAGAAACAATTCATGTGATAATCGGTACTGATGAAGATTGGGCAACCTTTAACGCAAAGAGAAAGGCTCACATTAGAAGTGTGATGTTAGTCAGCTCCCAAAAAGGTCGCAACAACAAGAAAAGTGGAAGGTGGAATTTAATGATGAAAATGAGGAATTGATTTCTGACGAAGAAGGAAATGATCTAAGGGTTGTGTCAGCAACTATTACAGGGTTTGAGGTAAAGAGAATATTGGTTGGTAGTAGTAGTGCTGTGGAGGTGCTAACTTGGGAGGCTTACCAGAAAGTGGGATTCAATGAACAAGCTTTGAGTAGGGCGATCCCATGTATGGTTTTAGGAACCATCCTATCGAGGTAAAGGGATGCATTACTTTACTTGTGACCTTAAGAGGTAGCGAGCATACCACGATAGAGTACATTCAGTTTTTTATTGTAGACCATCCAATGGATTATATGTCATTTTTTAGCGTCCCATCATGAGAATGACTAAGACGATGGTTGCAACTTTCTGTATGAAGATTAAATTTCCTACAAAAATAGGGATAGGTCTTATGAAGTCTGATCAACAAACAATAAGGCAGTGTCATATGTTGTCAGTCAAGCAAACGTACAAACAGGTGCCACAAGGGCAGTGCTCACAGCAGACATGAATGGCTGGTCAAGTCTTGGATTTGGACAACTTGGATGTCAAGGGTGAAGAAAAAGTTAGGAAGCCAGAAGCGACAGAGGTCACAAAAACTTTACAGTTTTTCTACGATAATGTGGATAAATTGGTGAAAATTTCTTCAGCATTGGCAAAGGAGGAAAAAGAGGATTTGGTTTAGTGTTTAAAGGTGAACTTCGATGTTTTTATGTGGTCAACTACAGACATGCCTAAGGTGGATCCTCAAGTAATTGTTCACAGGTTAATTGTGTTCCCAGAGGTCAAATAAGTTAAGTAGAAGAAGAGAAAGTTTGCTTCGCAATTTGTAAAGGCAATAAGGCAAGAGGTAGGGAAACTACTGTCAACATGTATTCTCAGAGAAGTGGCTAACTTAATTGGATGTCGAATGTTGTGATGGTGAATAAGGCTAATGGAAAGTGAAAAATGTGTACTCACTTCACCAACCTTAATAAAGCTTGCCCTAAGGACAATTTTCCTTTGCAAGTGTAAACATAGTGTATTATCAAGTAATAAGTAAGTAAAAGAGTTATCGTCTCCATAGGAATTGTGTATGTTAATCAATTAATTGTAAATTTAAATTTCACAAGTTGGTGATAAAAACACAATATTTTGAGTGATGGATGTAAAGAATAATTAACTAGATGCAAGATGATCCCTAATGTAATTTATCCTAAGTATGATAATTAATTAGAATGTATGAGATGAATTTAGCAGCAAAATCACAAAGTTCAACAACAATAACATGCATAGGCTAGAATAGTCACATTATTCAACTTAGTTCATTTTCGTCATGCTTACAATGCTCTGGAAAAGTAATCCAAGGCAACTCTATCTTTCTTGAGTTTGAAACCAAAATTAATTCCTTTCGAAATTTTTTACTTAGAAAAACATGCATTTTACTGATCATATTCAACTAAGGGTTTCTTAAAGTTCATGTGAAGTAACAGAGACAATTGGAGTTTCGGCAAAAGTTTTGGAAAATCTAGTTCTTTTGCAAGACATGGTAATTTATCCCGAAACAACAAGAGAAATTCCAGCAAAGGAAGAATAAGGAATCAACAATGTGAAAGATTGCGACGGCAATGGAATTGCGACAACGACTGTATTGTGGTGACGAAAAGGTTGCTTCGACGATGATGTTGCTACCGCGATAGGAGGGTTTTCCTAAAAATAAAGAAAATTAGAGAGATCTTTTGGGATTTGAGGTTACGACAAGAGAAGAAAAGTATGTGGCTAGTTTTGAGCTAATTGCTTGAATGGTGTGGAAAATATGATTGTAGAGAGTGGTTTATATAGTAATAAATTAGGGTGAATTTGTAGCAAAAAATTAGCTATAAAGGATGATTGGGCAACAAGGTAAGGAGGGAAGGGAAATGGCGGAAAAATTAGAGTTTTGGGAACCCTTTGGACGACAATGATGGGTAATTCCCTCCCCATCACTATTTCGGGCCTCAAGCCCAAACTGCAATTATTTGTTGTACAAAAAAATTAAACAAAACTAGAAAAATAAACTAATTAGAACTTGGGCCAAATTGAGCCTCTTATTAAGCTTAAACAAAAAAAATAAATTAAAAAAATTTGGATTACTTAGAAAATTTCTTCTCGAAAAATTACATTAAATTAATAACCTAAGAAAGGTTGGAGGGGTCATAAATGGTCCTGCCTAAGTTCCAATCTCCTTAAATAGATTTAATTTAATGTACTAATTCAAGAAAAATAATTTCTATCTATATCATTTATTAAAAATAAAATTATTAAAATTTAAGGGTCTATTAAATTGAACAGGGTTTCAATTCGCTCAATTTCACCATCCCAATGGTGTTTGAGACGTTGACCATTAACTTTAAATATACCTTTATTGTTGTCATACAATTCTACATCTCCATATGGATAAACTTTGTGGATAGTATAAGGTCCTTTCCATCGAGATTTGAGCTCTCCCGAAAATAACGTTATCCTTGAATTAAACAACAACACTTTCTAACCTTCTTTGAATTCATAAGGTTGGATATGACTGTCATGTCATCTCTTTGTCTTTTCTTTATACATCTTAGCATTCTCGTATGAAAATAACCTCAACTCTTCAAGCTCATCAAGCTATAACATCTTTCTCTTAACGGCTTGTTTAAGATCCAAATTTAATTATTTCAAAGACCAATGAGCTTTATTCTCCAACTTAAGCGGCAAATGACATGCCTTTCCAAAGACTAACCAATAAGAGCCATTCCTAATGGTGTCTTAAAAGAAGTTCAATAGGACCATAGAGCATCATCGAGCCTTCGAGACCAATCTTTTCTATTAGGTCGCACTACCTTCTCAAGGCTTCCTCTGATCTCATGGTTAACCTGTTCAACTTGCCCATTTGATTATGGATGATAGGCAGTGGCAATCTTGTGTTTGACATTGTACTTGTCAAGCAACCACTTAAGCCATTTATTTAAAAAGTGAGATCCTTCATCCTAATTATAGCTTTAGGAGTCCCAAACCGTGTAAACACATGCTTATGTAGGAATCGCATGACAACCTTAGCATCATTCATTGGGTATGCCTTGGCTTGAACCCACTTGGATACGTAATCCACAGCTACTAAGATATAAAAGTTACCATAAGAAGAAGGAAACAAGCCTAGAAAATTAATGCCCTATACGTCAAATAATTCTACCTTTAAAATGTTTTTCAAGGAGATCTTGTTCTTCATTGATATGTTTTTCAAAGAATCTTACTTGTAAAATCTTCGCTACAATGTAGGCACCACCAAGGTGCCCCCCACTTGGAGATGAATGGTAGTGATACAAGATCTCATCAATTTCATTTCCAGCTACGCACTTCCTGATTATGTTATCTGCACATTGTTTAAACAAAAATAAATCCTCCCAAAAATAATACTGACTATCGTGAAGGAATTTCTTCCTTTGTTGGTATGTCATTTCTCGAGGAATTATTCCACATGCTAAATAATTTGTATAATTAAAAGACTAAGGTATTTCATGAAATAGACTTATTTCGAAGATATGCTCATCTGGGAAATTCTCATTAATTAAAACAAGTGAATGAGTTACCTCGTTTTGTTCCAACCTCAACAGATGATCAGGTACTTGATTTTCAACACCTTTTCTTTCTTGGATCTCAAGGTTAAACTCTTGGAGTAAAAGTATCCATCGAATCAGCCTTGGTTTAGCATCTTTCTTTGTGAGTAGGTATTTAATGGTCGCATGATTAGTAAATATTATAACTTTGGTACCTATAAGATATAAGCGAAACTTGTCAAAAGAAAAAACTATAGCAAAGAGTTTTTTTTAGTTGCCGTGTAATTAGCTGGGCTTCTTTCAAAGTTTTACTTGCATAGTATATCAGATGAAACATTTTGTTTCTTTTTTGACCCATCACAGCTCCAACAGCAAAATCATTTGTATCACACATCAACTCAAAAGGTGAGTTCTGGTCAGGTGTAACGATTATTAGGGTTAAGATTAATTGAATTTTTAATTCTTCAAAAACTTTCGAGCATGCTTTGTTAAAATAAAAAATGGTGTCTTTCTCTAAAAGCATACACAAAGGCTTGGAAATTTTTGAAAAATCTTTGATAAACCTTTAGTAAAAATCAGCATGGCTTAAGAAACTTCTACCTCCTTTCACACTAACTGGTGGTGGTAAATTTTCAATTACGTCCACCTTCACTTTGTTGAATTCAGTCCCTCTTTTGGAAATTTTATACCCCAAGACAATTCCCTCATTAACCATAAAATATCATTTCTCCCAATGAAAGATAAGATTTGTCTCCTCGCATCTTTTCAGTACCTTAGCCAAATTACTCAAACAAACATCATAAGTATTACTGAAAACAGAAAAATCATCCATGAAAACCTCAACAAAATTTTCTACCATATTAGTAAATATTGCCATCATGCATCGTTAAAATATGGCAGGTGCATTACATAAACTGAAAGCCATTCACCTAAAAGCAAATGTATCATACAGGGAAATAAAAGTGGTTTTGTTTTGGTCTTTTGGGGCTACAACTATTTGGTTTTATCTCGAATATCCATCTAAGAAATAATAATATTCATTACTTGTACGTCGGTCTAACATCTGATCCATAAAAGAAAATGAAAAATGATCTTTTCGAGTGGCTTTGTTCAATTTTTTGTAGTCTATACAGATTCTTCAACCCGTGACCGTTCTGACTGGGATTAACTCATTTCGTTCATTCTCAACAATTGTGATTCCACCTTTCTTTGGTACATATTATACCGAACTTACCCATTAACTATATAAGATGGGGTAGATAATTCTTGCATCTAACCATTTGATAACTTCCTTTCGAACTACCTCTTTCATAATAGGATTGAGTCTCATTTTCCCATCAATTCTAGTTCACTCACCCTCATATAAGATAATTTTATCTATATAGAAAGAAGTGCTTATTCCTCAAATTTCAACTATGGTCTAGCCAATCGCCTTTTTAAATTTCTTTAAAACTTCGATCAATTGCTCCTCTTGGTGTTCTATTAGTTCTGCTGAAAATATCATAGGCAAAGTAAAACAATCACACAAATAAACATATTTCAAATGGGAAGGAAGTACCTTAAGTTTGAGTTTCGGTGGTTCCTCGATTGACAACTTCAGTTGTCCGAATTCTTGAACTTCTAACTCTAATGGTTCAGACTGTGCTGGGTGAACATAATTCCTCGGATTGGCTTTCATCAAACCCACATTTTCATTACCTTCTTCATCTTCCAATGGCTCAGACTTTAAGGTGTTCTCTAATGGGTCCTCTATAAGATTGTTCTCCTATTCCATAGAAACTAAGGTTTCTAACTCCTCCATCACTGAACATTCCTCCGTTAGATTGGGAAATTTCATTGCTTTAAGAACATTAAATGTTACCTAATTTTCTTGAACTCTCATAGTGAGTTCATCTTTTTGCACGTTTATTAATGTTCTTCCCGTGGCTAAGAAAGGTCTCCCTAGGATGAACGGTACTTCCTTATCTACTTCACAATCTAAGACAACGAAGCCAACAGGAAAAATAAACTTATCTACTCCTACCAAAACATCCTCGATCTTTCCTTTGGGGTATGCTAAAGATCGATCCACCAGTTGAAGTGTCACAGTTGTGGGTCTTACTTCACCTATTCCCAACAACTTGAAAATAGATCTGGGAATCAAGTTGATGCCTTCTCCTAAGTCGCACAAAGCTTTACCATAGTAAGATTATCCAATATTACATGGTTTAGTAAAGCTTCCAAGGTTCTTCAGTTTATGAAGTAGCTTGTTTTGTAAAAAACGCACTGCACTCCTTCGTTAGTACTACAGTCTCATACTCACTAAGTCTTTTCTTTTTGGAAAGGATGTCCTTTATGAACTTGACATAGCTGGGCATTTGTTCTAAAGCCTCTACCAACGGGATATTGATGTGAAGTTGTTTTAGAACATCCAGAAACTTCTTAAATTGTACCTTTTGTTTCTGCTTATTTGGTTGGAATTTTTTTTATGATAAGGAGGTGATGGAGCTTTGGGTTGGACTAGAAAATTTTTCTAAGGAGATAAATCTGCATCTAAAGAAGATGTTAGCTTATCAAAAATTCCTAATTTAAATTTTACCTCATCAGACTTTGTAAGTTCTGGCTCTTCTAGTGTAGGAATTTCAACTGTTGGTTGACTTTCCTCTTTATCAATAAGTTCATCTTCAATCACAGCTTCCTTAGGTTCTAAATTCTTACCACTTCGTACAGAACCTACCTTTGTGACACCCCAAACCCGACCAGGATAGACTGACCTGAATTCGAAGCATTACATTAGCCAGCTAAGTGACTCCCCGACTAACGACCTCCCAAGACAAACCCCGACCTTATAACACCTCAATCTTATCCATTTATTAGTTATTTATTAATGCGAAAGCAATCTGTGAACCAATTTTAAACTTTTTATAAGTAATTCAACCTAAGGGCATTTTTATTATTTTACCACCTATGATTAAACTAACCCGAATTTAGATCTATATATTTACCGACACTCTTTTAGTCAATTTATATAAGCCCTAAAAATTTTAGCTTAATCCGAGTTTATTTTCTATGTCTAATTCAGGTTTTATCATTAAGGACTAAATTGTAACAATTTCAAACTATCAGTACTATACTTGAATATTAAATTGAGTGCGTTTTTAACAAATTGTATCAATTACAAGGCTAATCCTAAAATTTTATCAAGTTTCCTTATCATTTAAGGCTCTAATTAGACTTATCAAGTTATAGGACTAATTTGTAATTTAAACGAACTAGAGAACCAATTTAAAAAGACCAGAATTCAAACCCCAACAGTCCACTGCAGTTTTTTTTGTGCGAAAAATTCGATTTTAAAATTGATTTTGAGTATTTTAATGGCCAATTAAACTTGATTCAACTACAATTAAATATCATAAATATTCATACCCCTTCAATTGAATTTATTAACACCAATTAAGCCTCAATTAAATAGAATTAAACATTCAATTTCATGCATATCACCCACTGGTTAATTCAAACAAGTGGCATACCTTAGTTGCTAGTAAACCACTCCATAGAAGCTTCATTTAAACAATGGTTATTGTAAACATCATGCCTCACACACCGTGTTATTAATCACCGTGTTATCAAGCAACAATACGCCGTAAATTATTCAATAATCAAACTCAAACGTGCATATATGATATTATAAAATGATCCAAAATTAAAAATGTACGATGCCCAAGTCCAATTACAACCAAAATTAAACTAAGTCCCGGAAGTTCCACAAATCCCGATTAACATCTCTAAAACGTGTAACTAAATCTCTACCAAGTCTTAATCTCTTGGAACTCTCTTGCTCGGCTCCTCAGCTCCTCAATCCCGTCGATTAACTACACAAATTTGAGGGTGTGAGCTTAAAAAGCTCAATGAATGTTAATAAAACGACGAGTAAATTAACACCAAAATCATGCTTAAATTGAAACCAATCAAATATAAATTTTCAATCACAATATCAATCCATAATAGTTCAATGTCATATGCTCAACCATCTATCAAAAATCAGAGTTACTCATGGCATATAATCATCAATTTAGCATATAACATTTCATACATTTATATTGGCATATACAATCATGGCTTAATCGGGTGATCATACGTCGAATGAACGAATCTCCTTACTCCCAATCAGAATTAGAATCAGTCCCAGATTGAGCGGGTCGAGGCCACACGCTTCTTTATATCGTCTTAAATCAGTCCCATTGAGTGGAGACGCAAGCTCAACATGTAACAACTCGTTTTTAGTGAAATCAGAACAGTGGTTACGGGACCACAAATTTGAAGTCAGAAAAAATTTATTTTATTATTATTTTATGGTCTACAGTATGATAGAAATACCGTATAAAAAATTCGTTAAGAAGTTTTACCGTTTACATACCTAATTTGATAAAATGGACTAAATTGCGTAAACTGCAAAAGTTAAGTTCTAATAGCTAAAGATATTAAATAGCTATAGAATTTTAAATTGGAGGTCCTTATATAGTAATTAGCCATTAAAGTTGTTATTGGATAAGCATGAATAGTCATCATTGGAAACTGAATGAAATATTAAGGTTAATTTTTGAAATTACTGATTAAAGTTAAAATAAATTAAACAAAATAAACTATTATCATCCATTCTCATCATCTTCCACCAAAATTTAAAAAAAAAAAAAAAAACCTAGCCATGGAAGCTTGAAATTTAGGCAAGCTTATTTTGCTCAATTAGGTATGAATTTTTGTCTCGTTTTTAATATTTTTATGTTTTTCAGATCGTAGTAGCTTAATCTAGCTAGATCGGGGATTAATTTGCAAAAATGTTAAAGTATTTGGGTTTTTCCACTGATGAGTATGGTTGAATTTTGAATTTTGATAATAGAAAATGAATGGTTGTTGTTAGATAAATAACTTTTGTAAAGAGAATTTTGATGAAATTATCTATTAGGGGTTAAATTGAGAAAGGTGATAAATTTATGGTAAAATTTGTGAATTTTGTGAAATATATGGGCTGCTATTAATATGTATAAAAATCGGCTAGGCTTGAGTAAGGATTAAATTGTAGGAATTCTATTTTTTTGAGCTTAGGGACTAAATTACAAAGGAATTAAAAGTATAGGGAAAAATGGTAATTTTTCCAAAATTCCATGTTAGATTAAATTGAATGAGGATTATATTGAAATGAGTTAAATTTATTTGTATAGATCCTGTCAGACCTCGTACAAAGTTAGATCGAGGTAAAGAGAAAATATCGGATCAATCACCTCCATGTTTACGTACACTCATCGAGGTAAGTTCATGTAATTAAATTGTACATTTATATGTTTTAAATTAAATATTTGATTGTGAATTGTATAATTTCCATGAATGAATACCGGTAGTATATTCGACAATTACCGAGCCCCGTTTGAACCTTAGGAATCCGTAGGATACATATGACATGTCATTAGGGTCACCGATTTCAGCTCTTATGAGCTTACCGATACTCAGCTCATATGAGCTTACCGTTAGTCATCTCGGTGGAGCTTACCGTTTATAGCTTGTATGAGCATACATGTACATGAATTGACGGATTACAATTCAGTACACCTCGTGTGTACTACCCGCTATCCAACATTATTCTAAATGGTTCAACGGGCACAGTTCTGTTACGAGATTATATGAGTTCGATATGAACTATTACTGGTATTTACATGAAATACATAAAATGTGATTATTTGATGAATTCAACCATGTGTGTTGGATCTTATATGTGATTTTCGTGGCTAATATGTTAGTGATCATGTGCTTAGGCTTTTGACCAAATTGGTTAAGATATGTTATATTTACTTATCTATTTTATGGATATATGGTAAGTTAAATTCCATGTTATACGAACTTACTAAGCTTAGATGCTTACTCTGTGTTATTTTTCTATGTTTTTTAGTAATTTGGAAGCTTGTCCGGTTTGGAAGCTTGTTGGAGCTTTATCACACTATCCATCGACTCTTTTGGTACTTTCAGATATTTAAATTCGGTTATAATGGCATGTATAGTTTAATTTGGCCAATGTTGGCATATAAGAGTTTTGTTGAGGTTAACCATTTATATGGCTTGTGTTTGGTATATTTTGATGTGTATATATGTGGCCTTATCATGTTTGATGTGTGTTTGATATGGTAGAATAAAAGAAAGTAAAAAATGAGGTTTGAATATGCATATATGTATTTGGTCATTTAGGTAAGTTGAGACACTTGGTTGACATGTTTTTAAGTTGTCATTTGAGGTGCTTAAGGGCATATTGGTTGTATGTGGTGATATTTCATGTTTAAGACTCGATTTTGGCTTGTTTTGAACGCCTTGTTATGGCTTGTCGATGTGCAAGATATTGAGTTTGGGTTGGTGTCAAATTGGGTGAGAAATATGGCTTAGAAAAAGGTCTATTTTCGTCCACACGGGCAGAGACACGGGGGAGTGTCTCATCCGTGTGTGACACACGACCAAATGACACAGTCGTGTGTCCCCTGTATCTATTTAAGAATGCAAGTCAATATGCTTACACAGCCTAGCACACGAGCGTGTACCTTGGCCTTGTAACCCAAGTTAGAGAGTTACACGGGCACAGACACGGGCTGGGACACAACCGTGTGTCTCTATTTCGAATGTCCACACGGCCTAAGACACGGGCATGTCTCTTGGCCATGTGAATCACATGGTCTGGCCACACGGCCGTGTAATCCCTGCAGCATTGAAAAATTTCAATGTTTTCTGAAAAAATTCTTTAAGTAACCGAATAATCCCAATTTGTTTCTAACACGTATTTTGGGCCCCGAGGGCTTGTATAAGGGACAATATGTTTGATTTCGATTGGTTTTGATATGAATATTATATGATATGAAATGTTTGCATTTTTTTCTGTTTGATTTGTAAACTCCGTAATGCTCTGTAACCCTGTTCTGGCGACGGATTCAGGTTAGGGGTGTTACACAACACTCCCTTATCTACTCCAAACCAGTCCACCTATAGCCTCATTTCTCACAAATAACATATCAATATGGTGAGTACTCACAAATCCTATGGCATGCCAACTATATCCAATGGATCCACCATGCTATAATGAATATAACCAATCAATCATAACGTAATTTCAGTCAATAATGTGCTCAATTTAAAATGCCAAAATGCATATATGAATCATGTAACATAGTCATTTTAACATCAAATTAAATCTAGCATACCAATTACCTATTATCAAAGTTTATTTATCAATTGAAATATCAACATACCATAAACCAAAAACTCCAGCATGCTTGCTGAGTTCACCATTATAATCAATCAAATCAAGCACATAAAATCACTAGATGCTCACTTACCAACACTTAACAAAAATTTCATCACTTAAACATATATCAATAATCTTGCAAATTAACCAACAAACACTCAATTAAATATTTGCAATCAGTAATTAATCATCCAATTAAGCATAAGTGAGGGTCAGTTTACCAAATCACCATTTAATAACACTCATTACACAACTAACTCAACCACAAACAAGTGATCAATTAAGCAAATCCAAGATTCAATTTTGATTAGCTCAATCATCTTCAAGATTTGGAGCTTCAATAGAGATAAAATAGATATTACCACCTTTCTAAAGATTTAATAAACACAAATTTTCATCAACTAGGTTACACGAAATTCTCACTCAAAGTTACCTTACCGGATTAGTATCATCAAGTTGAAAACTCAATCCTCACGAAATCGATCACTCCAGCCCTCCTAATCACTTCCAAACATCAATAATAGACCAAATAAACATATACTAAGTATTTCACAAAAATCTAGAAAATTAGTTCATGAAGATGATGAAATTCGAATTTCATTAAATTACTTTAAAAAACATGTTTAATCTTGATAAATAAAATCAAAAACCTTCTAAGAGATCCATTTTGAGTTAGAACATCTATTGATTTGTTGATTCCTCTCAAAATTCAAGATCTAGAATTAAAACACCTTAAGCTTTTGAAGAATATGACATTGATAAAAAATATGATGTAATTATCACTCAAATCATGTTTATATGCTTCTAATCATCATAAAAATAAGTTTAGAAATAATAATTACCTTTGATTCGTTCTAAATTCTTTGATTGAAAATCATGATTCAAGAATCTTGAGAAATTTTAAAATATTTTTGGCTACTTTTGTGAATAATTTCGGGTGAACAGAGAGAGTATTTTGAGAACGAAATTTGTTGAATCTATTCTCTGATGATAGATCTTTAAAACCATGCAAAGAAAACGAATTTTATAACTCTCTAATCTAATGTAAACGGTGTGAAAAGTAGGTTATATGCATTGTATTTAAAACTGAAACAACTCACCAGAAATTTAAAAATTGCGAAATATGCCCAATGGCCACTCTCACATTTCCCTTACTTTACCAATTGATCCTTTCCCTCCAAAATTCTGAATTTAAAAGTTTATTTGCCAAATAAATACACCAAAATTTTCCTTATTTTACAATTAAATCCAATTTAATTAATATTTAAATTTAACTCAAATTAACCCCTAATAAAAATTATTTTAAAATTCTTTTTCGACCCAAATTAATTATTTTCACTAATAATTATTTAATTACTTTAAAATTAATTTTCTAAAAAATATTTTTATTTTTTTGGATTATTGTTTAAACAATTTTAGATGAAATTAACCTCCTAAATCAAATTAAAAATTACTATTAACCCTATAAATTTCTAAATTCACGCTTGGAACCCGAAAAATATACTCAAAACTACTAGATTCAGTCTAGGGATATTGCAACCTTGCAATAGGAGAAATATATCCCACGCCAGCTTCAGCTAACATCACTTGCAAAGAGAGTGTTAAATCTTGCAATAAAGGTTTGCTTGTGCTGTTAAATGACTCAGATGGGCAGATGTGTTTCTTTGCTTCTTCAGACATACAACTATTTCGTTATTTCCTCACCTCATTAGGACTAAAGGGAAACTTTTGCATATTGAAATGCTCTCGCCATGGAAATAAGGTCCCTCTTTCACCACCACAAGCAGTGAACTTTATGGAACCACCAGAAGGCCATGATAAACAACAACTCCAAAGACTTTGTTAGTTGCTGGTCTTGGTGGGGGTGGAAAAGCAATAGGAGAAATAGGGGGAGATGGAATGGTGGCAAGAATTGTAGTAATAGGAGTTACCTCAACAGAAGGTCTATAGCGATCCCTTCTCTTTTTACGAAGAAGCTCCCTTATTGGGCTACCCTCTTCCTCGCTACTTAGTATAATGTTACCAATCCCAAAAATAGTTCTTTGCCTCTTTCTACTATTGGCATTTCATTCCCCAATAGCAATCCCAAAGGGACCACCTTGCATATTCTGCATAAATTATTGCACGTCTATGTATTCATTGATCTCTTTCGATAAGCTGGTGGATTCCTCTAAACTTTCTTCAATGTTGCAAGCTGTGCCTGCATCGCCAACAAGTGTAACATCAGCACCAGCAGTTAGCATAAGAGTGTTCGCACCACTTTCTACATTCCTTGAAGATTTTGAAGACTACGCACGGAGCTTTAATTTACAAAAACTATAAAAATAATTTTTAGGCTAATCTTTGTTCCCCAATAATATGAACCCCTACTTCAGTAGCTCCATGTGGCCAGGCGAGCTGTGCAGGCACGCGACCCTTGCGAAGTCTATAATACTGCCCCAACCTATCTCTGTCATAATTTCTTGCTTCCTTGAACACACATCCTTACCAGGTATTAACCATTCAATGGGAAAGTCAAAACCACTATTTAGCTTGTATTTAACCTGTATGTACTTGCAGCGATTTAGACGAAGATTCTATTTTTGAGTGATTAACGGGATAGTTTACCGAAAGATTTAACCGATAGAGATCAAATAAAAAAAAAGTAAAATGACATATCAAGGTATCAACAACAACAATAAAGAGGTATCTGTAAATAATTTGAGTGCCTTGAAATGAGAACAAAAAACTTCAACAGTCATATAATGAGATAAAACAATAATATAATGGCATATCAAGAGATCGACAACAACAATAACATTGTATGAGCAAATAGTTGTAGTACCTTGAAATGACTTTGCATGAGACATGAATAAGAACAAAAAGCTTTGACATTCATATAGAGAGATAAAAGAAAAGTATAATAGCTTATCAAAAGGTCAACAACAATAATAGCATATGAGCAGATAATTTCAATGCCTTGAAATGACTTTGTATGAGAAATGAACAAGAACAAAAATCTTTAACATTCAGACAGAGAGATGAAAGAAAAGAAAAATGGCATATCAGAGATCAACAACAAGGATAATGATTAATGGCGTATGAGTTGATACTATCAGCGCCTTGAAAAGGCTTTGCATGAATATGAACAAAAACAAAAGGCTTTAACATTCACATAGAGAAATAAAAGTATCTTTCTTGAATTATTTTGCTAGCTTCCCCGAAGAATTCTTAAAAGTGATCATGTTGCTGATTGTTTTCTTGGAAGGTTACGGTGATTTGCTACAATCCAATTGGTTGGTGTGTCGAGGGTAGACCTGATCATAAGTCAGGCCACCTGTCCAAAAAGTGGGAGGGTTTAGACAAAAATATAGATTCGAAAAATAAATTTTTACAAAAAAGTAAAGTCTGTTTTCAAAATGGGCTAGGCATCGAGTAAGTTTTTTGGCCTGAGCCTAGCCCAACCCGAATATGTCTAAAAAAAATTTCTAATGTTTGGTACTGTTTTTCTACTGTTTTGTTTGTTATTTTGATGTTATTTTATTATTATATTGTTACTATTTTATTGTTATTATTTGGATATTGTATAACTTTTATTTTATTTAATAATTTTGCTACCATTTTATAGACATTTGCTATTATTTAAGTATAAAGATTTTTTTTAATGTATTTTCAATTTTCAATGAGGGCTAGTTGAGGGATGTGGAATTAACGTTGCTGCTTTGTGGATTGGCAATATGGAATTAACGTTTATTCTGCCTTAATGGTAAGCTATTGCTACTTTCTTATTACTCGGTTTTTTCTTAAATAAATTTAACCAATGCAAAGCATAAGTGTGAACTCCAAAATATTAAAATATCCTTTTAAAATATTTTATATATAAAATTTCTTTTATGATATCCTTATAAAATATTTGATTAAAAATAAATATATATTTATGGTTCCAAAATATTTAATAGTTGTTTTTTTTTAATTCTTTTACAACATCTTTATAAATTTCCTTTTATTATATTCTATATTTTAAAACCATCTTTCCTTTTTGTTATTAGAAAATACTTTTCTTATTAAAATAATTGAACTGAAAATATATTTAGCCTTTTAAATTACTTAATTATTTTCTATATTCTTTTAAAATATTCTTATAAAATATTTTTTCCTTTTTCTGCTAGTTTTTAAGTCTTTTAAAATTATTTATTATATTTTTATGGAAGAAATAATTTTATTGTTTTTACAATTTAACGTAACCTTTTTATTTATTCATTTTCATTATTAAAAATTTTCTTATTAAAATTTAAATAAAAATACTTGTAGTTAAATTATATTTATATTGTGTCACATAGCAATTGAAGATTTATAACAAAGTAGTGAAATAGTATTCTTTTTACATTTTTCTAATTCTTAGTTTTGGATTTTTTTCTCTTTTAATATTTTTGTATTTTTTATAAAATTATTTTATAAATTTTGTTAAACATATAAGAAAGAATAGTGACAGGTCAATCATAAAATATATTTGGACTATCTTAGGGACTGTTTCTAGCATAATTTCTAATCATTCCATTAAATTATAACGAAATTTGTCCAATTTGATAAAAAAGTTGGGTAAAAGAAAAGAAGTAAGGGCTAAATTGAAAAAAAGATTAAAAATTAAGAGCTAAATTTATTATTATACCTAATTTTAAATAGAGTTAACAAAAAATGCTTAAATGCTATAAAAGCCCTCATAAAATGATTACAAAATCAATTAAACTTGTAATAAGGAAACCAAACTTGTTGAATGTTTTTGTATTTGTGTCCTTCAAAAGGGTTAAAATCCCTATTTATATGATATTGTTACTGTTCATAGATGTGATGTCGTAGGTAGGTCCTCATGTATGCCAACACATACCCTATTCTAATATTAGCATGTGTTCCCTAGGTGTAGGTTCGCCTACATGGTTGTAACACCCCTAACCCGTATCCGTCACCATAATAGGGTTACGGGACATTACTGAGTAATCGTAATCTAATCATTCATTTCAAACATTTCAAAACTCATAAAATGATTCATCATTAACATGCATAAAATCCCATATTAAGTTTTTGAGGGTTTGAAAACACTTTAGAAACGATTTGAGACTAAATAGGGAACATTTAAAAATTGTTAGAAAAAGTTAGAATTTTTTTAGCTACAGGGTTCACACGACCAAGTCACATGCCTGTGTTTCTGGACGTGTGAGCATTTGAAGTAGGGACACACGACTGCGTCCCAGCTCGAATCTATGTCCGTGTAACTCTCCGACTTGAGTCACACACCCGTGTGCTAGGCCGTGTACCTTTTGAAATGGCCTCGCACGTTGTGTGCTAGCCATGTGTCTCACACGGCAAAGTCACACGCTCGTATGCCTGGCCGTGTGGACCTAAAATGTGTCTTAAACAATAATTTACCATTCCCTGCAAGGTTAGACATTAAACAATTCAAAAAACCATTTATTTAACTAGTTCAAAACACGATCAAATACAATCAAAACATGTCAAAACAATCATCCTAGGTGCCTAACCAATGTACCTTCATTAGTACCACATTTATATCATCAATTCAAATCATCAAAGCATCACTCAAATCCAAATTATAAACATACCAAATTTAATCCATTTTGCCTAGTTCATGAGCACTTAAACATCAACCTAAATTCACATGCACCTATCTAGATTTGGTTCAATTTACCATGCCATAATATGGCTTCAAACACAAACACATGTTTATATGTATATACCAAACCAACATTACACTTATAACCTTATTTACAATCCATCCACTAAAAAATTATCATTTAGACATCCTAGGTACATGCCGACACAAAAGATAAACATCACCACATTTGAGTTCGGGATCATTATTGAATGTTGAATCGGTGATCAAACGTTAAGTACCTAACCTACGCACGGAAAACAAAACCGTACGCTAAATAAAACTCAGTGGTATTTCTATAATCTAAATCTTTAAAGACAAGATAATATAATATGCACAATTGAATTTTAAGCACATATTAATGTCTAATATCATGACTATCATATGCTATCATATTTCATTTGTTGAACAATGTCATCATTCACACAATTGTTATATAAATAATTATTCACATATGAAACCATATTTATTTGTACAATGACATTAGTCATTCAATACTTAATTCATGAATACATCATTTCATACCATACTTAATTCTCATCACTTGCTATACAATAACTTTTCACAATTTGATCCACACATCATTTAAACAATAGTATTAGTCATTTCATATCCACTTCATCAGTACATAACTCATGTATTTCATTTTCATGTTTCAAATCACTATCCCAATTTCAATTCACATACAATATCAATCATAAAACAATTTTATTTAATTACCCCTATTAACACAACATGGACTCGGACAGATACATGAACCCAACCAACACACCAGTTTCGCACCGAGTGCCTCATCGGATAAATCCGAAGTAGTAATTGTGCCCAGTGCTCTATAAATTTGACACCTAGTGTCTCATCAGTTAAACCAGAGTAAATTGGCACCCAGTACCTGGAAACACAAAAATTTAAACATTTTTACATACCCTTTTTAACTTAAAATCATACAGTTTCAGTAAAATTCTTGTCGAAAAAATAATTAATTTTTACAAAATAATTAAAGTGCACTTAAAATATGAACATGTTTAATTTTAGTTAATTTTGTAACTAATTTTGATGAATTTTGGTTATTTTTGACAGATTTGCACAAAGGGCGAAAAATGGCTCAGCAGACACTACTAGAAGCGCAAAACCGAGAAGCAATTTGAAGTATCGAGGTGAACTAAATTTCAGCCTAAGACGGTCCAAAATTATATGTATTAATTTATAATATAATTAATTTCAATTTATATCTAATTTAATTTGGGTTAATAAATTATTATTAATTAATTATGAAAAAGTGGTCCAGTTGAACTGAACCGAGTGAACCGAACCGACCAAGAAATGGACAGCCCAAAAACCGTCCCAAGAGCTAACCTAAATCAGCTTATTAGCTGATTATTTAAACTTGCAAAGAGTCCCTTGAATACTTGTTCAAGTTTCATTCAAACCCCTCCACAATTGGTGGCTTTATAAATTTGCCCCAAGCCTAAATTAGCAAAGTTAAAACTATAAACCTTGCCACATGTGTGGCTGGCCAAGGGAGGGTTCTTTGGCTGATAATTTTAGCTATTTTTAGCAGCCCTCCTCAGCTATAAAAACCTCCTTAGGCTGGTCATTTTAAAAACACACCTCAAGCATTCACATCTTTCCTCTCTTCTCTCCACTTTCTCTCTTCTTTTCCATTCCGAAATTCCCTTGCTCTCTTGCGGATTTCTCCTCTTGGGAAAGGGGAATTCATCAGCTATTTGGAGCAGCAATTAAGTGTTCATAGCAGTCTTGGTCGACGAGGACAACGGAGAAGGAAGAACGGATCAACTAGTCAAGCCACGGAAAAACACCAGATTTGATTCTTGTTCCCTAGCTTTTTAATTTTTGTTGTTGTTATGCTGAACATATCTATGAATATTTATGTTGTTGGAAAGGTTAATTTAATCAATTTAGCTTGAATTTAATTCGTGTTAGGTTGATTGCATTTCATTTGTTAAAATTATTAAAATTGTGTTATGTTGTTATTGGCCTCGGTAAGATGCTTGATTAAGTAAAATCATGACTAAGTTATTCTTGCATTACAATTGTTAGGTAACTAATGAATTAATTATTTAAACGGATTGAAATTGTAATTAATGGACATAGTAATTAATCAGTACATGTTTAATCATCTAAAGTAGATGAGGGTTAGATTAGCAACGATATCTGACGATACATTTGTCTTGCATAACTTGCAAGATTATTGTGATTAAAATGTTTCAAGGTAAGGATACTTTGTTACCTCACATAGTCTTTTATGTGCTTATTAAATCGAGTTAATTTTTTGAATTGACATAGGGATATGTACAAGAGATTATTTCAATTTAATAAGTATGTATGTGCAATAACATATTTGTCTATTAAGATTTGTTTAATCGGTTGAATTGACATAGTGATATAGTCAATAGATAAATGGATTTTGGTAGGTGAGTATGTTCATAAGTTAGCAAATTACCGAGTTGTCGTGAACTTATTCGTAACAATATAAACATGAGTTTATTTAGTTAAGAGATGTAATTAATCTAACACAATTATGTCATCTTGATTAAAATCGTATTTTGAAATCGTGCATTTGAGATTTATTTATTTAGTTCACTTAAGTTTAAAATCTTAGTTTTTAATCACCCTCTTCAAAAAAATATTTTTCTTCACCAGAGTGTTTAAAATAGCATTCATAAATAATTCTTTTCACAGTCCCTATGGGTACGATAACTCGACATTTACTTGTCACTTTATTACTTATTGCGATTGTGTACACTTGCACATTTTCGTCGTTCCAGTGCATCATCGACTCAAAGTCGAAGAAATCCCTGAACTCTTCCTATCCTATGGCATGCCATTTATATCTGACTCAGCCCTATACAATTAAGAAGGTTCCAATTCACTTTCCAAATACAACCAATATCCAATTATCATATTTACACATTATCACATTTACAAAAATATATTCATAATATATATATTAGTTCAATCAATTTTAATTCAATTCAATATCAAGTGCCAAATAAATTTTTCATATAATCTCATATACACATGAAATCAATTCAATAATCAAAGTGTCAAATACTCACCTCAACCACTTACCATATGCATTAAATCAAAATACATCAATTAACAACTAGGTTCGGATTATAGAAATACAAACAAGGAATTTTGAGTTATTCGACGTCGACTTTATCTTTCCCCTCCTTAGTCGAGGATTCTGGTATGACGTTAGCTACAGAATTAAAACAATTACAATTCATCAATATAACACAATTCAATTTCATATTGAATATTTCAATTTTTACTCAATATTTGTCTAAATTTCAATTTAGTCCCTTAACTGAGACTAATTTTTATTCTTCACATTTAATTTTATATTTTCATATAAATTTCACTTTAAAATAAACTTAACTCCCTATTTTCACTTAAATTCCTAAATTTCAAAATTTTCACATTTTAGTCCCTATTACTCAAAATTTACAATTTATTCTACAATTTAATCCTTTTTATTTCTAGTGAAAAATTTATCAATTTAATCCCTAATACTAAAATTATTCAACATTAAAAACACTTAAAACTTAATAATTGCTAAAATTTTGATATGGGTCGGGTAATACTTAACACCAGGATTCCAAAAACATACAAATTACAAGAAAAATGGACTAAATTGACTAACCAATTAAACTTTGAAATTTTGGAGCCCTTAGTCGTGCGTTTCTTCTTTCTCCCTTTCTTTCTAATTTGTATGTCTTTTATTAGTTTTTCTTTTACTTATTTGTTTCATTATAATTATATAATATATATACTTAACAATTAAGATTTCATATTATAATATAATATATAAATTAAAATTACATATAATATATATATCATTAACAGTCCCACCTAAAGAACAATGGTAAAATTTTTTCTTTAGTCCCTTTAATTATTCTTTAATCTATAATTCAACTTTCACCATATATGCAATTTAGTCCTTATACCTAATTACTTTCAATTCAAGTAAATTCACTTAATCAAAACCTAATTAACTACACAACTAGCATTGTAAATATTTATTAAAAATATTCACGAGTCTGATTTATGGGAACGGAGTCTCGGGAATACACTTTTCGACACCCCTGACTATCGGATCGTTACAATGGTGGTGTGAACTAGTCCCGTGTGGGATCATGAGAAGATGCGAACTCATCACGTACGAACTCCAAGGCACGAACTATGTAGGTTACGGGTCGGTTCTAATTGGGTAACCGAGTAGTGAATCGGTAATAGCAGACACCATAACAATTTGTCCTCCACTTAGTTAAAAGAATAGTTATAAAGTGACTTTTCTGATAACTTGGCTTTGCTAAGTGGGGAAATTTTGAGAATGAAACGTATCACACACGTTTTTCACTTTAAATTGTCATACACGCTTCACAACGTGTTGAGGAAAAGTACAGTTGTATAAAGCTGATTGTGTCTTCATTCTCGGACATACAAATCGTCAAAGTGTAAAATTCTTTAAAATGAGGTTACCTTAACCCTAAGAATCAAACCATTTGAATTTGTAATTTTTTAGAAGGAGCTATTGTTGAGAAGAACCGTGAATCAGAGGTAATTTTCTTAAAATTTCCAAATTAATTTTGTGGTTTTTCTGGGTTTATTGAGGTATAATGGTTAGGGTGAGAGGAGGTGGTCATATTATTAAGGGTAATCGTGGTGGTTCAGGGAGCGAGCCTCCACAATACCGTGAAGTTGAAAAGAAGTCATATCATTTAGTGTATTCGACTTCTCATGGTGGGTCACGGTGGCCTACTTCATTGAATTTGGCTGGTGAGAAGAGGGACTTTTGATTTCTGTTTTCCAGAATCTGTACCAACTCAAGGCCTACAATCGTAGGGGTTCATTAGGTTTGTTCTCTTTTACTCCTCACGATGGGCTGGAATCAATTGTTTCCTATTGGTATTTGAATTTTCAATTGAATCATTGTAAATACATACAGGTAAAGAATAAATTTGAAATTGGTTTTGATTTTCTCATTGAATGGTCTACACCTAGAAAAAGTGTGTGCTTGTGAAGACAAGTCATTATATTGAAGGTGGGTGGGCTCAATTCTAGTCGAGGTCGTGTATTGAAGTTGGAGGAGATATTAACTATTAGAAACATTTTCACTATTGCCTCGCAAATCTAAGCCCTAATGGGTGAAGGCCAGTTGATGATAACAATAGTGCAGACACCATGTTAATTTTGTCGGCTCATTTTGCGTGGCCATATGGGGCCACTGATGAGTTAGGACTTATTTTGTTAGGGAAAAATGAGGGTCTTGCACATTATTTTTATATTTTTTTATAAATTAAAGCTTCGTCTGTGGTCCTCTAAACCTGCAAAGGATCAAGAAGGTAATAGGAACCCCCTTATGATTAATGTTGGTGATGATAATAGACTTGTTAGTGATACAGGCACAACTTGCATTGTTGAAGAGAGTTCAGGGGAACTAACAAGTTTATCTAAGGAGATCAATGAATACATAGACGTTTGATCTTTTATGCAAAATGTGCAAAGAGGTCCCTTTGGTGCTTTTGTTGGGGAAAGAAATGCAAGTATTTGAAAGAAACAAAAGACTACTGCTGGAGCTGCCAGTATTGTTTTAAGCAACGAAGATGGGGGTAGCCCTGTTAGGGAACTTCGTCAAAAGAAAAGAAAGGATCGCACTGCAACATTTGGTGATATGGTCACCACTATTACAATTCCTGCTGTAATTCCTTCTCCTCCTAAATCTCCACCTCCACCAATACCACCAAGTGAGGACACCTTTGGTGTGATTGTTTAACATGGCCCTTTTGGAGGTTCAATGAAATTTATGTCTACTAGTGATGAGACACAGGCGTTTCCATGGTGCGAGCACTTGAGTATGCAAAAGTTCCCTTATTACCCTACTGAGTTAAGCATACAGTGGAAAGATTCTATGCCTTAACCAAAAAATGAGTATGTTTGTCCTTTTACGTCATTCAGGTCTGCCAAGAAATCATCGTTGAAGTAGTTGATACTATCTTTTCATGTGGCCCTGGTTGAAGCTGGTATGGTAAGTGTGGGGATCGCTAAGTGTATTAGCAAACAAGAGCTAAGGAGGTTAGAATCTGAAAATTCTCACCAATCCACCATGGGGGCCTTGGAAAAGGCTTGTGAACTACACAAGAAATTGGATGAAGAAAACAGGAAATTGGTGGAGTAAAATAAGAGGTTACAAGATTGCCTCTATAATAACCCGATTTAGTGGTGACGAAATAGTGGTTTGGGACCACAAATTTTCATCGTATTGACTCTTAAATATTATTTTTAGAATATTTATAGAGTCATTAAAGTCGTATTAAAATTTGGCTAAGAAATCTTAACGTTTAGATAGTTAATTTAGGAAAAAATGACTAAACTAAAAAAGGTGCAAATTTTAGTAAATCTTGAATTCCATTGATTTGATAGCTTAATTATGAAATGAAAAGAGACTTAATTAGTAATTAGTCCATTAGGATATTGATGGAAAATAATGTGTTTTAAATAGTTTATTTATAAAGTTATATTTAAGGATAAACATGCAAATTGGTAATTAAATTAAAGTTTAATAAAACAAAAACAAAATTATCATCTTTTTCATGTTTCACCGGAAACAAAAAGGAAACTTCCCCATTTTTAAAGCTTCATATTTGGCTAGCATAAAGGGTTTGCATGTAAGTCTATTTTGATTCGGTTTCTTGTAATTTTTATGTTTTTGAAATCGTTGCAACTAGGTCCAACAAGCTCGTACCTTCGATTTTTATTCTGTTAAAAATTTTTGAAGTTTCCATTGATGAATCTTGAATTTTTTTTTATGAATACCATGTATTTGGAGCTTCGATTGTGTTGTTTGATGATTTTGTAAAGTGATTTTTGTTAGCTTTTGATTTTAGGATTAATTTGTGAAAATGTCAAAATTTTAGGGTTTGATAGTGAATTTAATGTTCATTAGGGACTTTTTAAGGGCCTAGTATATTTGGATGGAATACTGACTTGAGAAAAATGGTTAATTTGATGAATTTCGAGTTAAGGGACTAAATTGCAAAAAAATTATAAAAGTTTAGGGTAATTATGTAAATTTGATAAATAAAAGGGTTTTAATTGTAAAATGGGTTGGAATGTGAAATGTAAGCTGATAATTGAGAAATTTTATATTTTAGATCAAGATCTCATAGATACTCGTGGAAACGGAAAAATTACAAAATAGTCCCTAAACTTTAATTTAATGTGAAATGCAAGTCAAGCTGTTACACGACCTAGCACACGACCTGGTACACGGGTGTGTGAGGCTATTTTGAGAGTTACACGGCTTGGAACAGGGGCGTGTGGCTTGGCCATATGACCCAACTCAAAGAGTTACACGGGTTGGGACACAGCCGTGTGTCCCTATTTCATTTGTTATAGGGCCTGAGACCGGGCATGTGTTTCAACCTAAATTTTCTAACTTTTTCTTAAACTTTCCAAATGTTTCCAATTTAGTCCCAAATTTTTCTAAAGTATTTTTAAGGCCTAGATGGCTCAATTAAGGGACATTATGAATGTAATTGAATGTAATTAGATTATTTTTGCATTGATGTATGAATTTAATGATTTAATGTTTCGTTTGTATGGTAATGATCTGTAACCCTATTCCGATGATGGATACGGGTTAGGGGTGTTCCAACCTTACTCTCGTTGAAAAAGATATGAAAAAATTGCATAGAGATATTGAGGGTGTGCGAGCTCATTAAGCCCAATGATACTAGTGCCAATTCATAGTGTCATTGTATTCATTGCACTTGTTTCCTTTTATTTTCAAATGGAAAAACTACCTTTTCTTAGTGTTGAAAATTTGTAGTGCTTGATCGTGATTCTGTTTGAGCAAACTACATAACTAATTTTTCATCGCATATAACTTAACCCAATATATTTGAATAGTGATTATGAATCATTACATTATTCAACTGAGCCATGAGTTGTGACCGTGAATCAACCAACTTGGGAAAGATTGTTCATGATAGTAAATCAATAAACTTAGGATGTGATCGTAAATCAACAATCCTTAATAACATCAATTGTGATATTAAATCAGTGAGTTGTTTGAAGTAGCAATAGTAGATCAGCTAACTCAGAGAAGATTGTTCATGATAGTAAATTAATGAATTTAGGTTGTGATCATAAATCAACGAACCTTAATAATGTCAGCTGTGACCTTAAATCAGCTATCTGTTTAAAGTAACAATAGTAAATCAACTAACTTAGAGAAGATTTTTCATGATAGTAAATCAATGAACTTAGTTTGTGATCGTAAATTAGAGAGCATTAATAATATCAGTTGTGACTTTAAATCAGTGATTTGTTTTACATATTTCAGTATTTCCTGTCTAGGCAAATTAAATAACATTTGCAAAGAATGTATCTTTATTGAAATAGAGAGTAGAAAATTCATACATAATATTTCTTGATATAACGTGCATTCCGTGTATGAGGTAGAACAAGGTCATACATTTTTGCTATTTTATAAGCTCCATAGCCTATTTGCTTGACAATTTTGTAGGGTCTTTCCCAATTAGAGGTCATTTTTCATTGTTTTGTGATGCTAAAAAATTGGCTTCAATACTTCTCAGAACTAGATCACCTATTTGAAATTTCTTGTTTTTCATTCTAGAGTTGTAGTATCGAGCAACTTACTGAGCTCACGCAACATTCCTGATTCCTTTTGTCTCCTAGACTTCATCAATAAGATCAATAAGATCTAAGTTGAGTTTCATGGCCTCTTGGTTTACATTTTCATTAAAATAAGATGTCACATGGGATCGTAGTCCTATCTCAATAGGGATTATCGCTTCTACCCCATATACTAGTGAGAATGTTGTCTCTCTAGTTGTTGTATGAGGAGAAGTTTGTAGGGCCCATATAATTCCTGGTAGCTTTTCTAACCAGGCACATTTAGCCTCATCAATCTTTTTCTTTAAATTCGTTAGGATTTTCTTGTTCATTACCTCTACTAAACCGTCTGTTTGGGTGCTTCTACAGAGTTTTGAGCGAGAGAAATCTGTAGGTCCTTAAAAAATTTCTTGAATTTTCCTTGTAATTGGGTTCCATTGCTCGTTATAATCAAATGTGGAATGCTAAACCTGCAAATAATGGATTTCCAGAGAAAAGATTGCATTTGCCTCTCTATTATTATAACCAAAGCTTTAGCTTCTATCCACTTAGTAAAATAGTCAACAATACAACTATGAATTTCTTCTGAGCTGTGGCTATTAAAAACAGATCCAAAATATCTATTCTCCAAGTTACAAACGGCAAAGGACTAGACATCACTTGTAGAGGTTCAGCTAGTGATCGCTGCATTTGAGCATGTTTCTAGTAGGAATCACAAGTGTAAACCATGTGGTGTGTATGTTTCTATATAGTTGGCCAGTAATATCTCTACTTGAGAACCTTCTGTGCTGACAGTCTTCCCCCAGGTGATCACCATATATTCCCTCATATATATCTCATAACATATTCTGCTTCAGTGGAAGTGAGACATCTCAAAAGTGGTTGGGAGTAACCTTTTCTATAAAGCACACCCTTTAACATGATATATCTGAAGGTAATGGATTGAATAGTTTTAATTGAATGAGAGTTAAGTAGGTTTGTAAATATAAGGATATATTAAATGTAAATAACAGCATCCTACCTTGGAATCTTATATGGTATTTTGGTGAGCTCTTTTTTGTTAAGATGGTCAGTTTCCTTTTGTATAGCTTGTATTATGGGGGTCATCCATGTTTTGTCCTGACTCCAATTAAGCATTTTCCTCTTTAAAGCCTATTCTTTTAGCCCCATCTTCTACTATGCGTCCCAAGTTAACACCTCCGTGACACTTCCACTATCAACCAAAATTATTTTAACCTCAAATCTTCCTATAGTTGCTTATACAACCATAGGGTCATTTCCCTCCTCATCACATACCGAATCCTCATCCTCATTAAATTCCACTTTTCACTTCTCTTGTTGTCATAGCCTCTTCAATGAACTAACTAACATCACACTACTGAGATGAGCCTTTCTATTCATGTTAGAGGTCGCCCACTCTTCATCTGTACCAATTATCACATGTATTGTGCCTCTAACCTTCTATTTACCTTAATCAGTGCCTCGAGAACTTTGACCTGACAGCAAGGCATCCTGAGCCACAAAACCTTTTAGCTCACCATTTCTAATAGTCTCTCATATAGCATCCTTCAAAGAGAAACAATCCTCGATTTTGTGTCCCCTGTCATTGTGGAAACTACATCTGTCTCTTGAATTTGACCTGGACTGACTATGTCACATAAGTGGCAGGCTCGGCAGAATGCCCAAACTTTTGAGCTGATTAAAAATGTAGGTACGTAAAGAATTTAAGGGAGTGTAAGCTTCAAATTTTCCATAAGGAACATACCTTCTTATGTGCTCACCTTGAGGCCTCTGCAATACCTTTTACCATTCATTTTGTGAGTAAATCCTCTATTTTCCCCCACTTTAGACTCGTAGTCTCTGAAAAGAAGGACCTTGTTAGCTGCGAACACCCTGGTGACCCCTAAACTATCCTTCTAAAAAGTGTTGTGAGCTACTCTGTTAATTTCCTTTGTCTCGGCAAACTTATGGGCCCTCTCATATAAGTCTACCAAACTCTATGGCCTGTTATCAGTAAATGAATATTGCACATGCTCATTTTGAAGTCCCATAATGATGCATCAATGGCCCACTGGTCCTCCAAGTTCTTTGTGTTCAACGTGGCTGCATGGAACTGTTTGACATAATCCTACGAAGATTTTTCATCCCTCTATTTCACTTTGGTGCCCTCTATTCTAACATAGCACTCTGGTGTTCCTCTGTTCTATTATTGCACTCTGGTGCATTACTATATTGTTTCCTTATATCCAATATGTTCTATTAAGTCTACTATGGACCAAAATGTAAAGTGTTAAAAGAGAGATCGGCAATAAATTGGTAAATGAAATATAATAAGAAAAAATAATAGATGAAAAAGATAGTCAAAGATTATAGATTTTATAAGAAGATTAAATTTGTGTATTTTATAATGTACGACTAAACATGAGGTGCAAACATGATATAAAAGAAATGTTCACAAGAAAAATGCTAAAATCCTTGTTTATTAAATAATTACTTTAAGTAAACTTGTTGTAGTGAATAATCTTGTGAAATGAAAAAGGCACGTGAAATGAATTAAAATGAAGCATCAAGTGTTAGTGAATTGATTTTAAGTATTGTTAAGGTGAAGTTAAAGTGAATAATGAAATTTCTTGTTATTTAAGAATTAAAATGTGAACTTTGTAAAATATGTGATAAGTTAGAAAAATAAAGTGTGGAATAATTTAGCATGTAAAATAGGAAATTAAGATAAAAGTATATAGATGTGTTATGATAGGATGAAGAATGCACAAAGTATTGAATAAGTGAAATTGTGGAAAAATATGGGATTTTTAACATGGACTAGATTGTAAGATTTGAGAAACATGTGGTTGAAATAAGAAAAGTGATATACATGGGATTTTGTTATGTGAAACGAGATATTGAAATAAACTATATGATTAAAGTGTTACAAAAATAAAATTGAATAAATATGATTAGTTAGTGAATAATGAACATTTATGTCATAAAGGACTAAATTTAAAAGTTATGAAAGCTTACAAGAAAATGTTTGATAAGTGAAGAATGTAGTAGGAAATGCAAAATAATAAGAAAGTGTAGAATAAAAAGAATTGTGAAGATGATCAAATAAAAAAAAGTTGAAAGAATAAAGAAGTAATAAAGTTCATAGTTAGCAAAACTAAGGAAATTTCGAGGACGAAATTTATTTTAGGGGGGAAGAAATGTAACATTCCCCAAAGCCCTTTGGTTGAAAATAATATAAGATAAATTTTTAGTGAAATAAGATATAAACAAAGTAAAGGATATGGGATGTTAGAGAAAAATGAAATAAGAAGTGTGTCGTGAAATATTAATTTGAGCTAGGGACTAAATCATAAAAATATGAAAAAATTTTGTGGTCCAAGTGTAAATTTTTAAAATGTGAGGGGTTAAAGTATAAATATAGAAAAGTTAAAGGGCCAATCGTGAAAATATCTTAAGGGTGGAAGGATCTAGAAGGACCAAATTGAACGAATGAAGAAATAAGGACTAAATTGTAAATTTTACCAAGAAGATGTCATAAAAAGGATGGAATTGTAGAGAAAGTACAAAGGTAAAACTTTCATTTCTTAAATAAGATAATTATGGGAAAATATCTTTGGTTATGGACAAATTTGGGTCATTAGATTAAATTGAAAAGTAAGAATAAATTGTGACCAATGGATTGAAATCATGACTAATAGATATTTTTTATAATATTTTAATATTAATTAGTTAAGACATATTTTTATGGAAACATGAAAAAAATTATTCATGCTTCATTAGCCCACCGTCCATCACTAGTATAAATAGGGGAAAGCTTTTCTTTTAATGCAACTTAGTCCTTTGTCATGAAATTCTACCATTTTTCTCAAATTTCTTGGAAATTTCCCTAGGCACCAATGTAGAAAAATGAAGAAGAAATCCTAGAGAGTATATACATACATTTAGAACAAGAAATTAGTAGATGGAAGTGGAGAAAATTTTGACAGAAAGAGAAGAATGGTCATGAATTGAAGAAGAAAGGAAAAGAAGCAAAAATGGAAGAAATCTTTGGTAAAAGAGGTAAGTTTGCATTTTAGCTTTAATTTCATTTCAAAGAATTGAGTTAAATGTGTTATGATTAGAATGCATACTATGTTAATTTAAATAAAATGGTATAGTAAGTTAGTAAGTTTATACAAAGCATCAAGTTTCCATGGGAAAAATAAGTGTATTTACTAAAGCGGTTTTGGACAATAGTAGTAGCTTAAATTTGAAAAATCACAAAAATTGTAGAAACCGAATAAAAGGTTGAATTAAATATTTAATTAAAGCTTATTGAGTCTAGTTTATCATAAAAGAATCGATGTAAGTAAAGGAGTAGTAAATTATGAGATATATGAATTTTTGTAAGACAATGTCGAATGGTTTTGGGTTCCCTGTTCTAATTTTGAAAAATCATTATAAATTGTACAAGAATGTTTAGGAAATTAAATTTATATGGATGAAATCTTAATGATTCTATTTTTTAAGGGAAATAAACGGTAAGTTAATACAATACTTGTACTGAAAGATAATAAGTTTTTAGTGAAAAAGGGTCAGAGCTGCCTAGTAGTAGAATAGGGTAAATTTTGCAAAATAAACTGCATTGATTGGCTTAAGTACAAATTCTGAAATTTTTATGGTGAAAATTTCGTTGAGTCTAGTTTAAAAAACAACATGTGGATCTTAATTTCGAATCCTTAAGTTGAGATATAAGTATTTTAGTGACTACCACTCAAATGGAAAGCCTTAATAAGAGTATGTATGTGTAATTAGAAAATCCTAAATTAATGTCACACATAAGCATGATATGTTAAAAGACAAAGATTTATGTACATAAAAAAAATTAAGGATGTGGATTGGAGAGCGGGAGGAGGAAAATAATTGAAAAGTTATAATACTAAGAAATTGTTACAAATGATGATTTTGCTAATACATAAATGAAGTGCAAATGTTTTATTGAAATACTAGGAAACGATATAAAATGAATTAAGGAGGCCCTAATTGACAAATTGATTTGTAAATGTTAATAATAATGTCATGTAGAAAGGATAAACTATTTTAGAGTAAGTCCTCTAAAGGACTTATTTGTAAAATGTTGATAATTGTGATAAATTTATAATTTGGAATTAATGGCATGTTCATAAGGTTCATTACAAAACATCATATGTTTAAGAAATAAGTGGTTAAGTAATGATTTTTATAATAAAGTTTATATGTTTTAAGGCTGAAATGAAAAAGGACTTAATTGTAAAACTTGATATTTGCTTAAAATTATATGAGATAATTATATGCTTGAATTGGTGCATGAAATTGGGATTAAAGGATGTTTGGAGATAATTTGGTATATGGATTGATATGGTTAAAGTTGACAAGTAAACAGGGGCTAAAATATAAAGAACTAAGGTGGTAAATTAACCCTGACATAAAATAAAGCATCGAATGACATTTTGGTATTGATATCAAGCTCATAGTATCAACATTGTGAAGGAAGTATCGATACATCGGACAAGGTGTTGATACATAGGGTATTTTTCTTGAAATTTTTAACTTTGAATCTCAAAACGGTATCGATAAGCACAGAGGCATCAATACCTAAGCTTAGGTATTGATACATTAGTGCTAGTATCGATACTTTAGGCCTTGTTTTACATATAAATTATTCAAAATGAATTTTTACTGAAAAATTTCACTCGATTTTAAGTTGTACACTGAAAATATGTTAAAAACATGTTCGTAGGGTTAAAATATGACCGAAAAAGGGTTCAGATAATTGAATTTAGCCAGGATTACTCTAGCATTAAAATGTGACATTCCTATATTTGACTTGGTAGTCGAGTCGGGTATAGGGGTGTTACACTCTAGAACATCTTTGGCGATTCATTCTGTGAGTAACTCCTCTTTTGTCCTCCACATTGGACTCGTAAGCTCTAAGAAGAAAGACCTTGTTGGCTGCGCACACCTTGGCGACCCCTAAATTGCCTATCACCCTTCTAGAAAATGTTGTGAGCTGCTCTTTTAATTTTCTCTGTCTCAGAAAACTTGTGGGCCCTCTCGTATAAGTCTACCAAAATTTATGGTCTGTTAGCAGTAAACGAATATTGCACATGATCATTTTGAACTCCCATAATGAAGGCATCAATGGCCCATTGGTCCTCCAAGTTCTTAGTGTTCAATGTGGCTGCATAAAACCGTTTGACATAATCCTGTAAAGATATCTCTATCCCTCCGTTTCACTGACATCAAACCCACAGGAGTGCTCATTATTGTCTTACGGGCTCGAAATCTTCCCAAAAGCATTTGACCCAACTGGGAGAAGCTTTGAATGGAACCCTATGGCAAAGATAAATACCAGTACTTCGTTCTTCCCTTAAGAGTCATCGAGAAAGCTTTACACTTTGTTGCATCTGAAGCCCCTAACACATTCATATAATCATTATATTGCATGAGATGTGCCCTAGGGTCCCTTCTACCTTCAAACGTTTCTTTAGGTACTTTGAACTTAGACAGTAGCCTCACAGCTGCCACTTTTGAAGACAATAGGTTGTTTGAGCAAAACAACCAGTTCATGTATTGTATGCCAGGGTGAAATGCTTGAACATCTCTACGCAAAAGCATCCATCTCATTCTGCCATGGCTTTGCATGTGCTCCCATAGCCTTCTCTTAAAGAGGTGTGACATGATCCTACAAATCAAAGTGGTCAACTGCATCTTCCTTCTCAGTTCTTCGTTTTGTCTCAGCAGTTCTTGGTGAAACAATTATCGTTGTTCAAACCTAGCACTTTATTGAGTCATCTATTCCTTCATCAACCTTAGTTGTTTCTATAAACTGAATAGTTTTTGCAATGATGCCCCCTGATAAGAGGGAAAAATGGTCCCTAACCAGAGAGAGCATTGAGATCGAAAGAATTGGAGGCACCTACTTGGCCTGAGTTGCCCAAATTTTCTGGTTGGTCAACAAACCAACCAGCAAAGAGATCCATTTCATGGGGTTGATTGTTGGTGTCAGAACCTCCTGCTTAGAGAGACGGGAAGCTGTTGGGAAAATTCTCGTTAGGGTGAGTCATCTTGGTTTTCTAATTATCTGATGGTTGAAAATCTGTCCGCGTTCACCGCACCAAATTGTTGAGTGTTTTTGTGTTTGTGTCCCTCAAAAGGGTTAAATTCTCTATTTATATGATACTATTATTGTTCATGGATGTGACATCGTAGGTAGGTCCCTATGCATGCCAAAATGTACCCTATTCTAGGATTAGCACGTATTCCCTAGGTGCGAGTTCGCCTGCATAGTAATGCGAACCCACCCTATGCAAGATCATGAGAGGATGCAAACTCATCACGTGTGAACTCTAAGATGCGAACTATGTAGGTTGTGGGTCGACTCTAATCGGATAACTAGATAGTGAGTCGGTAATAACAAACACCATAACAAAACTCAATTGAGGTTTTAAATAAAAATTAACAATCAATTAAGCCTTTGAAATTAACTTCTTTGTTGAAGCCCTCGGTGGTTCCCTAAGTGATGACGTGATAGTTGATGAGCATATGATGACATAGTAGATGAGTATGGTTTTCAAATAACAACTTAATTGTTTTTTAGAGATTTTTTGACATTTAAGCAACAAAATTTTCTAAAAGAACGGTAAAAGAATCTTGAAAAGAGATTTCAAAACATAATAAAAAATTATAAAAAATTCCAAACAATATGAAAAATAATAAAAGCTATAAAAATTTTAAAAATAAAAAATGAAAATTTTGAAAATAATAAAAGATTTAATAAAAATTTGAATCCCAGATTGATTGATGCATCTGTTAAAAGATGGTGAGCCTTTTTAGAAGGTTTTTTTAGGTTACATAAATGTTGACTCGTGCACCAAACAGATTTTAAAGGGAGGTTTGATTTTAAAAAAAATGTAATGTAAGTTTATGTTTTTGTAATAGAATTATGAGACGGGGTGAAATGTTTGTTTGGTCGGAATGTAAAATTAAGTGTTTAGTCTATGGAATATAAAATTAATTAGAAGCATATTTTACTATATTATCATTTTATTTTTAAATAAAATTAGTTCTTTTAATATTTTTAATCTTAATTGAATAAAATTATGATAAATTATATATTAACAAATAAATATATGATATTAAATTAAATTTATAAATCATAATTATAATAATTCATAATAATAAAACTATTGCATCACCAACCATAAATATAATTATATGCTAATAAATAAATTATTTAAACAAATATAATAATTATAATATTAAAGTATGACATTATTATTTTGCAAAGAAAAATTTCAACTTAAATTTTATTTAGGATAAAAAGAATAAACTAATTAAAATTATAAAAACAAAAGGTAAACCTTTGTAATTTGAGATTACCTAAAGAGTAGTTGGTAATGAATTTACCTTTTATATCAAAACATTATGACACCATTTAGAAACATGAGATTACAAGCCATAGTATAGAATTTGATCAACTAAATGAATCTTGAGTTATTTCTTTGAAGTTGAAATTCCTAAAACATATTTTATTTTTAGATTTTAGTTACATTCATTAAAAATTTTCAAATTTTGCTTAGGATATAATATTTGATTTTTTTATAAAGATTTAAGTAACATGCTACTCTATTAAAATTATTGATTCATCTTTTAATTTTTAAAATTCGTCATTTTTTTTTAATTCTATGTGTTGACTTGATGATTAAGGTATTCATCGCTCCAAGTGTGACCTGTGTTTGAGTCGTGCTAGTCGTCTTACTGTTAAGACTTAATGATCTATTAGAAACTTTGATGTAAAATTTAACTTCAAGGACTTAATTGTTAATGTTCTCAAACTGTAGATTTTGACCACCCATACACTAACTTAAGGAAATGCCATGACACTTTAATTCAAAGGGTTAATAGTTAATTTGATACTTTAAAAAGAATTTAAACAATAATTCTAAAAAAATTTATAAAACTAAAAGAAGTAAATAAAAATATTTTAAAAATATACAAAATGATAAAAAGTTATATTTTATTAAAATATTAAAATTTCTAACAGCATTATAAAAATTACAAGCAATTTCCAAAATAAAAAAATTATGTACCTTCTCTTCTATCGCGAAACCATCTTCCACCGTCTTCTTCCTCCCGTCAATACCTCGTCGCCATTCAGCGGACCTCATCGGCCAGCCATGACACCAATCTAACCAAGGTAACCCATGATTTTCGAAGCATTTTCAGAGTCCATGTTTAGGATCCATGAAAAATCTCCAACACCCTAAGTTTCTTTTCTAAACTCATATAGAGGGAAGAAAATGAGGATGAGAGAGAGGAAAGGAGTGAGCTTTGGTTTCAAAAGGGCACCTTGGGTGTGGGTTTAAAATTTAAATGTTATATTTTCAGTATGATCATTATGAGCTTATAAATAAAAATGGATTGATATCAAACTATTTCCTTCAAAACCAATCAACACAATTTTTATTTTTAAATAAGCTTTCCAACTTTTAAAAAATTCAATCTAAATTCTTTTACCCAATTAAATCACTGAACTAAATAAGTTCATTCAATAATAATGTTGATGTAGCATTTGTTAATGACCACGTCAGCATAAATGTTGATGTGGTAGTAACACATCAATGCAAAACTACCACATCATTGCTATGTTAATAAAAAAAATATTCGAAAATAACTGTACAATGAATTAGTTGTTTAATTGATTCTAAAATTATAAAAATATAAAAATAATTAAAATTTAATTATTTTTTATAATTTCAGAATATATCCAAATAAATGGGTGTTCATGTTTCAATCAACTCAGACAATCATTTGTTTAGATTTATTGTATACTTATTTTAAAATATTCAAGTATTGATATGGTGTCTATTATTGGTCGCGTCAAGATTACCATTAAATACTAATGATTAACATTAGTCAAAAGGATCGGTTTTGTTAATTTAGAGCTCAATTAAGTACAAAATGTTCGAAGGACTTAATTGATTTTTAGAAAATTTTTATTATTTTTATAGTTTTAGAATAATTGCTAAGATTAATTTTAAATTTATTGAAATAGTATTTTAATTATGATCAAATTAATTATTACCACTTTGAATGATCATGTCACATAAGAGTGTCGAAAGTTATTGGAAAAGTAATAATTTAATAACATAAGTGGCTATTATATAACTTTTGAAAATTGAGGGTTAAAAACATAATTTTAAACAAAATTTAAGGAGTATAGGTTCTAGTTTACGGCAAAAATGTACAAATTGCGTCGTATAAAAAGAATTCAATTGTTTCAAACAGAACTCCATGGTTGACCAAACCAGCAAGCAAGGCAAGGCAAGCCTCCCTTTTTGTCACAATAGTCATCGCGTTACAGCTAGAAACTTCAGATTTGATTTGATTTGCTTTTACCCTTAAAAACCCTCACTTTGTAATCACAAGCCTAAAGTTGTTTTCTTTTTTCATTACATCCCTCAGCATATTCTCAGTCTCATCTTGGTTTTTGGTTTTTCTTCTTTTGTTAGTGCGAAAACATTAACCTTTTATTTATTTATTTAAGTTTTTGTGTTTTTTTTTTTTTGTTTTGTTTTGAATCTGGTTCTTTTTCTTTCAATGTGGATCAACTGAATTTTGATCCAGTTTCTTCATCTGGGTCCTTTTCTATTTTCAATCCAAATTCAGTCCCTTTTTTTTTTCAATCTTGGTTAACTTTGGCAGTTTCAAGTAAAACCAGATATGGGTGGTTGCCTCACAAAAAACAAAGATCCAATGCCCCAACATAATGGCTATAGATCAGGAGCAACAACTACAGCTGCTGTTCATCAACAAAGATACCAGGACCCTGTTAGGCCTGCACCAATTCAACCCCAGGTCTACCACATCCCTCAAAAGCCAGGGACTCAAACACCATGGAAGCCTGCTGTTCCAGCACCAAGTCCCAAGCCTACCCCTAATATTGACACAATCCTAGGCAAACCATTTGAAGACATAAGGATTCACTACACAATTGGTAAAGAACTGGGAAAAGGTCAGTTTGGTGTAACTTATCATTGTACTGAGAATTCAACTGGTAAACAATATGCTTGCAAGACTATATCCAAGAGGAAGCTAGTGAGAAAGAATGATAAGGAAGATATGAAAAGGGAGATACAAATTATGCAACATTTGAGTGGACAACCGAATATTGTTGAGTTTAAGGGTGCTTATGAGGATAAGCAATCTGTTCACGTTGTGATGGAATTATGTGCTGGTGGTGAATTGTTTGATAGAATTATTGCTAAGGGGCACTATAGTGAAAGGGCAGCGGCTTCTATATGTAGGGCTATTGTTAATGTTGTCCATGCTTGTCATTTCATGGGTGTGATGCATAGGGACCTTAAGCCTGAGAACTTCTTGTTGTCTAGCAAGGGTGAGAATGCTCTTTTGAAGGCCACCGATTTCGGGTTGTCAGTGTTCATTGAAGAGGGTAAATTCTTGTCAATCTTTTATATTTTGATCATTTTCGCATCGAATTAATGATTTTAATTTGCATGAGTTTGATGCAGATTCTTCTTGTTTTAGTTGTTCTGCTTGTGGATCTTTAGTCTGTCTTAACTGATGTCCTTTTTCAATGCAATTTTCCATAGCCAGAGCTCGGCAGACATTGTATTTTGTCATGTTAGAATGACTGTCATATTTGATCTTGTCTTGTCTTGTTGTGTTGAGTTTTTCTTTAAATTGTTGGCCAGAAACATGCTGGTAGCTGCCTCAGCTTTTTAGGCTAGTAGTCCATAGTAAGATGTCTTATGTGAAATATGTATAAGATGTGATTGCTTTGAATTAGTCATATTTGGGACGCACTGCATCAATGACATGGAGCCTTAACCATTAAAGTTATGTACAATTAGTTTGTTTTGGACATATTGGTCTGAAGTCTTAACACCTAAGTCTTCTTGTGGAAGATTCTAAGTTTTTACCTAACCCCTAAATAATATTGTGACTATTGAAAGAAGAATAAGTTCGTTAAGCTAAATTATATTCGAATGTCATTGTTAAGATGTCATTTGCTTTATTTTATTCACAATTTATTTGGTTACCTATATGATATTTTGACTATAGCATCTTAAAATATCAACCTTTTCTCCTTGGAGCTTCATTTGTTACTAAATAAAAACTGAAACTTGACAGTAACTGCAACTGTTTTTAGCTTCCAGCATTTTCATTGTGGTTGCCTCTCTGTTTATGCTGTAATCTTCATACTTATTTTGCGTTGAAAAAGTTTCAAATATGCACAGAGGAAGGGCAAATTTCAGAAATATTGTTTGACACTTGTTCTCTCTATATCCTGTAAACTGAATTGGAAGAATAAGTTTCATTTACTTGATGGTGGAATTTGACCTCAATAACCATGTGAAGGTTGCACAACATTTATCTTTTATTGAGTATAAACATGCATGTAAAAACACAATTACAATAGGATGCCTGTATTTACATGCTCATTCACAGTAACATGTATTATGCTTGAAGGTATTCTATATAGAATGAGGGAAAAAAAAAAAGAATTTCATGTTCTATCATGCTGTGATATAACTACTATCCTTCTTTACGCAGGTAAGGTTTATCAGGACATAGTTGGGAGTGCTTACTATGTTGCTCCTGAGGTTTTACTGCGTAAATATGGGAAGGAGATCGATATTTGGAGTGCAGGAGTTATACTGTATATCTTACTCAGTGGTGTGCCTCCATTTTGGGCAGGTAAAAGTTAAGGTTACTCGTGGAAAACCTAAGCTGTCATTTTTAAACTGCCTTTGAATCTCAAAACTGCTATTTCATTGTTGGTAAATAATTTTGATGAATGTTTTTCCTTGCAGAAACTGAGAAGGGAATATTTGATGCTATTTTGGAAGGAGAAATTGACTTTGAAAGTCAGCCATGGCCATCTCTTTCGGACAGTGCCAAGGATCTAGTCTGCAGGATGTTAACACAGGACCCGAAAAAGCGGATTACTTCTACTCAAGTCCTAGGTAGTTCTTTACAGCAGCCTTTATTTTTTGTTGGGCATTTATTGAAGTAGTTAATCTCGGTTACAAGTGCAAAATTACACTATATATGCACGTCATATGCACGTCAAACTTATGAGTTATTATAGTTCATCTCAAGCTCAAGCCAGAGATTGAAATTCTGTGGTTTATGCAGAGCATCCGTGGATAAGAGAAGGTGGAAATGCATCGGACAAGCCACTAGACAGTGCGGTCCTTTCTAGAATGAAGCAATTCAGAAGAATGAACAAACTTAAGCAACTTGCCTTAAAGGTAAGTTTATATTGATTTATATGGTATCATTTCTTCCTTTCGGAACTTGGTAGTAAAATTGAGAGAGAGAAAGAGAGAGGCATGTGAATCATTAGTCGAGATATGAGTTGTTTTGATATATGAGAGCAAATTAGCAAGGCATTTTTGCAATCCCCAGTTATTCCAATGCTAATGTGTGACCTGACTCGAACAACTTAATTTAGTTGCTATCTGATAACAAGCCCGGTGGATTATAGGTCATTGCAGAAAATCTTTCGAGAGAAGAAATCCAAGGTCTGAAGCAGATGTTTGCAAACATCGACACTGACAACAGTGGCACAATCACGTATGATGAACTTAAGACTGGATTAGCTCGACTGGGATCGAAGCTCACAGAGACTGAAGTTCAGCAGCTGATGGAAGCTGTAAGATATCATTTAAATCTATAACATCTGGATCCTTGTTTTAATCTATATCATACACAAACTATGTTTTACTTGGACTACGTGTGACTGTTGAGTAGGGGAATATTAAATATTTTGTACATTTTCCCCTGTATTTGAAGGACCCTTGAAGGGTCATCTCTTTATATCTATGCCCTGATATACGTTAGGCAAGGGTATTTCAAGAAAAATGAAGAGCTCTAACAATATAGACATACTAACCTCGGTTTTATTTTGCAGGCTGATGTGGATGGAAATGGTACCATTGACTATATCGAATTTATCACAGCTACAATGCACAGACATAGGCTTGAAAGAGATGAAGATTTGTATAAAGCTTTTCAACATTTTGATAAGGACAATAGTGGGTGAGATATCCGTACTCTGTATAAAATTCATCATCTGACTTCTATTTTTTCATGGACATGACATAGGGATGAGGATGTGACCCTCCAAATGCTTCTAAATACGTGAAAGAACTTCAAAGAATGTTGAACACGTATTGATATCCAGCACTCATACCCAAGCCTGGGTAACATAGGATTCGATTGCTCTGAATCAGTTGTACTTGGGGCACACTACATCAATTACATGGGAGATATGGATATGTCAATAACTTGTTTGTGAAACGTTTTGCAGGCATATCACAAGAGATGAACTCGAAGCTGCCATGAAAGAATATGGAATGGGTGACGATGACACAATCAAGGAAATCATATCTGAAGTCGACACCGATAATGTAAGCTCCATTTCTGTCGCTCAAAAGTTCATTTCAAATTTCAGCACGGTTCATCAATTCTCATTCCTTCTTTACAGGATGGTAAAATCAACTACGAGGAGTTCCGTGACATGATGAGAAGTGGAACCCAGCATGGGCAACTCTTTTAGATTTTCAAGACCAGAATTGCAGCAAAAAACAATAGCTGGCTTTAAGAGATACCTTTTGGAGGTTTCCATCACACAAGTGGTTTTTTTTTTTTTGGGGGAGTTCCTTTTCTTCATTTTGAGTGTAATATATTGCATATATTCAATCGGATTTTGAGAGGTGAGGTTGTTTTAAGCTTTATTAGTTTTGCTTATATGTTTTTTTTTTCTTGTTTCTTCAGTTCTGGTTTTCGCCAGGGCGTTGAACTAAAAACCTCATAGGATACCTGGTAGTTCACATACGGTACATTTGTTTTATATGCATACTATTGAATTCCGACCATCTTTCTCTAATGTCCATATTTAACGTATCTCCGGTTATGGATATGTAGATATGAAAAGAAAAATAAGGATATTTGTGTGAGGCAAAGATTGAAAGCAAATAAATGATCCATTATTTATTATAAATGAAACTGAAACTCCAATATCATATTCCATTAGGGTTCTTCCCACACACCAGAGGTATTAAAATCAAAAGACAAGACGGCCCAAAAAGCACTCAAAAACCATGAATCTTGATTTGCTCTTTCTTCACTATTCCAGCATTAACAAGGAAGTGTGCTACTTTCTTCCGCTGATCACCTTGTAATTGAATGATTTTGCCCAGCTCTTTGTCGTGCACAACATTCCCGTTACAGCAGAACTCCTTTTTCAGAGACTTAAGGATCTTATCGGAACTCAGTTCTTGTTTCAGACCTTCAACAGTTGTTAAGCTTTTCCTGCCATTCCTCTGTTGGATTCGGATATGAACATAGTCTTTGGTTCCGGTACTTCCGAATTCCTCGGCCTCAGCAAAAGGATCAAAAGTAGTTGGGATTTGAATGTCTAACTCAACCATGTACCTCGTTAAATAAGAACTTTGATTGATCTGGACTTGCTTGTCTTTTTCCTCGAGCTAGTGTTCTGCATCAACATACCTTAAACTGTTAGAACATCAGCAAGTATTATACTTGTTAAGAACCAACCAACTTAGATACAAACACAGGTCTAAACAACGGCATAAAGTGGTTCATCTTGCAAAAGAGAAGAACACCAAGTTTTGCAATGAACAAAGCAAAGACAAAAACATCCAGAAGAAACCATTAATCCAATCCTTAGATAACAAGACAAGACATGCTAAAAGAATTCCCAGAGACGAAAACAAGAAAATGGGGCATTGGATTAGAAACCGAACCTTGAGGTAGAACTAGGAGAGTTGTTGGAATTGATAGGATGAGGAAAGAAGAGAAAGGAAGAGGGTGTTTATATAGGAAGGTGAAAGACGGTTAAAGCCGGCGGCGTATGCTGGTTAAGGATATGTACGTAGGTGATTGGAGAAATAAATAACCCCAGCTGGAGTCTAATGGAAGCTGATCCATCATTTGAGAAGACTCTGGAAAACCAAAGAAAAAATTTATGGTCTTAATTTAAATATAATGGGATTTTTTCAGGAAAAAAGATAAACTAGAAAGGGGAGATTAAAAAAGTTAGGGTGTATAATGCGCCATTTTAGAGAGAGGAAAAAGAAGAAAGTAAAAATATTTTTTTATTTTATATATATCTATATTATTATTTAAATAATTAATATCACGAGTTAATCAAACATTAATCTAATTAGTGCAATTACAAATATATATTTTATTTAAAATAAGTTATATTAAAAATATACTCATGGTGACATTTAAAACTATGCCAATTGCATTAGTAAGACTTTAAATTTATTATTTAACTAAAGCTTCGTTTTAATATTTTTATAGATTTTAATTTTATTATGTACACTTTTTACTTGTATATCTTAATAAAATTATTGATTGAGTTGGTCCCACAAGTTAAAATACATGCTTGTGTTCTAAATATGCAGTTTCCACACGCATATGTATGTGGTAAAATTTTTTATTTTTTTAATATTTTCCTATACTTATAGGACACTTGTCAACCTTTTAATTTTACTTGTAGAATCTAAAAACTCCACTGGCAGTATACCTTTCAATCACAAAAACGTCTTCTAAAATTTTTCCATATCTCTTATTTGATTTACAATAGCCAACACCATTGAATAATATCCGAAATTGACTTGAATTCCTTCATTCGCAAAGTTTCAAACTCACCTCATAATACTTGGAGTCAAACCTTCTTCACTTTGTCAAATTTTTGGAGAGAACTTTGCAAAATCTCCCAAGCTTCTTTTGTAGTGGTAGCATTAGCAACTTTTTACCAACACCGAATCATCCAAATATTGATGGATAAGAGTGAGGACTTGTTGATCCTTCTTCCTTATTTTTGCCAAAGCATCCTTTTCATGTTGCGATAATGATGCCTCATTTTAGGAAGCTTCATAACCATTTTGTATTATCTCCTAAACACCTTGCGAGCCAAGTAGAACTTTCATATAGATACATCAATTTCCATAGTTGTCTTTTGTAAGATAAGGAAGGCATCTCTTCTCACTAAGATTTTGGTAAAGGAAGAGAGAAACAATTTTAGGGAGAGGAATTTTGAAACTCACTTTTACTATGAATTTCTTTTTTTAGTTTAGCTTTCTGGATGTAGATGATGATATCTATTCAGATAGATTCGTATAATTCTTATATATATTGTACAATGAAGTACCACATGAGTGAATATATAGGAATCCAAATCTGTCGAACCACTCATGTTATGATCTTCTACATCCTAGGTCTTCCCGTTCCGTCACCTGGCTTATATTCTTCATGTAGCATTCTGACAGAATGATTCCATGAAATTACGTCGATACTTCCATATATTATGAGTAATGTAGGAGACATCTCTATTTTTCTCCCAAAGAATTTTTAGAATTACTAGTGCTTAGTTTTCAATTCACCCTTTTAGTTACAACACACCCCACCTATTTATAGAATCACACCAACTAATAACATGTGGATACAAATAACACGATTCTTATTCATATCTATAAAATAAGATAGGATCACACATATAATTTACAATATCCAAATCCATATCTAAACCCAACTAATAATATATACCCACACATATAAGAAAATAAGCAAACATAGTCTAAAAATTTCAAATTACAATATCCAGCGATTCTTGAAAGACGGGCCAGTTGGTGCTACTTTTGAGGAACTCACCTTGTCAAAGTGGAAGTTCCGGATACAAGTCTCCTCACCACAACGGAATAGAGTTCAAGGCTGAGATTGTAGGTGTCAGGAGTTCTGGTGTCAATGTGGTCATTTCAGCCATGGCAAGAGGGGTGTACTCTTTCATTTCTTGTTTGCTTTAATTAAAAATATTTTCCCAATAAACTTGGGTGTCGGCTTTGCAAAAATGACCCGTGATTGATGATCAGATTTTTAACCTTTTATGGCCGCCATAATCCTCTCCAAACAATGAATCTACCATCTGCAAAATCTTATCAAAGAAAACTTTGACATAAATGTGGCAAAAGCCAAAGAATATTTTCTTTCTTATTCTTGAAGAAAAAGTTCGAAAAAATCGTCATTGGTTCCTTCAGATTTCTTTCACCATTTCCATTTGTCTTTTTTCATTTAGCAATTTGGGATTTCGCCAAATTCTTTGTATGATGGCTCAGTTTGTGTTGGATTGCCAATTATAATTTCCTTTTCAATTTGACAATTTCTTTTTTCTTTTAGAATTGTATCTTTTCCAATCATTTCTTAAGCGGGGTTTTTACTAAAATAATACAAAAAATAAAAAAATACTAAAATAAAATACAAAAAAAATTATTTACCAAAATAATACAAAAAAAAGACGGCTGAAGGAGGGTAATGGAATGGCGGCACCGGTGGTGTCATTCCCATTGGCGGCACAGGACTAAAATGTAACTATCTGCAGTTTCAAGGACCTGACATGTAAATTTATCATTTTGAATTTTGAAAGTGAATTGGTGCCGCATGTGGGTGTGTCAGCGCCAAAGCTGAAACTTGGCCAATTGTCTTCCAAGCCCTCCTTATTTATTATTTTCTTTTTATTCCCCTTCAACTCACTTTTTTATTTAATAAACAAGCCCTCAATCTATTTTTGTAGTTAAATAAGCTCTTAATCTATGATTTTTACTCATAAAAGCCCTTTATTTTATTATTAAAGTAAATATATTTTACCTAAAGTAAAACTATTTAAAAAGTATAAACTAATTAGCATTTTATTTATTATTTTGGTAATTTGATGAGAATAGTTTATTAAACCAAAATAATAAATAAAATGCTAATTAGTTTATACTTTTTAAATAGTTTTACTTTAGGTAAAATATATTTACTTTAATAATAAAATAAAGGGCTTTTATGAGTAAAAATCATAGATTAAGAGCTTATTTAACTACAAAAAAAGGTTAAGGGCTTGTTTATTAAATAAAAAAGTGAGTTGAAGGGGAATAAAAAGAAAATAATAAATAAGGAGGGCTTAAAAGGCAATTAGCCAAGTTTCAGCTTTGGCGCTAACACATCGGCACCAATTCACTTTCAAAATTTAAAATGGTAAATTTGCATGTCAGGTCCTTGCAACGGCAGATAATTACATTTTAGTCTTGTGCCGCCAATGGGAATGGCATCACCGGTGCCGCCAATGAGAAAGGCACCACCGGTGCCGCCATTCCATTACCCTCCTTCAGCCGTCTTTTTTTTGTATTATTTTGATAAATAATTTTTTTTGTATATTATTTTAGTATTTTTTTATTTCTTTTGTATTATTTTAGTAAAAACCCTTTCTTAAGCTCCATTTTTTACAAGGAAGGAATTAGTTTTAAAACTTCACATTGTAGCTTTTTAAGAAATAATAAATTATAGGTTAAATTCCGTTATTAGACCCTATACTTTATGTAAGTTGTGGACTTAGTATTTGGTCATTTTAGTCCCTGTACTTTTAGAATTTGAAAATTTTAGTTCTAACCAAATGATAACTATTAAATTCATTAAGCAATTTCGTTATTTTTAAAATTTAACGTGTTAAACATATTATCACATATATAATGCTATGTCTATTTTGTTATTTTCACATATTACTTACAAAAATTCAATTAATAGATTTAATGACCGCCATTTACATTAAGCTCGAAATTTTGAAATTGAAAAAATATAGCCACTAAAAATGATCCAATTGGTGAACGTGAATTCAATCTATAACTTTATGCATAATATAGGACTAATGACATAATTTAACTAAACAGATTTAACTGCTACATTGGATCAGAACTAAAATTTCAAATTTCAAATAGTACAATGTAATAAAAGAATTTAACCTAAATTATATGTTTTTACTAGACCTGTCCATGGGGCCCGGCCCGACGGCCTGCCCGAAATATGGGAGGGTTTGGGTAAAAATATAGGCCCGAACTATGGGCTTGGGCAAAAAATGAGGCCCGTTTAGAAAACGGGCCGGGCCTCGGGCAAAACTTTTTTGGTCCGGGCCCGGCCCGGCCCGGCCCGAAAATATATTAAATATATATATTTTTATTTTTAAAATATAATAGTTTTAGTTTTATACAATTAATAATTTGATAATTTTACTAATTAAATGTTAAATTTTGTTACAACAATTAATACAATTAACAATTAATAATTTGATAATTTTACTATTCAAATTAATTTATAAATCATATTTAGTTTTCATATATATATATAATATTTTTTTACAATGGAACAAAACACAGGTGATAAAGCATCTGATTTTAGTAAATGCTTGTTAATCATTAACATCCAAAAACCAGCCCAACTGCATTTTATTATTTTGGTCAACTTAGGTAGGATTTCCAAAAATAAAATTTGGAATGTTTGATTTATTCTTCTGAAGATAAGGGGAAATTTTGTTTTTGCATTTCCAATGCTAATCTCCCCGTCTTCTCAATTAATAATTTGATAATTTTACTAATCAAATGTTAGATTTTGTTACAACAATTAATACAATTAATAATTAATAATTTGATGATTTTACTAACAATTAATTTTAATAATAATTAGTTTTAATTTTATTAAAAATATAATTTTAATTTTAATTAAAAACGGACAGGGCCGGCCGGGCTCGGGCTTCATATTTTTTCCCCGGGCCAGACCTGGGCAAAATCTCAGGCCCATATTTTGGGCCGGGCCATGCTCGAGCCTGGGAAGTGGGCTGAAATTTTTTGTGGGCCTGGCCCGGCCCATGGACAGGTCTAGTTTTTACCGTACTTTTTTATGAATACGAATGAAATATCGCTCAATTTGTCTTTTACTATACTTTTTAAACACACTTCCAATAAATTTTTGTCTAATTCAATTTTAAAAGTTTTTAAAATTTTAATATTAAAATTGTAAGTGTCTTAAATATTTTGTAAAATTTAAATACAAAAAATAGTTTAACTAAAATTTAATTTAAATTATTTTTTGAAGAGGTTAACACTGGGTTAAGAAATTATAATTTAAAATTCTAAATACAATTTATTAAATTCAAACCTCCAAAACATAATTTGAAACAAATTAATCTATCACCAAGTAATTGAAGCATTAAATAAAGTTTATTCATCCACCTTTAATCTATTACAATTTTTAACTTTTGCATGTTTGATCCAATTGGTGAACCATTTCAACCCAATTTTGGTGGGACAAAAGCTATGTGTGTGTATATATTGCTAGAGAAATAATTAGTAAATAAAGAATATATTAATCAATCAATAATAATAAAAAGGGACATTGTGGGACATTCATGAAATAAGATCCCACTAAGGAGCAACTAAGCTATCATATCAATAAATAAATAAATAAAAACTTAATAACTTTTGTACCCCTCCAACTTTATAAAAACAAAATCATTTTAACCTTTCATTTAATTTTTCACCTTTTTAGCTCTTAAACTTTTTTTTTGTCAAATCACCTCACAATGAATGAAAAAGTTGACATTTTTTAACTTTGATGATGTTGCGTACAGGTGAATGACAATGTTGTGACACTATTCGATTTGAGTTGAAAACGAGCTATTGTGGCCAATCATGTATGAAAGAGCTATCAGACTTGGAAATGATTGAAATTTTAAAGTGAAATGCGACTTATAAACTTAATTGTGATACTAGTGAATGAATAAGTATCATTATACATGAATAAATGTAGAAATGAACTAAATGCTAATAAATTGAATGTTATATGAGAAGTTAATATGTATGTATAAAGAATTGGTATGCTGTTATGAATATAAGCATAGATATATGAAAGTGAAATTATTTTTCATATGTTGGCATAAGTTAGACTACAAATTGAACATATGCATTTGCATGAATTTGTTCATATTGATTTGAATTGTAGAAATTACCACTAAGCAATTTGCTCAGTGTGCGATTTGTTTTCCATGCCCAGGTTAGGTTCTATTCAAAATTCCTGAGCATTAACTTCAACATCCAATCAATGATCCTGGGCTCATCAATGTTTGTTCGTTTATGGATTTTGTTAATAGTTGGCATGTATCTAATAGGTTAAGTCATGTTGGTTTGGTATTTTAAGAATGATATATATTTGTTTTGATTATATATATACTCTTTTGATTTCAATTGTTGATGTATGTATTGGCTTTCCTTATTATTAGTTGCAAATGGTTAATAATCTTAGTTGAAATGGTATAATCCTATATATGTTAATGATCCTAATGATATTGGTGTGAATGCTTGAGTTAGATTGAATTGCATTAGGGATTAGTTTTGTTGAAATGGAACATTTGCATATTGAGAGTAGTGTGTATATATATAATTATGTCTTGAAATGATTTAAAGAAGTGCATATGGTAGTTAAATCTCATTTGAATATGTTTGGTTTTGGCTTGGCAAAGATTGCAGGAAAAAAATCTTAGAAATTGTAGAAATAGTATGTGACATTGCGACGTCAAATGTATCACATCATGATGAGAAATAACATATAACGTCATGGCAAGATGAGGAACCCCGTTATCTCAACGAGGTCAAAACAATATATGGTGTTGCGACGTCAAGTGGCCTGATGTCATGACGTGACAAACTATTTGACGATGTCACGACGTGAACCCTAAATTTTTTTAAAATTTTTTTACGATTCAATCATATTTCGATCTCGGGTTAACTTTAAGCTTTCAAAAGCTTGTATAATACCCAATAATGATTATTTTTTGTATTGTTTACTTGTAATTCTTATGGATTGTATGTTTGATGGTGTGATTTCGTATTTAATTTGATTGTAGTTGCTTCGGCAATGAATGTGACACCTTATAACTCAGACCCGACAATTGTGTCAGGTATGAAGTGTTACACATGGTAAATGTTATTGTAAGAGTACTTATTGTAATAACCATGTTGGGGTTATGGTGGCCTAGTTTTGTATCCTTGTTGATTGGTGTTGGTAAGCTACATTGAATGATATAGATGGATCATAAAATTGTTAATAGTTGATTTCATTCTCTAGGTTTTGCATATTTAAATGCTCTCATTGGGTATAAACATTATTTTTTATTTCCTTCCCACAAATGATGTCGATTGTTAATGCATAATTTGGTGGAGGATGTTGTGAGCAGTTCACACGTGGGTGCGAAGAGTCGTTAGTTAGGGGAGTTGGGGATTCTAATGATATTTAGGTCGAGTTTCGAAATAGGTAAAGAGTATTAATCTTCTTTGGGGAAAGTGGGAGCCTATATAAAGGAGGGGCTTGGTAGAGTCCCTATGGACAAATGTCCTACTATGCTAAGCTGTGGCGTGCTTTATTTGGATGTGATATAGTATGGCCTGACTCTAACTTTTTTAGATCCAACGATAGAGCGATGAAAGACTTTATTAAATGTGATGAGAGTAGCTCTTGGCGGAACCTTGACGTAACCCACATGACAGGCATGTGAGACCATCAGTCTGACTAGCCCTTCTCAGTCAGGCGCTTTATCTGGTGAAGGTTGATCAAAAGAGATGATTGGGTATAAGAAATATAGATATATATTGGGAATATTATTTATATATATATATAAGTTGATGTTGAAAACTTTTTTATCTATACTTATCATAAAACCCTGACTAAATTAGTGTCATGGACTAACCGAATATGAATGCAGTTGGGAAAAGACTAATATACATTTTTAATTGACACATAATATTATTATGATAATACTTTTCTATTTTCATACTTTTATATAGTCTTTAAATATAAAAAAATCGAAAACCCATAAATTTAAAAATCGAACAGATGTTTAATAAAGTTTATATAGAAGCTTTTATCACTCTACCTATATTTATTGTTGAATAAATTAAAAAATATATTTTTATATCATCCACACTCAGACATCTTCTAATATAGAATAAATAGTTTTGATATTTTAATTCAAATTTTAATATCCACCATGCAGACTAAGAAAACATTTTATACAATGATAAGATAGACAAATAAATCATATATGTATATATATGATTCACCCTCCAAGAATCTGGCCATGTAAGAGTATAGGAAAGTCAGCAAAATGCACCAAAACAGATCAACACTCTGTTTCCTTTAATTTTCTGTCAAAGTGAGTATTGAGGAAGCAGGCACAGAGAAGGAAGTACATTTGTAAAGGAGAATATAATATAAGTTGTGTCCTTTTCGTTAGTTCTTTGTTTTTACTGCCTTTTGGCTTTCCTTTGTATCCTATTTCAGTCCCTTTGCAAAACCTGCCATCTCTGAAGCTTTTGTATCAATTTTTCTATAGATAAGATTCTTTATGAAAAAAACTGAATTCCGAAGCTACTTTGATTCTGATGAAGAAAAAGCTTCCTTTTTTGCATGATTTTGTTGAAAAAATATAAAGAAATGAATGTTTTAACTTGTTTTTTCTTTGTCGTGATGCAGATATAACCTCTTTAGAATCTGTGGGAAAGTTTTGCATTTTGGAAGGTTCTTAATCCAAGAAAAGGTAGATAAATCTTTTTTTTATTTTTTATGCTTTGGTGTTTTGTCGATGTACCCTTTTATCTATTTGTGTAAAATTTTATTGAAAGTAGGGAAATTTTGGATGTTAAAGTGAAGCAGATGGTGTTTTTGTAGAAATTTGGGAATGGAAGATAGATATAGTTTTCCATCCTTGAGAGATGGGGATTTTGAGGAAGAAGATGTTTGGGCAGTTCTTAAGGAAAGTAAGGATTCAACTTACAAGGTTGGACATTCCAGTGAACCTTCCATTCCTGATAGAGGACATGTTCCAAGTGCTGCAAGAATGATCCCAAGAACTTTGTCTGCAATTAATACCAGCAGTAACATTGGCAGTTGTTGTTCTAGTTACAGTCATGAGGCTAATGATGTTAAGCAGCAATCAGCCCCAGAAAACATCCCTGATTTGTCAAAGGTTTCTACAAAGATGAGGAATGGTTCATGGCATGATGATGATGACGATGATGATGAATACAATTCCATGCTTCCACCACATGAAATTCTTGCAAGGAGGCTTGCAAGGAATCAGATTTCGTCATTCTCAGTTTTTGAAGGTGTTGGTAGAAAACTAAAAGGGAGGGATTTGAAGAAAGTGAGAAACGCTGTTTTAACAAAAACAGGTTTCCTTGAATAATGTTATCACATGGTGATCATTCATAAATGATAATTGAAAGAGTTTCCTCTTTCAGTTTTCATGCTAGTTTATTTCAGTATATAGATCCAGTTTTACGTTTTTACATAATTGAATCAATGAATGATCATTGCCATATTAGTTAAGAGTTGAAGATATATAATGGTAATCCATGTACACGTACGTGTATTAATAAAAGTGCGTATCATACTGATCATGTTTATTATACAAAGCTGTGAATGTCATGAATCCAAACCATATGTAACCCATAGCCTAATTTTACAATTAATGTTGCAGTGTTAAGAGGTAATGTAATGAAGCTGTCACATGAGCCAGAAACTTGAACCACCTTGTCAATCAATTTCAAACAAGTGTCGTAATATGTGCATATCAAACAAAAGATTGGACATGTATCTTTGCTATAAGTTCCAAAATTGGGACCATGACCTAATTGATGATGTTGTTTTCTGAATTTGTCAGTTTTAGGCTTTCCTGTTAGCACAATAAATACAGCAAACTCATTCAATGAATAAGGGTTTCGTTTATTCCTTCAATTGCTTTCTGTCACTTTCATTCTAAACTTTTAAAACGACACAGTCGATGAACTTAACATGCATTTTTGTCACATATGTTTTCAGAAATGAAGTGTGAATCTCGTACGTTAAAATTTATGCTAATCATGAGATTTATAGTCAAAATGACTCTGGATATTAATGATATGCCACAGTGAACATAGAAGACGTCACAGTTTTTGTAAAAGAAAAAAAAAAAGCGCAAACAATCCCATATCGACTGTGAAAACAGAAATACATATTTGATAGGTTTTGTGTTTTTCTTTTTCGAATGTATTTTTGTTCTAGTAGAGCGTGGATTCTTATATTTGTTATGATTTAATTATATTTTATTAAAGTAGCTAGTAGAGATAGAATCCCATCCAGCGTCACATTTAAAGGTAAAAGCTATAAGATGTTTGTTTCAGCTGAGAAAGCTGATCCAGAAATGGAGTGGGTAGACGGGGAAAGCATTGGCAGTCAGAGGAGCGATGGTGATCATCAGAATACGAACAGACTGGATGAAATCTCAAGGTTGCGGCCTTTGGAGGTTGATAATTAATGCTCGGAACCCAATGGAGATGCTGAGCCAACCTTCTTGTTGGAACACATGCCTACTTGTAGTGATGCATGTAGTGGTAACGGTTTTGCAGACAGTAGAATTAACGAGCAGCACTTCGATGTTGAGGCAAACCTTAGCGTGTTAGAGTCAAAGGTGGATGAGGCTGGAGGTTTACCTTTGGACCCCACAGCTGAGTATCCTTTGACTGGGGGCTTAAATAACACTGGTCTTGCTAATGGGTTTTCTCACGAGGTGAGATTGGAGCAAACAGCGGCCCAGGGTCAGGAGCAAACCCAATTTAAAATGGCTAGGAAACATGCTTCAGGGAGAAAGCCCCTAGATACGTCAAAATTTCGCTTAGCTCAGGTGTGTTTTCTTTGCAATGTCTTTTAACCTTATCTCGCGGAATACCAGGGGTATGGGGAGGGGGGAGAAAAGGAGAGCTTCTAGGAAATTTGTAATGAAATGGAAAACAAACTCGAAGTGGTCAAAGATGTTATTGTCAAGAGAGTTTGGGGGGTAGAGGGCGGTAGGTGGGTGTTTTCGGCTTCAATCGGCTTTGCTAGGGGGGTTTATTATCAATTTGGAACGAAGAGTTCTTTTCTTTAGAGGACAAATTGATTGCTCCAAGATTTATTTTGTTGGTTGGTCTTATTAATGAATTAAAGTTCAGATGCAGTTTTGCTAATGTTTATGCTCCAAATGATGATGATGAGAGGGCTCAATTTTTTAGCGAATTGGAGGCTAAATTAAAGGAATGGTGTTGGAAAACGTCAGTGACCGTCATTGGTCAGTGGTACTCCGGTGATAATCGCAAAGAAACAGAGCAGAGTAATAGCATCGATAGTTAGGGAATGAAAAAGAGGGGAAATAAAAGTAATCTGAAATATGCTTTCATTAAGAGATAAACGGAATATTTTTAAATTACACCCACAACCTACTTATATATCAACATATTAGTCCCTAACTAATTAACTAAATAACAACCTTTAGTTAGATTTACAAACTAACCAGTAACCAACACCAGCCTTTCAACACTCCCCCTCAAGTTGGAGGGTGATAAAGATCCTTAACCCCCAACTTGGACATCAAATACTCATGTTGTTGGACTCCAAGTGCCTTTGTCATCACATCTGCAAGCTGCTCATCAGTAAGCACATGTTATGTCTGAATTAACCCTTCTCGTATTTTTTCTCTAACAAAATGGCAATCGATTTCAATGTGTTTATTTCGCTCATGGAATACTAGATTTGCTGCAATCTGAAGTACTGCTTGGGTATCAGAAAACAACAACGTTGAATCAAATTTATCAAAACATATATCTTTTAACAGATCACTTAACCACGCTATTTCAGCAACTGTTGATGCCATACTCCTATACTCAGCTTCAGATGATGAACGTGAAACCCTGCTTTGCTTCTTTGACTTCCAAGAAACAAGTGAATTGCCAAGTTTAATACAAAAACCAGTGATTGATCTTCTAGTCACAGGATATGCAGCCCAATCAGAATCACAAAAGGCAACAAGTTGCGCTTTGTTTTCAACAGCCAAAAAAATCCCTTGCCCTGGACTCTTCTTTATGTACCGAACAATTTGAACTGCTACTTCATAGTGAGATTTCTTTGGTTTTCGCATAAATTGGCTCAAGTGTTGAACCGCATATGATATATCTGGCCGTGTATTTGTTAAGTACAACAATGAACCCATAAGTCTTTGATATGCTAACACATCTAGTAGCAACTCATTATTACAGCCTCTTAAATGTACAAGATCATCATATTCAGTTGTGGTAAACTTCTTATTTTGCTCAAGTGGTATGCTGGCCGGCTTGGCTTCGCCGAACCTAGCATCCGATATCAACTCTAATGCATACTTCCTCTGACTTAAAATGATGCCCTTATTTGATCGTGCTATCTCAATGCCAAGGAAATACTTTAGTTCTCCCAAATCTTTCATTTTAAAACTCCTATGAAGAACCTTTTTTAACCCATCAATCATCCTAATTTCATTTCTGGTAATCAGCAAGTCATCTACATAAACAAGTAACACAACAATTTTATCACCTTATTTTTTTTGTGAATAAAGAATAATCATGTTTGCTCTGAACATATCCACCATGTAAGAAAGCCTCAGTCAGCTTCATATTCCATTGTCAAGAAACTTATTTCAAACCATAAAGGGGCTTAAGTAAACAACAAACCTTATGCTCCATCGAAAACCCTCCGGAAGGTCCATGTAAACCTCTTCATACAAATCACCCTGAAGAAATGAATTATACACATCCATTTGAAAAAGCGGCCAATCATTCATAGCAGCAACACTAATAACAATATGAGCAATAACTTGTTTCGTGACTAGAGAAAAAGTCTCTTGAAAATCCACTCCTGCTTGTTGCCAATAACCTTTACCAACAACCCGTGCCTTGAACCGCTCAATGGAGCCATCAGATTTACATTTCACCTTATAAACCCATTTACAGCCAATAGGAATCTTACCATGAGGCAATCACATCACCCCCCACGTGCCATTCTCTTTTAAAGCCTGAATTTCCTATTTCATAGCATCAATCCATCTCGAATCCAGAATAGCCTCTTAATAAATATGGGGTTCAGTAATAGCAAAAATATTAACAACAAAAGAACGAGAAGGATATGGCAAATGAGAAGAAGAATAAAATCGAGAAATGGCTTACTGACCTGTCTCAAGTGAATGAGCAGAGGATTGGTTAGAACAAACATAATCTTGCATCCATTATGGTTGCTTAGGAAGATGCGAAGTACAACGTGAGGGTGGTGTAGGTGATGGAGGAACAATAGGTGAGTCGGGGGAATAAACAGGATGAACGGATGATAAATCGGGTAGTGAAGCCATGATATTAGGGAGATGGGAAAAAGAATTATCAAGGTCAAGAAAAGTGGTACTATTAGATGTAGGGAAGAAAAAATGAGATTGAACAGGAAATTTAGAAGGAAAAATATTTTCATGAAAAATGACATCCCGATTAACAAAAAATGTTTTCTTGTGGAGGTTGAATAAAATATAGCCTTTTGGGGGAAAATTTATCACGATAATGAGGCGTAGTGGCGTAACAAAGACAACCAAAAACCTTTAAACAAGAAAGATCAGGTAATTTCTTGTAAAAAACCTCAAAATGACTTTTCCAATCTAAAAGATGAGTCGATAAACGATTAATAATAAAACAGGCTGCTAACACACACTCTCCCTAAAATTTTCTAGGCATATGAGATTGAAATCTTAAAGAGCGAGCTATCTTAAGTAAATGTCAATGTTTACGCTCAGCCATCCCATTTTGTTGTGGAGTGTGAGTACAAAAACTTTTGTGTACTTGGTGTTGCAACATCAAAGCTCACGAGGACTTAACTTCAACAATTTGGCATTACAGGTAGACTGTATGTGGAGTCACAACATCAATCTGTGGGGGTCGTAGCATCAAACTTTACGGTCACAACATAAGCCTTCAAGATCGCGATGTTGTAGGCAGTAATTAGGTTTGAGGGGTTCAAGTCATCCAAGGGTGCAAGTTGCGACATCAAGGACTATGGTCGCGACACTAGAGTTGTAAATTATCCTTGGAGAAAATTGTTTAGGATGTTGCGACATCGAATGTAACACCCCGATTTCCAACTGCCAATTGAGGCATTACACAAATAGAAGCAGACTTATACAGGTTTGATCTTAATTTAGTTACTGGGTGAAACAACTGAACTAGGCGATAACTCAGAAGGATTTTTAAGTGACAAAACAAATCACACTATAAAACAGACATAATTGAGTTTAAAACTTTCAATTAAAAACTTTCCTTTAGAACAAAATGCTGACAATATTCATAACTTTTAAACAGTTTGGTGTATACAAGTAGAAATCATTTCACAAGACAGGACTTAATAAACTTTAACAAATCCCTCAAGGCATAACATTCTTATAAAATTGTAACTAAATAAGAAAAGTATTTTATTACAAATTCAGATTTAGAACAGAATTGCATGCCACCCTAAAACAAATGCATGCTAAAAAACTAATAAAGGCGAAGCTCACAGCAAAGGTCGCTCTTTTTGGCTGAGTCCATTCAACTAGTTTACCACAAAACACCATCTGGAAGAGGGGATGAAAATGGGCAAGTTCAAAAGAACTTAGTGAGTTCCAGCAAAGAAATCTCAACACTTAAACAAGAATGAAATTACTCTACAAGTTCATAAACACAAACTAATACATTAAACTCTACACGTCAAGATACACGGGCGAGCACTCTCATATCATTGGCGAACACTTAACCATGGTGGATAACCTTTCAGGCGAACTCTAATATCAAGCATATAATTTCTTACTTACATCCAAAGAGAGAGCTTAGAACTTAATAAACCTGACATTCCTCATTTAACCCAACATTTCCTAACATTTACCTTACTTCTTAGACATCTCATCAGGTTAATTCATAATCGCCTTCAAAATTCATTGTCAGTTGGGCGGATTCTATACGCCAGTTTCCAACAGTTAATAAATACACTATATTTTCAACACAGGAAATAGGGGTTAGAATTGGCTTCTTATCGTTCAACTTTTCTTTCTATCATAATTTATTCATAATAACAACACATACATAATCATATTTGCTTACTCTTTTCAATATATGGCATATAGCACATACAGAGTCATATTTGTTTACTCTTTTCATATCTTAATGTATAACACATATGTAGTCATATTAACTTATTCTTTTCATTTTCTTCCTTGGGTTAAACCTCGAATCCATTATTCATATATCAGAATAGATTTCACATTTCTTATCATTTTGAACACATGTTATAACACCCCAAACCTAGCCTAAACGTTATGGCCAAATCTGGTGATGTCACATTGTAACACCCCTTACCCGTATTCGACGCTGGAATAAGGTACGAGGCATTACCAAAACACATACATTTATAAACGTATTAAATTGAGTTATAAAATTTCATACAGATTAAAACTTTCAAATTATTATCTTCGAATCGTTAATTAGGGCTTACAAGGCCCAATATATATATCCTCATTCGATCCAAGCCTTATAGCTATCGCCATTTGTTCATTTCATAGCCATATATGAACTTATAATCCTTCACTTTCTCATCATATGAATTTATCAATTATTACTTGCTTCTCGCAAGTACTTAAATTGATCCGTATCATTTCATATTCTCGTATCGTCATATTTTTCCTATTAAACAATTGTAATATATTAAATATTCAATATCTTGTAAAGATTCGCTAATCTATCCCATATACTTTCACACAGATTAATTCACAATTCACAAGTCTTATCATTTCAAAGCTTATAAGACACATGTACATATCTATACTAACTCGTATGAGTCTCATACTCATTCATATGCTAAATAAATCCGTTAAATCATTTCAACATCGAAGAATCCACATTATGTCAGAAACAATACTAATAATAATCATAAATCTTTTCATATTAATTTCATATATCACTTACTGAACTTCAAATATCGTTTCATAAATATGTAATTCACTAACACATCTTGCCATATACAATATCCAATTGGTGAAATCACTTAATTGAATTCAACTTCAACAATCACAACAAATCTATCACTTGAGTGTGAGTCCATGTAACACTTACCAACTTTGTTAAATTAGTGAACGTCTTATGAAATTGAGTACTTTATTTTCTCGATGCCATAGTCCAACTATGGTCTTACACGTAATCACATAACATATACCAATGCCATAGCCCCGTTATGGTCTTACACGGAATTACATATCACTTATTGTCATGATCCATCCATGGTATTTTCCGTCAATTCGTCTTTATCACTGAACGAAAGTACTCAACCCTGCATTCTACTCAATTTGAACTTTCTTTCCAATTTATCTATCTTTCTCAACAATTATAATTCCACCATGAATATATATATAGAATAATACATTATGTCATGCATAATACTAACAAATAATTGTTTGGTTTCATCCATATGAATTTACAATTCAATTCATAATAACTAATTGAAATGAAACATTATGTCATTTCTAATTCAACGTTTATCAAATATAATCGGCATATGACCAATTTATACACAAATCATTCATATATTTTATTTTTCCTCCTCATCCTCTCCATTCCACATCCTTAATGTACATAACACTCTTATAAATAACATTTTCTATAATTTTACTATTCACTCACATATATATTCAAAGCTGTCTATTCGAGTCAGAGTCACTAAATTATTTTTATCTAGAGATACAGAGCTCCAAGTTAATATCCGCTAATTTTACCTAAAACTAGATTCATATATCTTCTTACCATAAAAATTTCAGAATTTTTTGCTTAGCCAATAAGTACAGCTTATCCTTTAAAGTTTCCCCTGTTTCACTGCTTAACAATTCTAACCTCTCTTCACTAAAAATTAATTATCTCACTGTATAGAATTCGGATGGTACTTACGTTTATTTCACTTGAAAATAGACTCATTCAGGATTCTAAACATATAAAGTTTAGCCCGTGATTTTTTGTACAATTTTTAACAATTTTCCAAAGTCAGAACAAGGGATTCCAAACTCATTCTGACTCTGTCTCACTAAACTTAAAATATTTCAAAATATATAAGTCTTTTTCTTGCTCTGTTTCTTTTATGTAAAAATAGACTCATTAAGCCTTCATTTCATATCTTATTCACTCTCTAATTCGATTTCCACCATTTTTAGTGATTTTTCAAAGTCACACAACTGTTTCTGTCCAAAACTATTTTGTTGCTAATTTTACTATTTCATAATTTCACTTTTTCACTTTTGATCACTATTCAATTCAATTCCACAAATATATTCATCATTCAATTACACTGAATCGTTACATGATCTCATGTATTTTCACTTAGTCAATTTCCCGTTGAACACTCGGAATATACACGGATACGTAGAGAATTAGCACATAAGTGCCACACTGATATGTAGTCGAAGCTACCACTGATACGTAGCCAAAGCTATCACTGATATGTAACCGTAGCTACCACTGAAATGTAGCCGAAGCTACTAATAATCAATAACACTGGAAATGTCCACGGGCCTACTCACACAAGCTATCAGGTGTCTGCGACACATGCTAGATCACCCAGCACCCGAGACTCACTGTAACACTGGTCTCTAGTGACATGTCACTTGTATCCACTTCTATTCCTAAGTTCAACTGGGAATTTACATTTAACACTTTATTTTACACACTTTATCACTTGAATAATTCATGAACAATTTTCCTTCCACATTCAATAGTAATTCACATATCAAATATAATTCACAATTTATAAAAATATATTGCTATTATTTATACATAACTTACTTTGGTGCAACAATATAAAAATTTAGCAATTTAGTCTTTAATCTTTTCTTTTCTCTGATCAAGGTCGATTCCACTTCTTTCTTGATCTATAATAACAAATTTGACTTATTTAATACTCACATTTATCAAAACAGTCCTTGACTCAAACTTTGGAAAAATTATAATTTTACCCCTAAACTTTTGCATATTTACACTTTTTCCCCAAAGCTCGTAAATTAAAATTCATCCTTATTATTATGTGTTATGACATGCTGAACATTTTTCCCTTCTATGGCAACATCGAATTCCCACTTTAACACTTACTTATGAACATTAGGTATTTTTACAGATTATGTCGTTTTACTCGTTTTCACTTAAAATCGCTTAGCAAAAGTTGTTTAACATAATTTCAAGCTTCATATTCTACCATAAAACATCAGAATAAACAAATTTCACCTATGGGTATTTTTCCAAATATAAACCCTAGGTTAAATTATTGCTAGAATAAGCTAAATCAAGTTACCGAGACTACAAAAACGTAAAGAACATTAAAAACGGGGCTTAAAATCACTTACTATGGAGCTTGGAAGCTTGAAAACCCTAACTAAGGATCCCCCCTTGTAAAATTCGGCCAAGGCTTGAAGATGGACAAATTTTTGGCTATTTTGGCCTTTTTAATTCTTTTAATTGCTAAATGACCAAAATGCCCTCAACTTAAAAATATCCTATTTCACTTATCTCATGTCCATTTTTCTCCAACAAGTTAACCAATAGTCTAATTTTCATTTAAGGATCTCTAATTTAAAATTTCATAACAATTGGACACTTTTAACATGTAGAACTCAACTTTTGCACTTTTTATAATTTAGTCCTTTTTACTAAATTGAGTGCCTAAACGTCGAAATTTTTAAAAACAAAATTTTCAAAAAATCATTTCATGAAATCATAGACCATAAAAATATAATAAAAATAATTTTTTTCTCGTCGGATTTGTGGTCTCGAAACCACTGTTCCGACTAGGCCCAAAATCAGGCTGTTACACATGCATGTTCCCGTGAGTTTAGAGTTCTTTGCATGGTTAACAACTAGCATGCCTTATCGTAGGCAGCGCCCGTATCGCTAGGCTTCTTAGCAACTAACATGCATTACCAAAAACTTAGCACTCACGCCAACTGGTTAGTAACTTACATACCCTACCAGTGGTCGCCAATCTAGTTAACAACTAACATGTCCTACTAGTGGCGCTATCATACAGTCCCACTTGGTCAGCAACTAGCATGCCCTACCGGTGGTCAAGCACATCAAACATTTTGGTTTGCAATTATCATGTTCTACTAGTGGCTCATCATATTTGGAAGTCGAGTTTACACCCCAAAGAAGTCACAACTATTTCCTGCCACAAACATGCACATTCAAAATTTTACAAGCAATAGAGTTCCAAAGTTTCATGACAATAGCTTCACCTAAACTCCAAGATTCAACAATAAAAATTTAATGATTCACACAAAATAGAGAGAAACACAAAAGAGAGTAATATTGACTGGATACTTACATATGATCTCAATATAGCTTGCTACACTATCACTATCAATACATGCACAACTTTCTTTCAATTCGACCACTTGTTGATTCTTCTCCAACGAAGGACTCTTCTTAAAACAGAATACCAGAGTATAACAAAGCAAGAGAAAAGAAAAAAAGAACCTCACTACAAAGGTTTTCACCAATATTTATATCTTACAGCCTTCTCTCTCAAGGCTAACACGTGGTTAACATGCAAAGCTGACTCACTACTTAATGTGGCCAACATAAACATTCTAGATATATCATACAATAAAATAATCATTAAAATTTAGTTAATTCCTAACTGGATCTTAACAAGAACTTAGCTAAAACTGAACAGTGAACACACGTGTTCAAACAGAAACTAACAGGTCCACACTTCTACAATTTTCCATTGGCGAATACAAATAGGGGGATCTATCTTACAAAACTTAACTTAGAGAGAACACTGATTGGTGGGTTCCTCTCAACAACCACACCAGGACATAAAAACTTCAAACCTATAATTTTCCAAAGGTGAACCCTTCAACCAAGATCATCATAGACTTACCAAATTAATCCAACAGTCTATCAATCAGGGCGCAACAAACAATACTCAGACAATACTGGCAGATAGAACACAACTCAGATTCTCTTTAGCTCAAATCATATCTTAACTTTCAGCCCAAACAGATCATCAACAAGACTACGTCGGACGGTGTGTTACATCGAAGCTCAACGAGGCAAAATTTTGTAGAGGCATTTCTCAGTCAATTCAAGCCTAAGTCAACTGTTAAGTAGGGACATTTTTGTCCATCTTAGGTAAACTTTTGTCAGAATTATATAAGTCACTTCAAAATCATTTTTTAAAGAGAGCTTAAGTTTAGTGGTTGTTGATCTTAAATAGAATTTTTCTGCATTTTCATCTTTTTACAGTCAAAGGTACGAGGAACTTTTTGTATTTTTGAGTTTTACATCAAATATCAATAGATTTAGTTTGATTTCTTAATCCAAAGTTATAATTCTATACTCAGGGTTGTGGATTCTCGTGTTCATGCATCATTTTAACAATCAAATTTAGAACTTTATCGTATTTCTAAGCATTTCTAAGCTCTATCATATTTGTGTGATCATAATTATTTCAATGAATATGAAAATGATCGGGTTTTGTTTGTTGAATATGGGTATGAACTGATTTTATATTGTAGTTGATTAATTGAAATATTAATTAATTTCAGGATTAGGGACTAAATTGAAAGGATTTAGATTAAATTGAATAAACATAGAAACTTAGAATTGATGATTCTAGGTGAATAAATAGATAAGTGAGACCGAGAGGAGACTTTATCAAGGATATATTCAATTGTTCCTATTTAGTCTAAGTGATATCAAAAGATTAACTGGACTAGATTGCTTAATAGGTTAAATTAATAACCGAGAGGTAAAATTAAACCAATTAAAAATTAATCAATTTAGCTCCCTAATTGAAAATTAGTTATTATCATAGACATTAATCAACTACTACTTTATTCTCGATTATTTTAATTATAATTTTGGTATCTTTACAATTTAGTCTTTTAGTTTAATACATTAGTTTAATTCAACAATTTCATGGTTTGTCCTACTATGTTGTTTAGATAGTAGCTAAGTAGACTCTTTACTTACATGCTTTATTTTTGTTAATTCATTGTATCACCCAATCTCCTTTGGATTCGATCTTTGAAATATTTAGTGTTCCATTGAAACACATAAATATTATAACTAGACTTGTAACACTTGCAGAACATTGCACTTTATCTTATTTGTTTGCAGTGTTCTTACTTGATGTGTGTACGCTAAAGAGTGGTTAATAGTATGTACGCTAAAGAGCGGTTAATAGTACTTGTACTTTTAATTTATTCATTTTAATACTCATACTTTAATTCCATTTATTAAAATGGTACTTGTCCTTCACACTGTTATTGACATGGTGTCATACCAATAAGGAGATGACACTATGAAAATTTTGCCACATCATTTAATGTCATCAATATCATGTGATACTATAAGGACTAAAAGCTAATTTACCGAATACTTAATTATTACTCAAAAATATTAATAATTACTAAAGAAGAAGGCAAATATCTTCATGGTCTTTAATCCTTTTTTCTAAAGCAAAAAAGCCCTAGCCACCTCTTCGACCAAGTAGCGTTCAATGGCATTCAGGATTCCTTCTCCAAATTTTGATCTATTCTTTTTTTTTTTTTTTGAGTTTATTAGTGTTACTTATTCACAAAGAAAAATGAAATATCAACAAGATCTCAAAATTATTATGCCTACCTATCAAATAAAATAAAATAATCACAACAATGTTTCACAATTGCATAATCATCCTATTCAATCTCTCAAACCTGCCAAAAGGAAAAAAATCATTTTTACAAAGTTAGTTTTTTTTGTAAAAGAAATTAGAAAATATCTAAAAATATTTTTACGTAAAAGAAAGGGAAAAAATAGATAATTTTGGAGGAAGATATTGATAATGAAGAGTACAAAAATCAAACCATGGAAAACCATAACAATTAGAGAATTAAAAATAGGATTAGATTTTAAGTTTATAGATATTAAAGAAAATGTTATAAATACTAATGATTAATGTTTCATTTACACTTACACCAAACCCTTCCACAAAAATGCATCCAATTAAATTCTCAAACATTAAAATCACATCAATTAAGTTTTTAATCAATAATTTCTATTATTAATCGTTATTGTCTTGACGTGGTTGTTAACGACCGCTAAGTTAACAATCGTGGTGTTGATATGATAATCTACATCAACAAAAAATTATAAACTATAAAAATATTTTACAACTTCAAGTTTAGAATGAAATTAGACAATTGAATCTTCAAGTTGATTTAAATTTGGACCTTCATTTATTCAAGTTCTTTTCAAGTGTAGTATTTTAAATTATAAAAAAAACTTTTTAAAATATTCAACAAAATTTATTAAATTATTGTACAATACTATAAAAACATTAAAAAATATTTTACGTGATAATAAGAAAAGAAAAAAACAGCATTTTTCTTTTTATATATTTTTTAATGTTTACAATTTTATAATTTAAAATACAATGTTTGAATGTCCATATACAATGGCGAAGCTAGAAATTTATTTTAGGGGCGAAATTAAATTATAATTTTAACGATAGTAAAAAATGTAATTTCACCATTTCAATAGCCTATGTATTTATAATTTTCAAATGATTAAATCAAATTTTATCATTTTTAAGGGGCAAAGTATAATTTTACCTTTGCTCCTAAATAGAAAATTTTCCATTTTAGGACGGACAGGGGCCCCTGTCAGCCCCTGCTAGCTCCCGAGCTACGCCCTTGTCCATATAAAAATGAACTTGGATGCCTAGATTTATTTTGGACTTGAATTCTTTTAATAGTTACTTGTTTGAATTTTTAATATTTTTTTTTGCTAATATGGACTACTATGTCAACATCATTAATAGTCACATCGGTACAATAACAATCAACAATGAAAAGCCATTAATAAAAAACTTAATTAATAATACATTTTTCACATTTGAAAAATTAATCAAATGTGCAATTGATGTTTTTTAACAAGCTTGTGGTCATTTTTTAACTCAATGGTAATAATTATATGAGTATGGGGGACCCAAATTCCAATCCAAGAATATGTTCGGCCTATTTGAAAAGCCTAAAAGATCACAAAAATTGAAGTCCAATTTTAAATATGATACATACGTTGATGAAGTAAATTTTATTAACTTAAATTCATCAAAGTTGTTTTTCAAGGTCATAAGATTAATTTATTTGCGATGAGTTTTTGGATGGGATCCAGATATTTCTAGGTTGAGATGTACTCATATTAACCAAATATCCATCTCTTAGCTTTAAAATGCACTTTGAATCATCCAATTTTGAGTTCCAAAGCTCAGGTTATAGTTGTTTTAGTGAAGACTATGCGAGCAAAATTTCTATATAGGTTTATTACAGGAAATTATGAATTTTGGGCTTTAATTCTAATTTAAATCATATTAGGTTCGATTTTAAGGCTTAATTTTGATTATGTATGATACTAATATTGTATTTATTAAGTTTTATATATTTATTTATTTCAAATTTAGAATATCTTTCAATTTTTCAATTGTTTAGAACTTTTATGTTCCTTCGTCAACAAGAAAATTTAATTTCACTAGAATTGTTTCTTGTTTATATTAATTAGATTTTATTATATTTAAGAGTTTTATTTTATATAATTAACTAGCATGTATAAAGGCATTTTCATTATTCATTAGGGACACCATTCATCATTTTGATTCAGTACAACTCTTTAACTTTTATCTTTTACAAGACATCTCTTATTTATTTTAAAAGTTATTTTCTTTTTTTTTTCTTTTTTTGGGTTATTTGTGAAGCTTGTTGAAGATTCTTCTTCATGGGGTTTCATACGTTATTGCCTTTTTATCTCCTTTCATCCAATCTTTTTTCATGGGCTTTGGGATTCATTTTGGTGGGTTTTCATCAACAATCTGATGTTGGAGATGCTAGAGAAGATGTCAGACAATCAGAATAGTGACGTGAGAAGCAACAGTTGTGCATAAAGAGAAGAAAGAAGAAGGAAAACATAGAAAATAGGGAGAAAAAAGTGTTCTTCAGTGTTGTTAATGATAGGACAACGCTCATCACCGGTGGTTTAACAAAGGTTTGGGGCTGGCCCTGGGGGCTGTTTTGAGGTGCAGCCGCCCAGGGCCCAAAGATGAAAGGGGCCCAAAAAATGTTTATTTTATTAATGATAAAAGATGCCCAAAAGATAAAAGTATCTTTAAAATAATAGTTAGTTCAGATAAAAAGATTCTTAAATATTATTTGTTGTTTGTTATAAATAATAGATTTTTAGTAGGGTAATTATTCTATTCAATATTAATGGAGTAAAAAAACTCAACAAGCATATCTAAACTACTGCCAAGTGTTTTTTAATTATTATTTTATTATACTCTAAAACAAATGACATCAATCTAGATAGAATTTTTTACTCCAATAACAATATATAAAATAATTATTTTTAAATAAATTCACAATTAAATTGAGGTTTTATTAATTCATCATATAGTTAAGTAAAATTCTTAAATAATAATAGTATAAATAGATTTTTTCTTACTTGAATATAGAATTTATATTTTTCGACGCATTAAAATCGAAAATTAAGATTTATTGTGATAACCATCACGCCAGATCCACTTATAATTGGTTTTATATAAAACCTAATTAAAAAAATCTAATCTATGAGATTTGTACAACAGTAACTTAGGTGTAAGTAAAATAGATATTATATATATAATATAATAGCTTAAAATATAATTTTAAATCCTTATACTTTTTGTATATTTGAAATTTAATCCTTTTATTTTTCATGTTTTAAATTTCGGATTCAATTGTTAACTCAGTCCAATTTTTCTAATAAGTTCACTAATATGATATTTTAAAATAAAAAAGATCACTTAATAAGCATGTATAACATTACACATTAGATTAAAATTGCATGCGTAATTTTGAGTTTTGTCTCTTTTATTAGTAGTAACTAATTTTAAAATAAAAATCAAGAAGAATTTTTGGAAAACAGTGATATTGATGTTATCATTAATAATTTTGCATATCAAAATGCTAGTAGAACCCATTTTTAATGATTTTTGTGTTTTTGTAATTGATGACATAGGAGTAGATTGAATGAAAATGTTTTTTTTAAATTTTGTTAGAAAATATATTATTCATTTAATGTAATAAAGCGTATTATTTTAACGAAATTATTAGTATATGATTTTATTTTATTGCATTACATTTTATAATTTTTCTAAAAGAGCAATTTATTGTTTCGCTTAAAACCCCAAAAATATCAAGAATAGGAACATCTTAAAAGGAAGGTGCGGCTAAAATTTTAGGTTAAAAGGAAGAAGATGAAATAAATAAAAGCATGACATAAGAGCATTCCATTGAAGTAAATAATGGAATGATCAATTTAATCAAATTTTTAACAGCGATTTAAATTAACAACTTTTTAAAATGGCCAAAATAAAAATACTGTAATTTAAAGTGATTAACGAGTAATTTACCCATAGTATAATTTTGATTTGAAAAAAACAAAGAAGTGTGAGAGAATAATATACATTCCGGTGAATATCATTAAAAGCACCCAAAAATATCCAAGGGGGAAGAATAAATGAAGCAAACCTTTCTTGGTAATAACAGTTGGCTAAATTCAATTAATGCCATTAAAATTTCACCACTTGCCTCTATCAATATTCTCCTCAACCCTAGCACACGGTTTCTCTTGTTTCACAAAAAACAAAATGGTTGAAATTTTTTTTCTTTCAAGTAATTTGTTTCTTATTTTTTGTTTTGCTCAACGACGGTATTAGTCTTTGGGTTGGTTATTATTCGTCTTTTTCCTTTCCCATCAACCCTTTATTTCTTTCTTCTTCTTATTCACTACACATGTCTTATTTCTTTTCAGTTTGCAGATCTATTTTATGAGTATTTTTTGTTGTTCGCTAAAAACTCCACTAGTACCAGTAGTTTTTCTTGGAAAGTGAGTGACTCTTCATCAACTTATTAATCCATTTCTATGTTGAGAGTATTTTAGAATAATAAATGATTTCACGTGTCGATTTGAACCCGTGTTGTCTTAAATTTTATATATTTTTTGTTTGTTTTTCCATTGTTTAATAAGTTTTCAGTTTTAGAAGTTCTTGTCTGCTCTTGTAGCACGGGTTTTAGTCTTGCTTATGCATGTAATCTTAGTTTTACAATTAATTTTAGGGATAATTTTGTTGTCGTCCTCTCTAGTTTGGTAAATGTTCGATTTTTTTGTTAATTTTTGCTCATTGTTTTAGACCATCCGAGGTTGATTTCCTCATCGTATTAAGTACTTACAGTCACTCTAGATACGTTGTGCTTGAGTTGAGATAAAGTCAATCGTCAACGCGTCATAATGTTTTATTGATGTTGAGGCTAAAGCCTTTGTTGTGTTGGTGGAGGTTGTCATTCACCATCTATGACGAGTGTTTGTTATTTTTTTCTTTAAATAGTATGATTCCATTTATTGAATGAATTAATAAATTCACTTTTAAAAAATAATTTCACTTAAATTTTTATTTTACCATCATACTATACAAATAAAATATAAAAAATGTACATACATAAATATACTGTAAGATTTATACTTCATAAATTATAAAAAATATGTTTATAAATTGAACCTTTATTAATTATAAATTTGTTTTAATTTAAAGATTTTATATAAAAATATTTATAAAAACCAAAAACAATAGATATTATTTCTTAAAAGATGTTTTTGACACTATTTCTTGATTAGATTGATATCCAATTGGTAGACCAAGTGAAATAAATATCTTTAGTAAATATAGGAATTAATAATCTGCCTTATTCTGCTAATAGGTGCCCATTGTTTTGGTTTGGTTTTTTTCTCTCCTCGCCCATTAATTTGGGTATGGCTGGGCAACCAATGTCCCTCAATTCCAATTCATTAGGTGCTGCTGACAAGTTCTAGGGTTCTGCCTCTAATGTAACCCCAAATTCATGAGGTTTCTTTGCTTGTAGGAGATTTTACTTTTCTGCTCAAACAAATTAAATTAAATCCTTGGGACAATGTTTATGTTTGGTGGACATACTCTTCAAATTATGTATTTAGATATAAAACGGCCAAAATGTAGCTTTCTAATTTGTTCATGCATGTTGATAGAAGCACTTCTAAATTCCATATTTATTTGATTAAGATGTTATTCTCACTCAATGCACATAATATTTTGTTTTAAAGGAGTTTGATATTTGACCACGGTTAAATGTTGGCACGTTTGATTAGAAATACTGAAACAAAAGATATAGAATTAAAGTAGTGGTGTCCGTAAATATACGAGTAAAATTGTAGTATAGTATTGTACAATGGGATATCAGAAGTGTTGCACACACATTAATGAAATAAACAATAATATAAAATATTTATTTAAATCACAAGATCGAACCAGAACAATATAGATATACATATATATAATCTGAAAAACATAAATAAAGACTAGATCAAAATATTATACTCGTAGGTAGGCAGAAAAAATGTATTGGTAGTTGAGGCCTATTTTCACAGTTTCCTTAAGACAAGTTCAACCGCTCTTTTGGTGCAGGAGAAAACATTGGTCGACTATCTCCCAGGATACAACAACGAGATGAGCACAGTAGTACCACGACTGCAGTGATCAACGAACTGTAGCCTTGCCTTCGTTTATCACCGAAAACGGTTCGAAAAATATGCAGGGAAAAGATCTCTTAAAATTTTGAAAAATTTAGTGTGTATCTTTTCCTACAGATTATTTGGTTTTAAATAAAATTCAAACGAAGAACTTTTGGAAATTTGACTAATGGAGCCAATAACATCCGTGAATTAAGAGTCATTAAACCCAAATTAACATTTGAATTAAATGAGCCATCAATGCCTTTTAATTTCAAACAGATAAGCTTTGTTGAGAAAAAATAAGATTACGTATTAGGCTAAAATATCCGTAGGCTTAGAAAGGCCCAACCGATTCGGACATTTTGCGTCGTCTTCATCGTGCGGGTGTGCCCATAACCCCAATGGGCTTGGATTGGCACCCCCCTGCGTGCGATGGAGGGTATTGGTTTAGTCATTCCATAACTACCAAGTTGGTTCATATATATAAACATATTCCACACTTGATATCTAACCAATGTGGGACTAAGCTTTCCATTTTCCTCAATATAATTTACAAGTGGCTTACTTTGAGCATCAATTTATCATTCATCACTCAACCATTTTGAGCATATGATATACCATCGTAAAGGCCTCATGGGTTAGAATATAAAACCATAATTTTATAATCGAGAATAAGCCTCAAAGCTTCTAAAAATCTATTTTTTTCCCTTCACATATTCTGTGGTAACCAAGAGCTTTCCAATGCGTTCATCATTTCCTTTAAAGTCTAATTTTTCGCTCGGCTACTCCATTTGATTGAAGAGAGTATGGTGGTGTTACTTCATGAATAATATGATGTTGTGTACAGCATTCACCAGATGGTTCAACATAGTCACCACCACGATCACTTCTTACCATCTTAATCTTTTTATTAAGTTGGGTTTCAACCACCTATTTATAGAAAATAATTTTCTCTATAGCTTCGTTTTTTCTCTTAAGAAAATATACATAGAAATATTTTGTGCTATCATCAATAAAGGTAATAAAATATTTATTCCCTCCTCTGATTTGAATAAACTTTAAGTCACAAGCATCGTTATGTACTAGATCAATTGGTTCTTTACTTCTTTCAATAGTTTGAAATGAAGACCTTGTTAATTTTGCCTCAACATAAATTTCACATTTGTGATTATAATTAATGTGAAATGAAGGAATGTTCTCTAAATTAATTAATCTATGTAAAGTATCATAATTAATATGTTCGAGCCTACCATGCCATAAATTAAATGACTCAAGCATATAAACAGAATAAGAAGAAGCGACATTCTTATTCATTGTCTTTGCTTTTATAGATATTGCATTAAGTTTCCACATGTTATTCAATACATATCCCCTTCCCACAAATATTCCCCCTTTAGACAAAATTAGATTCTAGGATTTAAACACCATCCTAAAGCCGTGTACACTGAGGAGTGTCCCAGAAACAAGGTTCTTGCATATGTCAGGCACATACAACATAGTTTGAAGCTTGAGTTCTTTGCTAGAATTCATCTCCAAGACCACAGTACCCTTTCCCTTGATCTTGGAAGTCGCGACATTTTCTATATAGAGCTTCTCCCCTTTGTCACAAGGCACCAACTCAGAAAATGAGTTTTTGTTGTAGCAGATATGACGTGTGGCACCAGTATCAAGCCACCATTCTCTTGGATTTGAGTCAACCATGTTGACTTTAGAAATCACAGCACATAAGTCCATATCAAACACTTCTTTGGAAATTTCTTCTACAACATTGGTCTCGTTAGTCTAACTTTCTTTAGAAGCCTACAGTCAAATGATTGGCTCTTGGAAACACCACCTTTTGGTCCCAATTTAGACTTATTCTGAGTTTGTTTTCTCTTCTTGAAGTCCTTCTTGACTTTTACCACGTTTGTCTTAGCACCATTGACATTTGCTGCTTTGTTGAGGTTTTTGTCAATACCTCTATTGTCTTCTTTAATTCGAAGTTTAGCAATTAGGTCTTCCACTGAAATTTTCTTTCTTTTTTGCTCTAGGTAGTTCTTGAAGTCATTCCAAGCAAGGGGTAACTTCTCAATAATGGTTGCTACCTGGAAGGATTCACTTATAACCATCCCTTCAACAAGAATTCCATGAATGATCAGTTGAAGTTCGTACACTTTATTCACAACTAGTTTAGAATCAACCATTACAAAATTCAAGAATTTGGCAACACAAAATTTTTTAGCTCCAACATTTTCGGTTTTGTATTTATGGTCCAATAACGTCCATAATTTCTTAGTCGTCTTTTTGACACAGTATACTTCGTACAATGCATCTGACAACCCATTTAGGATGTAATTTTGGCACAGGAAATCAGAATGCTCCTAAGCTTCAACAGTAGTGAAGGCAGTAACATCATCTACCTCACCCTCTTTAATAGTAAGAGGGTTATCCTTCAAAAATTTGGTCAAGTTCAACATGGTCAAATAGAACAGCATCTTCTGTTGCCATGTCTTGAAATTCTGTCCAGAGAATTTCACAGGCTTTTCATTGTGGCTTACAGCCACCAGCAACATTGAGTTTTGATTTAAAGCCTGCGTTGGAACCAACGCTCTAAATTGCTAATTGAGTAAATTGGTGGGAGTTTCCATTTTTTGTTAAGATTTTAGAAACAGAACCATAATTAGTAATAATAAACAAAAAATTTAATTTCTAGTTTATACTACCCTTTGATTCTGTTAAACGACAGAATTTAGTTACGAACTAAAAATTCTGAAACAAAATCAATAACAATTTCTGGTAACAGAATTGTTACTCTTTAACGATTACTGTTAACAACAGAAATCGAATAAATTTTGTTGAACGATAATAAAAGAATCCTGAAACAGAAATATTCAATTGATTTCTGTTTGAAACAAAAAATCGAACAAATCCTGTTAAACGACAGGAATAAAATCCTGAAATAGAATTGTTCAATTGATTTTTGTTTACAAACATAATATAATTTCTCCTCGGTGTCCTATTCGTCTAGGATTAGAAAGTGTTAAAGAAGTCTGTCTTAAGATTGTTGCACACACATTAGTGAAATAAATAGTAATGTAAAGTATTTATTTAAATTACAAGATCGAACCAGAACAATATAGATATACATATATATAACCTGAAAAACATAAATAAAGACTGGATCAAAATATTATACTCGTAGGTAGGCAAAAAAAATGGATTGGTCGTTGAGGCATGTTTTCACAGTTTTCTTAAGACAGATTCGACAGCTCCTTTAGTGCTGGAGAAAACGTTGGTCGACTAACTCCCAAGATACAACAATGAGATAAGCACAGTAGTAGCACGACTGTAGTGATCAACGAACTATAACTTTGCCTTCGTCTATCATCGAAAACAGTTCGAAAAATATGCAGGGTAAAGATCTCTTAAAATTTTGAAAAAATTAGTGTGTATCTTTTCCTGCAGATTATTTGGTTTTAAATAAAATTCAAATGAATAACTTTAGGAAATTTTAACTAATGTGCCCAAATTAACGTTTGAATTAAAGGAGTCATCAACTCCTTTTAATTTCAAACAGATAAGCTCTACTGGGGAAAAATAAGATTATGTATTAGGCTAAAATATCCGCAGGCCTAGAAAGGCTCGACCGGTCTAAATATTTCGAGTCGCCCATGTCGTGCGGGTACACACCCCCAACCCCGGCGAGCTTGGTTCCCCTCCCCCCTGCACACGTGGGAGAACAAAAGTTTAGTCATTCAATAACCACCAAGTTGGTTCGTATAAATAACATATTCCACACTTGATATCTAACCAATGTGGGACTAAGCTTTCCATTTTCCTCAACATAATTCACAAGTGGCTTACTTTGAGCATCAATTGATTATTCATCACTCAACCATTTTGAGCATATGATATATCGTTGTAAAGGTCTCATGGGGTAGAATATAAAATCATAATTTTACGATTCAAATCTCTACCTTTACTAATAAAAAATATGCCTCAAAACTTCCAAAAATATATTTTTTTTCCAACAAGAAGTACACTGAAGATCGTACCCAAGGGAGGATGAGTTAAATCTAAAATTATTTTTACAATAATAGGTCTAAACAGTAATCACTGAAAATCATATTACAATAAATAAAAAGAAATAATATTATGGAATAAAATAAAATTACTAGAAAGAAATTAACCAACAAAGAAACCTGGATTGACAGGCAAAAGATTAACTCACTTCAATGGTTGTAATTAATTTTAGAATTCGAGTTTTAGTGAATTAGCTAATAACTAACCAATTATTATCTCTCAGCCTCTGACTGATTAATTAATCGATAAATACTCACTTATCTCTCGTCTTTGCTTTCTAAACTGAGATAAATTATGATTTTCTCAGTAGACTTATCCTCTCGGCCTATCTACCTAGGTTACTTCTTAGTGTCGTCAATCCTAGAGTTTAAGCATGAAAAATTTAAGTCAACAAATTCTAATGGAAATCCTCGTTAATTCGTTAACCACTCCTACATTCGCTCATTAATCTTCCTAAAGGACTTAGCCACTAATAGATCTAATTACTATTTTCCCTAGCAATAATTTAATCATGCAAACACACAATAAACTAAAATGAGAGAAGGATAGAAATTGATCCCTTTGATAAGCTCAATGCGCTCGATTCTACAAAATTCTTTAACAGCTAGCAATATATCAATGTTGACAAGCAAGAAGTGAAAGAAAAATAAAAAATACTTCAAAATGAAGTCTTTGATTCAAATCGAATCCAAGTTGAAGAATAAGAAAATAAACCGTTTAGAAAACTAAAATAAAATCTAATTAAAACTAAATCTACTAACTAAAACCATAAGTTGGCCTCCAAGGCTCCCTTCATGCCTTAGCATAACCTTGCTATTTATAGGCAAAGTTAGCTGCCCAATTAGGTCAATTACATGCCTTAATTGCACTAAATATGGATTGTGCAAACAAAAACACCATTGATTAATTTTTGCCCTCCGTCAGACCTATGTCGCAACACACAACTTTGAACAGCACTTCTTGAGCTCATTCTACTGTGTTGTGACTCTGGAAGATCATGTTGCGACTCGAGTGTCATTCCTGATTCTTTTGGGCCTAAAAATAGGTGTCTTGCACACTCAATTAATTCGTTAAAACTATTTTAAGGCCTCTATTGACCCAAAAGTCAACTAACTTAAAATATTTATTTTTACAATAAATTAAATCTAAACTAGTGAAACTGAAAATGCAATAAAATAACCTAAAACTGCTTAAAAATAAGTTTGTTAAGTGTCGAAAAGTACCTAATTTGCCATTAAAAATTATGTCAGGTCAATATTCTAATCTCTTATTTTGTACTTTTTAAATATTTTCAAATCAAAAATATTTTTGGAGCAATAAGTAAGGCTAAAAGATAATTTTGCTTTTAAATTCAAATGTAAAAGTTATAACTTGCATCTTTTGTGTTTTATAAATGTATAGGTGTTTATTGATTTTATATAAAAATATAAAAAAAGTCTAAAACACACTTATAATAATATAATTTAAAAAGAATGATTTTTAGTCATGTTTTTACCTATGTTGGACTTTTAAGTATAATATATATGCGATTCTCATTTTTATTTTTCTTGCACTATTTTTGGGTACATATTTACAAAAGACACGAAAGGGAACAAAATGGAAGTGCAAGGAAAGGAAAGGAAAAATAATTTATACATGTGTATTTTGTTTTATAGTTAAAATTAAAAAAGAAAATGAAAGTAAATAATGATTTTTATAAAATAATTTATATAAAATATTAGCAAGACATCTTTAAAAAATTATTTCCCTTTTCTTAGTTTTTACGCCAAATTGAGGTTCACTACAATTTATTTTGTATATGTAGGGTATCTAGACACAAGAATAAGGTTTGATAAAGGGCATTCATGTGACATAAGCCGAGACAAATGTTTTGAGAGACGAATCCATCTAACAAAGAGAATGGTTGGGAATCGGCCAAGGCATAGAGACAATTTCGAGATGAGTTGAACCAATGTCATTCTAAGGACTCGACGAGATTGTTACGAGAATGGGTAAGGGAGAATATCACGAGCCACAGATCAAAGTCTCCCATGGAGGTTAACTGATTAAATGAGGCTTATTTGACCCACTTAAACTGGTCGGATTTATGGAACACATGGAGAAAACCATCTACTTGAAGCCTTGATTGCATAGTGGAATACTCCAGCAAAATTAGAGTTATCAAAGTAGTTATTGTAAATCCTAAGGGATAAATATAGAAAGAGTTTAAATCCATTAAGACCCTCATTTTATAGATAGACACTAATCTCAGTCGTTGGTGTAATTCAATCTGTACCGTCAGATTTAGAGAAGCTCAACTATAAATAGAGTCATTCCCTTGATCCCATTTTGTTTCATTCTTAAGTAACATTTGGTGTGCGTTGCTTCATTGTGGATTTCAAACTTTTTCGTTGTTCATTCGCTTTTGAGTTATTTTCGCTTACTTATACAGATTTGAAGTAAAAAAATCGCTTACCAAGCTTAAAATTCTAGCTCCATAACTCTAGTCTAATGACTATACCATAATGTGATAGTGGAAAGCGAGAATGTGAATGAGGTGGGATGCTACAACCACCTCTCACTAAAAAGAAACATAAGAGAAATATACAAGTGATGATGGGATGTAAAAATTCATGGTGTACAGCAAACCATATAGGAAACATGTTCCACTTGGTAGTATTAGTTGTCTTTTACTCTTTCATAAAATGGGATTAACTAGCTTTTTTTTATTTGAATAAACCCACGTACCTTTTCCTCCACATTCATTATGTTGTCAGGGAAAGTAACAAGAGAAGAATCTACCTTCACCACTCTTCTACTCGCATAAAATGGGTTTAACGGACTTTGTTTACTTCAATAAACAACTAAGTTATATGACATTCATTATGTCGGTGAAATAGTCACATACAATATTTTAAAAGATGACCCTTTCAAAAAAAAAAAAAAGGGGCAAATATTAGTCCATGTATTTATTTGTTTTGAAAATAAATTGGTTTGGGTGAAAACAAACTTAGTCTTTTTATTCTTCTATTAAGTTTTTAATTAAAAGAGATAATAATATTTAGTGTTACGGTGCGTTTAGGTTACTTTTTGTTTCACATTACAGTACTTAATCTTACCACCATCGCTGTTTTTATATTAATAGCCGGTAAATACACCACCCATTTAAACTCACCATTAGTCTTAAACCTCACAATGTTTCTACTTTGGTTTTTAATTTTTTTTGGGTTTATATTAATTTTATAATTAGACAGGTTTTTTTTTAATTTAGTCCCTAAACTTGAATTCTGTTAAAGTATGGTGATGAAGTTGTGCCATATCATCATCTGATTTAAAAAAAATTCTTTATTTTTAAATTTTATATTATCTTTTAACAAAATTCAAGTGATGATACAACGCAATTTCAAAAATTATGATAGTATATGAAAAACTTAAAATGGATTCATTAACAAAGGAAATGAATTGTTTAGACATGTTATTTGAAACACTAACAACAAAAATGCAATCTCCAATAAGGAAATAACCCCATGCATTAGTACTTGATTTTCTTTTTCTTATTAAAAAAAATATGTCATTTCATTTAAACTCTAAAAAAAACCCTATTTTTTAAAAATTTATCGAAATGGGCCCGGTATTTTATTATTTACCGAAATGGGCCATTTTCCCCAAAATCGCGTTCACGTCAGCGCGATGTCAGGGGACGTGTCAGCAAATCGCGTCCACGTCAGCGCGCTTTGCTTACGTGGACACAAATCGCGCCTACGAGGACGTAATTTTCGACACATCGAGAAAACGCTACCGGCGTCCACGCGATGGTTGACAGTCCCCGACATCGCTACCGACGTGGACCCGATTTTGGGGAAAATGGCCCATTCCGGTATATAATAAAATACCGGGCCTATTTCGGTAAATTTTTAAAAAAATAGGGCTTTTATGTGTAATTTGCCCTTTTTGGTATTTTGCCCTAATAATACATATTTATGTAATATTGAAGAGTTAATTGATTAAAAAAATAAATGCAACAAGTACAAAAAAAATTCAAAATTATTACCAACAAAATTTGAACCAAGGTACTAAGGGAAAAGAGCAAGCATCTTAACCAACTAAGCTAAACTAATTAATTGACATATTATAAAATATCATTATTATCTTAATTATATTACTTACGTTCTAATTATTTATCGGACCTATTCCATACACGTGTCAAATCAGAAAAAATAATACAATAATTCTGTAAAAAAATCCGGTGTTTACTTCAAATAAATAAGGAAAATAATGATTTGAATGTTTCAAAATTCAATTTTAAACCGAAAAAATTAAAATTTAGAGGCAAAAAAGGATCTTTCTCGATGAAAACTGCGGCAAACTGCCTTCGACTATTTGTCAGCACGTAGATCTCGAAAAGTTATTTGAAATAAAAAAAATCGTCTCAATCGGACAACCGAGCCAAAAGTTATGGCCTTTCAAAGTTTTCTAAACTAAAAAACATAAACTGTTCATGAATTATTACTTCCACGTCAATTAATCGCGCTTACGTGGACGCGATTTGTTGCCATGTAAGTAATCGTGCTGACGTGGATGCGATTTTCTGACATATCCCCTGACATCGCACTGACATAGACGCGATTTCGAGGAAAATAGCCTATTCCAGTAAATAATAAAATACCGGGGCTATTTCAATAAATTTTTAAAAAATAGAGCTTTTATGTATAATTTGCCCGTATTACTTTAGCTTTGGGCCGCCGGCTATAAATGCTCTGTATTTACACCAGAAACTTCCCCACCCTCACTCGTTAAAAACCCACGTCTTTCACTTCCATCATTCAATTCAACCTTTCACACTCCCTCTCTCTTCACTCCTTTTGTCCCTTTTTTTTAGATATTTTCTTCCGATGTTAAAGGACTGGTTCCCTGGATTAGCATTTAGATGTGGAGAAGCTCTTGCTTTCTGGGTTTTTATTCTAATGAGAGATCTTAGGATTGGATTCTTAATTAAACTCTTCAAAAGATCACTCTTTGCTGCTTTCATCTGCATTTTTGCTTTAGGTAATATGCTTTCTTTGCTTCAAGTTTTGTACTTACACTTTTTGGTTATCTTTTTTAGCTACTTGGGTTTGTTTTTTCATCGATTTTGGCTTTTCCTGCAGATCCCATTTTCTTGTATATATTGTATTGGTTTTGTCTCTGACAAATGAGAAAGTTTGTGTAATTTTTACCTCTTCTAAACTCCTAAAGTTTGTGCAATATTTACCTCTTCTAAACTCCTATAAAATGTTACTCTGATTCGGGTATAGTTTGGAGGACCGATCCTCCCTGTTTATAGCTGCTATATCAGTTTGAACTTTGGACTCAAATTTGCTTGTAGGAGGAGCCGTAGTGGGAACTGTAGTAGGAGCAATGAAAGGGCAAACAACAGAAACTGGGTTTTTCAGGGGAGCTGGAATTGGGGCTGTTGCAGGTGCGATCACAGCCGTTCAATTGCTGGAATCATTGGCTGATGGGGAGTCATTGTCTAAGGTCACCATTCGCATTAATTTCATCCTCACTAATAGTTATACATTCAAGTGGAAAATTTTCTATTTTAATTAACCCTTTGTTGTAATATAAAAATAAAAAATAATAAAGTATAAATTTCCTTATTTAATTTGCTGTTTTATAGGTGGCCTTATTGGTTAGCTTAGTAAATGGGAAGGTTTTCATTGAATGGGTAAGTCCAGCAGTGCTAAAAGCATACCAATGGCAAGTAAGTAACTCTCTGAGTAGCCAAACAAAGTAATATTTCGGTTTTGGTTACACTGTTCATCTTATGTTGATGAAAAAAATTTGCAGATGAATTCACTTGACTCGACATATAGAGAAATCTCAGACATATATGATGTAAATGGAGGAAAGGGTTTATCTAGAAGTTGTATCCAAAAGCTTCCAATGCAGGAATTTCATTCTATTGAGAGGATCAAATCAAGGGAGGAATCTTATTGTTCAATTTGCATACAGGTAAACCAAATCTCGATATCTGCAATCCTTTTTCTATTCATTTCGATTTGTGTAGCAGTCAAATGAAGATTTTGCATGTATATATATATTTTCCTATAGGGATTAAAGGATGGAGAAATGGCAAGAAATCTTCCCAGATGCGGGCACATCTTTCACTTAAAGTGCATAGATGAATGGCTAAGCAGGCAAGGAACTTGTCCCATGTGTAGAGAGCATGTTCTTGACGGTGATGGTGAAGAAGTGTAAATCAGGAAATTTTGATTCACAAAAAATTGAGTTTTTCTTTTTTGTTCTGAAATCTGGTGTATATATAGAGTCATAGACCATTGCACAAGGGTTTTGTAGCAACTTTTGATATTTCAAAGCAGTAAAGTAGCGGTGATATTATATATTATTCAGATTTAGATTGAAGTCTTAATTTTGGGTATTGGTTCAATATATTTAAAATATTTGAATGGTCATATTTTTCATACATTCATGAAAATGATGAAAATCAAGGGAGGAGCGATAACTATTTTTTAAATTTTTATAGTTTTTGAAAGACTAAATTGAATTTTTATAATTTTAAGAGAATTAAAAATATAATTTTATTTTTATTAATTTAAAATTTTTAAAATAATTTTATATTTTAGATTCGTCACTGGTAAAAATTATGTTAAAATTATTTATTTTATATAATTTATTGGAAATATCAATGCAAAATGTTGAGGAATCGGTGGATTTGAACACTCAATATGAACTTCCAAATCTGAGCAGCACCGCCTTCATAAAGGATTTAATCCATCTATTTCAGCATTCAAAGCTTAAAAATGTTCCAAAACTGACCTTCAAGTCTTTAGTTAAAATATGTCAATATCCAAAAAGAATTGTACAATACTTAGATTAAACGGATTCTTTACAAACAACCGAAGACCTCAACCCTTTAAAAATCAATTTAGTGATGTATTCTCGGAATATGTGTTATTTTCCATTCATCCATTTTTCATAAATAGATCATTTTAGGAAATATTTTAGAACCGAACAAATTAGATCATTAATTTGTTAATTCGATCGATCTAATAAAATAATTATTAAAAATAAAATATTAAAATTTTGATTTAACTATCGATTCAACCAATCTGTACCAGTTACAGTTTATCAGATTTGTTACCATTCTCCAAACCAATATCTCGACTGATTCTTTGTCCACATGATTTCATTCAAACATTATTGATTTTACTATCATAATTATATATAGCCATATTATTTTAATATTGTGTCGTCTTTTTTCTAGTTAAAAGATGGAATTTTTTTACCTAAATAATACAAAAAATAAAATATATACTAAAATAGTATAAGGCCCTAATATTTACCAATCTATTCAAACTCAATAATGTAAAACCGGTGTTGCTTGAGCAATCTGCGACACCCTTCTCCCCTGTCATCTATGACATCACATTTAAAAATAATAATTTTTTTTGAGTGCCACTTAAGCAATCGGTGGCACAACATTTCAGACGTAAAAATACATTATTTTTTTTATACTGGTAAAACAGAAAAATATTTTTTATTGGTGCCATTTAAAATAATTTTTTTAAAGCTAGAAGTAATAAAAAAGGCACCAGCCTGACAGCCTGCCACCGATGTGACCTGTCAGCCACGGGTCTGGGTTCCAATACCCAATTATTTTATTTATCAACTTTTTTACTTTCTTTTTAAAAAATATATATATAATAAAAAATAATATTATAAACGTAACAGCCTGCCACTGATGTGACCCGTCGATCACAGGTCCGAGTTCTAACACCCAATTATTTTATATATAAGTTTCTTTTACTTTCTGTTTAAATGTATATATATAATAAAAATAATATTATGAATATTATAAAAAGGGGTTGGTTTGGTCCCCCAACCTCCCCACAAATACCGAAATGAAAAAAAATTCAAACAGACAGAGCTAAAGGTCCCCCCACCGAAAATTAGAAAAAAAAATGTTAGTGTATTTAGTTAGTTTTAAGGTTATTTTTTATTAGTATTATTAGTTATTTATTTTTGTAGTAGTTTATTTGTGTTAAAAGTGTATTTAGTGTTAAGATTAGTACTAAGATGTTTGGTTGTATTTTTGTAGTTTCAGAAAAAAAATAGAGAATCAATTTTTTTGCAGCCATTCAATTCGATGGTGTTATTTTAGAAACAATCCTTGGTTGTATTTTTTAAACTCGCCAAAAAGTAGGAATGATATTTGATAGGAATGTGTCCGTCGGTGATATGAAAAAGAAGGTTAGTGAAAAATTTTCCGACATTGTGGAAGGAGAATGACAATACTATTCTACAAATTTCCAGTTTCATCAAATCCTATCAAATTTACCTAGATAGAACTTTTAGACGATGATGATGTCGAGATGGTCGCATTGTATTGCCCGCCAGGGAGGGTGAACACTGAATCAATTTAGTTATTTGCTGAGTTAGCAGATGTGGAGCCCGTCGAAAATGTAACTCAGTTAAATCAACAATATGGAGTTGAAAACCTGCATATAGAGGTTCCCAAAGCATCTACCGATAGGAGGTCGTTTGTGTGCGGTTTTGACATCAATCTAAACGTTGGATGTTCAGATCAGCACAATGGTGGATTACAGATATATCCAGTTGTTATTGAAACCAATGTGATTGGTGAAGATGGATGCAATAATAATGGTTTTTCTGATCACAAATGTGAAGATTTTAATGACCCGGATTTAGACGATGTCCCATATGATATCGACGATGAAGGACCGGATGATGGAAATGATCATGCCCCTTCGATCAGAAATCCAAGTTGTGGCATCATCATACACAACGATCCCGGAGCCTATATACCGATCGTCGATCCAGATGCAACGCATGCTTCCGAGTTCCCCGAGTACCCGGACATAATACCTACTCACCTGATGTTAGCAGATCCTGAATCAGAAGAGTTGTTCATGAGTAAAATATTCGCGAGTAAAGACGAGTGTATCAATGCCATCAAGCAATATAGTATAAAGGTGTCTGTAGACTACAGAGTGACTGACTCTAAACCGACGATCTATGTTGGTAAGTATTAGAAGTTGACAGAAATGTGCAAGTGGCAGGTACAAGCTACATTTATCTAGAGATTCTAGTAGTGGGAGATACATAAATATGTTGGGCCTCATACATGCACTTCTGCACGTATGATGCAAGACCACCACAAGCTTGATTCAAAAACCATCTGCAACTACATATGGCAATAGTTAAAGACATGCCCGCCATTCCTATGTTGGTGCTGGTTGTCGAAATGCAAGAATGATTCCAGTACCGAGTTTTATACTAGAAATGCAAGAATTTTTCTCCAGATTTTTTGGACATTCAATCATGCATTCGAGCCTTTCCCCCCTGTAAGCCACTTATGCAGGTAGATGGGAACTGAAACTTGTTATCGATAGTGTTTGCCATTGTTGAGGGAGAGAACAATGAGTCGTAGGAATTTTTCTTGGAGAACTTGTAAAGGTATGTTGTCACTCAAGACAACGCTTACATCATTTTCGATAGATCAAAAGAACTAATTGTCTCAATTAGGCATTCGGGTGTTCTGTGGAGATCCGTCTATTGCATCAGCCACATTACGGCTAACTTCTACAAGGAATTCAAAAATATGGATTGACGCAGATAAGTGTTGAAGATGGGTAATTATCTGTCTCATTTTTCCCCATATGTTTAAAGTTTTTGAAACGACACATAAGATGCTGAAATGATCCAAGGTACAAATTGGAGCCACATCCAAGGATTTAAATACGTTTTCGATCGCATTGCGTTTATCGCGGTTGCGAACATAACGGATGCTATTGCGGTCATTGCGGGTATCGCGGTCGTGAATTTTAAAAAAAAAATTCACACAACTTATTGTAAAATATAATAGCGGTTTCGGTAGTAACGGTTTCGGACGGTGCCGCTACCACTATATAAAGGCCGTTATTTAGGTAACGGACCGTTATTTAGCCACATTGGTTAAAAAGAAGACTAGCTAACCTCCAAGCTAATATGTAAGGTCAAACGAATACTACATTACAAGAGTAGTTTGGGAGTATAAAGCCCTGGCAATGGGCTCAAAGTTTCGATGATGTTTTGCGATATGGTTATATAATCACGAACCTGGAAAAGGTCTTTTATATGGTATTGTGGCATACACTATCTCTCAATTGCATCTGTATTCTCAACTACTTTCTACCGGATGGCCACACTGATGCCGAGAATAAGGCTCAGACAAGTAAATCTGTTGAATGCGGGGTTTGTGCATGTCGAGGCAGTTAGGAAGGTAATAGCAGTCAACAGTCGAACAACAATGACCATGAACGTTCAATTATATTCTCGACATTTTGAAACTTTTTGGGTGACAGAGATTGTCGATTGTCAACCGGGTATCTCATCTAGGTCATACGGAGTTGATTTTCTAAAAAGGCGATGATATTGTGAAAAATTCCACACTTCATTACTCGTGTGGGCACATTGTTGTAGCATGCGCTGATGCCTCCATCAATGTCGAACAAAATATTAATGAGGTATACACACTAGAATGCATATTACGTATTTGGGGAAACGAGTTCCCAACAATACGGGATGTGTCAACATAGAAAGTTCCTCCACCGACTTTCAAGTTGGTCCAATACTGTAATCTCCATAGGAAGCCCAAAGGTCGCCCGCATATCACTCGGATAAACAATGTAATGAACATAAGGAAGGGGGTCGACACTAAACATTGTGGCGCGTGCAGATCAATAAGTCATAATTGAAACAAATGCCCGCATCAAAACTACCACTTGGGATAGTCGTCTTGGTTGACTAGAATGTGAATTATGTCTCCCATTTTGCATTGAATTTCCATTATTGTACTAACTTCAATTATTTACATATATTCCATGAACTTGATTGTCACGTATATTTTCTTGAACTTGTAACATATTTGAATAAACTTGATTGGTAGATATATTTGCATGAACTTGTATAAAATATTTCATTAACATGAGTCAAACTTTAGCTTGAAATAAAATTACAAACTCTAAATAAATTGAACATTACAATAATTCGAATTATTTGAATTAAAACTATCAAAATTTATGGTTTGACGGGGTTGTCTGTAAGGTGTATCATTGTGGTGGCCTTCTTTTGCGTTGTGGGTGTTCTCTATGGTTAATGTCCATCTTTTTTGAACCGACATTCTCATCACTCATAGGCAATCCCTAGGGTGTACTAAGCAAACTCAAAAAATCGTGTGTCACAAGTGTTTACTCGGAAGGGTGTAGTACTAGAGTGATAATGGGATAAATATGTCTAACATCATTGGTGAGCTCGGTTGCTGATAAGAACTGCAACAGCCCATCTCCGGGTGTATTGCATAACCCGAATACTCCAAGACAAAATTGTAACCCTCAATCTTCGGATGATAGGAACTACCCAGTCGAGTGTGTGTATGACAATGAAGGTGTCGACTTTGGCTTAGGCTTGAGCTCAGGCTCGGGTGGTAGAGGAGGAGACGGTTGATGAGGTCGACTTTGTAGGGGACCTCGTCGTTCCATATGTGAAGGTACTACCATCAATTGGTTACCATATAAGTAGGACAACCTATTCCGCATGTACCACTGCTGGTAGTCCCTCGAGGGAGTGAAATCAGGAAAATATGATTACAGATGATGCCTTCTCTCCAACCAAACGTTCCACAACGTAATATATGGTTAATGCTCTAATGCTCAATTATTTGCATGTTTCCCCTTTTCAATTCCGTGAACATCTTTACCCAATTGTATAGGAATGTTCGGAATATGTTGATGGCACCTGAATTGACGAAGCACCCGATCCTTGGCCACACCACCATTTGAAAATTGATCACAAGTGTATTAACACACCACATGAGTGCATGTGTAACAGCCCAATTTCTGGGTCTAGTCGGAACAGTGGTTTCGGGACCACAAATCTGACGAGAAAAATTTTATTTTTATGGTCTACAATTTCACGGAATGATTTCGTGAAAATTTCATTTGAAAATTTCGATGTTTGAGCACTCAATTTATTTAAAAGGTCTAAATTGATATGTGATCCCGAAAATTATTACAGTAAGAGAGTAGGTATTCTTGATATAGTAAAATAAGGAACTAAAGTGATAAAAAGGGTAATTTTGAGTTATGTCAACATTGGGAAGTATATTATGACATATTAATTCGAGAAAAGGATTAAATCGTAAAAGTGAGAAATACTTTGTTGCCCAAGAGTAAATACCCAAAATTTGAGGGGTTAAAGTGTAAATATGAAAAATTTGAAGGATCAATAGTATAAATATTTTAAAGGTGGAATAATCTAGAAACTAAGGAAAATGGATGAATTAGGACCAAATTGAAAAGGTGAAGAATTTTGAGGGACTAAATTGCAATTTTACCAAATTAAGTGATGACTCAAGGACGAAATTTCAAAAGATTATAAATGGCAAAATGGTCAATTAGAGAGAGAGAGAGAGAGAGAGAGAGAATTCTAGAAGGTAATGATGATGTTGGTGATATTTTTAATTAATTAATTAGATAAATATTATTTAATTAATATTTTATTAAGATTTTTAGTATTTTATTATTATTAAATGATTAATATAAAAGGGAGGAAAGATGAAGAGAATTCATCATCTTTCCCATGCACCAACGTGAGAAGAAGAAGAAAGAAAGAAAGTTTTCTTTTCTTTACAATTTGGTCCTTTTTACCAAAAATCTACCATTTTCACCGAGAAATCAAAAGAATTTCCATAGCTTCCAAGAGAGAAAAATATTAAGGAGACAATGGGGAGCTAGAATATCAAGTTAGATTCAAGAAATAGAAGCTGGAGGAGAGAGAAAATCAAGTTAAAGATTGAAGTCAATAGCACAAGGTAAGAACATTAAGATTTCAATATATTTTTGAGTTTGATATTATTGAAAAAGTAGGAAATTAATGTTAATGTAGACTTTCCTTATATAAGGTTCTATATTCTTGTTATGTTAGTAAAGGGAAATAAGAGAAAGTGATAGAAAATATTGAAGAGAAAGGAAAGGAAAGGAAAGTGTTATAAATTTAGTTATCAACATTTTACATTAAAACAGTTTTGAGACAGCAGCAGTAATCTGACTTTGAAAATTTGCCAAAAATCGTAGAATTAAAATTTAATTAGAGAATGAACAAAATATGGAATTAAAGCTTATTGAGTCTAGTTTCTCATAGAAGGAACGACGTAAGTAATAGAATTGTAAATCATGAGACAAGGTTAGAATGATTTCGGGTTCCCCTGTTCTGACTTTGGAAAATCATCAAAAATTGAATAAAAATAATTAGGGGCTTAAATTTATATATTTAAAATTCTGAATGAGTTTATTTTCAATAGAAACAAATGGTAACATCATTCAAATCCCGTACGAGGAGACAATTAAGTTTTAGTGAAGAAGTCTCGGAACTGTCAAATAGCAGAACAGAGGTGAATTTAAAGAATAAACTGTACTTATTGGATAAACCAAAAATTCTTAAAATTTTATGGTAAAAAGATATATGAGTCTAGTTTTAGGGAAAATTTGAGGATCCTTATTTGGATTTCTATGGCTCAAGATAAAAATAATTTAGTGACTATGACTCAAATGGACAGCTTTGAATAAATTTACAAGTAAATAGTGAAATCATAGATAATGTTACTTATAAGCATGTTATATAAATTAAGGATTTTGATTGGAGAGGAGGAGGAGGATATATATATATATATATATATATATATATATATATATATATATATATATATGAATATTCAACTAGCATGGATAATTTGCACGTTTTAGGCTCGGGGACTAAATTGAATAAAGTAAAACTTTATGGGTAATTTTGTAAAAATGTCAAAATGACCAAATTGCATGAAATGGATTGTTTATTTATTTAAATTACAAGAATTTATTTTTCGAGCCTAAGGATTAAAAATCATCATTAATTAAAATCTTAGTGGAAAAATGGTAATCTTGCTTAGAGCATTAATTGAATGTATTAGAACATGAAATTGATGAAAATGATGATCAAATTTATTTATAAATATCCGAATGACTCAAATACGAGACTTGAACGTGGAAAATAAAAGACATCGGATTAGTGAAATTGTAAACACGAACAAGTAACAAGGTAAGTTCGTATAGCTTGAATTATATTCTTCAATGCTTGAAATGTATGTTACTGATGTGAATATGATTTTAACGTTCATTGTATGAAAATTGATGAAACATTGATATATTTAATAAAAGGGGAAGAAATCTCGGTTGAATGGAAGGAAAATTCGATGAATCTCTGAAAAGAAATTGACGGTAAAAAGGATCTAGCCCGGACGGGTGATCCTATCTTGATATAGCCCTCCCGAAGAATATGTGTGAAAAAGATCTAGCCCGGACGGGTGATCTTGATATAGCTCTCCTGAAGAATATGTGGAAAATGGATTTAGCCCGGATGGGTAATCCGAATTAGGGTCTGAATTTAGCCTGGACTGGTAATTCAAATCCAAGCTCATTAGAGTAATTATCGTTGCAGGGGATTTAGCCTGAACTGGTAATCTCGACAATACTCTATGAGTTTATATTATGTGATTTAGCCTGACCGGTAATCCATTGTAAGAAATGAGGTTCATGGGAGTGTGCTCTCTGAATTGGAAAATGTGCGCACATGAATATGAATTGACGGACCCGAATTTGTACACTAAAGTGTACCGCTAAAAATCCATCGAAATTTCGAGAAATTCAACGGGATAAAAATAGAAAATGATAAGTACTTAAAATCATGAAATTAAACTTGAAATACATAGAAATGATAATTATTTGATATCTTTGAAATATGACATGGAAAATACATATATGTGAAACTTGCTCGATAATTATGCATATTCAAGATTATGAACTGCTACTAGAATAAATATACATGAACTTATAGAAAATTATGGTACATGAAATATTGTCATAATGAATTGAATGATTTATATTTAAGAAGAAAGAACAAGAAAATGATATGTATCATGACATGTAAATATGAGACTATCTTTGATACGTTGATACAAGGAAAATTATGTGTATTAAGACAAGTAATAAATTTAAGTGAGACATGGCGAGAAAATAAGTTTGTCAATATTAAAGTACGCTAACCAATGTTGTTGCTTGAAGTTTAGGCAAGTGCCAAATTACTGTTGAATGGTAATATGTTTAATTATAAGGTGCATTGGAATGGTAGGTGCTTAGATGAAAATATAATTGAGCTTATGAAAGAGTGGAAATGTTTCAGTTATGTAATTTCTTATGAAAAGATTTGTTATGTGATACGCCCGTATGAATCCTGCACCTAATTCGGAAATAAAAAAATTTAAAATCTATATATATATTTAGAATTCTGCAAAAAATTCCCTATGATTCCGATTTAATCCCAGTAGGTTCCTAATGAATGTTTGGAGCTTCGAGGGCCCAATAGAGGGACGTTATGATTATTTTCAGAATATGAATAATAAATGACTCAGAATTATTAAAAATGTTCAGTAAACTCCGGTAATGCCTCGTGCCCTATTCCGACAACGGATACAGGTAGGGGCTGTTACAGCATGGGTTGTAGTCGACGGAGGAATGACGAAAGCAACGTCCAGTACGATATACGACATCTACATGAATTGCACAATTAAACACATGATTAAAATACTAATTATAACGTAATTTAATAAATAAACAAATTACATGACATTAATTTATTTTATTTTTTAAAAATAAATTACCCCATCCCCGGCATATGCCTTGATCATCTGTCAGTATACAATCAATGTAACGCCTCAAAAATTTAAGTGTTGTTTGTTCAATTCTAATATAATTAAATCTCTGTATCTGTGGCTAAGTGCTTTGTTTGTGCGTTGGAGGTCAGGGGTTCAAACTTCACTTTCGAAAATTTTGTGTCAAGATTAAGCCTGTTGGTTCGATGGTTAAGTTTTTGTATACTTTATGATCTTGTGCTCGAGTCTTTGCGTAAGTGAAACGGAGATATGTTTTTGCTACTCTGCAGAATTAGTTTTGTTTTTAAAAAAGTAAATGGTTTCCTGAACTTTTTTTTTCTCTTTTACGTTATTTCTTTCTCTTTTTTTTCTTTTCTTTCTTTCATTTTCCCTTCTTTTCTTTTTTGTTTTCTCAATCATTGAAGTTTGCCGTTAAATTTTTGCTGCTGTATGTTTGGGGAAGTGCACATTTCATTATTGTCGACTGAAAGGTTAATTGTGTGAGTTTTATTATAGAATTTATGTTGAATGTTTGCTTTTGTCTATTTCTTTCGAAGTTGGTTTCTATTTGATTTACTTGAATTCTCTGTTAAACATTCGTTTGATTTTTTTTAGGTGTAGATATCGAAGGTAATGATCTCCAACACGCTAATTTGAGCAATTATCATTGACTCGTCGGTAAATGTTAGATTCGTTTGGAGGTTTTGTGTCGAAGCTTTTGACATAGTGAGTTAAGTGCTAAATCGTGCGAATTTTTTTAATTAGGTCGATTAATTTGTTATTCGTTTGTCGTTTTAGGTCTCGAGATTCTTTTGCGGTGTTCTTACATTGAAACTATACCAGGTGTGTAACGAAAACCCAATTTTTTATGATTTTTGAATGCCAAAAAACATGATTGTCGACACCACACGGCTGTGTGTCAGGTCGTGTAACACACTGTTTACCAATTAGGGTCACACGAGCATATGTATAGGTTATGTAACTTACTATTTTGGATTTAGGAACACACGGGCTAGAGACACGAGTGTATGTCCAGGCCATGTGAGAGATAATTCAAGCTTTGAGCTACAGGAGCTTGCGTTTGGCCGTGTGCTAGATCGTACAACTCACTGTTTTGAGTTGCACGACCATGTGCCAGCCGTGTGTGACATTAAGAGGGCTACACGGGTGTGTGCTAGGCCCGTGTGGGCTACGAGCCAGCCACTCAAGCCGTGTGAATCTACGCAGGCGTGTGGGCCAAAAATCTAATTTTTTCCCTAGGACCATAATCGTATTTCGAATCGAACGTAGGCCTATCATAGGGACCGTATGGTCTAATTCATATATTGAAACTGTTATCTTACAATCTATTATTGAATAACCTATTATTCTGATATAAATATATACATTTGTTCTATGATCTAATAAATAAGTGTGATAGCGTTACATGAACACGATCTAAAATTGTATTATTATGTACTTATATCTGGTATCTGTTAAATCTACATCTGCATCTGGATTAGGACTGAATAAAGAAGGAAGTGTGAGTAGTTTAATAATTTGCCAACTCTGGTGACTAAGCCACAAACATTTCTGATTTTGTTGATTTATCGCATTCTAATCTGGCAAGTAGGCCACAATTATTTTGAAACGTGACATATAGTCACTACGTAGTGTATAGGGATGGATGGATACTTGATGCCCTATATAGTGTGTCAAGATGGACAGAGATGGTGTGTAGCGGATGAGAGTAATAATCTAGTTTTTATCTGATATGTTCTGCATCTGTACATGATATTCTCTGTTTCTATTTCTGTATCTATTTCTGAGAAATGGTTGATCTGTGGAAAGTGAAATTATGTTTGCATATTACTAATTACTATTGAATATAAGTTACACACACACACACACACAGTTATAAACTCATTTGGATTGTTTGTCTGAATTTCAGGTTACTTAATGTTTTATTTAGACTTATGCTTTTATGCGTTTAGTTAGGGTTTCAATTTATAAATTGGAGTTATACATGAGTTTGTTTATATAAATTATTTCGACTGTTAACTTTAGACAATTAAGGTTGGATATTTCTAATGGTTTGATGTAGTTTCCAGACTTGGTCTTAACTTCTAGGACGGGTACGGGGTGTTACAATGAGTGTTTCCGACTTCCCGATATTCGGACAAGTATACCATCTAAAAATATAAACCAAACTCGTTAGAACATATTTTCCTGAAAAAATTCTTGATCCAAGTTTAAATTTTTTTTACCAATTCACAAGTGGGAACACATGTACTTGGTGACCCACTAATGCCAGAAATGGCATCCTGTATAGCGCCCAAGATTATAGCAGTATCAAGTAGCCACCTATGTCTTGTGTTTTGTGATTTGTCCCTCGACAAAGCTCATGATATAGCATCTCTAGTACTATCGAACCCCAACTGTAAGAACGGGCACCTTGCAAATCAGTCAGTAAGGGCAGGTACATCAAGTGGAATTTATTATTATCGGAATCCGGCATAAGTACCCCCTATAAGCTGTAGTATATAGGCCCAAGCAGCTTGTTTCTTCTCCCTCTCGGTCGCATAATTCGATAAAGTTTCAAATTTTACCTTCAACCATGAAAATTTAAACCCGTAAATTTATTGGTACCATCACCGGGAGAGCATCTGAGCAAGTCATAGTATAGCATCGCAAGATTTGCTATGAGGCGTGAACGGGTTTCTGCATCACCGTCCACGGGGAGCCCTAATTGCATTTTGGCAAATGGATCGCCCTTACTGTGTGATCTTTTGCAGTAATTAAAGAATCCATATCAATATCTACACAAACAATTAAAATTTTAATCATCAACTTAACAAATAAACAATATAAAAATAACGACAATTATTTTTTTCGAAGCCCATTTTCGTAATCAACAAAAATCTAATTACTCAAACAAACATAAAATGTTCACTTTTAGATCTTAAAATATACAAATTATTATTTTTAAAAAATACAATAGTCAAACCAATCTTAATATTACTTTCAACACAAATCTATCTTAATACAAAATTCTAACAATTCTAATAATTCCACTAAAATAAACATGTACTACCAAACCTATCTTAATAAACATACACTACAAAATAAAATAAACATATACTACAAAATAATATAAACATACTTACACTACAAAATTGGCATACTAAAACCTAATTATTTTTTAACATTCAAGTGTTTGTAATATAAAAAAAAAATCAAAGAATACAACATACTAATTATAAATAGTACTAACCTTTTAACACAAATAATATGCCTTAATACTAACCTTAATAAACTACTATTAAAGTATAACTAATTATACTAAAAAAAATACAACATACCTTCTCTTCTCTTTTGATTTTCGGTGGGGTTGGGCACCTTCAACATATTTTCCTTTGAATTGAGAAATCTGTGGAGAGTTGGGGACCAAACCAACCCTCTTTTATAATAATCATGAAACTAATGAAACAATAAAATTAATTTTTTTAAACCCGAAAGTAAAAAAAAGAAGAATATATTCAGGTATTGGAACCCGAACTCGTGATTGACGGGTCAGATCGATGGCAAGCCGTCAGGTCGATTCCCTCGAGCTGTCAGGTGGCACTGGCCTGATGGGTCCAGGTTTCAATACCTGAATATATTCCTTTTTTTACATTCAGCTTTAAAAAATTATTTTAAAATATTCGGGTGCTGTCTGATGCATCGGCGGCACCAATAAACATTTTTTTTGTTTTACTAGTATAAAAAATCATGTATTTTTGGGTCTAAAATATTGGTGCCGCCGATTGTTCACCCAAAAAAATTATTATTCTTAAATGTGATGTCATCGGTTGCAAGGGAGAGGGGTGTCATCGATTGGTCAAGCGGCACCGGTTCTACACTATTGAGTTTGCCTAGATTGGTAAATATTAGGGCCCTTATCCTATTTCACTATATATTTTATTTTTTAATATTATTTCGGTAAAAAAACCCCTAAAAGATGTCGAAGTTTTAATTTTTCAAGTTTGTGAGATCTAATCTATTTTTATTGGATTAATATATATTTTTCTTTGAACTTGGCTATTTGTACCTAGTTGATATCTTCTTCTTTTTTTACCTAATTAGTACTTGAATTTGTATTCCATCACACATGTTGGTACCACCGCATTAAGATCTGTTAATTTATGTTGACATGATACTAATAACCAACTGATGGTGACATGTGGTAGTCAAATATAAACAAAAATTATTTAAAAGTATATAAATTAAAAAAATATTTTTTCAGATATTTGGACAACAATTTATCCAAGTTCATTTTAGATTTATTTTAGTAATTTTATATAATTTTAATTTTCTTTATAAAACATCAATTTTAGGTTATTTTATTTTGAAAAATATATAATAAATAATATGTTAATTTATAAAAAATTTGTGAATTTAAAAACCATATAAATATATATAATTGTAAATTTATAAATTTATAGAAATATATAAATATATAAATATATAAAATTAGTAAAAATGTCATCTATAATGAATTTGGAGAAATAGTTGCCCATATACATTTGAACCTAAACAACCACCTACCTATATTTTTAATTTCAAAATAATAATATAAATATATACTACAAGATATTTTAAAAGAAATTAAAATTATTATAAAACACATCGGAATGAATTTAAACAACCATTTGTCCAGTTCATTTTTATGTAAAAAATATATTTTTATTAAATTATATATTTTAAAGATTATTTTATTTATATTTGTTACTTAACATGTTGAGAGGCTGCCACATGTCACTATCAGATTGGCTATTAATACCACGTCAGCACAAACTAATAGTGTTAGTGCGGAGGTATCAACTAGGTCTAGAAAAAAGTAGGCAAAATATATATTAACCCAATTTTATTCATTCTCTAGTATTTGGCATTTAAATATATTTTATTTTAATTATAAATATTTAGACTTGTTAAATATAGAAGGGCATTTGATAGGTTAGAATATTTGTGTGGTCATTTAAATTTTTTAAATCATATAATTATTCTAATATAGTTGTGTATGTCCAAATATACAACTTATTGTTGTTCAGACCCATTTTGACCTAACCCATTACAACCCATAACCCAAACAAAAACAAAACCTACCCAGGCCCAACTAAGCCTAACCCACCAAAACCAAAGCCCAAATCAGCAACCCAATTCAGCCCAATCTACCTAACCCTAGCCAATTTGCAGAAAAAAAAAACAGCAGCCACCCTAGGTGCGCCGCACCTAGGGCCTTCGTCCACCTACCCCCTGCCACCGCCTCTGACCAGCGCTGCACCTGCTTTCTGCCATTGCCCAACTGCACCTTCAAGAAGAGAAACCAACACGCAACAACAAACAGTAGACATAGATAAAAAAAATGTTAAAAATCGACTATAAAAGCCGAAACCAAAGGAATGTAAGGGGGTCGGCCCCTCTTTGACGATTAAAAGAAATAAAAGTGTTTTGAAAATCTTAAAGGTGACTACTACCCTTTTTAGATCTGTTTTTTTGTTCTTTTAAATATCATTTTTGTTTTTAAATACAAACAAATTAAAAATAAGAATAAAGGAGAAGGCTTTTTACCTTACCTGCGCCGCGCCGGAGGTGGAGGAAGGCGAACGGTTTCGCCCTTTTTTCGGGTCTTCGGCCCTTGTTTCACGAGATCCGGCCCCAGATCCGTGCCTAGGAGACACTCGGCTTCGAACTAGGATAAAAAAGATCCGATTTTGAGCCGTTGGCCACCGCACACGGCGGTGCTACGCCGGAGGCCGAGCCGGACGTTAGGCCAGATTTGAGAGAGGGGAGGGAGCCTTCTCTGTTTGTTTTAAAAAAAAAGAAAAGGAAAAAAATGAAAAAAGAAAAAGAAAAAATTGGGCTTAAATAGGGAAAGGAAACGACGCCGTTTTGACCCCAAGATCCGCGCGTCGACCCGATCCGACCCGGAGGGTCCGCGCGTTTTCGTAAAATGGGCTATTTCATAGTGGATCCTTCTATTTTATCGCTTGTTTTCAATTTGGTCCTTCTTCCCTTTGTTCTGCATTTTCTGATTCGGCCCTAAAATTTTGTTTTTTTTTTATTTGATCCTAAATCGACTACTCTACTTATTTCTCCCCATTAAATCAAATATTTTAGTATTATTATACAGTATTATTATTTCTTGTTGATATTATTGTCTTTATTTCATTTGTGTATTCTTTTTTCTTTTTTTATTTTTTATGTCTAAAAGATTATTATATATGTATATGTATCTACGTATAGAAAAATATCATAAGTAGGCCTTACTTCCTTTTTACATTTATGCGTGTATATTATTTCTATATATATTATGATTTACTTACATATTTATATGCCATTTTAACTTTCATATACATACATATGTATATAACTTATTATAAATATCTTTATATCTTATTATGTATATATATCTATATCTCTTTTAAATATTTTCTAGCTTATATATATACATACGTTTTGCTATATATATGTCTAGCTTCATTAAACATTTATATATATACGTCTATAAACTTTTATTTTATTTTATTTATTTCTATATATATATATATATATATATACATACTTACATATATTATTATTTATACTTTATATATACACCTGTATACACATACACACTTGCACATTTATATCTCAAGATTTTAAATATATATATACATATGTTCTTCTTTTTTATTTTTACGTATATACATATATATATATATATCTTTTATATTTTATAGCCTTATTCATTTCTTTACTTATTTATTTATTTCATTTTCATCATTGATTTGAAGGAATGCTTTAATTTTATTTGCTTGTATACATTGCTATTTCAGTATGTTATTGATTTGTATTTTTTTTATTTATCTTATCTTTGATGCTAGTGCTCGTATTATTATTATTTTACTTACATCATTATCATCGTTATTCCATTATACCCATTTTTATTTAGATTTCGAAAAAGAAATTTTAGAAATAAGTAATATTCGGTATTTTGGATCTTCGAGTGAATCGAGCCCTAACGTATTGGGTTCCGACTTTCTTCGTTGAACTTAAATAATCGAGATTACTCTTTTAAAAATTATAAAAAGCTCGTTACCGAGAATTCAATATGTTGTGTCCTAACACATTGGATGTGACACGTTGTTTTTCGAAACGAGAATTTTTCAAAATAAATGTAATATTCAATGTTTAATATTTTGAGAAATTGTGCCCTAACGTATTGGGTTGCGATTTCTTCATTTGATTTAAACAATTGAATATTCTTTTAAACTTTATTACACGAATTTTTTCAAACTCAAGTTAAACGATATCGGGAATTAAAAAAAAGGATCGTGTCCTAACTTACTGGTCGCGATCTCTTTTTTAATCCAAGATAGTTAAATATATTTTAAATAAGCATTTTTCATTCGCGTATCGGGAATTCGAGACATTGTGTCCTAACTTACTGGATATGATTCTCTTTCTCGAATAGCGTGAGATATGCCCCTTTTCATGAAAATTTTCAACGTTTTAATACAAGGATCGTATTTTTAAAATTCTTCAAAGTTCTCAATTTTCGATATTAAGACATTAAGTAGTCAACTAGGTACCAATTTTGGGCGTATCGAGGGTGCTAATTCTTCCTCGTGCGTAACCGACTCCCGAACCCGTTTTTCTGAATTTCGTGGATCAAACTTGTTGTTTTAATAAAATCAAACCGTTTATTAAAAACAACTAATTTTAAGGTGATCCAATCACACCTCATAAAAAAGGATTGGTGGCAACTCCCGTTTCATTTTTCAAAACCCAAGTCAACCCCGTTTTCCATCAAAAAAATGGTGTCAACCATTATTATGTACTTATGCAAGGTTGTTAGAGCCTAACTTCTCTCGTTTTTCATGCTATTAATAATTAAATATTAAGTTTCTCTTGATTACGAGAGATTAGTTGCTAAGCACGGCATTAGTAATTGTAATTAATTTATTCAAACTCATTCACTAAACTTTCATTATGTCAATTTCTCTTTTCATAATTTTAATTTTAGTTTTTTTATTTGAAAATCCTCAAAAGAAAATATCAGTTCTGGTGAATATGACCCCACTCACTGCAATCTATAAATTTTTTTATGGCTTTGAGATCCACCCTTGTCTTTACTGTTGTCATCAATGTCTGCTGTAATCAATGTATCTGTTTTATTTTATAGCATGCTATAATAAGGATGATGAGAATGATAGATTAAGGAAGAAGATGAAGATTTAGAATACTTAAATATTTTTATAATAATTATTTTTGTTAATTTTTATTTAAATTATTTTAGAAAGTAATTTTTTAATTTGGTACAAATATAATTTTATTTTGATTATTTTTTGAAGTTGATTATTTTTAACTTTCATTTAAACTTTAATTTATTATTATATTTGTTTATAATAAAATTAGACTATTTAATCTAAATAGTTTTCACTTTAGGAAAAGAAAATATTATAAAACTAGAAAAAAAGTTAAAAGTAATAAGTCGATTTTGAACAAGATTTATGAAGTTTGATTTGATTATATTTGAATTTATTTTTAATTAGTACAAAATTTATTTGATTTTAAATTAGAAAATATATTCTAAATATAAAATGTTAAAGAAACTAGTTTTTAATATTAAAACTAAAAAATTGAAATTAATGTTTTGACCTTAAATCTAAAATTAATGGTTAATTTGGTAATGTTTAATGGGTGAGTATTTGGTACATTGATAGTGTATTTTTTATTCCACATACAACTTTAAAAATTGGCATGTGTCTCTTTTTAAATTATTTAATTTGTAACGCCCCCAAAAATTTGAATGTTTAATTGTAGAATTTAGTAGTAATTAAATTTCTACATCTGTGGTTATATACTCTGTTTATGTGTTCGAGGTCAGGAGTTTGAGTCATATTTTAAGAAAGTTTTTGCTATTTTATTCTAAACTAATCTCTATCATTGATTTGTTGGCTTAAGTTGACTTCTGTATAAATCTATGATAAGAATGAGCCTGTTGGTTCAATGGTTAAGTATATGTTTCCTTATTGGTCTCGTGTTTGAGTCGTGTTTAACGTGGTATGAAAATATTTTTGCTAATTGTCAGAATTCTGATCGGTAGTTTTAAAACAGGAATTAAACGTTCTTCTTTCCTTCGTCTTTTCATTTTTCTTTCTTTTTCCTTTTTCCTCTTTTTCGCTTTATTCTTCTTCTATTCTTTTATTTTCCTTTTTGCTGTCGGCTTAGTTTCGTACTTCTTATTTGCTACTGTTATCAGGTAAGTTCGTTTTCGTTAATTTTGTAAGTTCGGTTGTTAAATTTCTGAAATCGTCGTTGGTTGTTGACACTATGGCAAAAATTAAGTTTTTGCTTAAACTGTTCGAATCCTTTGTTTACAAGTTTGATTATTGTTCTTTAGGAGAAGGTCTCAAACAAAATGATCCCTCTAACGTCCTAGATTCATGATTGCGGTGGTGTGGAGGTAATTATTTTGCGATTTAGGATTTTCTTGTGTCGAAACGTTTCGACGGGGTTGGTTGTGTGATAATCTTAGTGTTGTTTTGAATTACTGTTTAATTGGTTATGGACTGTTCATTTTAGGTTTCCAGAATCTTCTACGTTGTTCCGGCTTCGAAACTACTTCAGGTGCGTATCGAATATATGAATTTATGATTCTTTTATATATGTTCGTTATTTATCTAAGAATTATTTGTAAATTGCCCGAGATGTCCGGTAATGCCTCGTAACCCTGTTTCGACGACGGTTTGGGGTTAGGGAGTGTTACAAAACCAAGCTCGTGTTTCCAAAAATCATTTGTTAAAACCATTTATTTGGGTAATGTTTTTGTCAACGTTGCGAAAGGAAAGCAAAATTAAATCCAAATCCAAAAGTTAAAACCATACAGTCTAGAGAGTCCCAAAAATTACAAACTCTCAAGAAAACCAGATTTAAAATAAAACAATTGTTACCAAATAAAAACAAATGTGAGTTTTCGTAAACTCAGTGTGTAACCTAACAGAAATAGTCATGCAACATACACAAAATTTCATATACAGTCACATACAAATTCGGACCGAAGTCCATAACAAATACAGATATCAGAACCGATTAAGCAGAACAGATATACAGAATCCTACCCCTATCCTCTACACACCATCTCCGACCATCCCATCACACCATGTGGGGTTAAAAACACTCACCCATCCCAACACACCATATAGTGTCGATGCGACACATGATAGAATAATATGCAGTAAAGCTACCAAAATATAGGCGAAAGGTCACCGTATAGATAACTTCCTCCACATATGTAAATCCCACCCCAAACACATATACAAAATACAAAATTAACAGAATTAACATGCTTAACATGCTCGCATACAGATAACATATATATACTCAAACAGAACAGTCAGACATAATTAATAGTGTCCTACTCAAATCAGACTATCAGAATATCAGATCACATAAATTAGGGTTTGGTTAGCCCTTACCGACCCTACGATAGGCCTACAGTCGATCGGATCGACCCATGCGACCCTAGGGAAAATTTTAGAATTTTGGGTCCACATACCCGTGTGGCCCACACGCCTAGATTGACTTTGCCCGTATGGCCTACATAACCTGGCCCAAAACCCATACTCCTGTGTGGTCCACATGCCCAACATGGCCTAGCCCGTGTGTCCCACACAACCACACTCAGATCGTCACATTGTCGTGTCATATGCACGGCCACACTTTCGTTGAGACACCACCAGCCACATGGTCGGGCACACGCCCGTGTAGTGTCAACAGACCCCATTTTTGGCTTTCACTAAATCTTATTTTCTTGCCTTAGGGGTACACACCTGGTATAATTTTGATATGAAAACAATCTCGAGCCCACCAGAACCTAAAGAAAGCATTTCAATGACCTATTAGCAACCAATTTACGATTTTACAAAACTAAACCGAACAACGTTCATAAACTTACCACCGCAAAAATGACCCACGCAATAAATTAAACCGCTGGAGCGAAAATCACTGCTTCACCATCTTCTCCTACACAAGAGTTTGCAGAAATCAGATTCTCCACAATGTTACGCCATTATGACAAGAAAGAATCAAAAAACTTACCGAAACCGTGCGAAAACAGAAAAAGTGAACAAAAGCGGAGGGAAACGGAAGAAAAAAAACAAAGAAATAGAGGAGAGACAAAAAGATGAAAACGACAGAACCAAAAAGGAAAGGCAGAAACTAACATCAGAAATTTGGAGGAGAGAGAAAAATTGAAAAAAATAAAGATTTTGATACTATCTTAATATCCACTAACAACCACATCCCATAATATCCTCCCTACTAACCACTTTAGTCTTCCAACTCCACCGAACCTCTAACAGGCAACCGGAAACAAAAATATCGCATTTGCGCACGCAAAAATTCAAACACAAAGCCTCTAACATACTAACACCTTACCACTTGAACCAACAAGCTCATTCTGATGTATGTGTACCAGCAATATAACATAAGCCTACTCAATAGGAATAAGACTAGGATAAAAAATAACAAAATTGCCAAAAGTGGGACTTGAACCTAAAACCTCATACACACACCCAGAACACTTAACTACTAAAACAAATACATATTTGTGTCAAATTTCACAAAAACAACAATAAATTAATCAGGGCATTACACAAACATTGACAATAAATTATGTCAAACAATGAATCAATCTTTGGACTAACTTATTGTTCACATAAAGTACCTTATAATTGTCACACATGTATCACCACATATGTCGTTGAAATTCTGCCAAATAAATTAAACTACCACTACACCAAAACAGGCTTTTAGCGGCGTTTTTTAGCGCCACTAAAAACGCCGCTAATGACAGCGTCGCTAACTTTAGCGGCGCTTTTCCCACAAACGCCGCTAAAGACCATGACCTCTAGCGGCGCTTCCCTACAAACGCCACTAAAGACCAAGACCTTTAGCGGCGCTTCCCCACAAACGCCGCTAAAGACCAAGACCTTTAGCGGCGCTTTTTCCCACAAACGTCGCTATAGAATAGACCTTTAGCGACGCTTTTAACACAAACGCCGCTAAAAATATATCTTTTAAAAATATAATTTTTTTTTAAATAATATTTATTTCTATGATAAATACTATATTATGTTTTAAGGATAAATAAAAAAATATTATTTAAATTAAATTTTCTACGAAAATTTTAACTTTAAAACTAAATATAAATATAACAATTAATGAATTTAAATTTAGAATTTAAAATAATAAATTAATAACACAATTAAAATCCAAAAGTTAGACCACTTAAGTAAAAATACAAATTTAGAATCAAAACTAAAATAAATAATACATATGCAAGGTAATAAAATATACAATGCATTTTCTTAATCAAGTAAATCTTGGTAATAAAAGATATAATACATTTACTTAATCAAGGAAATCTTGTAATGAACTCAAAGCAATGAGCCTTAGAGAAAAACTTTTGAGCATGGCTTCGAATTTGAACCGCAAATTTGGCTCCTACATGCTCTGCAAGAAAATAAGAGTAACTTAATCTGTTCAAACCATAGTGAAACATGGCAAAGATACGTAAATCAATTCAACTTTTTAAGATAGTTTTATAATGTTATAGTAAATTAGGTGTCTTATAATGTTATAGTAAATTATTAAAAATACATCTAAAAATATATCTCAACTTTTTAAGATTGTTTGTGGAATAAAAAAAGTACACTACTGATATATCTACTCACTTAAGTCAATATAGGTGGAAAGTATTCATCAATATAAATTTAAAATATTAGAACATATCATGCTTAAATTCCAATTAAACCCTTAAGCCTATATTCTTAAATTCCAATTACCATCAACAATTGCAGAATCTCCTAATTAGCTTCTTTGTAGAATATTTGAACATGATATTCCATAGTCAGAATACATACATCAACAGGTTAAATCAAAGTATTAGAACATATCATGCTTAAAGATAATAATTAGATTTATCTAAAATCAAGCCCGATTTAACTAGTACTAAGTAAACCTATTTCAAGTTTTTTTTTTCTGGGCAGCCCAATTTTTGGAAAAATTTAGAACAAACCTCAGGTAAGCATAAGTGAACGTTATGGGATCCTTTCTGCCATGCAGAAAACATAAAACATTAGTTCAGAGAAGATATATACAATTAAAAATACAATAAATAATAAAACAGAAGAGTAATTTTACTATTGAAGTGTGATGAACTTGAAACTCAAAGCATACAGCACAAATGGTGATGCAAGAAATTCCTAATCAGAGTGTTTTACAAATGTTTTCACTTCTAGAACTTGTTAACACTTTGAGAAATATATAGGTGTTTGATTTACCCAACAGCTCTGCCCATGATGTATTTTTGTTGCAACCAACGATTACTAGATGTGTACAACATTCTGTCATCGTAGAGATTAGCGTCTCCTGATGAATATGTCCAGTCAAAAGATTAAAAAGGTTAGCATACTCAAGCAGTAGCTGTACATATGAAGATATTTAAAGAATGATCAACCACACGCACACACACATATGAAAAAATGAGAAGAACTTGGAATGTATTTAAGACCATTCCACAAGTAAACAAACAAAACTATTTGGAAGTGTCCACTCTCCACTTCATTGGTGGGGAAAGAGATTTTAATAGTCAGAAAATATTTTCAACAAACAAACCACAACTTGTATTTGCTCACATTCAACTAGCTTGATATCAAGGATATGCTACCTTTAGTGAGTATATCAGCTTCTTTGCTATCTCGCTGCTCATGAACCTGACAAAGCATAACCAAACATGCAATGTACTAAATCCAGCATACAGAATAACCAGGCGGGGACCCGTTAATTCAAATAATTTACAGCCATAACACTTATATAAATTTCAGAAAGAAAATGTTCAACCACTAGTACACAGCTCATGAACAAGACTGTTAGAGTTGACCATGGTGTTAACCTTATCAAAACTATTTGTTTCTACTTTCTAGAGATTTTCTACATCAGAACATGAGAACCTTCTGTCACTTGTCGTTCAAGCAGTTCAACATTTGGCAAATTTAAATTTATATGACTATCACAAATCAAAGCTCAAAATTTTTAAATACTTAATTTTAAATACGTGTAAAAAATTGGCTCACTCGTTTGAAACCGGGTTTCATACTCCCAGATAGCACAACCACCACCGGCGACTCGCTCCCAGTAATGCAAATCAATCCTTTCCATATTATCAGTGCCGATGAAATAACCATTCCTTAACGAGATTTAAACTAAAAATTTCAATCATTATCCGATGGAATTTTTTGAAGTATAAAAGGATTTTAAAGAATTAAGAGAAAAGTGGAAACGCACCGAGGCTGATGGCTTGAGAGAGAATTTGTCTAATATGAGTTGATTTCATATTTTCTTCAATCCACCCCATTGGAGATCAATGCTTTTCTTGTCTTAACGATTTACAACACGCTGCAGGCTGCAAAATAAGAATGGAAATGAGAAAAGTAACAAAAATAAGAAACCTGCAAAAGGAAAAAAAAAAAGAAAGAATAATGCGCAAACATAACAAGAATAGTTTAAACATACTCGATTAGTTTGAGACATAAGCTTAATTTGATTAATTCCTCTAAATCGAATTCATTTTCTAGTCCGAGTATATCCAACAATTAGATTCACTTTTAATGCACATACTGAATGCACCTAATAAAAATGATTATATATAAAAAAAACTTACATGAATTATGTACCAAATTGCAAATGTTAGGCAAGAAGCTAAAGCCAACAAGGAGCCTAAGACTTGATCGCCAACAGCAGCATGTTTGGTGCTAGTATGATGGTGTCCACCATGTTTGACTATGTTTATGTTGGTTGACCAAAGATTAAGTTCTTGAATTATTCTGGTATCAAAACCTATACACTAAAAAAAAAACAGATTATATGAGGAATTGTGAAAGTTACCTTTCAAAGATGAAAGCAAGTGGAGTTATACAAGCAGTGGCGAAGATGAATCTGTAAGCAATGAGTGCTCTCATGCTCATTCCCTCAACCACGGCCAATTTATAGAACGCAATCACACCTGCAAAATAAAAATCAATCATCCAAGAAAATAAATACTGGGTCACAGACACCAAAAAGCTTCTGGTTACTCAAAGGGTCTGAGAGTTGCCTTTGGCTTCTGAACCTCTGAAACTGGACTGGAGCAAGCTACCAAGCTCCTCTTCCCCCGAATCACTACTAAATCGCGGAGTAATTGAAGTTCAATCTTTTCGATATTTCTTCTCCTCAGCTGATGGTCGATTGGCCTGACACTTCTCCCGGGTGGGTGACTGCCCTTATCGTGATTTCCTCCTTCTTTCGGGTAAAGGTTAGAGTGATGAAGGGAAGGCTCGAGGTCGAGGTGGAGCACTCACCATTCCCTCTTTTAGTGTTATCAAGTCTTCTGTGGAGGTAGGAAGCCAGCTTCTCCCTTCTTTGACGCTCCGCTTCAACATGATTTAGAGGCTCTTCTCTTCCATTAGTCGGTTTTCTCCCCTGTTTTCGAGGCCTCTTTTCAGGCTCTACGACTCGACTACTATCGGCCTCCTTAACAACGGAAGCTTCAAGATCAGAGTGATCTGAATCCCCGGCACCCCATTTGATTTCACCACACCAAATGAAGGTAAAATTACACCTGAAGTAAACGAAAGCATAGCTTCTTCGTTGCTCCCTCTTGAATTAGGCGACCTCTTCTTGTTCTCCACGGCGAACGGAGAGTTTCCTGTGAACAAATTCTCATTCCCACTTCTCTTACTCTCACCAAAATTCAATATCTCTCCAGATTCAGGTTTCAACAAATGAGAAGATGAATTCCCATTCCTCACACTGCTACTCTCATCAAAGAAGATGAATCGTCTTTGGTGCCTCCATTTTAGGGGGAAATTTGGGGTTTTTTCGTTTTTGGGTTTTAGGGGGGAAATTTGGGAAAAAATCAGCGCCAAATTTTGTAAGTAAAATGAATTTTGTGGCGTTTTTATAAAAAACGCCACTAAAAATAAAATTAAATTTTTACCGTGAAACTTCAAGTTTTGAAAAATTCAATGCGTATTTGCGGCATTTTTATGAAAAACGCCGTTATTGCTTAACTTTTGCGGCGTTTTTCTCATAAACGCCGCTAATGATTGACTTTTTCTTACAATTTTATATTTAATTATTATATAATTCATATCAAATTTAAATAAATAAATTTTGAAAATTTAAGTAATATTTAAAAGAATTAGATAAATTTTAAAATTTTTATATAATTTTTATGTAAGAAAACAAAACAAAAACAAAAATTTTAAAATATGAAAAAAACTTTAAAAACTATATTAATGATAATTTTAATAAATTAAAATTCATATTATCTCTTTTATTGTCAATCATTACATTAATTTGTTACATTAATTAATTTATTTATTTATCAATTTTTCAAAATCTAATATTTAAATATATCAAATGATTTAAACCATTTAATCTAAATTTAGATTAAATATTTTTAAATATAAAACTTTAATTAATTGTATAAAATTTCATCATTTAACAAATCTAAAGTAAACCTTAAATCCTAAACCATTTAATATGTATAAAATTGATCTATTATCTCTTATATAATTTAAACTATAATCATAATTTTAATATATTAAAATTAATATTATCTCTTTACAATTATATAAGAAATTATTTAATATATAAATTAAAAATATCAATTAATCTAAACCCTTAACCCTATCTCCTAAACCCCGAATCATAAAACATAACCCCTAACCCCTCTTTTACAATTATATAAAAACTTAATTAATATATGAATTAAAAAAATACTAATTAATCTAAACCTTAAACCCTAACCCGACCCTAAATCTTTAAACCTTAAATCACTAACTCTTAACCTCTAACCTTTAACCCCTAACCCCTAACTACTAACCCCTAAATCTTATTTAATATATAAATTAAAAAACACTAATTAATCTAGACCCTAAACCCTAACCCAAATCCTTAACCCCTAACCCCTACACCTTATTCAATATAAATTAGAACACACTAATTAATCTAAACCCTAAACCCTAACCTGACACTAAATTCATAAACCTTAAAACACTAACTCTTAATCTCTAACCCCTAACCCCTAAATTACAACCCTTAAACCAGAATTCCTAATCCATAATCCCTAATTCCATAATCTATAAACCTTAAAATTATAACTCCTAAACCGGCCTTAAATCCTAAATTAACCATATACCCTAAACCATATATATTAAACCCTAAACTATAATGTTAATTAATTAAATATTTTAAAATTAATATTATTGTATCTTTTACAATTTAAGTTTTATGATATTTTATTTTACTCATAATTTAATATATTTTTCTAGTAAAGTAGTTTAAATAAACTGTGATTGAAAATAATAATAAATAGTTAGGAGTTAGGACTTCTCTTTAATAAAAAATTTTGTATTAAAAATATTATTTGTTATCATTTAAATGTAAATTTGACCAATATATAATAAATACAACGAAACATCTATTTTTTTAACTTATAATAAAAAAATATAATTGAAACATTACTTGAGAATATATCAAAGAATGAGATAATTGAGAATATATCAAAAGCGGGCATTAGCGGCGCTTTTCAAAAACGCCGCTAAAGGCCCAATCATTAGCGGCGCTTTTTAAAAAACGCCGCTAAAGGCCCGAGCATTAGCTGCGCTGATTCAAAAACGCCACTAAAGGCCCGAGCATTAGCTGCGCTTCTTCACAAACGCCGCTAAAGGCCCGAGAATTAGCGGCGCTTTTTCAAAAACACCGCTAAAGGCCCCAAAAACTCAGAAAACGACGTCGTTCGGCTTAGGTTTTTTGCGGCGCTTTTTGGAAAACGCCGGTAATGCTTATTTTTAGCGGCATTTTCCAAAAAGCGCCGCTAATGCTCGACCTTTAGTGGCGTTTTTATAAAAGCGCCGCTAATGCTTGATTTTTAGTGGCGTTTTTTATCCAAACTGATAATAAAAACCCAAAGCAAAAATCTAAATTTATTTGTTTCAAAAATCCAAACTGATAATACTTTGATGGTATTTTGTTTTGACTAATTTATTTAAAATAATAGACAACCTTAATTAAAACCCAAAGCAAAAATCTAAATTTATTTGTTTCAAAATATTTCTTTTAATTTCATCTTTGGACAAAAATAGTAACTTGTAAGTGATATATAATTGTAGTAATTAAAAGCGATAATAAAAACATGTCGAAAAATAAATCTTCCTTTGGGCGATTTATTACTTACATGTACATGTAAACTGAATAATTGTCACATGCTTATTACCATAATTGCACATGTAATATTATTAACCTTCCTTTGGGTCGATCAATATTAACATACAATCTTTTATATTTTAAAACAAAATAATTTACACAAAAAGATCACTTTGGCAACTTATTGCTTGGGTAAAGTTATTTTTAAAATATATACACATTTCAATATTCAAATTGAAAGTTTTCATAAGAGTCAAAGGTTAAAATTGAAATTTCTAATTCAAAATAAGATTTATCCAAATGGCTTAATTGTTTTTTAAAGAAAATGTTTAAACATGGAATCACCAATAAAACATGATTGCACATATATACATAATTGGCTATATATGTAAATATTAACAACCACTTCATGTATATTAATAACATAAATCCATAAGCCATACTCTGAAAAAAGCTTAGCAATCACCTACCACTTCACTTCAGTTAATCAGAGACCATACTCAAAATTATATCAACCACGTTCTAAAGAAAATCAATTTAGCGAAGAATTCACACTAATCAAAAGTCATAACATGAATAAAATCTTGCGCATAACTACTAAAGTGTCCCCAGAACAATATATCTAACACCATAAAACCGTAAAACAAGCCAATTATCTCAACCTATAAAACAATTTCTTATATATTTATTTAATAAAGTCTAATTGCCATAACTTAGATCGAATATACTATCACAAATGAATCAATTTTAATAAACAATCAAAATCATAAATCAATCCAAAAAGAAACAGGTAGAAGATTGTAACTCTCAAAAATAAAATTTATTCTAAGTAAATAAATTATCACTACTTTCTAGCAGAATAACGATTACTCATGAAGTGTGTATTTTAGGTCGACCGATATCATCTATTTATAGAAAGAGATATAAAAATCCTGATGGAACAAACTCTTGACAATTAATATTTATTTAATTGAAAATACACTCCTACTCCAACTAGGGTAGGAGGGGTGACACACCCTAATAAATATTACTAGGGTTGTCACGCCTCAATGTTTACGAGGGGTATTTGGGCCTCTCATGTATTTGATTCAATTATATGTGCTTTTTAACTAGATTAATTTATTAATTAAATAATTTTCTCAACTCAATTCTAATTATGTTCAAATCATAACAACTTTACCGTAAAAGAATTCATAAAGAAATATATTTAATTTCATTATTCAATGATTCACAATGACCAATTAGTTTTTTCATTTTCGAACTTCAATTATTTAATTATAATTAATTCAAAAATAATTCAAAAAATCTTAAATTAATTCTCAAGTCATTTTTGTACTTAATGAGAACACGCATTCATTTGTAAATGTGATCCATTTCTCTTACTTTATCATTTTCATTCATTTATGTTCATTTCTATCCATTTAATTTTACATGTAATTCATTTCGATTTCAACGAGCTAGCAGAGGGATCAATTAGACATATATAATTATAGTTCAAATAATTTATAATTAAGTTCTAACTTTTCACCTATTAATTATAAATTTATTTAGTTACAAAGTTATTATAAACTTATTTAGTTACGAAATCATTCCATTATAGTATTGTGCCTAAGCTCTCCTTAGTTATATTACATTATGAAAGTTATTCAATAAGTGCTCCTCTAATGACCTCATAACTGTGTTACCCTCATAGGATATCCTTAATCTCTTTGGATTAAATTCGTTCTCTCAATATGATTATATTTTATCACATGGTAACCATTACATCTTCCTTTATGAAAAGTCAATTACTATCAAATAGTAATCAAGTCATCTATCACAATGACATATGACCCGTAGATATCATTTACCCTTTAGTTGGGCTATGAACTCCACTATCGTGGAATGATGCTACATATTGCAAAAGTCGTATACCCAATGCACCAAGTTTTGGTTCTTTATTTATTTGAACTCAAGCTTTTACTTACACCAAAGTATATGAGTCATGCATAGATAGTCCATCATCCACTCAAGATTAAGATATGTCACACTATAAATGCATAAGTGAGTAAATTCATAAACGGATTTAGGATATATTTTACTTGGGTCATGTCTAATATACTGTACTATCAGTCCAGTCAGTAACATCTATATCTTTTGGGAGTTATCCACTCCGATGTTCAAGACAAAACATATCTCCAATCGGACTTGATAGACAACATATTAGTCTTTCAATCGATTTGCTTGTTTTCGATATTTACTAATACAAGCCGTTTTTCTGTATTATAATCTGACCACGTAACATCACCTAGTATTAGTTAAACATTAGATAATTAGTGAGCGAGTATTTGTTTCCATTTTACTTCACGTGCAAAAACCGTTGAGGACAATTTGTAAGAAATATTAATGTAATTAATGGATATTTTATTAAATCAATTTTTTTTAAAAATACAAGTGAATAAAGACGAATATATTACACTTAAGACACTAGATTAAAAAAAAAAGAGCCCTAAGGCTTCCCAAAATGGACACCAATCCATTTTTTTCATTTCCTCTTTTGACATGAGAACATTACGAATAAATTTCAATTATAATCCCTATACGTTTTAGATTATAAGAATGATTAAATTTTAATTTGATCCCTATATTTTGCTTAAATTTGAGACTTAATCTATATATTTTAATTTTGAAATAATTTGATATCTCAACTTTTATAATGTCATTAATTAGTTTAAATATTTTATTCTAATTAAAATGATGATTTGAATTTTAAGAATTGTTAGCACCATTAAAATTATTTAATAAATTCAGGTTCATTACAATATTATTTTTTGTTATGTGGATAACAAGTTTTTTTTCTTTTCAAAATGCTAGACCAACACAAAAGAATTTTAATAATGTTAACAAACGGACCTAAATTTTTAAATTTTAAAAGCAGAGACTAAATTCTTAAAAATAAAAATATAAAGATTAAATTTCAAAAGTAATACTCAATTATTGCCCGGGGCCCAAAACTGTTTACAGCCCACATTTGGCTGAATACAAACCAAATACATGAGGCCCAATAAAGCCCAAACCAATAACACTATACAGCCCGAATTTTTCAAGGTCACAGAAACCCTAAGAGGCTGATGGTTTCGGGGCCGCAACTACCCACGTTCAGCAAACCGTTCATCGAGCCACGTCTTTGCTCACACGTTCGGCAGTTTCCATAAGGCCCGTTTCAACGTTCGTTCCACCTGCAAAAAAACCACGAATCACATCACAACAGGCAAGGGATAGAAGTTAATTAATGGTTATTAGTTTTGGGTATAAGAGGCCGATTGTAAACCGATTTTGGGGTTAGCAAAAATTCTGTAAAGAAAAATTAGAAAGAAAATACAGAGGAGAAAGAAACAGAAAAGCAAAAGTTTTGAAGGTGAATTTGGATTTTCGTTTACTCTTTTACTCTTTTCTTATTTTATGTTTTCGGGGTTGCTTTTCTTTTTAATAAATGAAGTAGCAAAAGGAAAGAGGAAGGATGTGCTTACCAGCAAGGAAGAAATCTGTTGCCGAATCGGAGACAGAGATGCCAGAGGATGCGGCGGCTTTGGGTGGTGGCTTGGGATAAAGAAAACCCTAGCAGAGCATTACTCCCCTTTTCTTTTATTTTGTTCTAAAGCAGAAAAAAAGAATTTAAAAAAAAAAAACAAAGCAGATTTTTTTATATACTGAAATCAAAACGGTGCCGTATTAGTGACCTGTGCGACCCGACCCATAAACCCGTTTGAATCCGCGCATTTCTTCTAAAGGGACTATTTGCGCAATTAGTCCTCATGTTTTTATGGTGTTTTTCAATTATTTTTTTATTTTTTTATTTATTTCTTTCAAATTTTACTGCACATTTTATGTCTGTTTCAATCTAACCCGTGTTGTTGCGCAGCGTTTTGGAGGGAATGGATTAATTTCCCTTTTGGTCCCATACTGTTTATTGTGTGTTCTATTTAATCCATCGGTGTTTTATTTGTTTCAGATTTACCCCGAATTTCTGTTTTAAGTTTAATTTAGTCCTTTTGATTATTTTTCACTATTATTATATTATTAATTATTGTTATTATAATTATAATTATATTATATATTATTATTACACCTATAGGTACACGCATATATGTTAATATATGTATGTATTTATATATATTTAAACATTTTTAAAAAAATACATATGCATATTTTTATATATTTTATTATTATTTTATTTTCATAGTTTCTATATACATATATGTACACGTACATATATTTATATTTTATAATATTTTATAGTTTTATAATCCAAATATATTATTTTTATATAATGTATATGTATATACGCTATTCGACACTTTTATAAATATTTTTTAATCTTTTTATATGTACATATATGTTCATATTTTTATAATTACTAGTATATTATGCTTACATTTTATTTTTATGTAAACTTTATATATATTTTTGATTTTTGATTTTATTATTTTGTATACATATATGTACATGCATCAACATCTTATCATACTTTTAAAGAAAAATATATTTTGATTTTGGTCAAAATACTTAAATCATCATTTTTTTAAAAAAATTTAAATATTTGGCAATCATGATTCTCGAGAAAGATCGTGTCCTAACTTACTGGATCGTGATCATTTTTCGATGAATTTAGAAAGCTAAGTATTTATTTTACAATAAATTCACAATTTTCAAATAAAACCTTATTCTCGGGAATTCAAAATGTCGGGTTCAACTTACTGGTCGTGACATTTCGTTATCTCGAAATAAGAATTTCTAAAACAAAAAGCAATATTCGGTATTTTGAAGATATAAAATATTGTGCCCTAACTTACTGTGTGTGGTGTTTTATTTCTTTGAAATGAGAATGTTTTATCATTTTAGATTCATTCACGGGTTAAAAATTTCTATTTAAAATCTTTTCAAATTTTCGACATCAAGACATAAAATAATCAAATTTGGTACCGATTTTTGGGCCACGAGGTGCTAACCCTTCCTCGTATGTGAATCGACTCGAACCTGCTTTTCTCAAATTTTGCGACGAAATTGTTTTTTTGGTGAGCCGATCACACCTTAATAAAGGATCGGTGGCGACTTCAATTTTTGTTTTTAAAGTCGATAACTTATTTTTGTTTTCAAAAAAAATGGTTTCGACATCAAATATACGAAACTTTGAACAAATTGTAACCTTTAAATTTTTACATTATAATTTAATCAAGAAATAAATAATTATACCAACGTGAAGCATAGTTGGAAACTATACTAATTTTGAATAGCTTTTAGTTTTTTAATAATTTTTAATATTTCCTAATGATGTCATGTTAATGTATTAATCTAAGTATTTGTTACTGGTAGGGCCTAGTTTAGTATTATTTTTCAAATATATTTTTGAGTAAAAATATTTTGAGCAAAAATTAAAAGTTTTGCTTTTATTTTTGACTAAAAAGTATTTTGTAAAGCATTTGCTTTTGAAAAGCCTAAAAATATTTTGTTTAACAATGTTTTATTATGAAAATATTTTTATTTTAAAAATGCTTCTTAGAAACAATACTAAATTGACCCTAATTTAATTAAAAATAATTTAAGAACTTAATTAATTTAATTTAATTTTAATAATTAAAATTCGAAACCTGAACCTATACTCAATAACCACAAACCAAATTAAATTTTTAAACCAAACCCTAAAAGCTTACTAACACTAATTTAATCTTACCCGGTATAAATTATTGAAAGAAAAATCTTACCTGGTTTAAATAAAATTACGAAACTATCACTAGACTTTGATGAATTTTCTTTTTACTATTAAATTAAAAAAACTTATATTTTCGTCATTAAAATTATTCACTTATAACATTTTGATCACTCGTGTTAATGCCCTTACAACGTGAAGAAAAAGTGAGACAGCTTATTAATTTAAGGATCAATATTCAATTTGATTCTTAAACTATAGTTAAAATATTCATTTTGATACTTTAGCAACATTTTTAACCATAATTCTGAAAAATATTAAAAAATTTAAAGATTAAAAATTCTGAAATTTCATTATTTAATTTTTAAATTTATAAAATATTTTTTAAAATTATAATTATGTATAAAAAATAAAAAATTCATACTTTTAGAACAAAAATTTGATCAAATTATAATTATGTGAAATGAAGAACAAAAACAAACCTTCTCCGGTCTAAAATCCCACCAAAATCTTGATAAAATTCACCACTTAAAAGGAAACCAAATCCACCTCGGAACTAGCGGCTTGCTCTGCAATGCTTAAGAGCTTCATACCTTCTTTCCAGCACTCGGCACCTCTTTATAGAAGCCAAGCATATTCATTGATAAGCTCAACAGGGAGAAAAGCATCTAATACCCCCTAACCCCAAACCGTCGCCGGAATAGGGTTACGAGGCATTACTGGACATTTCGGATAATTTACAAATAATTCGTAAAAAAATAACAAACATATATAAAATAATCATAAATTCATATAAATATATACCAATTGGCTTCATTTTTTTTTTAAATTCAATATAACCTCTTTATAATTATTGAACTTTCCTTGCAAATTTCAAATCGCAACCAAACCAATTCCAATATTTTAACCAATACATTTATATACTCAAATATACTTAAATCATACTTGACATATTGACTTAACAACTTAATTAATGAAAACCCTATTATCATTTCTAATTAGTTCATCAACTATTCAAGCCATTCCAATTCAATACCAATGCCATAAACAATTTCTAGCATTTTACTAATTTAATCGTCAAAACACCAAATATCTTTCTTTACAACAAAATTATATAACATACTAAAATAACCATTATAATCCCTATGTACATGCCACTTTCACTTAAAGGAAGAAAACATCACCAAAATCTTTATCTTTGAGTCGGGATTGTCACGGATCTTGAACCGAGACTCTGACTCCTTTTTAACCTGCGCACGGAAACAATCGTACGCTGAGTATTTTATACTCAATAGTATTACCATAATTCAAATTATAATAGCAATAAAGAAATAGAATTACCAAGCATGTAACTATCCATTTTCTTATTTATCAATTAATTCTTAAACTTTCATCAATTAACAATAACAATAAAATTTATAACTATTCTTCAATTTCAATCACTTATCACATGTAACAATTTCAATCACTACTTGAACATTAAGTTCATGCCTTTTGTTTTCAATCTCGATTTCAATCCACAATTTTAAATTTTCTCATATTCAATACTACAATCGATCAAATTCATTTGATTTTCTCATTTCAATTATTCACACTATTAACAATCTGGACTTTGACGGATACACGGATTCCAACCCAAACACATTAGTATGGCACATTGTGCCTAAAACGGTACATAGTATCTAATCAGTATACGACACATAAGTGCCTGAAACGACACACGAGGTGCCTGATACGACACATAAAGTGCTTGAGATACGACACATAAAGTGCCTGATCGACAAAGCCGATAAATCCCGTACTCTTCCAAATCCTATGCATGCCAATTATATCTGACTCAGTCCGACTAGTTAATAGGGTATTTCAATTTCACAATCCAATTTTCACCTTTATTTCAAGAATTCATTTTCAATATCAATTATACTTTTTCATTCACTAATCAAAACACAATTCAATACCAACACATACTTTTCAAATTCACATTTCAATTAAATTTTACTTTTCCATTTTCAAGTCAAATTCATTTCAATTCCACACATATATCCATTATTCAATTGAATTTCTTTCAACTTAATAATAATACTTACCTTATATTTCACTTACCTTATTATTTGCTTACCATACACATAATTTAAATTTAACATTAAAATAATAAATAATTTGAATTATAGTAATACAAACCCGAATTTTGCAGTTACTCCTCGACGACCTTCTCCTTCCCTTTTTATGCCGATACCTCGAATTCTTTATTAGCTACGAAAATTAAATAATTAAATAATTAATTGCAGCACAAATTTTACAATAATAATAAAATTTCTATCCAATTTTATACTTTAATTCCAATTTAATTCTAACTAGATTTATCTACTTTTCTAATTTAATTAACACTCTATTTCTATTCAAATTTTATCTAAACTCAAATTTAACTACTAAAATTTCAACATATTTCACTAATTTCAAATTTTCCTCAATTTAGTCCCTACAACATAAAACTTAGAGCTTACTTCACAATTTAATCCTTTTATCAATTCTAACTAGAAATTCTATCATTTAAATCCCTAATTCATTTTTTTGTTCAACATGAATCATATTAAAAATCTAAGAACTTACAAAATTTTAGCTTAAATTCAACAAAACTTTGTTCTAAGAATTCTAAAACATCAAAATTAAAAGAAAAGGACTTGATTGACTTACCAAATTAAAGCTTAAATCCTTAAACCCTAATTTTCCCTTTTCGTTTCTTTCTTTCTTTTCCTTCCCTGTTTCGAATGGTCTTTGTTTCTTTTCTTCTTTTATTTCTTTTATTCTTTTATTTTATTTCTTTTATGTATTAGTTAATAATAATAGCAAATATAATAATAATAATAATAATAATAATAATAATAATAATATAATAATAATAATATTTAATTCACAAATATCTTTTACTTAAATCATAAGAAAATATTTTATTTTATTACAAATGTGTTTTATATATTTTACACATTTATTATTTTATCACCATAGAATTGTCTTCATCTTATTTATTTCCTATAATATAATATCTTAATTTTAATTAATATAATTTATAATATTTTAATTAAATAATATTTTATAATATAAATCAAGAAAAATCTAAGATTTTTCTATTGCCGCCTAATCTTAAGCCATTGGCTTATTTACCTATTAGGTCCCCATTTCTTCCTTCTAATCTACAATTAAACTTTTAACCTTTATTCACTTTAGTCTCTTCTTTCTAATTACTCTAAATTAGGATAAATTTACTTAATTAAAACATAATTAGACACACCACTAGACTCATAAATATTTCTAATAATTATCTACAGGTTCAATTTTCTAAGACGGAGGCCCGATACTACTCTTTTTCCGATGCCCGTGAATTTTGGGTCATTACAAAACATGGACTTCGGTTCTTTCTAGGCTTAATGATAAATTTAGTTACTAACGTATACATGTTTTGTCAAAATAACCTTAATTGTATTTTTGAACTTTTTTACCATCAACCTTTATCCTTTTTCAAATTGTTTTTTAATAGATTTGATGAAAGTACCATTAAAAAGTTAACGGGATGATGTGAAATTTAATATGTGGAACATTTTAATGATATATAAGCTATCTTGAAAAAGTTAACGGGATAATGTGGAATTTCATATGTGGAACATTTTAATGAGATGTAATCTATTACTTAGGTAACCTAATAAAATAAATACATGTGGGAAAAATAAAATAAATAAATAAGTCATGAAGTTAAAAAAATAACTCTTAATTTAAAGATAATAAACGTAATTATCTAAAAAGTTTAAAAATGAATGCACACATTTAATATTTTTAGTATACTCATTAAAAATATTCCATATATGAAATTTCACATTATCCCTCATTAAATCTGTTAAAAAAAGCAATTTGAAAAAAAAAAGTTGATGGCTAAAAAAGGCTCAAAAATACAATTAGGGCCATTTTGACAAAACATATAAATGCTAGTGGCCAAATTTGTCATTAAACCTTCTTTTTAAAGCATAAAGGATTAACCTACATTGACAGGAGTTGATGGAAAACCTTTAAGAGAATAGGGGTGGGGGAGTCCTCCTCAACCGCCTCCACCAATGCCCATTTCATCAAATCCTTAGGACTCTCCTGGAAGAAGGCAATGGCCACAACAAGCAGAAAATTCAAAAGAAACCCATTCATGGATTTTGAATTACAAGAAAAAAGGACCATACCTTGAGTAAATGCCAAACAACTCCAAGAACTGCATAATTATAATTTAAAAATATATATAATTTTTAGATTTTTTTACATAATTATAATTTTAAAAAATATTTTTATAAATTCAAAAAATAAATATTAAATTTTCAAAAAATTATTTTTTTATATTCTTAGAAATTTTAAATACAATTTTCAGAATTTTCGTTAAAAATGTTGTAAAAGTACCAAACTAAATGTTTTAGCTATAATTCAGGGATCAAATTAGAAATTAATATTTGAATTAATGTGCCACTCCACTTGTCCGTTAACTGCAATTATCGGACGAGTGACCAAAACGTTCGAAGTCGAAAACTTTAGTGACGAAAATGGAACTTATCATAGTTCAGTGGCAAAAAGTAAAATTTCACCAAAGTTCAGTGACATTTTTGTAGTTTACCAAAAATAATCTTACCTCACGGGACTGGAATTATGAAATTTACATTCATGGACTAACGTAATCATTTTAGGCTTCACCAACTGAAGGGCAATCTAGTCTACATAAAAAAAAAAAAAAGCAGGAATATTCTCTCGACTTTCACTTCATTTTGTTTTTAACTTGTATTTTCAGTTGAGTTCAGTCACAAGCCCAAAAAATCGAAGACAAAGAAACACAGAGCAGAGAGAGAGATTCAGGGTGAAAATGGCCTGGTGTAGTTTAAGGTCTATTCACGTTCCAACCGTCGATGTCGGATTACTACGCACTCGCTCCCCGTTAGCCGCTGTCGGTGGAGTCGTTGCCGGCTCTTCATTTTTGCGATCTTCCTCCAGAAATGGCTCTCCTTTTGCTTGCTTAAGCCTATCCACTTCTCCTGGTAATAAAAGAAAGACGATCAGTAAGCTAATGGGTTTCTTTTTACTGCTTGATTTTAGGTTTCCTTTGATGGGTTGCTTTAGAAAAATGGGTGAATTTGTTTGGCTTTGGATTTTAGTTTTAAGTCAGTCTTAAAAGCGTTACTTTCAATCAAGTGAATGTGAAAGGGAAAGAACATGGTCATGAAACATCTTGGCTTGGATTTATGATGGTTAATTAATAGTTATTTTGTTCGTCGTTTATGTAAGAGAAATTTGGGGAATTTATATTTGATTTATTACAATTTTATGACCTTCACTATGCTTGGAAGTCAAATATTTAGTAGCCCAAGGATGGGGAACGATGGTGAAGGGTTTGCAGATGCTATGATTCGATTCTATACCCAATGAAGAGTTGGATGTTAGTGTTATTTGGAGGTTCCTTATTTTCATATCCATTTCTAGATATGTGTCAAACAATGAAGAGTTGGAGCAACATAGGTTTCGTTTGATGCATCTAAGGTTTGTGATTATGTCTTGATTGTAGGGATTAAGGAGGCTGTGGCAACTGACAAAGCTCCAGCAGCATTGGGACCATATTCTCAGGCCATCAAGGCCAATAATCTTCTCTTTGTCTCCGGTGTTCTCGGTCTTATTCCAGAGGTTTGTGATGTCTTCACTGAACTTTCTTTACATGTCAAGGTTTTATTCTTGGGTTATGTTACCCGGACTCATAATAAATGTTGGATACTGATGTGTCTAACACATTTAGACACCTATTTGGAGAATCATACCCTCATATCCATGTTCTAATATGTATTGGAATTGGGAGTTTTAGGGAAAATGAAAAGTTTGGGTAACATAGGTCCTAGATGTCAGTTATATGCCCATGGTACTGATCATGTGTGTTGATTTTTTATTCTAGACTGGAAAGTTCATCTCAGACAGTGTAGAGGATCAAACCGAGCAGGTAATGTACTAATATGCGGACTAATGATTCTGTCAATGTGCTGCTTCATGTTCTGGAATTTCATAGCTGAAGACATGGTGGTAATTGAAGTTTTCTATGCAAATCTGTAGGTACTGAAAAATATGGGAGAAATACTGAAAGCTAGTGGTGCTGACTATTCCTCTGTGGTTAAGACGACAATTATGTAATTCTTTTTTAATTTCCTCTTATGTTTTTGTTTCTTATGATGATAAGGGTTGATTATCTGATATGAATGGGATCTTTATTATTTCTTGGGTTTTCTTGATGCAGGCTAGCTGACTTGAAAGACTTCAAGAAAGTAAATGAGATCTATGCTAAATGTGAGTATAATAGTCTGTTTTAAGTTCAAAACATTGCTTTGTATATGGCTTTGCGAGTTTGTCTTAAACCCCATAATCATAGACAAAACTGATGAAAGAAAGCAGGGTCATCGTTATATAGCTTGCTATTCAAATTTTAGTTAATAAAGTGCAGTAGACTTAACCCGTGAATTCTCACATGGTACAGCTGGCTTTACAATCAACCAGCTTGTTCTAGGCCATGCGTGTTAATCTGAGCATTGCATCGAAATAAAATACAAGAGTTATGTGTGGAGTGTACTTGTTGATCGATGAATCCTCTTGTAGAAAGTCATGGCTTATAAAAAATGTTGATTAAAAGATTTCCATACTAGCAATCATTGTAGAAACTACATTTTAATTCAATCACTAAAAATGGTTTGTGTTGCAGACTTTCCTTCACCAGCACCGGCACGTTCGACATATCAGGTAGCTGCATTGCCATTGGATGCCAAGATTGAAATTGAATGCATTGCGGCACTCAAGGCATGATGACAGGGGAGTTTGAAGTTACAAGGTAGGAAACTAAGCTCTTAAAGAGTTTATGTCTCATTTGCAGTTATTAATCCCTTTGTTGCGTACCAGGTACAGTTGGTAAACTTAGAATGTGATGTTTGAACTGAATAATGTTTCGAGACAAGAATCTACGGTTGTCATGAGTTTTATGTCTATGCTTCTTGCTTAAGCAGAGCTGCGAATGGCTGGTTTTTTTTTTTTTTTTTGAGTTAGGAGATTAGAGTTACCATTTATAAATTGTGACCTTTAGGGTGAGCAAAACTCGGTTAAAAAAATTTGCGAAAATGAGTTGAGTGAATTCGGTTACTTTTGAAGTCAGTTGAAAGGAGTCGGTTTGAATTCACTGATCTTATTTAAACTACCACATTCTTATAGAAACAACGAATTTTAACATGTATTTAAAGATAACATGGCGAAATTTATGATTTGAAATTAATTGATAAAATAAAAATTAGATTAATTGAACACATAAATACATTAGATTAAAAATATTAAATGAATATATCGATCTTAAGTTAGTGTGTGACGTCAACTCAATTAACAATATTATTAACACTAAAAGTAATGCCTATGGAAATTATGTATTTAGAACATATGAATGCCTTTACCTTTGTAAATAAAATATGAGAAATATTGAAATGTCAAATTTCAAATTAACATTAACACATGCAATATGTTTGAAATTATAATAAATTTAATTTAAATAGGTAAATGTATTTTAATTATTTATTAAATCATTGTCATTTTTCTTGAATTGTTATGAGTAGATTTGTGACCAAGGTAGTTAGTATCGCACGGTAAACGCATCTTTTCTTACCAAAATTGGTACATACCTGTATGATTTATTTTGTTGTATCGTTTTAAATTTATCAATATTTTTAAAAATTATTTAATACATGTATATAAATATATTTACAAATATCAAATTAATTAAAATAAATAATTGAAATATAAAATATTTATCAATTATATAAAATACTCATTAATAAACTCAACAAATAAAATCTATCATTCAAATAAATCCAAAATTAATAATAAAATCCATCATTCAATATGCAATTTTAATGATTTAATTCCTTTCTTTTTTTTATAAAAGTTTTATAAAAGAAGTTGAAAGGTAAACGAATATTTTTCTTTGATAATCGGTGAGTGAATTTTTGTTAATTATATTTTATATTTTAAATGTGAAAGTATGTGCCAAAAAAACACTTTCTTAAACATTACATTCCGATGTAGCCTTTTTTGATTAGTCACGTTTCAATTAAGTCTTTAGCATAATAGTAAGCAATTAAAAATTTTATATTTTTAATATTATTCATGTACCGAACGGTGCGCTATGTTTCGGCCAGTGTGACTAAAATTGACTGGAACAAGCTAGTGTGGTCGATATGGATCTGAATTTTCACTGGTGCAGAAAAGGGTGTTGGGTGTTTTGGTTTAGCACTAGAACGTGTGCACCGGTTGGTATGATTGGAATCAGTGAGGAATCGACCACCATGCTTGTGACACAAACTCAATTGACAACATTATCAATAAGATTATAGCATACCCACGATGTGGGTGAAAATAATTATATAATATATTTATTAAGAATTTACATAAAAACTATATGTTACTTTAGTTGAAATGACAAATTGGGAGAGATTATATTTGATATTTTGGGTTCAAATCTTATCATAAGCACAAGTTTTTTTATTATAGATTTTATATAAAAGACAAAAATACTTTAAATTAATATTTATTGCTTTGTTAAAATAGAGGCATTTTGCAATTTAATAAGCGAGTTCGGTCTTGTTATGGGTGACACCAATTTAGTCAAAATATTTATATATAGTATGTATATTCCATTGGTGAGGTAATAAAGTATGCATAATACAATTAAAATGTAAATATTATATTAAAATAAATTTTAGTTTAACGGTAAAATTAATGTTTTATTGATATAAATGGCCATGTTCAAATTCAATCATATGCAAGTGTCACATTCCAAAAATGGGGTTAGAAGAATTGAGTTTGTAGTTGATTGATTGATTGAATTTAAGTTTGAATACTCATAATTGTGAGACGAACTTAAAATGACCAAGTGGTAATGTATGAGCCTATAATGCACTTAGAAATGTATGAGATGCAAATTTGACTTGTTGAGTAATATGAATTGTGACTTTAGGTTTGCATGCTAGTATAGCTAAATGGTTAGAGTGTTAAAGTATGTTTTAGTTTAATTGAGCATGATTTGTATGATCTATGTATGTTATATTATATGTTAAAATAGGAAAGTTGGAAAGAAAACACAAAATAGTATGTGTGGATAGGTGATAATGTGTCATATGTAGGTTTTAGGCATGTTTTGTTATCTTTGCAATTGAGCCATGATTTTTATGCTATGAACTTGGAGTCCTTAAATGCTATGAAATGACTTGAAAATTTGCATGATTAACTCTTATATGGATAATTCCATCACTTTACTCTCGATTTTACAAAAATGATTTACTAAATTTTTACTAAAATTATGATTTAGTCCTTAAACTTTGCTTTAAAAATTAAATAAGTTTTACTTATCAGTTCTGGTATTTTTCTTCAATTATTGTCCTTATTAAATTATTTTATACTGTACATATGATTTAATTGTTGAATTACAAATGTTACTTTTGTCGTATGTTAAATAACGATTTTACCTCTGATGTTGGTCTGATCAAGAGTAGCGCTGCAAAAAACATGTTTTTTTAAGACTTGTATGTTTACCTTGAACTATATGATTGATGAATATGCATGTATGTAAATTTGTGTGGTGTGATTGGTGGTTGTACGAAGGTCACGTAAGTGACTAATGTAACGCTCTAGATTCGGGTCGGTCTGTCCTGACCAGGTTTGGGCACCACATTTGGTCAGGTTTGTGAAAACGAGAGTGGTCACGCCTTAATTTATAAAGGTTATCTTTGTGCGTTTGAAAATAAATGAGTTACTGGTCTAATGGTTAAGTGTTAGTGAATTTGTCTTGGAAATCTAAGATCGAATCCTTCCCTCACATCAGTTTTATTTTGTGCAATTTTGCTGCAAACCCTAGCAAGTGTCACGCCTCATTTTAAGAATAAATTTTGTAAGAGTTTAAAAAAATTTGAGTATTTGACCTAGTGGTTAAGTAGTGTAACTATCTCTAGAGATCTTAGGTTTGAGCTCTCTTCCTCCTATTTTATTATTTTCGACAACCTAGGGTAAAGTCACACCCCGAAATATATATATATACGGTCAAGAATCTAAATTAAACAAGAAATGAGCTTAAGGCTCAATGGTTAAGAGTTAGAGCATCTATCCTAAGGTCTCAAGTTTGAGCCCTCCTTCCTTTTTTTTTTATTTCGTAATTTCGTCAAATACACCCCAAACTTGGAAAAATTGCATGTGCCACCCTAGAGTTTATAGACCCTAAGAATTTAACCAATTCTTTCCTAATTAGAATTCATCTATTGTTTTTCCTCAAAATTCCAATAGAATTAGAATTTCATCGTCCTTTTCTCTTTTTTTCCTAATTAGATTTTCATATTGCCCATTTTCAAATCTTAGTAGAATTTGCACCCCATCAATTTATTTCTTCTCTTTTTATTTTCTTTCCCTTTTCTTTACACCATATTTTCATCCTAATTATTGATAATTATTTTGCTTTCCCGAATTAAATCATCTTCCATTGAATCGTTCTTTCTATCGGTTTTGTAATTTCCGTCAATGGCATCCTTACGCTTGCCAAGAATCGATAAGTACATCTCATTTTCGATGTTTAGATCCCAAATTTTTGTAATATTTCTATCCGACGCTAATCTTACATTCGATTAATCAATCTTTTACGGTTCTTGCCAAATCTTTTGTTAATATTGTCAAATCTTGAAACCAGACATTAATTTGTGTATAAATTTCATTTGAATGATCGAATTTAGGTGAATTGGATCATAATCGGGCGTGAGGAATATCAATCGAACCCCCGGTGAAAGGTGTATATTATTTACCAAGTGAATTGGGGCAAATCGTGTGTAGGTTTAGGGTCACACGATCTCTCACACAGGCGTGTGGACCACACGACCATGTGCCACTGTTATGTTAAGGTATCCCGTTTTACACACGTCCAATAACCTTCCACACGGCCTAGCCACACGACCGTGTTATCCCTGTTTTACAATTTTGTCTAAATATTTATGATATGTGCAGTTTAGTCCTTGTATATTCCCTGAATTGTTTTTAGTGTTTTTATTTGCTCAAATAAGTCCCTGATATTATGTTATTTTTGGAATCTGTGATTTTATTACTAAAGTGCTATTGTTGCATCGCATGATAAATTAATATTACATGCTTTCTGTCAAAGTGATATTGATAAACTGTTAGTGTTATTATTGTTACCGCCCTATTGCGCACATGATAAACATGTCTACTACTAGTGTTCAATTGAATACATGTTAAGCATGTCCACTGCTAGTGTTAAATTGTTCTATTACAAATATGACATATTGCATTGCATGGGGTGGGACGATATGTACGGAGGAAGAGTGGCAGTTTATCTGCAAATATGCTGTGCATCCATAGCCCAGTGACAATTTTTAGCTGCAAATATGTTGTGCAACCACAACCTAGTGAAAATTTTTATTTGCAAATATGTTGTGCAACCACAACCTAATGACAATTTTTTTTTTGAAAATATGTTGTGCATCCACAACCCAGTGGCAGTTTATCTGCAAATATGTTGTGCATCCACAACCCAGTTACAGTTTTTATCTGCAAATATGTTGTACATCCACAACCTAATGGCAATTTTTATTTGCAAATATGTTGTGCATTTGATTTGCCATAATTTGGTGTATCAGATTAAACTAATTTTCGCACTATTGGAGCTTGAAAATAAGCATTATCATTAAGATTTAATTATGTTTTAGTAAGTTTAACTAAATTCAATAAAATGTGCAAATTGAGTCTTTTATTAACCTTAGGGGCCGAATGAGGCCTAAGGATAAGCTAATGAACTTTGTAAGTGTGCAGGAGACCATTAAAAGGTGTGCTAAACCAATACTGGTCACTACGTCGCAACACAGAGGGATCCATGTCTCAGCATAGGGAGCAGAATGGAGAAATTCTGAAACCGCCTTTGATGTCGTGACATAGCCTAAGGATGTCGCGACATACCCCTAAAGACTCCCTTAAGAAGAGTATATTGACTTTGATATCGCGACATCGACTCTAGACAGAAATTAATACAAAAGCTAAGGGGTGTTTTGGTCCACATAATCAAGCTTAAAACTCAAAAACGTCAGCTAACCTAGGGTTAAGGACGACAACCACCTCAAATCTATAAATAGACTCATTTGTCACATGTTATGGACACCAATTACTTAGCTTAGAATCTCTCTTTTAATTTTAGTTTAAGTTTTTCTTTCCTTAGGTTTTAGATTTATTTTCAGTTTGTTCTTTATTCTATTTCAGGAGATCTGATTGGTGAATACGATCAAACCTTGTGGATTCACTTTCATTCATAATAAAAATCATGCGTTTTCTTAAACTCTATACTTTCAATTCATTTATCATGTTTACACTTTATATCGATTCTATATTGTTTACGGAAACCATGAGGATCGAATCCCTCATGGGGGATTAGCGAGTGGAGGTATGATCTATTAGCTATTTTGTAGGGTTACTCAACGGATCAACTGTTTGGGAAAGGAAGAACCTAAACCCTAGGCTTGACGACCCTAAGAAGTTATCAATATGGGAATTAAACCAAAATTGGTTTGGTCTATCCGTTAACACCTTAACACCAAACGGATCTGGACTTTGAGGTCAGAAGATAAGTAGTACTTACTGATTCGTTATTCTAATGGACGTATCAGAAGATCCTGCTAGGAGATCGACTAGTTGATTGATGAGGAACTCGAAGCGGTAGTTGATGAAGATTATCGAATTGAGCTAATCACCCATAATCAGATTTGATTAATTCCACTTTTCAATTTCTTGATACTTATTTATTTGTTATATTTTTATTATTATAAAAAACCCCAAAAATCTCTTTTATTTATATTTGCGTAATATAACCTATTTCAAGTACTAATTAAATCTTTTGGTGTTTAGGTTGAAATTGGTCTAGTACTAGCCTCTTTTGGGTACGATGCTTGGAGTACTCACCTACTCCGTTGTAACTATATTACAACCTGACCCGTATACTTGCGGATACCACCTCACTTCTATATATCTTTTTTTTGTAGTATTTGCACTCTGGACATTAGTACGTTCGGAGGCGGTCAAGTTGTTGGCACTGTTGCTTGGGAGACATCGTCACTAGTTTAATTTTAATTTTTGCACTTCAGTAAGACTAATTAAGAAATTTTTAGGTTATAGATACAATTCTCAATTTATTTTGTTTAACCAATTAACATCACTGATTTTATTCATTTTTTTAGGGGGACCCTAGTGCACATTTGTCTCGTGTGAATATGATGTGCGAATTGTGCAAGTATACACGTCGAATCAAGTAATAAAGTTATGAGTGAGTATCGTTCCCACAAGGATTGGATGGGCGTTCTTTGTCTAAGTTGCCACAATTGAATAGAAAAGATAATTGTATTAAACAATATTTAAATGAAATTAAAATGGGATTAACACATTAGAAATAAGAGTAATGAAGTATATTAGTAGAGATTCCAATTGCAACACTTCAAACAATAGTACTAAAAACTTTAGCAAGATTGGAATATTGATCGTAAAGGTTGGGATTACTAAGGGATCAGTTCTAACCTGTGAACAATGTCGTGGAAAAACTATGGCAAACTTACTGTTCGATTAGGTACTAATGTGGTTTACCACTGTCGAAAGCAAAACTTAAGGTTATTTACCCATAATGCACTATACAACTATAGGCTTGGGAGTAACAACCACTACTAAGCATAACCCTCTAAATCGTATAAAGTAAGACTTTATGTCTAGAGTTTATACGAGTGCTTCACTCAACACTCACTTATATTACCCAACTTCGATGCAGGTAGCCTAACCGTGTCGGTATTAAGCTGTCTTAAGGCTTAATGAGCATTCATCAATACCATAACAAGCATTTAAACAAATACAACCATTGAATAAAACAACAAAGTGAACCATATTAATCCACAAATAGTAGTCAAAGTTTAAACATCATCTAAAGCAATCTCCAACCGTATGAAGTTAGCTCATGGTTGGACTACACAAATCCAAGTTTGTTCGCATCATCATCATCCCAAATAATAGTTTAGAACCGAAAAATGGAAACCAAATGTAGAGAAAGAAACCTGGGTTCGAAACACAAATTTCCCACTCAGCGTCTTGTTGCTTGGCTTCACCAATGCTCCTAGTAGCTCAGTTTGCCCTCCTTGCTGCAATGAGACCTCTATCGAAGCTTAAAAATTTGCATTCAATAGTACCTTCAACTCTCATTAATAGCAGACCTCAAGTGTGAACGCCAGTTATTTTTTCTCCTTTTTTTTCTTTTTCGCCTCTTCTTTCCTTGTCCTTTCTTTTGTCTTTTATACATAGGTCCTCCTCTAAGGTAGAACCCGCCAACCAATGATTGCTTTTTCCCTAATTTTGAGGTGAATATTTTTCATTACACGTGCATGTGGGGGACCAACTGCTAAGTGCTCTCATTGCTGACTGGGTGGTTATCATTTTCTTTACCAACATTGCCATGGCAACTTAAGTACAAGCAATTAACTAAGTCTAAAAGTATGAGTTATAACTCTTTTTAAGAGTTATCAACATTCTTAATACAAACTATCACCATGGTAATTATAGGAGATCAGTCAACAGGACTATGGATAATTTAAATTATATGTGGTTAGACGAAAACTTAGATTATGACACCGATATTTATGAAGAAGGGATCTATGAGAATTGAGAGATACAGGAGAACCAACGATTACTGATGCTTGAATTGAGTCAATTCCGAGGTGAAGCCTCAACCCCTTCCTAAGATGATAGCAACAACAATAGTGTACACTCAGGAAGTTATCAAGATGACTTAAGCCAAGGATTGATCAAGGAGAAGAATGCAATGATAAGCACTTGTAAGGAAAAGGAACCCTTGGACTATCATTTATCCCAACAAACAGAAGAGTATCAAGATGAATCGAACGAAATGGCAACAAAGGAAGCTATGAAACCAATTGAGGAAATAGAAAGTGGATGGAAGAATAAGGCAGGCATGGAAACATCTTCCCAGAAGCTTTAGGTTCTTTTGGCAGGGGCAGAATGCAAGAGCAGTATAATACAGACCTACAAATGGAGACAATGATATTTGTGGCCAACCTAGTGGAAGAAACCCCAAAAATTCAAGAGCTTACAAAGAAAAGCAAGAATGAATCGGTGATTCCAATTGATAAACTTGATTTGACTATCTTTTGCACGTTATTAAACCAAACACCTCAAAAATTCAATGATCTAGGAATTTTCCAGGTGCTGACAAGAACCAGAAAAATATATATTGATAGGACTTATGACCACATAACAGGCTTCAACCGTGCTGGACAATTGATAAGCCTAGAGATCGAGCTACAGAAACCACGAAATGTTCAATTACTACAAGAACCATTCAAGAGAGTTATCTGTAAACAAGTGGAAAAATTCGAAAGCTCTCGGAGTTGGAATCCAAGTAGTGTAGTACATAATTCCTTTCTAATCAAGACTTAGAGAATATTTCTGCAAAGTTATTCCTGATAGATGAGATGAACAAATACATAATAAACAACAAATATGAATCAAGATTCTCAACCTTCCTACGGAGCAAAGATGTGAAGTAGAAATTAATGTGGTTGCATGGTTACGTAATCTTGCAAGTAATTAATAGTTATGATCTGCGAAAAGAATTGTCAGTTGTTAGGGCAGGCTGAAAAGGTAAATTTAGAGAGAGAGATAACTGCAAACAAATAGAATGGCACGATAGATGTTGGACTAATGCAGACATAAATAATTTACATGAAGCACCTAAATGCATAGTAACTGAGCTGACAGACGAGTCTGGCAACAAGACCTAACATTTTTACGTAAGCTTTAACTAACTGTACAACATTGTATATTTCACTGGCCAATAAATATTACAAGAAGATTGAAAACAGATCTAACAAGCTCTTGAAGCACTCTAAGAATAGGGAAGTTGGGAAAACAGAGTCAAGGTTGCAACACGGTCATCCCGTATCGCAACACCATGTCCAATGGCAAGGAATTACAAAAATCATATTGATGTCGTGACACCACTCTTTCGTGTCGCGACAGGGAAGATAGTTTCCCAAAATTTCAAAACTGCAGGGTGTGTCACGACACTGAACCCTGGATGAGCTCGTAGTTTTGCAGAGCTCATACATTTGATGAGCTTGCAGACTTGTGTTCAGGGTTTGCCATTGCATGGATGGTCACTTCACAACAAATGGTAGCAACCTTAATTCTTTTACTCCTTCTCGGCTTATTCATAACCCAAGCAATATATTAGTTGCGTTTTTACATTTGAAATACCTTCAAAGCACTGCTAGCTTCTTAGTCCTCTCCTACTTAGAGCACTCTGAAAAGCATTCTAAGCCTCATTTCCAAGGGCATCAGATGGTTCGTTTTAAATGGTTTCGACACTTAAAATATTTGGTGGGATAATTGGTAATGGGCTTGGTTCTATTAGGAACCTCATTAGGGGTCTTTGACTCATGATGAGGATCTTTTGAGGTGACAAGTTTTGATCTCCCTTCCCATATGGCTACACTAGTATCCTTATTCCATGAGTCGAAGGATGTCTTTGGTTGGAATGGCTCACCTATTGGTATTTTGTCTCTCAAATCCATTTATCTTAATTTTTGATGGAGATTGGTGAATTATTATTTATGGGAGACAAGTTGATTTTCAATATTTCAATGGAATATGATTGAATTGGAAAAAAAGGAAAGTTAACAAAGGGAATTGATTTTAAAAAGAGTAGAAAAATATTTATTATTAGTTTTTTATTTTGACATTAAAATTCAATTGCAAGAGGTAATAAATCTAAGACTTAGTTTAAAGATGGATTCCATATGATCGAAGCAAACACATTGACGAGTGATGCAAGTGCACAATTAATGCTTGACAATTTGGGCATTTGTCCACGCAATCGTTATTAGTTATGCATTCAAACTTTGCCTGAACCTCCTCTACCACACCTGCAATCTTATTCACCATTACTTCACATAGTTTCTATCGAAAATAACAAGTTAAAATACAAAAAAAACTCAAATATTATTTATGAAACAGCTGAATAAATGAGTAATAAAAAGAAAAAAATTATAGTTACCGGGTGTAAGAAGAAAGAGCATGAGCAATAAAAGTGTGGTTGTTGTAGATATCTTCATTTTCCGCCCTCTAAATTGTATAATTTCATAGTTTTTTATATGGTTTTTTCAGACCCATAACGTAATTAAATGGGGAAATCCCTTTTGATTTACTTCCCAAATTTAACACATTATGGTAAATAATTTTGGATGTTTCATATTTTGAGAAAGGATTACCCCAAAGTTTTTATTATACCCCATTATCATTTTTAAAAAATTCTTTGGCTGTTGAAATGTAGTTAGTAACATTTTGTTAAGCAAATAAAATAAAATAAAAACTCTATAGAGTGGTTTAGAATGTTGTTATTCTAATATAATTATCAAAACTCAAAATCCAATATTAACATATTATTATGGGATATTATCTTTTAGAAATATCTAAATATAAATATTATGTATACTCTTAAGATCTATGAAGAAGATTGAAAGGATTACCCTATTCTCGTCACATATACAACCTTCCCAATCTCTCACAACAATTTAATTTTTATTATTATTAGCTTTTTTATTTTATATTGATTGTGTTTTAATATTATTTTATATGCTTTGTTTGTATGTTATTTTGCATTCTCAACTCTCTTTTGAGTTTTTGGAGTTTTAAGCATATTATAATTATTGTTTTTCCATCAATTATGTGCCTTCATTTATTCAAAATTATTTTTATTTTTAATAATTATAATTTTGTGTCTTAATTATTTTCTTTTAACAATCAATTATGATTGCTTTTATGTTATAATGTTGTGCCTAAAATTTAACTATTACATTACAGAGGTTAGTTTATAAGGATTTTGGAGGTTATGAGAATTCTTTCCATTAATTGCAAGTTGTAATTTTGTGTTTTGTATCTCTTAAATTGTTTTGGATGTTACTTTTTGTGTCTTAATCTATTTTGAAGGTTACAAAATTATAACTCATCTTTTGTTTTCTCTCTTTCATTTGTTTGTTTATGTAATATTTTGCAAATATTGTTTTCATGGTAGTACATTATTATTTTTGGAATGTATTTAAAATAATTTTTGACATATTATGTTGAATCTTAATTTAGTTGATATTGATATTCTTGTCATTACAAGAGGACGTGAGTTTAAGCGTCTTGAAACACATTTATCCTCATATTTAAGAGTTAGTAAGGAATTATGAGTAGTACTAGGCATTGTATAAGGTTTTTTTGAATGCATGTAGTTCTAAATCTTTGAGCATATATATATATATATATATTTCAAAATGAGAATTGTTAAAATTACAAGTACAACTAAAAAATTAATTATTCATTAAAAATATTATTTTGCCAAATTTCTAAATTATTACTATAAATTTTATTGTTAATGTTTTTATCTAATTAGCGACTTTTAGATTGAATATATTAAGATTAAACTCTTTTTACTTTATAAGATTAAATATAGATAAAATAATAATTATTACATCTATTATTATGTTTTAAATTAATCAATTTCATTTATTTATTTTCTTATTTTTGTTCATGAGATTTTTATTGATTTTTTGTCAATTGTTTAATCCTTACCTTTAATTCTTTTTTTCTTTTTGAAGGTTACGTTTTATGCTTTTTATTTACTAATTGTTTTGTTAATTGCCATTCATTTTCTTTTAAGTTACATTTTATGCATTTAATATTTATAGAAGTTACAATACTTTTTTTCAAATAAACTATACAAATGTTTATCTAATTATGCCCGTGTTTCTGTTTTGGTCACTTAACTTTATTTTTTTTTTCAATTTAGGCACTAACGTTTAAATTCATTCTTGTTTTGGTCATCTGTCGTTAAATTGATACCGGGGAGCCTTTTTCTAACTGGTGTAATAACATACTTAGTGTAACACCCTTATACCCGATCCGACCCTCGAAACCCAATATAGGAATATTACATTTGATGCCAAAGCAATCATGACTAATCATTAAGCACTTTGAACATTAAACGATGAAATTTTCAATTAATCAATCCAGTAATATTATTCTAGAAGTTTAGGAACATTACTGATTAACCGAATATGTTTAGAAATGATTTTCAATCAATACCGGGGACAAGTATCAATAAAAAACATGAGGTACCTATACCTATGATGAGTATTGATACCAAAATTTCAAAATTTTGATGAAAGTGTCGATACCTTAGGCTTAAGTATCAATACTGATAGTCACGAGACTAACTAAAAATAAGACAAAGGCAAGTGTACCTATCTATAAATAGTATAGCTATGGTGAGTAGAGATATCATATCCACGAGAATTAAAAGTACTATTAATTATCATTTTCCTATTATTTAGTCGACAAATTGGTATTAAACTAAAATTACTAAATTAATCTAATTAAAGAACTCAACAGAGAATAAATCAAGAAAATAATTGAATAATAACCAATGAGAGAGACAATACCTAGGAAAGAATCCACCTAGACTTCATCTATTATTATGAATCGATTTAAACGATTTATTCACTTGATATCTTGATCCGTAAAATTCCTAAATTATGCTAATATCTCTTTCAAGAATAAGAGCAACTGACTCTAGATTGATTAATTGAAATCTCTTTCTAATTAAAACTTTTATTATCATATTAACTCAACCTATGGATTCCCCTATTAGATTTGACTCTAATCTGGTAGATTTATATCATCCTATTTCTAGGATTGCATGAAACTCCACTAAATTATACTAGATCTCCTCTAAAACAGAGACTTTTCCTCCTCTAATTTAAGCATATTAAACATGAATTAATATCCTGAAAATATTAAAACAAGAGATAAACACACATAACTGAGAACAAGAATTAAGTATTTATCGGGTAAAACAGAAATCAAATAATAGAATTCATCATAGGTTTCATCTTCCCTAGGTATCTAGGGAACTAGTTCATAATTGTGAATAAAAACATCTCAAAATCAAAATAACCACACGAAATAAAGAAACTCATAAAAAATTTAGAAGAAATTAAAAGCAGGTCTTCAATCTTAATGGAAATCTGCTTCAGAGTTGGCTCTAATGGTGTTCTTCGAGTTGTTTTCTTCAATATTCTCTGATGGCTCCCATCTCTCTTCTTCTATTTGGTATTTATAGACTTTAGAATGCCCAAAAAGCCTAAAAATTGTGTTTCTCCGCATGTTTGGGATGCATGTTTCGAAATCGACATGGTCTAGAATATGGCCATGTGTCTGGCCCGTATGGGAAGGCTCAACCCATGTAGCTCCTGAAATCTGCTCTTTTTGTCCAATTTTCACTCGTTTTTCGATCCTTTTACTCCAAAATGATCACCTAAGTATAACATGAATTCAAAGGATTAGGAGCATAAAATTCACCCATTTGTATAAATAATCATCCAAAAATGCATTATAAACATGATTAAAATATGTTACTTTCATCACTTATCAGATACCTAGCCTTCAATACTGATACCAAAATCAATATAAATACCAAAATTGCTTTCTATTTCGAAATTTTCTTATTTTAGGGCCCAGGTATTGATACCTTACCCCCATGTATCAATACCTTAGGTTAAATTGAGACAAAAATAGTTGAAAAAATTACTAAAACCCCCTACATTGATTCAAAATAGTCCAGTACTTCAAAACCAATTCGTTTAACCTCAAACACATTAAAATTAATCACGATAGCCATATAATAACATCATATATGCATGGATATGTTAAACTCTTATAAATTCATTTCAAAAGCTAACAAAATATGTCATTAGATCATCAAATTAATAAGGTTTCCAAAGTTTGCCTTTTATTTTATCTAATATTCACCTATACCAAGAACCTATGCACATGCTATACTAACCCCAAAATTCATACATAAAATCTTGCCTCTTGGAGTGGTGATAAGATGGGATGCACTTGACCTTGATATTAACTCGATGGGATCTACTGCACCTACGCGTTAGAAAATTAACGCGGTAAGTCTATGAAGACTTAGTAAGTACTTCAAGATTTTTAAAAACTACTACTAATAAAATTAAATTATATTCATTATATAGACATCTACTTCATATCAAATTAATCCCCAAATTTCAACATTTTCCAAAAATCATACTTACCGTAAACCATTAATTTATAATAGTTGAATTACGATACTATAGCCCAATGTAAACTAGCTGAACACTTAGGATATATAGAAATGAATCAATAATGCATTGTTAATGCATATCATATATCACTAAGTACAAAGTGCAAATAACGATAAGCACCGAAGTGCAAAATAATATCGATAAGCATCGAACTGTAAATTTTTACAACGATAAGCATTGAAGTGCGGAATAATACGATAAGCGCGCTAATTTTACTTAATGGCACATCAATATCCTAATAGCTCGAGACTCGTCTACATGGGCTTTTCTTGTTATTAAACCTTTACATTCATTCGCTTGACAGAAAATAATACAAGTTTGTACTTTTTACAATTTAGTCCTTATCATAATAATAGCGCTAAAACTTGTAAATTCTCTTCACCTTTTTCACATACAACACTATAATTTTTAAGTTACTTCATCTAAACCCACTTTCCACATATTCAAAATATCATAACATATTTTATTTTCTTTTGATTTAGTCCCTTTTTCACTATCACCATAATTCATCATATAATTGTACACCAAAACTACAATTGTAACGCCATGATTTATTCAATTCTATTTTTATGAATTCTGTCATAAATAAGTATATGCTTCAGTGGTTAAGTGATTTGGAGGTGTGTTCGGGGTCTGGAGGTCGAACCCTTATGCAAGCATTAATGTGTATTTATTTTCTTTTCTTTCTTGCGTGTGCAGTGCATGAGATGTGTTAGGGTGGACTTGGGGTTTTAATTTGATTGGGAGTTGTGCAGGGATAACGATGAATAAGCCGCATTTATCTATTAGGGTTTTTACACGTCCCGGGGTGATGATGGGCAAACCTCACGCAATGGTGAGTTTAGGCAAATCCATATTGCAAATACGGCAATTCATGTGATGCCTTAGTGGCATCCAAATAGAGCCTTTATGGTGTATTATGATTAGACTTTGTGGCGTATTCTGATTAGCCTTTCTGGCGTATTCTGATTAGCCTTTGTGGCGTATTTTAATTAGTCTTTGTGGCATATTCTGATTAGCCTTTGTGTTAGCCTTTGTAGTGTATTATGATTAGCCTTTGTGGTGTATTTTGATTGGCCTTTGTGACGTATTCGACAAAGTTTGTGGGGCGTGATTTGTTAAGCCTGAGTAGCATAATTAGTATTTGTCTTTGTAGGCAATTTTGTAATGTCTATGTAGTGTAATTGGTGAAGTCTATGTAATAGAATTTGGTTAATCGTCTATGCAGTAAGATTTGGGAAAGTCTTGGGATTTCTTCGATGGAAAATTTTGTGATAAGGATCTGATAAGTTTATATTTAACTTGGCTTATTTACCTTTGGAATAAATGGAATAAGGTCTAAGGAGTGTATCGCGATTAAGGGTATGCCTCTACAATTCTAAAGAAATTGTATGGTATCCGACAGAGTGGCTTGTTCAGGATATGGGCATATTTACATATATGAAAGGTGTAAACATTAGCTGGACTGAGTTATCTACACTATGAAGAGACAAAATTTGAGTTATTTGGTACTTATCAAATGTAAGATCAGTTAGTTAAGTTATCCGCCAGAGATTAATATATGGGATCATCCAACATGGAGAAAGATATTCAACGTTTGTTTGAAGAAAAATGTTTAAATATCATTTGATAAGATTTGGGGATCAGCCATACGTGAAATGAGAATTGATACGTTTAGTATTAAAGCTGGAGTCTAGGAATATATCTGATAGTATAAAGTATTAGCCAAACACTAAAGTGTGATCCAAATTTCTTTGAGATGAGGAATACAACCAGAAAAGCTCCAAGGTATTTTGTGTTAAAAACTCACTAAGTTTGTATGAACTTACAAGTGTTTGTTCATGTTTTAAGCGTTAATGTACGAATGAGTTCGCTAGAGGGACCAAGCCAGGAGCGCGCCAAAATGGCGGTTTTAGTCACGGTATTATGCATACAAAGGACACCATGGTGTATAGTGTATACTTAAACAAAACCATTTGGAATCCGTTTTAAAAACGTTAGGTGTTGTTTTTAAACTTTGATGTAACTATATAATATACAATTGTATCCTAAAAACCATAAAAAGAAATAAGAAGTATGTTTATGAGTACATATATGCCAATAGTTTAAATTTTAGCTATATGTTTATATGTGGTAACATCTGAGATCCAGACTCGATAATTCGGGTCGAGTTAAGGGCGTTACAAATGTAACCTCCCCAACCTGGCCTAAAAGTTATGATTGAATTTGGAAGATTAAATTGGCCACCAGAATGACCTAGTAAAACTATCGAAGTTTTTAAATCAGTCTTTCTAAAACATTTATTTACCTTAGAAGAAAAACTTAGTATGCTTCTAAAGATACAATATTGTTCCAAAAACCGATTGGTTTTAATGTTTACTTTCTAAAAGTTATTTTCCATTTTTTTTCAAAAATCTCTTTTACATAATATCGCAGTGGAAAAGTGATATTCAATATAGTTTTAATGAAAACCATAATTTTATGCATAATTAAATAAAAATCCATATTTCAACAACCTAATCAACTTAAATGTCATACATGCCAAAATTAACCCAAAATTTAAGTCTCATGTCACAGTTCAAATAAATAGTACAATTCTCAAATAACATAAATTATAAATAATACATCTAAAATGCTTTTATAAATTATATTCTGAGACAAGCCCTCCAAATGTCAAGTCCACATCTTAACCTTGTGGGATATTTGTAAAGATAGAAATTAATGGGGTAAGTTTAGAAAGCTCAGTGTGAGTCCAATCACAAGAAAATTGGTGTAAAACAATAGACAAAACATACAAAGTAATAATTCTTAGAATAATCACAATCGTATAGCAATTCAGAGTATTAGTTTTTCATATCAACATATCAATATAATATTCCATAATTCACCGTTTTGCATGTACATGCTTATGAATGGCAATGTAATTTTAGTTTATCAGAAGAGATCCTACCCAACTCCGTTATACACCACAGTAAGAGTTCCCAAAACTCATCCATCCCTACACACTGTATTGTGGATAAACCACCACTAATTTGCAGATAAATTGTCAGTAAAAAAATATAGGTAAACCACCAGTATTTCCATATATAAAGTTTGCAGATAAACTGCCAGTAAGTTATGGATGAACCACCAGTGTTTGCAAATTATTAAACTACCACTACTTCCTCCGTTCATATCGTCCCACCTCCATGCAATGCAATATGACATGCTTGTAACAGAATAGTGCAGAAACAATAGGCATACTTAACATGTATTCAGTAGGGCAAAAACAGTAATAGTAGTAATAGTTTATCAAAGTTACGGTGACAGTAGTCATGTAACATTCACATATCATACAATATAACAATAGCAATTCAGTCATTAAATCACAGATTCCAGAATATACATAATATCAAAGACTCAATTGAGTAAATAAAAACTCTAAAAACAATTCAGGGACTATATAAGGACTAAACTGAATAATTCATAAACTTTTGGGTAAAATTGTAAAATAAGGATCACACCGCAGTGTGGCCAAGCCGTGTAGAAGGGTTACACGACCCTATGGCCAGGCCATGTAACAGTTTGAGGTCATGTAGAAAATGATGAATTAACCTACAGGAAGGACACGGTTGTATGGCAGGCCGAGTAAAAGGCTGAGGTCATGTGGAAGATGAACTACCCTACAATTTAAAAGGGCACATGGTAGACCGTGTGGGAGACCGTGTGGCCCTAAACCTACACACGATCACCACCGATTCACTTGGAGAAAGCATACACCTTTCACCACAAGCCCGATTGGCGTTCCTTACAATCAATTTTGATTTAATTCACCTAGATTCGATTCTTCAACGGTAAATACACACAATTAATGATTGGTATCAAGATTTGGGCAAGATTATCAAATATTGGTAAGATTCGAAAAATAATTGATTAATCGAACGGAATTTAATTATAGAAACGAATGCACTTATTGATCTTGGCAAAGGTAACATATGATAACGACGAAAACTCTAATCACCATTAGAAATTGAATGAATGGGGGTCGATTTAATACGGGGAAGAAAAATAATCGATAGTTCAAAAGTAAAAATTATGGGAGAAAAAAAAAAGAAAAATAAGATGGAGAGCAAATTCTATTAAGATTTGAAAAGAGGCAAGATGTAGAATCTAATTAGGAAAAAATGGGTTAAATACCTAGGGCTTATAAACTCTAGGGGTGACAAGGTAAATATCCCAAAGTTTGGCCAAAATTAAAAGAAATGAAATGGGAAAGAGGGACTCAACCTAAGACCTCTAAGAAGGGAACTAGTACTTAACCATCAAGCCTAAGGCTCATTTCTTATTTAATTTTAATTCCTAACCGTATATATTTTGGGTGTGACAATTTGTCAAAAATTGATGTTTAGTTATTATATTTAACACTTCAAAAGTTAAATCCTTTCAAATTTTTTATTTGAATTTTTAGTTGATACACGTTTTTTTATTTATGAAAATACAAAAACTGAGAACTTATTAAGTTGGCTAATATGATGCTATATAAGATTGAGCAAAAATATAGTTGATAAATTTAAAAAAAAGAATGTTAATAATTTAATTAAAATATTTAAATTGAGAAAAAATATTTTTAAATATAAAAGTTAAATTTTATATTTTTAAAAGTACATAGAAAAAATACCATATAATTATATAAATCATATAAAAATATTGAATTATAAAATATATAAAATGATAAAATAATTAGTTTGTTGAATTCTTCTTTATATTAGCATTGTAACAATATTTTTAAAATCTACTTTTAAGCCAGACACTGCGACGTTGAAGGAACAAAGATTATTGATTATATTTTTGAAATATGCTATTAAATTTGTTTGCACACATTTTAATATTTTCGGTTTAACATTATATTATTAAGTTTTTTTTAAATGGTTTATATCTTCCCAAATATTGTTTAACAATTTTAATTAATAAACCAATATTAAATAATAACAATTTTATAAAACTAACGAGCAACCCGTGCATCACACAAGATAGTAAATTAGCTTTATAAAAAATCACAATCTAGAGGTATTCAGGGTTGGACCAATCTTAAACATCATATTAACACATTTTTATAATAGCTCAGCTAGACCTAAAATATGAACCTATTTTAGGTTATCAAATACTATTTTCAATATAATATTTTAATGTTTTCTTTATTTATTAAAATTTTATATATAGAGATAATGTTACTATTATATATTACTATATATTTAATTTATTTGTATATGTTATAAATTTTATAAAATATTAAAAATCTAAAAACCAGCTCGGACGTTGAATGCTTATATTTTAAAGTAACTTTGGAATTGAACAACAGGGTTAGTGAGACCCTCTCTGTTGTGTCATTTCCATGGGGTACATGCAATAAAAACGTGACAAAATGGTCCCAAGCTCAATCACGTTGTCAAAATTTTCTTCATGAATAATAATGTAATGAACTCAGACAAAATCTGTCTTTTCTTTTGCTCATATCATACGAAATCTATGTTCCGTCCTGTCAGCCACACAACTTTAAAATCTAGTAGATGCATAAGTCTAGGACAAAATCTGGGCTAACTCCAATATGGCGAGTTCTCTCTTGTCTCTCACCTCCAAACCACCATCAATCACCCGTCTACGCCACCAACGTCCACCACTAACCACCGTCCGTGTCAGTGCTGCAACCGTCACTACAACCACCGGGATGCCAGACCACCACCACCCTTCACTCGAAATCACTGGTGGAGGAGCTGATCGCTTTCTCCCTGCTTTCAACACCATTCACCTTCCTTACAAGCCTTTCCCCATCATTGGTTGGAACCGCCATCTTGAGACCATATTTGCTGCCTTCTTCCGTACTGTCCCCGAAGTTAAGTACCGCCGTGAGTGCCTCCGGACCCAAGACAATGGCACCATAGCCTTGGATTGGGTCTATGGCGACCACCGCAGCTTGCCTTCCGACTCTCCGATCCTCATTTTACTGGTTTGTGTATTATCTGTTTTAAATACCCTTTTGTTTAATTTGATGAAAGGAGGGAAAAGTATTCAATTTCAGGGGTTTGATTTTCTACCCTTTTGTTTGGTTGGTGGGAAACGTTGAATGATTGTTGAAATTGAATGTTGCAGCCAGGGCTAACTGGAGGGAGTCAAGATTCATATGTGAAGCATATGCTGGTGAAAGCTAAGAGCAAAGGCTGGAGGGTTGTAGTGTTCAATAGCAGGGGCTGTGCAAATAGTCCTGTTACTACTCCTCAGGTACTATACTACTAATAAATTTCTTTCTTACGGATTTAAATTACGGTCGCGGACTTATACTCATTTTATCCTTGATTTGCAGCTCCAAACAGCTTCATTCACAGCAGATACTTGTCATGTAGTAGATCATGTTTCATCTAGGTACCCCAAAGCAAGTATTTATGCTGTTGGTTGGTCTCTTGGAGGCAATATCCTTGTCAATTACTTGGGAAGGGTAAGCGAAATAGGGTTTTTTTTTTTAAGGTCCGAACATATATCGGAAATAAAATGAAAAGTCTGAATAACATAACCCGCCTCATGTATAAGTTATTAAATTTTTGGCATGCAGGAGCACCATAGGTGCTCTCTCTCTGGTGCTGTATCACTGTGCAATCCTTTCAACTTAGTGATTGCAGATGAAAATCTCCGAAAGGGCTTCAACAATATTTATGACAGAGCACTTAGGGGAGGTCTTTCTAGAACTTTTGACAAGTAATTATACATGAATTTCCTCTTACTGTTAATTGCATTAAAATTTGAAGATATCCTTTTTTGAGTCCATATAACATGAAATGATTCTACCATGCTAGACATGCTTCCCTCTTCGAAGAAATGCATGATGAATATAATGTCCAAGCGGGTTTGAATCCTCGTACCGTACGGGAATACGATGAAGCAATAACACGAGGTATGTTTTGTCTTACATCAAACCTGTGTTACTCGAACTAGGGATCGAGTGAGTATCGAATATGATATGGGCTTGATATCATTATGTATCCAATGAACATTGATATGAAACTATGACCTTAGCATCAAAGTAGTTTTGCTTTCCTTTTTTTCCTTGCTTTTCAAGCAATGTCTGTTTGATGACAGATTTAACAACTGACTAGAGTTGCTATGTGTAACACATTGCAGTGTCATTAGGTTACAAGTCAGTGGATGAATATTACTCAAATTCATGTAGTTGTCATGTCGTACAACATGTCCGGATCCCTTTGCTTTGCATCCAGGTAGCTTTGTGGGCAGTTCATACTGTGATTGGTTTTGGTTTCAAAAGTTTTAAACATTGATTTTCAGCATCCATTATACTTTAAAAACCTGATTCATTAATGGTGTTTTGCAGGCTGCAAATGATCCAATTGCGCCCATTGAGGCAACTCCTTACTCAGATATCAAGGTAAGTCTAGGTCATCCTGTGACTCATTCTACCATACTAAATGTTTAATCAGCACAGATGCTTGGCATCCCAAAAACATGTTGGAAAATCCGGAGTATCCTATTCACACTAAAGAATGTCTCCATTGACTTCCATAACTAATGAAGTGTACTTTCTGATGTTTTAAGGACAACCCGAACTGCATGCTGATAGTAACACCCCAGGGTGGTCATTTAGGCTGGGTTGCCGGTGATGACGCACCCTTTGGAGCTCCCTGGACTGATAATGTGGTGATCGAATTCCTTGAACATCTGCAAAAGAATGCATCTAAACCCGAATCATCTTGAGCTATGGAGATAGAAAACTCTGCGGCAGGATTCAGAGGGCTTGCATCAAACAATAACTAGAGTAAGCAAAGAGCATCTGTACACGTTGTAAACATCTAATCTTTGAATGTACAATCATAACATGTGAGCTCCATTAGAAAAAAAACTTGAATGATCTGATTCACATTGTTCATGGAGATTAGTGAATCATACATTATGTTCAAGAAATGTGTTACTGAACATCGAAAACGATCAGAGGAACTTTGACTGATCATTTTCCAATCACTTCCTTCAATAGTTGATGAACTCAGGGGTCTTGAATGCTAATAATAATCCAAAGTTTGTTGTATTGTGAAAAGGATATATGTGCTGATGAGAGAGCTTGACCTTTTCCTGTATTTAAGGAGATTTATACTGAAATTGGCAGAATCAGAGTTAAAACAGTGTAAAGAACGGAAAGGCAATTAAAGAAGAAAACAGGTGGAGGGATGCATTGCTGTGGGAAGAAGAAACTTTTATTGCTTTCAAATTGCAAAATGAGGAACTTTGACTCCATGAGTTCTGTATGAGAACTACATCAAATCTTAGCTACAAAAAAATGTTATTATTTTCAGTCTACCATGAATCTTTTTCCCTTGATACCCTCGGATCTAAGATGACAATACAAAAGGCGTACCTTGCTTTCTCAATTACAAAGAGAATCGACTATGCTACCAAGCAGAATCACAGCTACAGATGAAAAGATATAAGACCAACTGTTTGATCAACAGCATCATCCAAAGATATCATCATAAGGAACAAAACCAAACTCTCAGTGTAGCATGAGCTAAGGAGCAAGAACCGGAAAACCCAAGAATTGATAAATTTATACATGATGCCTGTTTTAGCATGCTCCTTCCAACTTTTAACCAATTTTGAACTGGAAGCAGAAGGTGCCTAGTGTCTGATGGATGTATTTGGCTACCGTGATGAATAAGCTTCGCAGTTAAAATCACCATCTACTTAATCTTCTGCTTAATGACATGCCGCAATTGGACCTTCTGACTTTCGGTTCTTGCCTCCAAAAGTTTTGCCTTCAAACTCTTCTTCTGTACGCCGCGAGGCCATTCAATGCACCCTTTCATCCCCTTCATTATGTGCGGATGACCCAGGTCAGGTGAACTCCAATGTCCCACCAGGTCCAAGGGGCTGAACCCACCATTATCTGACCCTTTATCTGGGGACATGATACTGCCGTTACACTTCCTTCCATCAGAAAGCCTTCCATTGGTTCCTTCTACTGAGATTACCTTGAAATGTTCTTCATTTTTTGGGACTGATCTCCAAAGCCTCACAATGGGCGACACCTTCTTCAACTGTCTTGCAGGCAAGGAACAAACTTCGCTAATTTCTGTCACTGGGGTATCTCCTTCCCATTCAGTTCCACTCCCAGAGAGATTGCTGTGCCGATGAAACTTATCTGCAGATGCAGCACTCCCTTTCGGTGAATAACTTGAGCCTTGACCCTCAATATGGCTGATAGTTTCCCATCCACTCTCATCTTCTTCAATCTCATCTTTATGATCACCATACAGATTCGAATGTCTCAGATTACCATCTTTTTTCATCATATTCATTTCGGCACTTGCCATATGAACTTTAGAGGCATGGCTGGCTGGACTACATGCAACAGATGGTTCAGTTTCCCTTTCATTGGCCTCAGCTAACACCACATCTTCGAGAACAGCAAAAATGTCATCAGGGTTTGCCGACTCATATGCAAATTCCTTGATTTCTTGGACATTAACTGAAGCAGCAGCTTGTCGAAGTGATTCTGCTTCTCTCATATCTTTCACATCCAGAGTTCCGGTCCTTGACCTTAGAAAAGTATCTAAATCTGCAACAAGCTTGTTTATCTGTGAATACCTTTCTTCAAGTGCTACTTTTGCATCAATGAGCTTCATCTGTACACATTCTTCACGCCAGACCTCAGCCATCTGCAACATCTTTCTTTCCTCATCGACTTCGTCTCGAAGCTTCATGGAATCTCTCTTTAATGCTTCCACTTCAGTCTTGTCTTCTCCAATTTCCTTAGCAAGCTCATCACATACTTCTTCAATTAGTTCTCTGTCCTTTCTTTCCTTTTCATAGTCCTGCATATATTGCTTTGCTGATAACTTGGCAGCAGCCAGCTCTTTCACCAATTTGGAACTGACAATCTCAAGTCTCTGCCGGTTTTTCTTTTCCCGATTCAAATCAGCTTTGACATCATTGACAAATGCACGTATTTTCTCATGCTCTCTGCTTCGCCACGCAGCTCTTTCCTCACTCACTTTTCTCAAGAAGTGCTCATGTTTCTTCTTTGAGGACCAGCACTCAGTTTCAAGCTCCTTGATGCGAACTCGAGCCTGCTCTAGCTCAGCTTCAAGGGCAGAAACAATTGATACTGCACTTACTTGCTGGTCAATACGCTTCATGCGACTATAAATTTGCCGTACCTCATCTGTTGTTCTGAAGCAGACAGGATCCCACTTCGTTGCCCCCTCCATCGCAGAGTTTGAAAATTGAATTAAAGGCTCGACCTTAAAAAGGAGAAAAGTAGCTTAAGATCAGAAGAGTAAGAAATCAATTAATTTTCATACCAATAAATTCTGCATTTATCTGGGACCAAGGCTTTCGCGTTGGTAACATTTGAGATGCCGAAAAGAACAAGAACATTTTATTTTCTTTAAAAGATCATCAAAATGGAACCTAACAAATCCCACTAAGAGAAACTATAGAATGCAGGTTCTGCAATGCACGACACATTTGCCGCACGAGTGAGATACCAATGGTTTGGTTTTCTATCAATGTTTTACATATTGATCAGATCATTACAAGTTCAAGATTGAACGATGAAGCTCAAGGAGGCAAGCATACCTTACGCCGAAAGCTGTTCTTTGCAGGAGAGACAGAACTAGGGCTTTGTAATGGATCCTTTGGCTCTGAACCATAGAATTTGTCCTTGTGATGATAAAGAAACGGGACACCGATAAAACCGTTACCAGCCTGCAGAAAATTACAAGGTAATTAAACTCATAAGGTCCTAATAATGAATCAAATTGCTTAACTACAATAAATCAATCAAGACACAGAAAAGTATATCAGTAAAAGCAGAGCAAGCAGAAGAACATTCAGATGTAATTTAAACAAATTATCAAATGTATAGAGGATCAAGCAAATAGTAAATGTCAACTAATCTTATAACCCTTTTTCAAAGATAATATCCATAGAAAGCCTGTAAAATACTACTCATAAAAGCCTCTCAGAATTATGACAATAAAAACCAGACCATAGCTTACAATGACAAGAAACTTCAAACATGATCAATGCATCAAAAAGGTGATTGTCGGAAATGATCATATGTGCAATATCAATATATCAAAAAAAAAATTTAATGTTTTTAAAAGATCTTGCATCTTACCGCAATACCAATATCCCGGAGATGTATTAATAAAGGTGAACTTTAAGAAAAATGAAACTTATCAATCATTATAAAGATCATTTTCTTGGGCAAGCAAAAGTAGAAAGCTTCATTTTCTTGGCATGCAGGCAAAATCTAAAACATTACAAAGATCAGCGTTATATATATAAAAGTTCACTTTTAAAAATTGAAAATAACACTTTAACAATGATTGTATTATAAAAGAAGAGCATTATTTTCAGTATTAAAGCTTCAAACTTAAGCAGAAAATTATCCAAACAATCTCACTTCTTCATCACATCATTCCCATTGTAACGAAAATAAATAAAACCACAGATCTTTGAGCCAGAAAAGGTTAAAATATCTCACCTTCAACCCCAACTGTTCCCTCCTCCTCTCTCCCCCACCCAGCGTCACCGTCTCTGGCAACTGCAACCGCCACAATCCACCTGCAAGCTTCCTCGCTGATACAGTTGAAGTTCCTTTCCTCCGTCGTGCACGACCACCATCCTCCTCCTCCTCGAGCTCCTTCTCAACTCCACCGCCTTTATCTCTCACTCTCTCCCTTTCCTCCATCTTCCATTTCAACAACGGCGTCTCCGGCCTGCTCCGCCGCCCAACTATCGCTGCACCGACCCTCTTCCACCTCGTGTTCCGTGTCGTCCGCTTCCTCGTCGACTTGAGATCCGCGTCCGCCGGATTCCTTCCCGAAAATGTCGTCGGTAAACTCATTTCCACTGTCACCTTCTTCACTCCGAAACTCAAACCTCTTCCATCAACATTCCGAAACCAAATAACATAAAATAAAGAGAAACAAATTTCCAACTTCACGTTGAAAACAAAACAATACTTTGTAAATTTAGTTTGTGAAAAACTCCATTTCTCTTTCAGTGAAGTCTCTGAAAGTGAATGAAGGTAGTGAGAGATAGGGGTGAAAAAAAAGCTGAACTAAGACAGGATTAAGAGAGAGAGGCAGAGTTGATGTTTTTCTACTTTGGTTGTTTCTGAAATGGAGAAAAAAAAGAAGACGTAGTCTAGATGTGTACAAAAATACGGTAATACATTTTACTGTATTTTATACGGTCAACATATAATGTGGAATTAGATACGTTGTCCCTTACTTACTGTTTGATTACGTGCTTTGTGATTCCAACGCTGTGGACAATCTAAATTGAACTTAGATACGAAGAAAATATATATTCATGGTCAAATTGTGTTATTAGTCCCCCTACTATGCATAAATTAAATTATATATATTCTATTTTCTATATAATTTTAATTTTAAAATTTCAATTTTAACATAAAACTGCAACAATAGTTGCATTCATTATCTAGAATTTTGATGAATAATATATTAGGGATTAAAATTTCAATTTAAAAAAAAAGTTAGGAAAAAGTATGATGATCACATAAATTTCATCCGTCCGTGAATAATGGTTTATTAAAAAGCATGGGAGAGGATAAACCATGTGGCATTTTTAGAGAAATCCACGTGGGATTCGAAATAACTATTCCTTTGGAAGCAGACGAATTGAACCCACATGGGGTGGGTTGATGTTCGTGCCTAAAGGAAATTGAATAATATATTATGCCCTTTTTACTTCGCAAATATTAGATCTAATCTTAGTTATTTTGGGAAAGAGTAGGGTTCAACCAAATTTATGATGCTCCAACGCAAATATTTTTACTCACTTTGATGGAGAGCTTGAATTTAGTTAATTTATAGGTGGATATTAAAAAGTGATATTTAATAAATTTAAGTTGAATCAATTCAATGGGGTTTAAACTGGTTAAAAACAAGCACATTAAAAGAGGGTAATCCAAAGTGATAGAGTTGCCCCAAAGTTTATGCGGCCAACACTTGTAAGGAAAATTTTTGTCTAAGATTGTGGGGCACCCAAGAACCAGACTTCAATAATATTTGTTCCAAGTGGGGGTTTTCATGGGACTTGTGGTCAATCAATGGCCCACTAGTGTTTCAATGCCTTATAATAATTAAGCTGCATATAGTAAATAAAAAGGCAAATCAAATCTTACTTGCTAGCAATGTGCCCAAAAGACTAGGGTACTATCACCCATGGCAGCATTCAATTACTAAAAAACATGACAAAAACACATTTATGATCGCAATTTAAATCCTATCGTCTTTTGTACTAAGAAAACCCCAAAAGATGGCATAAAAAGGAAACTTAGAGAAGCGTGCGACGGTTTGGACTGCATTTGTTAGATGGTGGGCATCCTCTGTGGTCATTTCTGAATGTGTGTAATTGGATAGTCTACACCATCTTCCATCAAGCTGGGAATTGAGTGACAAAATGAGAATGCTATCAAGCTTTAATTCATGAGTTTTGAGCCCGTTCCCTAGAGGAGCCTTTCTGCAAACACCAAATCATCATATTCATCACTCTATTTCATTCAAACAAAATCTTATTTTCATTATATCCTAGTCTATTCCATCCTAACAACAATCATACATTTTAACTTCATCCTTTTACATTTTTCAAACGCTTCTAGCTAATTATACTGAACTAGAGATGGTAAAAAATAACCTAAAATCAATGGGTTCTAAGTTAATCCGACCTGATAAGATTAGTGTTTCATTTTCTTTTTCTTTTTTTTTTTGAAATCAAGTTTTTGGTCGAGTTAGATCAGATTTAACATGAAATTGCCTTCATAATATATATATATATATATAATATTAATTGGTTAAAAATCCTTAAAATTTATCGCTACCAACACCATTTTACCACATTTACTATCATTTCACACTAGTTTCTTTCCTCTCTTTTTAATTTTCCCAAATTTCTCTCTCATTTTTATTCCTTATATTTTTTCATCATGGTTTTTGTTGCAAATCATGAACACAATAAATTCTATGTTTAACAAAAAAAAAAAAAAAACCACATCAAGGGGGAGTGATGCCATTTATTTTTAATTTAATCAATCACATTTTCAAAAAGAAAAAAGTTTGAACTCGAGCAGGTTGGATCAGGTATACAATTAATTTTCGAGTTCAAGTTTCGAATGAGCTAACTTTATTTTTAAATCAAAGTCGGATTGAAGTCAGGACGTGACGATAGAATACCGAGTCGGGGTAAGGCGGGAAAAAATCAGACCACCCCATTGCCATCACTAACGAACTGATGTCTAGGGGTGATTAATCGACTAATTCGATCTAAAAAATTCAATAACTAACTTAATCAACTTTCCTTTTTTAAAAACAGGAAACGAATTGATTTTCCTTTAAATTTGACAAAACCAAATAGACATTTTTGGTTGATTCGATCAGGAAACCAACTTAACCAACATTATATTTTATTTTTTAATTGTGAAATTATTAAGCTGATAATATTGTCTTGCTTTTAAGGTAATGAGATTTTGACCCCATAAAATTAATAAAATGGTTGTTTTAAAAGAATAACATTTTAAAAAAATTAAATTTAAGATTTGAAGATAATATGCTATTAGGTTTAGTATTTTTAAGTTTAATTTTTAGTATTATGTATAAATTATTAATTCATTTTAATTTTTGAGTTTTAGGCATTGGATTTGGGTTTATGTAATGGATTGGGTTTAGATTTTTATATATATATATATATATATATATATATATTGTTTAATTCAGTTAATTCGATTTTACTAAACCTCCCGAACCGACTAAAACTAAAATCAATTGGTTCAGTTGATTTAGTCATTTTCACTCAAATTTTGTACACCCCTCCCATCAACTGCCCTTAATAAATCCATAAGGAAAATGCTTACCATTCTTTAAACTCATAAGCGGTGCTATAAAATTTAAAAGGACTAGTCAGTGCTAAAAAGAAGTTTTCTTTAAACTCATAAGCGGTGCTATAAAATTTAAAAGGACTAGTCAGTGCTAAAAAGAAGTTGAAAACAGCAAGAATTGTGTCTTCTCATCTCCCATGCTTGCAACGCTAAGCCTACAAGAGCCACTCTACGTATACCTCTCTATCGTAGATGAACCACTGGTTACAGTTCCCCTTAAACAATTTCATGACTTATAAATCCTAATATACTACATCAAGGAGAACTAAATTACACCAAGATGGAAAAACTTGTTTACACAGTAGTTGGTGGTAGCACACAAGTAATGAGCATATTTCCAAGTGCACCCAATTATCGTTTTATCGGATGCCCTGCTGAAAGACATTTTAGAAAAGATAGTTCCTCAAGAAGACTGATAAAATAGAGTATAGAATTTAGTAAATTTGGTCAACAATTTCAGCTTAGTCAAGCAATCAAAGCATAAGCTCTAGCAAAAATTGCACTTCTAAAAACAATGCCAACAACCCCACCAACGCATAAAATAGCTAAGAACATGTATCTTGTGATAACCCTAATTTATAATGACATCATCTATCACAATGCAACAAATCCGTATACTGTACCTTATTTGCGGATGGATTATCCATGAAGATAAGAGCGAGAGTAGGCATACTACTCATCTATCCCTAAGGCCAAGAATGAAAATATTGCCTTGTATTCTCCTTCCCCGCTTCAAATAATGTTTTTAAGTATGAAGCATTGATCATTGGCTTATAGCTAGCTAAAACTGTATACACACATGTTATAGCTTCTGTTGATTCGTAGTTGGTAGCTCAACAACTCAATGGAAACTATGACATTAGAGAGCCTACTTTGGTGAAATATCTTCAAATATTGAAACATCTTGCCACTTGTTTCAATGATATCACTGTTGGAACTTTAACTATTTGGGATACCTTTGTTTCATTCATTGTTCAGACAACACTGGGGACAACATGTTAGGACAACTCTTGGGATAATGAGTTAGGATAGTTAAAGTGAAGTGAATTTGTTGGACTTGGTTAGTTTTCTATCAACAATAATTCTTGGATTGAAGCTACAGTTATTTTTTATCTTGCCGGTCAATTTTATTTTGAAGAAGAGAAGGGAGAATGGTTATTGATTCAAATTATCCTATCTTTATCTTTTAAGTGTATTTGAAACTGATGAGAGACTTGCATATATGAAGGAACTTGTGGGATAATTATTAAAGATAATTCAAGAGATAAATTTAACTTTTAATTAGGAGTTTTAAGCTTATTAAAATGCTCCTGAAGAACTCTTGTATCAACTTATAACTAGGAGTTTTAAGCTTAACGAAATTTTTATACTCTATTTCTATCATACAAGTAGAACATAAAATAATAATAAAATAAATTTTTCGACTTCAAATTTATGATCCCGAAACTAATATTTTGATTTTACTGAAAACGAACTGTTACAATACCATTTAAGTTTTTAAGGTGCAGTTGCTTCATAAATTATAAAGAAATATGTTATAAAATTTTAATTAATTATATGAATTAAATAATAAAAAGTGAAATAGAAAAACATATGTTAAAAGTGTGGTGGAAGGAAAGAGAAACATAATTTCTCATCTTCTTCATACACCCGAACCACCATAGGAGAAAAAGGATGCTTTCAGCCTAGGGACTTTGAGTTTTAAGCAACAAATTGATTAGTTCAATTTAGTCATTTTTCTTGTAAATTTTATTTTTTGGAGATCGAGGGAGCTTAATCTAGCTAGCCCATGTCTTAATTTGTTAAACTATTGAAGTTTGAAAGTTTTAATAGTTGAGAATTGAAAGTTGTAGGTATTAAATTTATAGATTTTAAGCTTAGAGATGAAAAATGACTAAATTGTGAAGTTAATTTGTAGTTTTGTGCAATGGAGACTAAAATGCATAAAGTGTGAAATTTGATATAGAAATGAGAAATAGGAGGTCTTAAATAGACAATAGGAAATTGAAATTTAAATCGAGTTTTAATATGAAAGATATGTTAGTATTGGGTTTTAGGACTAAATTGAATAAATGCCAAAATATGTAAGACTTTAAATTTAATTGTGAATTGAGTTGGAAAATAATATTGTGCATTGATGTATTAAGGAATGGGGAAGGCGAAAATCATTGATGAGTAGTTTGAGTTTCATAAGTGTTTCTATGAATTGACACTTATCTTATTTTTTTCATAATTTCATGTTATTATACCTTGTACACTGCTAAAGTGAACTTTTGAGGTGAACTGAAAAGATATGGAATTTTGAACTTGAGTACTAAGATAAGTACCAAAGTGATTAGAATTATAATTATTGTAGCTAAATTGGATATGAAGTTGTGCAGAAACATTTTGAGTATACTAGTGAAGATTTGAATACGTATTGATTATTGGCCATACGATAAGTGGCATAGGTGGTTGATGCAGTAATGGACTAGAATTATAGTAAGCCATTGTTGTCGGACAATCCAGCATGGCAGGTCATCATCACCAGGCAACCCAGGATGATATAAACGAGTTAAGAAACCATCGTTGTTGGGTAATTCGAGGTGATAAGCCATTATTGCCGAGCAATTTGGGATGGCAAGTAATCATTGCCAGGTAACTCGGGTAAATGAATTAAGGAGACATCATTGTCGGGCAATCCGGGATAGCAAGTCATCATTGCCAGGCAATCCGAAATGACATTTTGAAGTGAACAAAAATGGGCTTACGAGTTCGGATGTCAGTGGAAGCATAATACGAATTTGTGTTCTTTAATATTGAAGTGAAAAAGAAAGAAACAATGACCAAATTCATACTGAAACTTAATGGCATGAATTTTAATGTTAATCTAAATAAATGTGGATTAAGTTGATTTTGCTATACTATCTCGATCTAGAAAGATATATTGAATTATCTACTCATCATGAAATTTACTCTTTGTGCATATGTTAGGTTTATAACTACGTTTCAGATCTCACTTCAACATCTAACCAAGACCCCAGACTCCCTAAAGTTTGTGCTCTTTTTTGGTTATGAAAATTTGGCATGTACCTAGGGTTGTCATTTTGAATTTTAGATGGTTGGTGAATGTTTGGAATTATGATTATATGCTTTAGTGAATTATTAACATCTAGTTCTTGTTGTTATGTATACTTTGTAGGGCATGTTGTTGTGAGTTTTTAAAGGATGTTGATTTTATATAAATGTATAAATATGGTATTGATATTATTTGAAAATTGAAAACGGTAAGATGTTTGCATAATATTATGGTATGTGTGATAGAAGTTGAATATATAGATTGAGAAATAGCATATGTCATGTTTTGTTTGTGAAATGGTGCCAATGAGGCATATTTGTTAGTTGGTTAAGAGATTCTCACATTATATGCTCTAGTTGAGTTTTGGGAATGTTAAGATTATTGGTAGGTTTTGTTACATGATTGATAAGTACATAGGTTATTATATCTAGTAAAGAGTCCTTTTTATGAGTAGCTTGTATGGCATTTTAGTTGGTTAAATGGATGCATTAGGATGTGTTTAGATTGATTATATGCATGTTCAAATGATCAAATGTACACCAATTGAATTGGTAGTTGTTTGGCATGAAATTTGATAATTCAAAAACACTTTTTGTACCACACGGTCTGGCCACATGGCCGTGTGTCACACACGGGTTAGTGACACAATCGTGTGCCACTAAATTGTAGAATGCATATATATATAACACACGGTTTCTGAATATCACACGGGCTGGCCATACGTCCGTTTGAATTTCGTAGTTTTTGGCCACTGAAATTTTACATGGTCGTGTGATTTTCTGATGAATTTTTGCATTTAGGTCCACACGACTTCATTGAATTAGACAACCTGGATACACAATCGTTTGAATCCTTTTCCACGCGATTACAGCTTGCCACACGGCCGTATGACCCTTGTTTGATGAAATTTTCATACTTCTTTTAAGTTTTTAATTAAATCTTTATTTGTTCCCGAGTTGGTTTAAGAGCGTTCATAAGCTCGATTGAGACTCAAATTTGTTTATAAATCATGTTTTGCTTGAATTATGAAATGTTTTATTGTTTAATTGAATGTTTAAAGTTAGATTTGTATGTAACATGCTTTGTTAACTGTTGTAGCATCCTATAACTCGGGTTCAATGATCAGACTGTGTGAGGAGTGTTACAGGTCGTCGCCTTACGGAACACATCAAGTCGGATAGTTCTAAAGCTCACACTATTCTATCACCAAATCAGTGTCTTTTTGGTCATTTTGAGTCTAGGATTGTGACATGTATATGTAAAGTGTCTTGATGTTATCTTAATATATATAAGTTGTGGTGAATTGAAAAGCTTAGTATGTTATATTGCTTATGGTAATTGAGTATATTATGGATAATTTGACAATGGTGATGCCTAGTTGAAATGGATTATCTTGATTTGCATGTTTAAGATGTATATGGCATATGAATTGGAATGAAATGAGGTAGGAATGGTAACATGCTTGAAAATGTGGCCAAATCTTGATAGTTGTTGATTATGGTTAATGCTTATAAGCCTAGATGTACATATGTGTATATAAGTGTTTGAAACGGAAGTGAATTGGTATGTTTTAAGGATCCTTAGCACAAGTAAAGTTTGGTAATTGAATGACTTGGTTTGTGTTTTGATTCATGGCATGAAACGTTAAGTTTACTTGATGCATAAATAGTAATTGTCTTGAGGAGATGTTAAATATGGATGTTGAGCTTGTTTGGTATGTTCTTAGCAATGAATTTTTTACTTGGTGCATAAATTGATAGGTTTGGTTGGAGAGTATGAAATAGGTACCAAATGGTTTATTTTTACCAAATATAGGGGTCACGTCATGACCTCGGATTTTTGGACGTCGCAACGTTATCATTACAGTGAATGATGTTGTGACAAGCTATGGCTTGTCATTGCGACGTGACATACTGAGATGGCCACATCGTGACGAGCACTAGATGAAGTCGCGACGTTGATCCATATATTTTAAAAACTTTACAATTTGGTCCTATTTAGTACTTGAGTTGATAAAAGAGCTTTTGTAAGTTCGATTAAAGCTCGGATTTGTTTGTTTAACCTGAAATGAATATGATTGTCAACGAATTGCGTGTGTAAAAGATTAATTACTGTGAATTTGACAGTAGTTGCTCCGGTAAACAAATGCAGCATCCTGTAGCTCGGACCCGGTGAACGGGTCAGGCGTGAAGTGTTACAGGAATCCTTCGCAGTCATTTCTGAATGTGTATAATTGGATAGTCTACAGGATCTTCTATAAAAGCAAGGAATTGATATGGCAATAAGTAAGGGTGTAGCTAAGGGGCTAGTAGAGGCCCCGAGCCCCCTTAAAATGGAAAAGTTTCCATTTAGGCCCCTTTAAAATTTAAGTTAATAAATGTAAAATTACACTTTAGGCCCTTTAAAAATGATAAAAAAATTGACTTAATCCTTTAAAAATTATAAAGATATAGATATTAAAATAGTAAAATTATAGTTTTACTATCATAAATATATACAATTTAATTTCAGTCTCTAAAAGAAATTTTAACTTTTATCTCTAAAAATAAGGTGATAGAAGAAAATGTGAAATACTACTGACCTTGAGCCTAAATTGACAAAATGAGAATGCAATGAAGGTTTAAATCATGCTATAGGAGCCTTGGAAAGAGGCATTCAGCAAACATCAAATCAACATATTTTCATGAAACATGGTCGGCCCCACAAGTCAGTCTATTTATTTTAAGTTCTTTCTTTTACATTCTCCAGACGGGTCGTGAGGTAATTATACTTAATTGACCTCTAAGGGTGAGTAATAGACCAATTCCCTTTTTTTTTTTTTTTAATTGTGAAATTATTAAGCTGTTAATTTAGATTGTTTATTTAATGAGATTTTGAAATTAATAAAAAACTGTTATTTGAATTTTTAAAATATACATTTAAGAATTAAAGATAATAGGCCATTAGATTTAATATACCTAAATTATTATTTAATTTTAATTTTTTTTCAGTTTTGGGTATCAATTATAGTTGGGTTTAGGTTTAGGAACTCTAATCTTCCCAATTATAATATGTGTATATAATAATAATTATTGTTTTATTAATTAATATTAATGTTTTCAAATTTTAATTTCCATTTAAATTACATATAATTTAATGTCGATTATTTGCTATAATAAATAAAATTTTCAATTATTTCTTTTAATCGATTTACATATTTTAAATACAAATAAGTTTTCTCAAATTTCTTGTCCAAAACATTTTGTCCTCTTAAACATGCATTGTTAAAAAGATTAAAAGATTAAAAGAACAACAACAGTACACCATTAAACTAAATAGCTTATGTACCGTATTTATATAAATAGTTGGTATTTTTTCAAAACACAATTAGAACATTAAAGTTTGTTTACGTAGTTCAGTTTTCCTATATTTGTAGAACCTAAGTCAATAAGAAGTATCCACTATTTTCAAACACTTACAACCTGTGAACCTAAATCTATCACACTTTAGTGATAACTCTTACTACTAAATTCTCCCTCTGAGAACTTAGATTTTAAAACCACAGCACAAAAGTTTTACAATCAAATGCACTCACACATATAATCTTCCTCTCTTGAACAGATTAAGTGCTCTCAAAATTAGTACATCAACCTATCCAAGTCTCCCAAATATATAGAGTTTTCGAAACTCATGACCACAATCTTTTCTATAAAGCAGCTAAAATAGCTAAATACAAATAATAATAACAATAAAGGTAAACATGGAGTATTGGCAACTGAGACTTCAACATTCCAATCCAATCCAACTTCTTTGATATAAAGGATTAGATATATTTGATTCGATCCGATTCTCCAAATATGTTTCTCCAAGTGAAATGATCTTCATTGATGGACTAGATATAATATGTGATCTCAGCTTAGTTAAAGATATAGTTCAATCAATTGTGAATCCCTTAAATATGGAGCAGTGAACAAAGTGGGAATTTTCTCAACAACATCTTAATCATCATTCAATTTAGGAAGCTTGAACATCAAATAATTATCGCTCCCCCATAGTATATTTCCTTAATTTAAAAACTTAACTTCAAAAATAATTAAGAGATTCAACTTTAAAATTTACATAAATAATCAAGCAAGCTAATGAATAAAGAAAAATAAGTACAGTCCTCCAAAATCCAAGAAAGTCAAAAAAGTTTCAAAAAACTAATAAAATATCATTAGTAGAAAAGCAAAGGTGGAAACTCTCCTTGGCACTAGAGGTGCTCATGGGCCGGGCCGGGCCCATAAAAAAATTTCGGCCCGGGTCATAGGCCCGGGCCCGGCCCGAAATATGGGCCTAAGATTTTGCCCAGGCCTGGCCCGGGAAAAAAATCATAAGCCCGGGCCCGGCCCATATTTATTTTAAAAATTTTTAAAAATTAAAAAAAGTATTTTAAAAATATTTTTAAAATATTTTAAAATTAAAAAAATTAAAAAAAAGTATTTTAAAAATATTTTAAAATTTAAAAAAAATTAAAAAGTATGTAAAAATATTTTAAAATTAAAAAAAATAAATATATTTATTATATCGGGCGGGCCCGGCCAAAAAGTGGTGCTGAGGCTGCCCGCTTTCTAAAGCAGGCCTCGCTTTTTTGCCCAAGCCCATATTTGGGCCTATATTTTACCCAAACCCTCCCATATTTGGGCGGGCCGTCGGTCGGGCAGGCCGCCCGACCATGAGCACCTCTACTTGGCACAAGCACCTCCCCTTCTTTGACTTTGACTCCCTTTTGGTCAACACAATTGCGAAATCTGTAGAAAATTTTGATTAAGAAATGGTTTATTGTAACAATGGGAGTTTAGAATTTTTTTTTTTAAATCCAGCCGTTTTTATAGTAATAAACTTTTATTGAAAAATATTTCTTCTTTGTATGAGACGAACTTAAATCATTCTCGACTTTTAACTGAACAACCTTTTTCGCTATCATTGTACCACAAATTGCATCGGTTGTGAGCTCGAGAAACACGAACCTAACATAAAATTAGAAACGATTTTATTACTTTCAGTAAGAAAGTAATTCTCTCAATAGAAACCAATAGAAATCATAATTCCCAGAAAATAGAATTTATTAATTCTAAGAAAATAAACTCTCATTACTTTCTTGCAGAATAACGATATATGAAACTTGAATGTAAAACTTATGTTAATAGCTCTACCAGTGCCATCTATTTATAGGGAGAGGGAGGAAAATCTTGGTTGAATAAGACTTACACAAATAACATTTATTTAATAGAAAACATCCCCTAATCCAACTAGGAGAGAGGGAGGCGAAGCACCCTAAATACGTACATTCAGTATACTAACTTATATCAACGTAACCGTATACCATGCAATACTTTACATTTCAATCCAATACTTTTCCATTTCAAACTTACTTCAGTTAATCACATAATTAATTAAGCTATCATCAAACATAATAACATCATACGAACTTACCAAAACACAGTAGCTATCAACACCTCGACAACGACTATTCAACGATTTTTCCTTTCTCGCGATTATCAACTAATTGATCCGTTTCTTGATCTAAATATAATAATTTCATTCAATTAATCAATTCAAATATCTTAAAGCACTTAAATTCACATATTTGACCCTTAATCAATATTTTACACTTTTACTCTAAACTTTTACTTTTTATTCAATTTAATCCCTAAACCCAAAACTTTCGAATCTATCACAATTTAACCAAATCAATGCTGGATGAATTTTATATAGTCCCTAAACATCCCATATTTATCAAATTTTACAATAATTTCATGTAACTTTACTATTTTAACAACTTAGTCCTTAAACTTTAAAATCAACCAAAATCACTTTACAAAATAGTCATATTTAACTATCAAAGCTTATAAATCTATCATCAAACTTCAAAAACATCACAAATTTATCAATGACATAACTCAAAACATTTAAAATTTTACTAATTAGTCACTAAGTTAGCTAGATTAAGCTACAACGATCTCGAAAACATAAAAGTTGCTAAAAACGGGTTAAAAGCACATACCATGCAATTGAAACAATCTTTGGACGAAGCTTTATGTGTTGGCTATGGGGTTTTTTTTTGTTGAAGAGAGAAATGGAGAAGATGATGACTAATTTTCTTTTAGTTTTACTTATTATTACTTTATTATTTAACATTTTAAATTATAAAATTAACATATATTTATTTAATTCATTACTAAAATCGTCCACCATAATATTTTATGGTCAAATTACATTTTGAAGCCCTCTTATCTGATGTTATACCCTATAGACAAATATAACACAATAGTGGTTAATTTTTGTAATTTTTACGATTTAGTCCTTTTTACTTAATCAACTATCTAAATGTTAAAATTTTCTAACCAAAATTTAATACAACACTGTAATAACTCTATAAATATTAAATAAATAATAAAATACTAACTCACTGGTCGAATTTGGGGTCTCGAAACCACTATTTTTTACACCACTGAAAACAGGTTGTTACACTATCTTCTAAGAGTCATCTACTCCGATGCTCAAGATAAATCATCTCCCCAATTGGGTTTGATAGAAGACATATTAGTCTTTCAATCGATTTGTTTATTTCTAGTTAGCCTAAAGGCATGTTTAGGTTTATCTACTAATACAAATTGTCTTTGCATGTTGTGATCTAACTACAAACTGTCTTTGCATGTTGTGATCTAACTATGTAACATCGCTTTGTATTAGTTAAACATTAGGTAACCAATAAGCACATATTGCTTTCGTTTTGCTTTACGTGCAAAAATATTGAGGACAATATACAAAGGGTATTAATATAATTAATGAATATTTTATTAAACCATTTTTTTTGAAAAATACAAGTATACAAAACGAGTATACTACACTTAGAACATTAGATTTGATAATATCACTCTTCATCAGGAAGAAGGCACTGAAGCCAATAAACCTCCGAAGCAGCTGATGCTAAAGCTCGATATTCCAAATCTGTGCTTGAACGAGCGACAGTCTTTTACTTACGAGAAATCCAAGAGATCGGATTGGAGCCAAGAAAGACAACATATGCAGAAGTGCTCTTTCGATCAAGCTTGTCGCCACCCCAATCAGCATCCGAAAAAGTAACAAGTGAAGCTTGGCGAGAAGAGCGAAGCACGAGACCATGATCTATTGTGTCGCGGAGGTAACGTAGGATTCGTTTCACTGCTTGCCAATGATGGAGGCAAGGAGAATGCATAAATTGTGCAGCTTTGTTCACTGCCATGGTTATGTCGGGGCGAGTGAGTGCCAAATATTGAAGAGACCCAACAACCTGTCGATAAAGCTTAGGATCATCAAAGGTAGAAGAAGTAGTGCCGGTGAGGTCAGCTTGCGGCGTTGAAGGAGTCGAAACCGACGAGGCATCTTGCATATTCGCACGATGGAGTAAATCTTTGATATATTTGGATTGCGTGAGCTACAAGCCACTCGAGAACCACGCAACTTCAACACCCAAGAAATAGGATAGTGGTCCTAAATCCTTGAGCGCAACAACCTTCCCAAATTGAGCAATAAACCGTTGTAACAGCAAAGATGATGATCCTGTCAACACCAAATCATCAACATAGACCAAGCAATATGCATACTCGTCATTACCGAAATATATAAACAGCGAACTGTCAGCCTTAGAACTGTGAAAACCAAGCTATTGTAGTGCATTCGAAAGGCAAAAATACCAAGCGCGTGGCGCTTGCTTTAAACCATATAGCGATTTTTTTAGAGCACACACAAAATTGGGTTTAGAATGATCAACAAATCCCTGTGGTTGTTCCATAAAAACAGTTTCATCAAGAGTCCCGTGAAGAAAGGCATTCGAAACATCAAGTTGCCGAATGGGCCAATGACGATTGACGGCAATGGAAAGAATTAACCGTATGGTGGCCAGCTTTATAACAGGGCTGAAAGTCTCAATGTAATCAAGGCCTAGTCGTTGATAAAACCCTTTTGCAACCAACCACGCACGACATCTATCGAAGGAACCATCCGCTTTTCTTTTTACACGGTATACCCACTTGCAACCAATGATATTCGAGGCTCGAGAACGAGGAACAAGATCCCATGTGCCATTTGATAGAAGAGCATCAATTTCTTCTCCCATTGCAGCACGCCATACTTGTTGTTTCTTTGCTTGATTGTATGATGAAGAAGGGGCGACAGTGTAGTGGGACTTGATAGCATGAAAAACCTTTGGTTTAAGTGAGCGATATGGGAGCATAAAGTCATTGAATGACGCACTGTAGGTTCCTGAGCAGTGGTAGGAGAAGCATTGGGACTGCTAGAACCTATCGGGAATGTGATAGGGCCATTGGGAACAATAGGAGCAGGTTGGGAGGACACGGTGGTGATGGCAAGAGATTGATCGGTAGGCGGTGGGGGGTACTTGGGACGATGAGGGAGCTGCTGGTTGGGGCATGGGGCTGTAGGCAGTGGGACGGCAGGTAATGGATTAGAGTCGGAGCGATGACCAAGAGAAAAAATGGTTGTCGGGAAGGTGGAGGATCGAGAACCGTCGTGCCCATCACTTGACTTGAATGGAAAAACCTGTTCATCAAAAATAACATGGCGTGAGTAAAACACTTTATTGGTGGACAAAGATAAACATTTATAACCTTTGTGAAGAACACTGTAACCAAGAAAAACACATTTGGCAGACCTAGGCTCAAGCTTATTTTTGGTGTATGGATGCAACCAGGGATAGCAGCAACAACCGAAAATTCTCAATGACTTGTAATCAGGGTCAGGATGAAAAAGAGCTTGGTAGGGTGATTTATGGTGTAATTTTAGAGTTGGGAGACGGTTGATAGTGTATACAGCAGCAACAAAGGCATGATCCCAAAATTTGGGAGGGACAGAGGCATGATATAATAAGGCGCGACCAGTTTCGGTTATATGACGGTGTTTTCTTTCGGCGCAGTCATTTTGTTCAGGGGTATGGGGACAAGAGCTGCGTTGGATTATAGCTTCAGAGGCCAAATATTTTTCAAGGGCTTGGAATTCCCCACCCCAATTAGATTGGAACTGCTTAATAGGTAAACCAAAGTATTTCTCAACAATAGCACAAAATTGAATGAAGCAATTATAAACATCTGATTTACGACGAAGAAAATAGATCCAAGTATATTTGCTATAATGATAAAAAAACACCACATAATATAGAAAACCATCACTAGAAGCAATTGGAGAAGGACCCCACAAATCCGAACAAACTAACTCTAATGGTTGTTTTGCTTCATAAGTAGAATCCGAAAAAGACAATTTGTGTGATTTACTAATACAACAAGTTTCACAAAGATATGAACCATGCTTATTAGAAGCAGACAATTTATTGAAACTAAGAACTTTATTGACAGTGTTTGAGCAAGCATGGCCTAGTCTAGCATGCCATGTAGACAATGAAACTGAATGACAAGCAGGAGATACTGGATTCGTGGCTAGGCGATATAAACCATTCTTGATGTACCCTCTATGCAGAGTTTGCTTCGTCTGTCGATCCTTAATCACAAAATAATCATGGAAAAATTCAACAGAGACATCATTAGTGAGTGTAAACTGAGGAACAGACAATAAATTTAGGTTAGCCTCAGGAACATGAAGAATATTAGACAATTTGAAAGGATGAGAATTAAGAGTTAAGACAGACGAGCCAACACAAGAGATAGGTAAGGTTTTACCATTGGTGAGAATGACTTCATCGGAACCAGTGTACTCAGAATGAATGCCCAGGTTTCTCAATTCAGATGTCAAATGATGAGTGGCACCGGTATCAACGATCCATGGCTTGGGATTTGTTTGAGGAGATGAGCTATAGTTTGCTGAGGGTTTGGGGTAGGACTCGGCATATCTTGGGCTAGGACACTGACGACTTGTGTGGCCACGTCCCTTGCAGTTGTAACATGTTGGATCCTTGGGCGGGGAGGCAGCTCGGCCACGACTGGAATAATTACCATTGCGCTTACTGTTACGACCCCGTCCACGATTAGCGGAAGCAGAAGGCTACCGACCAGCAAAGTGGGCAACGGCAGTAGGATGACGAGGCTCTTGAACAGTTTTCAATTGTAATTCCTCAGAAAGTAATAAGCCAAACAAATCATCAAAGGATGTTGACTGTAGTTTTGCCTCTAGATTGCGAACGAATGGTCGATAATCAGCACCAAGTCCTCGTAAAATATGATCGACAATATCGTCTTCAGAAATAGCCGCATTTAGAGTACCGAGTTGATCAAAAATCCGTTTCGCACCATCCATGTATATGACGATTGAATCATCGCCACGAGACAAGGCATGAAGAGAGCCTTTAAGGGTCCAGATTTGAGCCCGAGATCCGGAAGCAAAAGTTTGATGCAGCTTTGTCCAAGCTGCGAATGCGGTAGTGGTTCCGACTGCCTGAGATAGCACGGACTCAGACAACGAGCCAAGGATCCAGCTAAGAACCATTTGGTCCTTAAGAAACCACGGCTCATAGGCCGGGTTAGGAGCATTGTCAAAGGTCTTAGGAGGAGCTGCTGTGTCGTCGACATGATGCATGAGTTTTTGGCTATATAAGAGAGGGGTCATTTGTGTTTTCCACAGGAGGTAATTAGAGGGAGTAAGCTTGATGGTGATTTGATTTGGCATGGAAGGTGGAGAGGAAACAGTCGAATTGGCCATGAGGAAGAAAAGAAAAAAAAGAGAGAAGACGGTGATTGAAACCTTCTACTGGCAGGCTGATACCATGAAGAATAGTGATTTTGGTTTGTAAATTCAGCTCACTTGAATTTGACTATTGATAGCAAATATATACAAGATTATATCAGAGTGTTATCTACAGCTATTCACAATTTGAATTTAAATTTTAAGTAGAATACGTTCCTAAAGAATAGGAGTGATAACAAGTCTAGTTTGACTTGGTTAACTCTCAACACACTTAGGACATTAGATTTGATAATATCACTCTTCATCAGGAAGAGTTAAGATATCAGCACGTAGTGCCTCTTATTTGTCCAAAATCTTCTTCACAACCTTAGCTTTTGCTCGTAACCTAGCAACATGTCTCTCATTTGCCTCAGTGTAGGAGATGAGGTCATCAATCATTCGTTGACGAATGCCTATAGGGATGGCGTTGGGGCTTGATGCAGTTGGCACTTCCGGGGTCTAAGGTGTTTCCTCCTGCTCAGCATCCTCACTGTCAGAGCCATTTGCTTTCCTCCACTTGATCATTGACAGTGTGATTGCCTTCTAGCCATTTGTGAGAGAATTTCAATTCTGGCACTAGATTCTTATACTAACAATTCAAGGATTTTGATTATGTACGACTTGGAAGATGAGCGAGGGAAATGACATAATGTATCTTGGGTGAACCTTCTCAGCATGCTTAACAATTTCATCAAACACCATTTGGTCCAGGTCAAATTCGACCATTTCAACAACTTTTCTCAACTGAATTGCCACCCTCTGGCTATTTGGGAACCAGCTCCTTATGCATATAGCTATAGTGCAGCATACACAATTAAAAAAAAAGCATGAATATTACTTTTCTTGAGCCAAGATAAATGATCATTGTTTGTAATAGCAATTGTTGTTTGGTCCATACTCTCATATTTTGGCAGAAACAATTAAGGACCTTCTTAATCTCCGCATACTTTATGATACAACTACCATGTAGATTAGCATATAATTTTAACTTGTTTTAATTTTAAATTTAATCATAATAAAAGACAAGCCACCAGTGTCAAGCAACGAAATCCTACATTTGTAGCTTTTTTTCAAAATTGGCCCAAATAAATGGATTATTTATAAAAAAATCCAGGTGCACGAGAATGACCTGTTTTCTAAGTGCATGTTGGTACTGACCATCTCACCACTCACACCACCCTCCATCACCCCCTAATGATTTTAATGATTGCTCGGTCTATAAAAAAATATTTTTTTTGTCGACAATGTGTTCGCCAGCACCAGTATGTATATTTTTTAAATGCACTTAAAAAATATAAGTATTCTGAGATTAAAAGAAAAAAAAATATTTTAATAGATTTCAACATTCATGTTGTCGACACCCACCTGGTTTTTGAAAAAAAATTAATTGGTTAAGAATCGGTTAAACTAGATTAAAATTGGTTAGACCGAGTGAAAAATCTAGCTAAACCGGAATTGATGTCGATAAATTAATTTATTTGGAATTGTTAATCTAATAATAAATGTAGTGCAACTCTCTATTTTCTTCTTGACGGTTGGATTTTTTTTTTCATCTTCTTCTCTTGTTTCCTTTGTCTACTAAGTACTATAATCACTAAACAAAACTCAAAAACATTTTTTTTTCTTCTCAAATATTCAGTGCTTCTTCTCTACTGATATTGTGTTATTTTCTTCAAATCTTTCTTCTCAATGCAATTGAAGGACAACGCCAGTGCTGACAAGTTTTTGAAAAATCAAACCAATATTAGTAAGGACAACGCAGAAAAATATTTTTTTTAAAAAAAATCCACATCGATGTCAGTAATATGAACGCCGACACCTTTTAAAATATTATTGCATTCTTCTTTTTTTTTTTTAATCTTAGAGTACCCATATTTTTTTTAAGTGTAGTTGAAAAAAATACATAACGGTGCTTGCGAACACAGGGCTGAGACAAAAAGAAATCATTTTTATAGACCAAACAATCATTGGGTAATCATTACGAGATGATGGAGGATGGTGCCGACGGTGAGATGGCTGACACCAACATGCACGGTAAAAAAAAAAGGTCATTTTTATATAAGATTTTGCATTTGAGTTATTTTCGTAAATAATTAATTTATTTGGACTAATTAAAAAAAAGTCTACATTTGTTGAGTATTGAAAATTCAATTCTGAATGGAATTTTTTTTTGAAATATGCATGTAATAGTTTTTAAACATATGTTTTTAATAAATTTAATTAATTATAGTTAAAAATTATTATTTTTAATTGTTAGTAATTTTATTAGAAAATATTGTTACCTTTCTTTATTTTATTGAGTGCTATTTTTATTTGTAAATTAGTTTAAATATTTGTTTTAAAAATAAAAATAAAAATTAAGGTGCAATAATTTTTATTCTTTTATAATATAAAAAGACTATTATGATTAAGTGTTGAGTGTAATGATAAGAAAAGAGGAATTTATTTGAATTCAAAAGTTGAAGAAAAGGAAAAGTAATAATGAATGACATTAATGGCAATTGCCACCTAAGCAGTGATACATAGTTGGCATAGTTAAGGCAAAACTATTGAAGGTAGGCATTTGAGAATACCCTGCTTTGAAAAAATACATGCTATTCTAGTCCCCCAAATAGGGAAAGAAAGGATAATATAGAAATAACCAGGATACAATAGGCAATAGCTCATGAATACCATTTTCCTTAATACTGTATTTTATTACCCTAAAAGCCAGCTTCGCTAACTAACTCCCACTTTAACCTACGTGTCAATCCCATCTCCCAACAGGTTTCCTCATGAATCATCATTCTTCCCACGTGGCATTTTCTGATTGCTCCGTTCTTCAGTCCCGTCACAAACATAGTCACTCTATCTTCCGCCCTACCAAAATAACAAAAATTTAATAAAATAAAAGGAATTAAAATAAGAAGCAGATTTTTGTTAAGTATGATTTTGTCTTTAATCAAAGTTTTAATTGTTGTTAAGAGAAGCAAAAACCCCAAAGAAACACAAGTAACGGGACACCATCAGAAAAAAGGTCAGCTGTTATCTTCTAATCCCTAATTTTCGTGTTACTCTGTAAGAAATTTTATGGGTTTTGTCTTTAATCTTCTAGGTTTTAGCTAAGTGTTTATTTTTTGTCCTTCTTCAACAGTTTTGGTCACTTGCTTTCTTCCCTGGGTTTTGTTGTTCATGTTTTATTGACTTAAGCTTTGATTTATGGTTGTTACAGGATTTTCCTTATCCTTGAAGTTGACGAAAATGCTCTGAAAAGGTCTACACTTCTCGCTTTTCTTAATACTAATTCATGAAATCTTTATTTTATTACCGTTTCAATGGGGTTTTTTCAGCCCTTTATTACTCTTTATCTAGTATTCTTTTTTTAATTATGCTTTTGTTTTGTATGTAAATTGTTGTGCAGATTGCATGCATGAGGTGAGTTTTTCTTTTCTTTTCCCTTCTGTTTGAGGTAAAAATAAAGCAATGCCTAAGAGCTTTGTTATTAGTTTGGTATGTTGCTCCCACTTGGTTGTCGGATATAGGTATGTGTTCGATATGAGTATACTTAATTATTTTTCTTAATTTTAAGTTCTTTTTCATATATTTGGAGGATTAAACCCCTATATCCATGTCAATATGTGTGCCACAAACAAGTGTTGGACAAGAATACTTGGAGAAGTGAAGAGAGTGGATAACTCGGGCAATTGATGTTCATGAATCCCGGAAAAGAAACATGATAGTGGGGTTTAGCTTTTGTCTTCAATGGATTGACAAATGCCTTTTTTAACTCGTCAAAAGTTTGAATTGTTAGAACAGTTTAGAACTTCTTGAATTTAATGTTTAGCAATCCCAATAAATAGTTAAGATTATGTTTAAAGGTTTTTATGGAGATTTGAAGCGATCTTTTCCGTTTTGGGAAAAGTTACAGGCAATTTTTGTCATTGGAACACAAACAGATTAGGCATGATTCCTTGGCTTTTAGCCTTTTACTCGTATTATAATCAGCTAGCATATATGGTGGCTATGGTTTTGGGTCGTGGTTCTTTGCATGAGTATTATTGATATCTGCATGCCCTTCGTTTTATAAGATACGTGATCATGATAGCGCATTTTATCCTGAGATCGATCTATAGCTTCATTAAATAAGATGCTTGATTGTCAACTGCAGAATTCCTAAAGAGGAAGGGTTTTCTTTGTAAACCTTGCTATTCGTATTGCTCATTTGTTAGATTTCAGAGTTCAATGAGTTACCTTTTAAGCGTAACGGTTTCACTTCTCTTAACTTCGAGAGCTTTCTGTTTTTCTTTCCTTATCTGCTCTAAAGTTTGGTTGGAAGCTTACTCATGGTACAGCCAATGTCTCATTATGACTTGTAATTATTGATATCGAGGGTATATGCATAGAAAGAACAATAGCATTATTGAGCTTATAGATTTTGTTGTCTTTTTTCTCTTTTCCTGACTAAATAAGAAGAAAAATATCAGTCATGTATTTATAAATTATTAAATTTACAAAGTGTTGATCGTAATCTGCTAGTAAATGGTAAAATGCTTCTCTATTCTGAATTGTCCAGACTCAGGTTTGAGTGTTAGATATGGAGTGTCTGAGATGGGTACTTCAGGAAAATTGAAGAATCGGAGAAATATTAGGTGGCCAGCATGGCCTTAATACGAACCTGCAGTGATGTTGAGAAGGCAGAAGTCTTACTTGACTTGTTTATGAAGTTGAATATTTGCCTTTTTTCATGTTGGTTATAGCTGCTCTTTTGTTTTGTCTTCCAGGAAAGGAACAGTAACAAGATTTGCAGAAAAGGAGATTTATTTGCTGCAAATACTATGATGAATCAAGACAATGAACAAGACAATAACCCTGATGCGTTAGATGATTTTCTGCTAAAGCGCAAACGTGGTCGCCCAAGAAAGCACCCAAAACATGATTTAAATCAGGGGGAGAATGCTCAGATGCCTTGGAATCAGAACCTGAACCATGCTGAGAATGCCCATGTCCCACCTGGATTTGGAGCAGTGAATGGAAACCGACCCCACCAAGTGAATCCTGATGCAAATGACGTAATGGTTGGTCAGGCTGTTAGTGGTGTTATTGAGGCAGCATTCGATGCCGGATATTTGCTTACTGTTAGGGTTGGCAACTCTGATACCACTTTAAGGGGCGTGGTCTTCAAGCCTGGGCATTATGTTCCCGTTTCAGCTGAAAATGATGTTGCTCCTAATCTCCAAATGATTAGACGAAACAAGATTCCCTTCCCACGGGAGAGGAATGGAACAGCTCATCCACTCAACGGACCAGCTCTCGCCAACCAGGTGCCACGAGCCCGGGCTTCGAATCTTGGAGCCATAAAAAACAAGAATGTGCAGCCAGCGGCAACACAATTCAATTCACTACTGTCCAGGGGCACGGTGGTGCCTGTTGTGCTCCAACCTGCTAGTTTATCAAATGGGAAAGTTTCCAGCCAACAATTAAGCCAACCTCCTCATTTGGTCTCAAAAGGCAAACAATTGTCTGGAGCTGCCAATGCAACAAATGAGGAAAAACCTGTCAACCAGATACCAACAGTTGGAAACCCGATATTTCCTACTCAACCTCAACCTCGGAGTAGTAACCACACCGTGCCCAAAGGCATACAAAGTGAAACTGTTTCATATAGTCAACTTCCAGCAGACGGTTTACAGGATAAAGATGCCAAGTCGATGACTGGCATGCCATTTGAGAAACTACTATCTGAAGTCATGAAAAGAGTTCAAGTCCCCCTACAACCACCAGAAGTTCAAGGTGGTAATTTGTCGGTCAAAGAGTTGGGAAATAAACTGGAAGATGATCAGGCACTCTCTATCGAACCACTACAAGCGGTACAGTCCACTCATTCTTCTTCTATGCTCAAACCTTTGGAAAATTTCAGAACTGGCAAGATGACTGAGCTGTTGCAGGTATAATACATCTGAACTATTATGATTAAATCTATTATGCACCCTGATGTTTGACATAGACACTGATGTACTGCATTTCCTTTCAAGGCTGTTCAAGAAAACATGAGAGAAAACCAAGCATCTCGGATCGAACAGCCAGCCATCAGTTCTGAAGGAACCATGCTCAGAGATGAAGCAACGCATGATTCAAACAAGCAGTCATAAGTTTGGAGTGTGGAATGTTGTAGAGTGTTTTAGTATAATGAAATAGACTATGTAAAATGTTTTAAAATCCTAAACAAGGTGAAGGAGCTAGACTTCCCCGAAGGGCTAACCTAACCTTAAAAGTTAGAGAAGGCTGCAGCATCGGATTTTCTTTGCTCTAACCCTTTTAGGATTAGAACTGTTGCCATTACTTAGAATAAAGCTTTTCGTTTTTCAGTTTATAGATATATATAGAAAAGCTATCTTTATGTAACTTTAGGCTTTGTCATAACTTAGTAAACAGGGAAAGACCAGTTTCTTGTTAAACATGTGCGTTTTCCTTTTGTTATACGAAGTATCAAGCATGCAATTCTGAGGTATGTTAAGATACTACAACAGGAAAAAAACGTCTTGGATTCTGGCTCATGTTCTCGGTTCTTATCCTCCAATGAGGTAATCACAGTAGAGAATTAACATTGTTGCATCCATCCGTCCATCCATCCATCGTTGAACAGGGACTGAGGATCTTGTTAAATAACCGAAGTTCAACAAGATCTTGTGGCTATCCATCTCTAAGAAGGTGCTGCAAAGATCAACATAATTTGGCAACGTTGTTTTGGAAGAAGCAAATATTCCTACGACCGTAAAACTACAATATTTGCTGTAGTTGAGCTTCTTTGTATCAAGTGGGATTCATTTATTTACTACTTTTAATATTTAAGGGTACAGTGGTTTACCCCAACCCGGTGACATTTATCTTTCCTTTTTGTGACGGTTTATGATAATGGCTGCATCTCTTTGTCACAAAATTATAAGGTGATCTCCTTTTGAATCCATCACAATGAACACGAAGATATATTTGGTTAGTTTGTCATAAACCATATCCGGATTCATCAAACTGAATGAAAAGTTTGAACCACTTTATTCATATAATTGATAAACAGTTCAAAATAGAGAACTAAAACTAAATCGACAAATAAGAAGCATAATAAGTTCACAATAAACCTTAAAAAGCATCAGTCCGAAAAACTACCATGGTGTAATATAACACTGAATAGCAATAGACTGGAAAATCAAATCAAAACAAAACTCAATATCAGAGGATGAGAAACCAAGAAAGCGAAGCTAAAACGATATGGGAGAGGGAAAAGATGAAACATAACAAAAAAAAAAAAATTGTACAGAAAACAATGAAAATCTACAACCTTAAAACATGTTTGATTGGATCACACCAACAACTAATGTGCTCTGGATCAATGTCAACGAGCTTCACTCCAGCCACACTTTTTACTGAAAAATTAAGCACAAATGAATGTGTCAGAAGAAATGGGAGAATAAATCAGTTTCTGAAAAGGAAAAATGTCTGCATTAAAGAAATCAAGATTCATGCAATAAAGAACACAGACAACATCTTCATTTCTTCTTCCTTTTTCCCCCTACGTGCAGCCAAAGTTACAGTGCTAAAAAATTAAATTCAGAATGCTTGCGATCTTTCCGCTTTCTCTAAGAGCAAATAATATATAGAACTATAAAAAGTACAAATAGTTCATAAAGTCACATTTACCTGCTGTGGTTGTTGGTACGCTCCTGGCTGTTGGTAATTCCCATATCCAGGATAGCCCCCATAATACATGCTAGGGTCTTGGGGAGGAGGTGCATATCCATATGCTTCATATCCTTGAGCATATCCATAATATCCACCATTCCACTGGGCCTGATCGGGTTGAGCCTGGAAGCCCCAATACATTGCCCTCTTATTAGTTTAGAGAAACATGTGTAGCATTGCTTTATTTATAAGACACTAAAGTTTTAAATACTAAACCTGTTTGCTTGAAGGACTACGTCCCCATGAAAGTCGAACATTTCTTCCTCCTAAAATGGTACCATTTAAAACTGATAACGCTTGCTCTGCACTAGTTCTGAAGTACATCGCATTAAAGAAACCATTAATACCATGCAATAATATTTCAAATGCCGAATTACATGAAAGTATTTATGAGTTACCTATTAGCATATTGAACAAAACCACAATTCTTGTTAGCAGGAATTTTTACATGAACTACCTCACCAAGCTGACTGAATATTTGTTTTAACTGGTCTTCAGAGACACTGGGATCCAAACCGCCAACAAATATCTGCACATTAGCTTGTAATATTTCAGTTGCCCATACCAAGAAACAAGTATACTAATATTAAAAAAAAAAGATGCATACTGTGGTATTATTTGGATCATTCTCGCCAGGATTTCCTTGAATGTTCTGGGAAGTATCTGTGGATCAAAAATATACATAAACTACAATAGAATAGATGATTATAAAAGATGGTGAAACAAAGTGAAAAGGCATGCATGTCCCACAACAGAATCTTAATGTTTTCATACACAAAAGCTTAACTAATTCAACACACCTCCAAAAGTAAATATTTTCATGATAACTATGAAAATCCAAACCTGTTAACAGACATCATGTAGTACAGTTACATTATAGCACTACTGCTTCTCTCAACTCAATAAAATTTTCCCAAAAAACGCAGCATGAAAGTATACACTTATGGATATAAATAAGCAGTTCAAAGTAATTCCCTGTATGGCATGAAAAGAACCCAATGTAAACCCACCAGCCATATACCAGGCAACAGTTACACTTGGAATACATCAAAGCTTACCTTTAGTCCTTTACCAGGCAAATCCAAAAGTATCAGACTAAATAAGTAGAATAACAGCATAAAAAGAAATCATAATTACACTAAACTCAGGGAACAAGTAAAGGACTTCTTAGTTTTATTTTATTTTCCCTTTACAATAGGGTGAAAAAAGGGAAAAGGAAAATTGAAACAGGGACTATCTTTTCCTCATCAGGCATGAAGCATTTCTTTTTTCTTTCACCAATTTTGAGGAAGGAGGGGAGGAGGGGGCAGAGGAAGTTGCTGGTCCTTAATTTGAACGAGTTACAAAGTCAACTTCTAAGATTACTTTCAAGCAGACTAAACCTATCTGCTAAACTAATTGTTGAGTAATATTTTAACATTCTCTGCGTAAGCAGAAGGATACAGAGCATGTTATTAACCACAAAATGGCAAGAAGAGGCCTATAGTTAAAAACAAAGGAAATTCTTCTAACTTGATATGAACTACAACATCAAGTGGCAAGTAATAATGTTTCCAAAATGCAAGATACATATGGATAAATCCATATGGAGTTAATCATTCATTATTTTAGCTTAGGCAATAAGGAAGGGCAAATGATCCATTTCCATTGAGGTTAAACCTATCAACTGAATATCCCGTGACAAGTTTTGGGTTTCTTTCCTGACTCAATTTGTCCTTGCATGCAACACAGCAATAGAGTGAGGTTCAAGAAATTAAAATAATTTTAAAAAGAAGTGGAGATTTGAAATGCATTAGATCAAAACCTGCCCAAAGGTTCAGGAACAGAATGATACATGATAACATGCATAGCAACTTTAGCATGGCTGCTTGAGCTAGTTTCGAGTATTTGAATCTTAAAATTAAATTAAACAAAAGGGCAGTGTAAACATATGCAAGTATGGATGGGGAACTGATCCATGATTAAATAAAAACACATTTTCTGGACAAACAAAAAAAAGTAAAGAAACATTTAAAGGAAACATGTTGGGAAACTAAAACGAAATTGAACCTGACTGGAAAACTAATAAGGAACTGGAAAAGTAATTTGAGAATGTAGCAAAAATACTGCCACGAGAAAATGAAGCTTATGACATAAACAAAGTAACTGACCTAAAATGAGGCCACGCATTAAAGTGGAATCATTTCAGCTGATATCAGTTCCAGGCCCCCCAAAATGAGAGCCTCTTGGTGTCCTGCTTAAGACAACATGAGTTCTATATAAGTTTTAGCATGTTTTAATATAATTATAAGGGCCCAATCTTACAAAGGCAAACTGGAAGGAAACGACTTTGTATAAATTCTCCAAGCTTTTATTGCATAACGGTAAGGGTTCAAACTTTAAGGAACTCTGACATGTTCGACTCGGATAATGAAAACCCAAAAACAAAACAAAACATAATAACCAACTAGTTAAAGTAATCAAGCATAAATCAGAGCAAATAAAAACTATACACAACCAAGTAAACTTCACATGGCATCCAATATAAATAATGAACTTCAAATAAACCACAAGATGTGTACCTTTCTGATACTGCTGACCAGTGAATGGCTTCTTATTAGCAGCTGGTCCAATCCGCATTGCCCTTGTCGAACAATAAATTCCATTCATTTCTGTCATGGCTCGAATCTGCTCAGTTTCATTACCAAACCTCACAAAGCCATAACCTTTAGACCGTCCAGTTGTCCTATCAGTAACCACTTTGGCACCCTTAACAGATGGGTAAACAGCTTTAAAGGTCTCCTGTAACAAGTAATCCGAAACATCCCCCGCTAAATCCCCAACAAAGATGGTGTAGTCAGTGCCCTCTTCTTGCCTCTTATCCCCATATCCGAGCGCGGCCCAATTCAATCTAAAGTTCTGCTCAGAATTTGGCATTGGCACCCCATTGTATGACTGCAAAACCCGCTCAGCTGCCGCTTGCGAGACAAACTCTATAAACCCATATCCCTCCGGTAGAGCCGTCTGCTTATTCCTAATCACCTTAGCTGAAACAACCTAAAATAAACCAAAAGATTTACCTTTGTTTAATTACGACCTTTACTACTTGTTTTTTATTGCATTAAAATAAAAAGAAAAGAAGAAATTCAGTTTTATACAGAAAGGAAAAAAAATGAATATTTTGGAATTTAGCTTCTGCAAGTAATGGTAAGACTATAACATATTCGCTCATTTGAATTAAATACGATTCATTTTTAATATGTACTCGGAAACTGTATTTTTCTCGAATTTAATTACCTCTCCAGTTTGAGCGAAGATGTTCATGAGGTAATTCTCATCCATCCATGGTTGAAGATCACCAATCCAGAGAGATCGAATCTCGCCGGAACCGGCGGCCGCTGAACCGGCGGGGTACTGCTGCATCTGAGAGGGGGGAGGGATAGGCTGCGTATTCCAGCCGGAAGGTGGAGGAACCGGCTGACCTACCTGTTGTTGTTGTTGAGACATCATCATCCAAGTCTGCGATTGCTGTTGTTGCTGGTAGTGCTGGGGTTGAGACTGATCGGCTGCCATTGAAGGAGGCGTTGCTACGCCCCCTGGTGGTGGTTGTTGCATCATATTTGATAGATAGGGTGTAGATTTGGGAGATCCCTGAGAGAAGAGGAAACCCTAGGGGCTTATTTTAATTTCGGAAATCGAAATTTTATAGAAGGTTGTGCTTTGAGGGGATATTTTTATTTTGGGCAAATTCCTTTTTTTTTCCACCCAATTCTGAAATGGTATAAGATAGTAGTGCTCATGGGCCGGGCCACGCCCAGGAAAAGTTATAGGCCCACTTTTTAGGCCCTGACCCGAAATATAGATCTGAAAATTTGTCTAAACCCGGCTTGAGAAAAATTTTTTAGGCCCGAGTCTAGCCCAGTCCGACCTGTTTTTTTTAATAAACACTAAAATTATATAAATTGTATGTTAAACATACATTTCATTATTTATTACATGTTATCTTTAAACATAAACATATATTTTAAATACATAATATAATTAAAATAGGGAAATGCTATTGAGCAAATAAAATATTTTATGATGAGAAACAAAATAACAAATTATATTCACCAAAGCCATATTTTCATTCCAAAGCAGTCTTAATCATAAACTTGGTTCCCACTTTGTTTGTTTTCTTTCAAAAGTTAAGACAGAAACTATGAACTCCTCCACTCTTCATAATTCACAAAACAAATCCCTGTCTACCATTATCCTAATCCAACACTGTTTTCTCTTTTTTCATTTCCTTAAAAACTGTTCCAGGTTTTTTTTAATATATTACTCCATTATATTGTGGTCCAATCTACTCTTCCAATCTCTCTCTTACCAAGTTTGTCATTTTCTTCCTTGAAACTAAAAACAACCCAATGAAAAAACAGCTGCAACAGGCCGCAGCTTCCTTTGCTTCTTCTTCTTCTCCTTCTTCTTCTTCTTGTTATTCTTCTCCTCTTTCCTTGTATTGTAAGCAGTAGTATCTTCTTCTTCTTTTTTTAGCTTTTGCTCAAATGTGTAAGTCCACATTCACCTTGTGATCTCTTTGGATCAACAACTTCCACACCCTTTATCACTACTACACTCAGGTACATTGAATAGTCCTCTTTTTTCCCTAAATCTGTAGATTTCCTTTCTTCTTCTCTCTTTACTGTTCATTGGGTTTTTTACCCATTATCACTCGTTTTTTTAGTAGACACTGAAGATTCCGTGTCTTAAAATTAAAATCAGAAAACCATCATATATCATCTTATCAAAATACCAATCCTTCCCAGCAATTACCAAAACATCTCAAACCCTAACCCTAACCACCCAAAAAGATTCCTCTTTTATCAGGATAAAAGATCCAAACAACATCAGTTTATGAATTACAGACAGAAAATCAAAGCACCCTATTGGTCATATTAATATAACAGAGATCAATATCAGTTCATCAATCCAAAAATAAAAAAGCAAAAAACTAAATGTCGAATAAACTAAGGTTAACAACTTAACATTGTTAGCAGCAGCAAACTCACCTTTGAAATTCAAATGTAGAAGACGTAGAAGGGCTTTTCGAATTGGGGAAAAAAAGGGAGGAGGGAAGGGCTTAGGGATTTTGATCAGTGCACGGACTTGGGGAAATGGGAAATGGGAAATGGAGAAATGGGAAATGCATTTTAAAAATAAAAAAAAATATTTATTATATATTCAGGCCGGGCCGGGCCCGGTCCCGGGCAAAAAAAATTTTGCCCGAGGCCTGGCTTTTTTTTTAAACGGGCCTATATTTTTACCCGAACCCTCCCATATTTTGGGCAGACCGTCGAGTTGGGCCGAGCCGCCCAAACCATGATCACCTCTAGTATAAGATTGTCGCTCAACTTTTAGTATTTTTTTTATCACTTAATGATAAAATATTATAAAACAATAATTCAACTATTTAATTTTATATTTTTCGATCATCCAACTACCTTACATTTTTACTTTAGATTGATATTTTATATTTTTTGATCATCCAACTGTTTAATTTGTCTTCTTAAATTGTTAAAATCATGTTTGTGATGTTATATGTCTTAGTAATTTGTTCAATTAGATAAAACCATGCCTATAATATTCTTACATTGTAAATGTAAGGTTACAATTGAATTAATTATTTAATCAGAATGAAATTATAATTATTTGACAAAATATCTAATTGGTGCAGGTTTAATCTTCTCAAGTGTAAAATTAGAATAAATGAGTGATAGCTTGCTTATTTTGCATATTTTACGTGCTGAACTCAACTTGTTCTTGAACTAATTCCTGCTAATTGGTGAATTTTATGTTTAAATATTGTCAAGAATGAAATTCGGATGCTGTAAATCAAAGACAAGCAAAAAGGATTAAATTAAAGCATGAGAAATTGAAGAGGGGTCAAATCATAAATTTAGATACATTTAGGGGCTGTTCAGATTTTTAACTTTACAAAAGCCAAAATTAGAAAAGAAATATAATATTTATTTCATGTAATTAGTGGGTAGGTGGGACTAGCATAATTTTAGCATATGGTTTATATATAAATAGGTGGCACGGAGGACTTGAAAAAACACACCTTGATAACTTTTGTTTCGATTTCAATTTTTGGTTTAATTGTTTCCCAAGCCTTTCCCCTTTCATCTATCACTATTTCCATTTAAATCCACTTTCATAACCAACCAAAGCATGATTAAATTCATACTTCACTAAATTCAAATTAGTTTTGGGCTGGTATTCTTTCAGATCAAGAATCGTAAGAAATTGCATCTGCACTAAAAATCCTTCAAATCAGTATTCACCATCTCTCTGAAATATCGAGATTGACAAATTCATCCCTTAAAGTTAACTCGATTTTAATACAAAAAGCGTGTTGGGTTGGAGTCGCTTTGGCGTACAGTTGAAAAGACGAGTCAGCCGTGCTGTATTCGGATTTCCACGAACACGTTAAGGGAGATTGTGACCAGATTTAAGCGTCCCGCGCAGTTGAGGTCGTTAATCCAAGTTAGTTTCTTCAGAACGCAAGGCTGCCAAGGTCTTGAATTGCAAACACGTGTATCGTGGTTAGACAATTGGTAAGGGTTGGTTTGCAGGGCATATCGGGATTAACTACGAGAGGAAGAATTAGCGGTTAGGACATTCTTAGCCGCTATAATTAGCTTATTGTATGGAGGAGAAAACTAATTTTCGAGGATCGATTCAAAAACCGAAATCCACCGAGTCTAGGGCTAAGGCTTAATAACTATGTCTACAAAATCTGAATTTATTTTCCAATTTAATTTAATTTTTTATTTATTTAAATTTTTATTTCTGCTATTTCATTTATTTAATTTCTAGTCATTTTGAAACTCCCTTAATTTATTTAACTTACTTTCAACAGGACCGTTTGGAGTCGTGGGCACGACTATTGTCACAATTATCAACTCGACCGAAATTCTGTTCACAAGAAAAACACGAAAGTTAATCATAACATTCAGTCCCTGTGGACTCAACCATTGTGTACACTTGCACATTTCCAGCGTTCCAATGCTTGCAATTAAAATCACACTTTTAAATCATTTTATAAAATTGTTTGTTTTTTGCGCACGTGCCCATGCGATCACATGTCAATTGTACTCTAACTATTTTACCAAGCTTACTAGAGCAATCTACTTATTAAATTATTTTCATTAAGGTTTTCATATTCACATATAGATATGTATACCATGTTTTCATGATATACAACTCATAACAAAGTCATATAATTGGAGCTTCGAACATCCATTCATCATCACATATTTTCATATTTCATGTATATCATATATAACTTTTTGGGGTCATTAAGTATTTTCAAATAATAATTCCATTTAAAAGTTCACATATGTATCTATTATGAAGTTCAAGTACTCAATACTCTTAATAATATTTTCATATGCATATATAAACATATTGCACCTTTTATAATTTCTACTTTTTATGGTTCTTTGTTGAATTGAATTACCATTATAGCTTATTATAGCAAACAAATTCCACTTTTTCCACATTATGCAATAACATCATATCTCATGAAATTTCTCTATCTTAATTTATCAATTAAGCCAAATTTCATACATTTCATTATTTTCTTTTAATTACCAAATCTTGTATAAATACTCATAATCACATTTTAATTATTCATGGTCAATATATATTTAATTCACCATTATAACAATTTTCATAATTATTTTGTTAAGGGAAAGTTAAGAAAATCCATTGTACTTACCTCAATATTAGCTAAAGTTTCCAAGCAAAGGTTATTTAATCATTCTCAACTCTTGAATCTACTTAATCATCCATTCAAGATCATATTCTTCACCCTCCATCATATCTCATGACAAAAATATAAACAATAATATTACTGTTGGAAATTGTAGATTGCAAATTTATAATTATTCATGAACACTTATTAGAAAGTGATAATTTATTCAAAGGATAAATTTGATCTCATGGGACATATTTTTCTAAGAAGTATTTCCAATGAAATCAAATGTAAAAGGTTGTGACTCTTCAAAATAGTGTCCATTTAGTGTATATAAATAGAGGGTCTATGGTGCTCACAAATATATTACAATGAATTCAATTTCAGAAATTAAAGTAAGAGTTAAGGAATTTCTCAATTTTTCTAATAAAAGGAAATTCAAAAACTTCGTTGTATCCCGGGAGAACCTTTGTTTAACCCTCTAGCAACTTTGTGTGGGGGCAAACAGTTTTCTTTGGTAAGCATCACTCGTACCTCAAAGTCTACTATTTAATTCAATATCGTCTCTGGATCTATCTTCTCTACTCAAAATCTCCAACAATCAAAGAGAATTATTTTGTAGATGGCAATGGAGGCTACCACCGCATTCAAAGTGATAAATCAAGAGTTTGTGAAACTTCACCAATTTGATGACTCAAACTTCAAACGCTGGAAAGGCAAGATGTTGTTCCTTCTTACCGTCTTAAATGTGGCATACGTTTTGGATCCAAACCTACAACCTGTGGAGGATCTTACCCCCAATACAAACCTCGAAAAAATTACGAAAGTGGCCAAATTCAAAAAAAAGACGAAAAAGACAATTTCACATGTCGAGGACATATCCTCAACACCTTGTCTGATTGATTGTATGATCTCTACATGTTGATGCAATCCCCGATGGAAATATGGAAAGCTCTTGAAGAGAAATACAACACCGAACGATAATATACTGATAAATTTTTAATAATGAAGTATTTTAAATTCAAAATGCCCGATAGTATCCCGATCATAGATCAAGTCCATGAACTACAAGTCATTGTAAGTAAGCTTCATGACTTGAAAGTTGTTATTTTGAAATTGTTACAAGTCAGGGCTATTATCTCAAAGTTTCCCTCATCTTGGAACAATTATCAGAAGAAACTTCTGCATATGGTAGAGGACTTCATTGTGGAGAAAATACTTAAGCATTTACGTATTGAAGAGGAAACTCAGAAGCATGATCAGTGTATATTTCCCAAAGTTTTAAAGTGAACCATATGAGCGAGTCCAAGAATTTTTGAAATGGTAAGTGAAAGGCCACATCCGAGACCAAGGACGTGTAAGACAAGAAGAAAAAATCTCGTATTTGTTATAATTACAATAAGAAATGACACTACCTTAAGGATTTCAAACTTCTAAAAAAGAAGCAAGATGCCACAACTTTCAAAGTCAATATGGTGGAAGACATGGACTTAGTGGTCATGGTTATAGAAAGGACCTAGAGTTTGGTGATTGGTATAATTACTGAACTCAACATAGCCATGACCGATAAGTCTTATAATTGGTGGCTCGAATCCAGAGCTACTGTCTAAGTGTGCAATGACCGGTAACAATTCAAGAGTTATGAATCAGTGGTAAGCCATGAAGTGCTTATGGGAAACTATCAATCGGTTAAGATGCTTGGTCAAGGGGCGGTGGAACTCAACTTTACATCTAGGAAGAAATTGAATTTGACCAATGTGTTGCATGTTCCCGATGTGAGAAAGAATTTAGTGTCCATTTCGTGTCCGCGAGTCTTCTGTGTAATAAGGGGTTCAAAGTTATCTTGGAATCTGATAAGTTAGTATTGCTTAAGGGTGATATATATGTAGGAAAAGGATATTGTAACGAGTGCATGTTCAAGTTGAGCATTGATATGAATAAAGTTAATTCTTTTGCTTATATTATTGAATCTTATCCTTTGTGGCATGCATATTTAGCACATTTTAATTTTAAAACTTTAAAATATATGAAAAAGAATGGTTATATCAGTCTAAGTACTGATGAGTTGGTGGATAAATGTGAAGTTAGTATTCAACAAAAAATTACGAAGAAATTGTTTCCTAATAAGTGTGAAAGGAATTCACAAGTGTTAGATTTAATCCATTCAGATGTTTGTGAATTAAATGGAATTCTAGCAAGAGGTGGAAAATGATATTTTATCACTTTTATAGACAAATTCTCTAGATTTACTTATGTGTATTTCATGAGAAGTAAAGACGAGGCTTTCGATATGTTTAAACATTTTAAAAATGAGGTTGAGAATTTATTTAGTAAGAAAATCGAAGTGCTTTATAGTGATAGAGGTGGTGAATATTTTCTTAAATGAATTTAATGTATTTTGTGAGGAACAAGGTGTGGTACATGAGTGTTTCGTGCCTTATACTCCACAACAAAATGGTTTGGCAAAAAGAAAGAATCATACTTTAATGGATATGGTTAACTCGATGTTGTTAAATGCTAAACTTCCATATAATCTATGGGGTGAAGCATTATTGACTACGTGTTATATCCTTAACAGAATACCATCGAGAAAGTTCAAAGTATCTCCATATGAGTTATGGAAGAGTCGGATGCTAAACTTAGATTATTTCAAAGTGTGGGGGTGTTTGGCTTACTATAGAGTTCTTGACCAACTGAGAACAAAGTTAGAACCAAGAGTCGTCAATGGTGCATTCATTGGATATCCCCAACACTATAAGGTTTATCATGTTCTTGACTTAGTTTCAAATACGATTATTGAAACAAGAGATGTTGTATTCATTGAAAATAAAGTTTTTATTGATTCAACGGATTTGGAAAAAGAATATCAACCATTGATCTTAAGTGATCAAACCAAGAGAAGTCTTTGTAACAATAAGGATATGGAGTCGAGAAAAAGTCAAAGAGTAAGAAAACTAAAGGACTTTGGTCCCGATTTCATTTCCTCGCAATCTCTAGCATTCCTTGTTGAGGAAAATAGAGAATCTGTAATTAGAAAGATCCGTATAATGTTTAATGTGGATGGTGATCCACAATCCTATGGTGAAGCCATGACTTCTAAGGATGAAACTTTTTGGAAAGAGGCAATTAATGATGAAAAGAATTCAATATTGTGCAACAATACTTGAATTCTAGTTGATCTTCCTCAAAGATCGAAGTCTATCGGGTGTAAATGGGTGTTTAAAATGAAGAATACTCTAACAGGGGGTTCTCCAACCTTTAAGGCTAGGTTGGTGGCTAAAGGATTTAAGCAAAAGGAAGGCCTAAATTATTTTGACACCTATGCATCAGTGGCTAGGATGACCTCCATTTGAATTCTTATAGCGTTTGCATCTATCCATAAGTTACATTTACATCAAATGGATGTTAAGACGGCTTTTTTGAATAGTGATCTCAGAGAGGAAGTCTATATGGAGAAATTAGAACGCTTTGTACTTCTTGGGAATAAACATAAGGTGTGTAAGTTGATCAAGTCATTATATGGTTTAAAACAAGCGCCTAAACAGTGGCATCAGAAATTTGACTCGATTATCTTGTCATGTGGATTTTTACATAATGGTGCAGATAAATGTATTTACACTAAATTCACCGGTAAGTACAGTATAATTATTTGTCTCTATGTAAACGATTTGTTGATATTTGGGATGAACATGGAAGGTATTCATGAGACCAAAGAGTATTTAGCCTCAAATTTTAAGATGAAGGATCTCAATGTGGTAGATATAATTCTAGGTATAAAGGTGAAAAACCATGAAAGGGGTTTTGCACTAAGCCAATCTCACTACATCGAGAAAGTATTGGAAAAGTTCAAACATTTGAATATCAATGATTTGAACACTCCATACGATTTGAACTTCAAGTTCAGTGAGAAAATGGCAGGGTTATAGTGCAACTTGAGTAGTTAGCGTAATTGGAAGCCTAATGTATGTAATGCATTGCACTAGACCCGATACCACATTTTTTGTGTGCAAATTGACGAGATTTACAAATTATACTAGTATCAATCATTGGAAAGGAATTTGAAGGATTTTTAGCTATCTTAAGAAAGAAAATTTAGGATTATTCTATAGTGATTATCTCGCGGTACTAGAAGGTTACTCGGATGCAAGTTGGATTACAAGTCTAAGTGCCAATAAGTCCACATCGGGATGGATTTTTATGATCGGAGTTTGAGCCATTAGTTGGGCCTCTAAGAAACAAACTTGCATCTTACATTCAACTATGGAGGCTAAATTTATAGACTTGGCGACTATTGGCAAGGAAGCGAAATGACTAAGAGATCTCTTGCTAGATATAAATTTGTGGCCACAATGTAGGTTCGCCATTTTCATATATTATGATAGTGAATCCACCATGTCTCGAGCATATAATAAGGTGTATAATGGAAAGTCTAGACATATAAGTTTGAGACATGAGTATGTGAGACAATTGATTCGGGACGGTGTGATAACTGTTACATATGTTAAGCCAATTGACAATTTTGCGAATCCATTGACAAAGGGTTTGTCAATGGATTTGGTTAAGAGTACCACCACTAATATGGGATTAAAACCATTCTAATCGCATCGTTGATAATGGAAACCCTACCTTGTTCTAGACAAAAGTTAGTTTCGAGGTTCAAAGGGTAATAACAAGTTACCGAAAGACAAAATACACTAAGAATCAAGATTTAGTGTTTATGTTTTAGGAGGATGAGTTTTACTCTTAATGGATGGACATTAATTTTCATGAAATCTACCTATATAGACATGAAGTGGTACCGATTCAATGAGAGTTTCTTTATGGTTTTCTCTCGTACATGTTCATGAAACGGGATAAGCATATGACCATAATGGTGTTAAAGCAAATAAACTTTTACTCGAATACTTTACGGTTATGTGTGAACTTTTTTTAGTATTGACTTTAAGAGTGATGGTTCAAACGACTAGCCACCATTTACTTTGTTGATACTTTGAGGAGTTTGCACTAAAGGAAGGTTCAATCTGCAGACACCTTTCTTTATGCATAATCGTTGTGTACTTATTTTCTGAAATTAGCAATCTAGTGGGGGATTGTTGGAAATTGTAGATTGCAAATTCATAATTATTCATGAGCACTTATTAGAAAGTGATGATTTATTCAAAGGATACATTTAATTTCATGGGACATGTTTTTCTAATAAGTATGTCTAATGGAAATCAAATATAAAGGGTTGTGATTCTTCAAATAGTGTCCATTGAGTGTATATAAATAGAGGGTCTATGGTGCTCACAAATATATTACAATCAATTCAATTTTAGAAATTAGAGTAAGAGTTAGGGAATTCCTCGATTTTGCTAATCAAAGGAAATTCAAAAACTTTGTTGTATCCCAAGAGGACCTTTTTTTTAATCCTCTAGCAACTTTGTGTAAGGGCAAATAATTCTCTTTGGAAAGCGTCACCTGCGCCTTGAAGTCTACTCTTTAATTCAATATCGTCTCTGGATCTATCTTCTCCACTCAAAATCTCTAACAATTATTACATATGCTCCAATAAATTTTTCTTATACTAAAACTCAAATATCAAATATGGAGACGATAAAAATTCATTTTCTTACATTTCTTAAAGTTTTCTCACTTTAGCTATAGCTTTCTCTCACAATACCCATAAACCCTAACTCTTGAAATGATGAACTTGATAGAGGATTCAAACTTGGATCAAGTTTTCCTACTTGAATCTAATAAGAGATAAAAGTTTAAGGGTTGGGTTTTAGATGAGATTGAAGAAGAAGGCATGAAAATGAAGAGAGAAAAAATTCTCTTTTCCTCCCATAACTGTCGTGTAACACCCTACACCCAATCTGATCACCAAGTTTGGATATCAGATTTTACAGATGACTTGGATAACCTTTAATCAGTTCCATGGTTAACGACCAATTTTATACACTCTGTTTACAATTAGAATAAATTCTTTTATGTACTGAACTTTTACAGTTATTCGCCATTATTAACTCAATAAATTATTTTCAATTTCCAATTCAAGTCTTTACTACAATTACATTATATTAGCCCCCGAGGCGTGGCCTTTAAGGTTGCCTCTCTATGTATATGAAACAACTATTATGCCCATCCATTAGATTTGGTGGTGTCTGCCTTGGTCGCTCCACTCAACCCCCGAGTCCTCATCTACCCTGCATTCAAGCAGTAAGTTTTATAAGTTCAGATTTTGAAAAAATATGCATTGTGGCACTTTAATTTTTCAAGGAGAAAGAATGAAGGCACAAAATTTCAACTCCCTATGTGTAGTTAGGAACTCCAAAAGTTTCTGGCGTGGTTGACGCCTTACCCTTTCCTGGTTTTCACCATAGGCTACTTTATACACTGATTTAATTGCAAGCATGCCCTCCTAGACAACAACTCTTTTTGAAGTTTGATCCTACCTTACTTCATTTTAGATCCCCATTTTACCTTTCCTGGTTCTGCCTCCTTAAGATATCCATGTGGAAATACATACAGTTTGTTGACTACATTTACCATTGTGGACTTGATATTGTCCTCGTCATATTGGTGGATCCCTACCCTGATCCATCTGTTCTACACTAAACTGATCCCATAATTTCCATATCACCTCGATGGTTAACTTCTTTGACTTAACTCGGGCATAAACCTTCCCTCATAGAAGACCCATTATAACCTCTTTCTTTGCAGATTCCAAATATGAGATTTGGCTGGTTACTACACACCCCCTCTTCCTTAGTTCACTCATGCTTGTAAGATAGTCCATTAGGACTTTCCCCATTTCAGTCCATTCTACCAATATGCTCTCAATATCAGATTGTGTAACAGGCCGTTTTTAGTGGTGTCAAAAATAGTAGTTTCGAGACCACAATTCCGACTAGCGAGTTAGTAAATATTATTTATTTAATATTTATTAATCTAATAGAGTGTCATAATAAAATTTAGTTCAATAATTTTGATGTTTAGTTGATTAATTAATGTTTTAGGACTAATTTGCAAACAAGGTAAAAGTTTTATTTCATGAAGTATTACATAGAACAAGGGTCAATTGAATAATTAAACCAAGATGTATTTATGATAGTGGATTTTATGTCATCATCCATGTTAATAATATTTAATTAATTTTAAAGAATGCTTAATTAAAATGTGTTAATATTTACAAAAAATCAAACTATATAAGTTAAAATAATAAAACAAAATATGATAATTTTATCATCTTCTACATTTTAGTTTCCCATGGTCGAATGTTGAGATAAAGTTAGGGTTTTAACATTTCAACCTTTAATCTTCAATTGGTAAGTGATTTTTAACCCGTTTATTGTAATATTTATGTTTTTGAAATCCCAGAAAATCGATTTAGCTAGCCCAGGGACTAATTTATGAAACTGCTAAAATTCTAGAGATCTACCATGAATGAGTTAGGTGTGGATGTGAACTTAGTTGATAGATTCAAGAGCTTGATAGATAAATATAAGTATTTTGTTAAGTGATTTTTAATAATTTTAATGTTTAAGGATATATTTGTTAAATTAGTAAAACTCCATGGTAATATTTTGAAATGGTGATAAATATGGGTTGATTATGGACTTTAAGAAATTCAGTTAGCATGAATGATGGTTAAATGTGGTTAATTTGCAAGTTTCGGGTTGAGGGACTAAATCGTATAAAAGATAAAATGTTGGGATAATTTTGTAAAATGATTATGGAAAGGCTTATATTGTATAAAATTGTTTATTTAAGTGCTGGAATAGTATTAATTGAATCAAATTACTATTTAGATCAAGAAACGCATCAACCAAATTTAAATTGAGGAAAAGCTAAAGTTTTGGACTAGTTGTCGACTCTGTTTTGCAACCGTTTTAGTCGAGTTAAGTTTCATATAAGGATTAAATTTATTAATTGATGTTTTGAATGTAATATTATTAAATATCATGCTATGTATAGTTTAAATTGATAGTTGTACGATATTTTAATATTTTGGATAAAATTATGATGTTAATTAAATTTAATGTTATATTTGAAAAATGTGCAGTTTCATGTAAGCATGATTGAAATGGTATAATGCAATGGAATTAAAATATTTGGATATGTACAATGGTCCTGTTTGAACCTCATGAATACTTAGGATACAAATGACATGTACTTAAGGGTTATTACAGTTTCGAGTGTTGGTCTCGGATGCCTTACCAATGGCTGAGATCCTACATTTGTTGCGGATTTTTCACAGCTCGTGTGAGCAGCATTGTGTAGCTTAACATCCCGACCCACGGCTCGTGTGAGCAAGCTCATTTCACAGCATGTTTGAGCATATACGGTTATTGATTGTCTAAGTTCAAATTGTGACAAGAAATATTAGCTCATTGGTTGTCTAAATTCAAATTGAAGATAAGTGGCATTGTAAGAACATTTATATTGTGAAAAAGACAACTTACTTTAGTAGATAATCTAAATGAGCCTGTAATCCCGTAAAAGAATCAAAGTGGGTATTTGATTCAAATACTAAAAATGATTATTATGTTGTCTACAATTCCAATTAGGAAGATGGCTAGTCTTGGCTATCGGAGTAGTTGACTCCACGAGTAGAGACATAGATGTATTCATTGGTAGAATGATCCATTAGACTGGACCCAAGATAAATTAATTCTGAATCTGTTTGTGAATTAATTCACTTGTGACATTCATGGTGTGATTTACCTAAATCCTGAGTTAGTCACTAACCATGCGTATGCAACTCATGTGTTGTGATATAAGTGGAGGCTTATGCTCTAAAGATGATCGAGCCCATAGCCAGTATGTTGGGTACATGACTTGTGTATGGCATGGCTTTACTAGAAATAACGGAATTCATAGCTCAATTAAAGAGTTAATGATATCCTCTCATTGGCATTATGTGGATTGATAAATATGGAACGTGGCCACGGGTTGCTTGTTCTTAAACGAGCAATTTATCACAGTTATTTGTTGATAGTGATTATATTAATCATTAAGAAGACACAATGGTGACAATGAGATAAAATAGGATTGTATTGAGTGAACGGATTTAACTCAAAGGAATCAAGGATATCATATGAGGGTAACACACACATGACGGGGTCATAGGACAAAACAGCTAGATGAATTGCTTTCGTAAAGAGTATACACTAGTTTTCAATCATGGTACTACTTGTGGACTGACTCCATGATTAAGTAATTGCGAATTATCGGAACGATGCTTCGAGACATAATTGCAATTACTAGAGCCTAATTGTATATGTTCGATTGGTCCCTCCGCTAGCTTAACAAAATATCCATCGGACTACATTTGAATCAAAAGAAAATTCCACGACTTTGGAAATAATTTAATTGAGTTGATTTATTCGATGTGGAATTAAATTAGGTAGTCGTGAGAATTGTTCAACTTGAGAAATTGATTAAAGAATTTTCTTGAAAAATTAATTTGGAAAATATAAGTGATTTTTGGGAAAATTAATTTTGATCAAGTGAAATTAAATTAATCAAATTAATTAAAATTAATATGATATTTTTGGAAATTAAATTTCAAGTCAAATAATTGGTCCAATGGGTAATTGAACTTGAAAATTGGAGCTGAGACCGTAAATTAGGCTCGGGAGCCCAAAGCCGTGAATCATGACCCAAAACCTGGTCGAACTGGGCCCGGTATGAGAAATCAGGTCGACTATCCAACCAGTGGCTAAACTAGACCGGTCAGGTCATTACTGACCCGAACCGAACCAGCAGTAACCAAATTGGCTCGGGGTGCTATAAAGGTGTCGCACCTACATCACTGGACGCGGTGGTTGAGCAGTGGAAGAGTTACACTCCTGCAGGGACTTTACCAAAGAATTTGATTTTAGATTAACTGTTCCAAAAATAATATTTTAATAGTTTAATATTAAATTTAATTTAATACTTGTCTTAATAGCATTTTATTAATTTAATATTAAAGTGATTATCTTAATATTTAATTTAATTTAATGTTTATCTACAAGATAAACATTCTATTATTTTACTAAGATTTAATATTAAATTTAATATAATATTTATCTTGATAAATATTATATTAATTTAATATTAAAGTGATTAAATTTAATCATAGTTGAACTCTCTAAACTCTCCTATATAAAGAGAATATTGAGTTGTTATTTTACACACACACTTGAATTCAAGAGAAAGTTGTAGAGAGAAAATTCTCTAAAGAGATTATTTTAGAAAATTTCTAAAAATAATTTTTTTGATTTACAAGTTGACCCAAAAGTTTAGAGAATTTACAAAATTATCTCATTGGTATTTTTTGTGAAAAATTTTCTGATTCGAAGCGAGCCCACGCACAGCAGACGTGAGCTTAAGGCTAGTGAAGAAGACTACTCGGTCAAAGAGCTCATCCTATACGAATAAAAAGGTACAATTTTAATTAAGTGTTTATTACGTTATCACAACCAAGATCTTATTTTGGAAAAATATTTAAAACTCTATTTTCCCTAAATTTATTTTTTGCTACGTTTTCCAAACTCGTTTTTTTCCAACAGTTACATGTTACAGTCACAGCTTGTGTAAGCATTTCCCGAGTATCCAATGATATTCCATTTGGTTCAACGGGCGAGTGAAGCTTAAATTGAATATGTATGTATATGAAATGATTTATAATGTTGAACAATGAAATGAAAAATGTTGAGATGTATACTTGAAGTGAAAAGGGTGTATTTGGATATATAATGGATGAAACATATATTGAAATGCTTATTATGATCTGTTCTATGATTTGGTTGGATTTATAGATTTATTAATACACCTACTAGCCTTGTAAAGTGGTGTGTATAGAAAAGAAAAGTATGCTTATAATCTAATGAAATTATGCTTGATTGGTTTCGACATAAATGTTGGTAAGCTAAGCTAATTGCTTATGTTAATTTTTTCTTTCTCTTTTTCTGTAGATCATCGAAAAGCTCAATCAGTTGGAATATCGTCGGAGCACATTCACACTATTCGCTCATCATTTTGGTAGTTTCTGGTTAATATTTGTTGATGGTTATAAATGGCATGCAATAGGAGTTTTAAGGTTATTTTGGCAATATGGTATGGTTTGAGTTTATGCCAAGCTTATTGTGTATATATCCTTAGTTGATGGTTGGTAAATGCTGGTGTAAAAATGTATTTTGGTCACTTATGAATGCCTTATGAACATAAATGGCTTATGATTATATGGTGTGTGAAATGTCTGTTTAAGGTATGGATTTGTAACATTGAATTGAATTTTTTTGGCATGTGGATTGCGGGGTCAAATGGTGGCATATTGGTTAGGCACATAGGATGAATGATTTGGCATGTTTTATGTGTGTTTGAATGTGTTTTAACCATGTGAATGTGTATGGAAATGGTTTGGTCTGGTGCCCAAGCAATTGAGGATGTTTTGGCTTGCATTAGAGGTCATTTAGGAAGGATGCAACTTGGGACACAGGCTGTCACATGGCCATGTGCCACACACAGCCACACCATACGGCCGTGTGCTATTTAAATTTTAAGTGCAGGATGAACCACACGGTCACAGAAAATCATATGGCTTGCGGCACGACCGTGTCTTCGAGCCATATGGCCTGGGCAATGTTAGACGGCCTGGCCATACAGCCGTGTTGTTTTCAATTTTTTTCAATTTTTCCAAAATTTTCTATTTCATTTCAAATCAGTCCCTGAATGTTCCTAAACTACTTTTAAGGCCCCATAGGCTCGATTTAAGGTTTGTAATTGTGGCTATGCTATGAATAAAGATTGAGATTGAATGTTATTATTTTAAATTGATTAATTGTTGTTATGTGAAGTTAAATGTTACGATTTGTTCGGTAATACTTTGTAACCCTAATCTGGTGATAGAGACGGGTTAAGGGTGTTACAGATAGTCTCCTCGGTGGACTATCACTTCCTTATTTATCATTGGCAGACTTCTTCCTCTGTTAGTCCCAAATGACTCTTCCGCGTTATGTAACCTTAGGACATCTGCGTCTTTAGGTGAACTTCCTCGGCAGACTTTCCCTCCAAAGGTAAATCCCTAGGCGAACTCTCTTGTCTCTGGTGACCTCTTTTCTTGTAGACCATTAGGATTAAAATCTACTTACTTGTCTCACTTTATTACACCTGATACTAGTTTACTTGCTAACTATTAGCGAAATCATATTGGCGGATACTTAGATACTTCAAGAAGGTATCCCTTTCATTACCACTGTCACGTTAAGACCACTTATGCTAATTCCTCTTATCGTCAAAATTTTGGTGGTTCCCTTATTAACAGGCTTACTCGCATTATCAGACGCTTCTACCAACCTTTCTTATCTTTGTAGTCTAGTAGTTTCTCTTACTATCCTGTTTACCCGCGTTCTCAAACACGCCAAGATTATTATGTCTTACTACTCGCTGTGCGAGTCATACAGCTACTTCTCCTTTTATGCCCTGACGGGTCTCCTGGTTCTTTGTCCTAGCAGACTTCATATACTACCATAGCCCAGCTATGGTCTTACACAATATAATCTCATGTTTACTATCATGGCAGACTTCATATGTTGCCATAGCCCAACCATGATCTTACGCAATATAATTCCATGTTTACTGTCCTGGCAGACTTCTTATGATGCCATATCCCAAATATAGTCTTATGCAATATAATCTCATGTTACTGTCTTGGTGGACTTCATATGCTGCCATAATCCAGCTACGGTCTTACACAATGTAATATCATGTTTACTGTTTTGATAGACTTCATATGCTACCCTAACCCAGCTATGATCTTACACATTAAACATCTTTTAAGGTGTCGTCCTGAAGGACTATTCGATAACTATCGTCACAGTGTTGCTTCGTAAAGTCGATAGACTATCATCACGGTGTTGCTCTAGCGAACCAGTGGATACCATTCCATGATGCCGCCTAAAATCCCTTAAAGGTAATTCCCTTATTACACCAATTTTTCCTATCTTCATCTACCCCGTCAAGATAATTCCCTCCATACTCCGCGTATAACATAATCCCGCAGTTGATGCAAATCAATGCATTTATTCCTTAACATACAATATGCCACTTACTTAAACATTTGTTCACAACCAAATGAAATCTAACAATCATATATGCACATTGTTATGCATACTCAACATGCTTAATCACTATCTCACACACGATAGCGGAATCAGACAACACATAACAGACTTAACACAAATCATTCAAGTAGTGTCACATCCTATTTTCTTAATTAATTTAATTTAGTAAAGAGGATGAATCTACTAGCTCTTATGTCTTAAAATTATTCACGCATTATTGAAAACAATGAAGTGTTGTGGCTTAGTGGTAGGAAGCTCTTTAACTATCTTTGAGGTCTTTAGTTCGAATCCCTTTGAGCATATTTTTTTATTTAATATTTGCACATTTTTAGAATTTGCTAGCTAGCCTTGCTGTCCACCTATGTTACCATATAGGGAGGATTCCTTTCCTCCATTAGCAAGTCAAACTAGCCTTTTTAAAATGAAACACATCCCCCTTTTCCCTCATTGTCTCACTTCGTTGCCAAAAGCTCTTCTCTTGCCATAAGGTTGTGGTACATTGAACCTGGTCATGGTTGACCAAGCTACACCACCCTTTGTGCCGTCCATCACCCCTATTTGCACCCTAGTCTCTATCTTTTTCATTTTTCCCCCTCTTTTTTCTCTATTTTTGGCCACCACAACTGATAATTCTTGAAAAGAGTTATATTTTAGGCCTCTAGATGGAATTAATTATTTGTAATTAAGTAAATACATTTTCAGTTTTAGGGTTTTTTTAGAACGTTGCATAACAAAGCTTGGATTGCGCTATAATGGTTATTATTTGTTACTTTTATCACTTGAGGAGGAAATGTTTGGTTTTGTGTGAACACAGGTGTAGGAAGAGGAAGAAGATGAAGGAGGAAAATAAGGAAAATGAAACATTGTCATGGCAAATGGTAAGATTGATTGCCAATAGAATTGTCATGGAAATTCTGAGAAGATAACTTAGCAATCTATCCACGTCACTCTCAGCCAGCTGTGCGTGTACCAGGAAAACCAACCTAAAAAGATAAATGAAAAATGTGTACTGAGGTGGGATAGATCTACCCAATAAAAGAAAGAGAGAGAAGAAGAAAAATGGAGTAGAATTAGTGTGAGAAAGAGATTGGTCACAACAATTCTCTCTATGTACAGAGAAGAACTCCATTGGAGAATTCCAGAGAAAGAAATAGTAGTAGCTACAAATAGCAGAATATAGATGTGAAGAAGGGGAAGAAACATCTATCCCAGATTCACGTACAGTCGGAAGATAAAAGAGAAGCTAGAGTATGGCGAGAAATCCTGTATTTTTTCTTTTGTTTTCTTAAGTTTTGTGATTCAAACTTATTCTGAGAATGTTGATGAATGATTTTATTTTGGTGTTAACTTTTCCACCCATGAACTAAATCTTTTTTGGGTTGGAGTTATATGGGTGAATGTTTTATCATCTTTAATACTCATGATTTGAGATTGTCTATGTCATTGTTTCATTCGATTTATGCTTCCTTTAAATACATATATGCAAGCTCTAGACATAGTTGATTGTGTGATGTGTTCTTAGATATGTTTTTAATTCTAAAAAGGCTAAATATACTAGATCTTGAATCGTTTGATGCAAGCGAATACTTGATAGAATATTCGTAACACTCTAGACATATATGTTGCAAGTTGTGCAGAGAATAACATTCATTGTAGTTATTAATCCAAAGTTCTGTAGACATACAACAACTCAGATTTTTAGCTTAAGATCTAGCTATCGGAAGAGGCAGGTTATAGTAGTGACTTTCTGAGCAGTTGATTAGACAATATTTTTTCATGACATTATTTTGATATCAGCATTTCACCTGAATAATTCCAGTCCTATTCATTCAACAACAAAATTACTATTACTTTTTTCTGTAATTTGTCATTACATTTTATTTGTCATATCAATTCTTTTTTTTAGCATTTGATTTCATTAATTTATTATACAAACATCATATCCAACTTGAAACCATTTCCTGCTATTTGGTATAGTAAATAAGATTATAATAACTTACTCAATTTCTTACCAATTTTCGATCCTTGTGGAGACGATACTTACTTATCACTTTATTACTTGAATGACATGTACACTTGTACAATTACATTAGTTATCTACATGCAACAACAACCACTACTCATTTCTTTCTACCACCGTGAGTTTATTTGCAACAGTACCCCACAACCGTCCTCAACCAGCATTCCCTCACTTTTCCTTTTCGTTTCCCCTCTCCTCTTCCATCGTGCACTGCCGTTAGCAGCCATGTCCACTGCAGCAACCATCGCGGGTTACCTTCTCCTCCATCGATTTTCTTCTCTTCCCTCTTTTTCTCCTTTTATTCAATTAAAAGTGACTGAACTCTCCTCCCTACTTGTATTTTGCACCACCATCGGACAACCGCACCCCCGTAGCCGGACCACCATCGAGTCATCGCCGTTATCAGACCACCATTGCTGCCGCTGCTGATAACTGATTTCTTCCTTTTCGTTTTCTCTTTCTCTTTTCGATTACCCTAGTGACTAAAACATATTTTTTTTTATTTTGTTCGATTATTTTAGATTATCCAACCATCGATTTCACTCTATTTTTGTTCTTTCAATCATCTTGTAACGAAACAAGTGTAAGTGGAGTTTGGGATTGAAAATTCTTCGTCTTAAAATTTTGTGACATGGCCGAATGGTATAGGGCCTAAATAATTCATATTTTATTTTTATCATTTCGAAAATAATTAGTACTAATATGATCTTGTGTTAACATGAAGGACCAATTAACAATCTTCTGAGAAATCAATTGTGAAACATCACAAGAGTGACGAATCCAAGCATTCGAATTGAGGGTAAGTATTGGTGAGATTTTCACATTAAATCTTGTAATTAAAAGCCATGTTATTCGAATAGATCATGACTAAAATGGGTTAATCGTGTGTTTAGATTTGCAATCAAGACTAGACCTAAACGAAACTTTTACAAAGGAGTAAACTGTTTAGATCTACATTAAGGTTTGGGATTCAACTCTCATTTTAAGCGAAGTTTCATATTACTATTTAGTTAAAATTTTATTTAATTAATTAATGTGTGAGTACCTTACGTACATGTGTGGAGTTGAAAAACTCAATCAAAGAGGAAACCAAGTAAGTGACCTAAACTATTAAGTGTTGTGAAAATCCATGATTTGTGATATGTGATGTATGTAATGTTGATCTCAACTCTATGTTATGTGATTTATGGCTAGATTGATATGTGATGATCTAATCATGTGATATATTTGTATGTGTATGTTAAAATCCATGTTTTAATATAAATATGTATATTAAAGCATGCTAAAGTGAAAATTATGTGATATGTGAAAATGTGAGCATGATACATGCAAATGTGTAAAAATTGAGAAATATGAGTTATAAGTGTTGGATCGCCGGCACCCCTACGGCGCAGCGAAAAAATTAAAATCGGCGAGCCTAACCATGGATCCATGTGTGAGGAACGAATCGGGGTGATCAAGGTTACAAATTTACCTAATGTTTATTCGAGTAGACAAGAACACCGAACAACAAGTAGTCGATCTGTTTGTCGAACCAAAACCGCAATCTATCGTGATCCGGTCTCACGTAATCCACCCAGTTGACTACGAACGGAAGGAATCCCCAAAACAATTTTGAGAGTTATTTTTCTTATGCGGTGCTAGACTCAAACAAAGAAAAACGTGATTATTTATATCCTTTTGTTTTTAGGGTTTTAAGAATTAAATAAATATGATAATATTTTAAACCGAAAATTATAATTACATTAATTATAATATAAGTTCGGTAAACCATATATTTATTTGAATTCTTATGCTAACCAAATTCATGTCCTCACTATATGCACAACAACCTTGTACATAATGTGTTGAAATTTGATTACCGAATTAAATTAATTCTATAATTAATTTAATTCAAGCGACCCAAAAACAATACCAACTATGGTATATTCCGTTCATTTCAACTATAGGGTGTGACCCAGAGGTTCTTGTAACATTAGCAGATAACACTAGAACGATTCTAATGGTACGAACAATGAGTGGCATCTAGCAATGCATCATTGCTACCTAAGTCACAAGAGATCATGATTCGACATAACCTTTTATGATTAACCTTTTATGCAATAATCCTTAAGTCCTTTATCTCTGGATTGGACACAAGTCATGGAATAGTCACACTTGCATTGTCCATTCCATGTTCCTTGATCTCTTAAGCAGATTACGATATACAAATAAGTATGACATCTAATATCAACTTATTTGAGCATGGCCATGCATTTCTAGTCTTACTTAATCAAGTGGCCTAAGATATTACTCCCATTATGTAGGAGGGACTTATCCTATATCGACCAACGTATCCTCTACATAGATTGTGGTATATCCAACATCGTCTTTATAGAACAACCGATTCACGATGTACGTTTGATCAGTATCAAAATATACAACTCACGATGTTGGGATTATGATGATCTCAAGTCGAGGATCATATAAATATTAATCATTATGAGTAATGTCGTGACAATTACATAATAATCCAAGAAACATACTCATAACGGGTCACCCAATATGTTGTTCTCTAACACACATATTCATGTAATGATTCGACATTCCATATCAATGACAACTCTTTATCATCAATCAACTACACGTTAGTCTTAATGCATTATCGTTGTCCTATCCAACAATAATACTTGACTAAGGAACTTTTAAGAATAATCATATTATTCTCAGGACATTATTATAAAACAGTTTATTTATATACACAGAAAAGAAACTGAAATAATAATGGTAACGCCTTATATTAATAAACATGATAAATCAAGTATGTTATTACAACCATCTCATGATTGATCTTTGGGCATACTCTAACAATAAGCATGAATATGTGAAAAATGTGAAAATTGAAACATATGTGTTTAAATGGCCATATCATATGCATGGGGTGGGATTGTGAAAGGAGAAAGCTATGTGGCAGTTTAACTGCAATTATGTGGTCGTTATCGGCAATTATGTGGTGGTTTATCCACGATGTGCTATGTGACCGTTCATCGGTATCTATGTGGTGGTTTATCCACAATGTGTTATGTGACCGTTCATCAGTATTTATGTGGTGGCTTGTCCACAAACTTATGTGTTATTGGATGGACAAGTTCTGGAGAACTCGATATTGGTATGCAACGAGATGGGTAGGAAATCCTATATTTGTGTATTGTTCATAATCATTCCATGTTTGGTTCAATAAATGAGAAAATATGTGAATTCTGTGAAAAATGCCTTGTGATATTTTGATGTGTTATGTTTTAAAATAAGTGTTTGTTTATTTGTGTGTCTCAGGTAATCCTCGTACTTAAGGCTAGGATTTGGATCTTTGAAGGGGCTCTCGATATAATATGTTTTCATGGTTAAGGATTTTGGAAATGGTTTGGTGCTTTTATAGATTTTTTGAACTTCCTTTGGACTTTTATTATGGACTTTAAACTGGGTATGTTTAAGTGGTTTTGGGACTTTAAATTTTATATCATAAACTGTGGTAAGAGACACTATTTTGATTTAATAAGGTATTATGCATGAATTATTTTTATGTGATTTCTAATCGATTAAAGAAATGTTTCAGTGATTATTAGCCACTACAAATATGGGTTTTAAAAACTAATTTACATTTTAAATAATTTTTAATTATAAAGGAACACATAACTCTAAAACAAAAAGTACAAGATGTTTTACAAAATCAAATTTTTTTAAAAGGTAAATGAATTTTCTGTTAAAAATCATTTTGACCATCTTCAAGGCCCATGTAATCGCTCAGATTGGGCCATAATGTCTAGGTCCGATTTTAGGGGTTACAAGCAGCATAATATCATCGATCACCTAAAGATGGAGTACAGAATCTCACTTGAACTCATTCATCTTTGTCAGCTTAACTTTTCCAAATGTCGAGCCTCCATCGTCCTGATAGATAAGCATGACAACCACATACCGATTAAATCAAAGGTATTTAAACATTATAAGGAATCCTTACTCTCCTTCCTCCTCTAATCTACTGAGTATAGAAAGATAAGAAAGCTTACCAGCTTCTTGGATTTTGTACTTCTTTACCTCAAACCTTACGATCATTGCCCCATACAATGTTTTCCTTAACTCTCTCTTCTTTAGAGCAACCGAAGAAGATGATGTACAAATCAAATTGAAAATGTTTTAAAATATAAATAAATAGGTTTAAAATGTTTAGAAATTCATCAGCTTTGCAATATGGTTTGGGAAGTGAAGATTTCTTTGTGATAGAATGCTAGTTTCATTTTGTAATAAGGCTTAGCCTCCCTCCTTTCCACCAAAAAATATTTTATAAAGCTTAAAAGAAGTTTAAATAATAAATTAAAATTATGCGTAATTAAAATCTATATTATGTATAAAACTATTATACATTAAAAATTATGAACTTATTAAATTTATTGTCAAAATTAAAAAAATAAATCGTAAACTTTTTGTATATTTTTAATTTGATGAATTTATCATGAAATTAAACATTTTTATTATTGTGTTTTTATTTTCTTAATTATATTATCTTAATCAATGATGCATGTGTATATATGATTTTAAAAGAATAAATTTTTAATTTAAACTTTTTTGTAATTATGTAATTTTTTTAATTTATAGAATTTATATGTATATATTTTACATATTTCTAAAATTTTATTTACAAACTCATTTTAAAATTTATATATAAATATTTAATTTCAGTCTACATAGATATCACAAATCACATTTTAATGGAAAAGAAGTGTCATGTATCAATCGATTTTTAAAATGTCATTACAAAAATTAGGCTAAATTACATAATAAAATATAAGATTAGATACGAATTTAGAGAACCAATGCATTAATCTTTTAAAAAACCAAAACATTAGGCCAAACTTTTAAATATAATATAGATAGTTAAGATGCATTATATGGACAGGTGAAATTCAGTGCTAAACACAATAAAATAATTAAAACTATGACTCTTACATGACTTTTAAATTTAGAAAAATATATTATTTACATGATTTAAGGACATGGATCCTTTATTTTTTTAACTTCAATATATTATTTGGTATTTTTCTATTATTGCATTATTTGGTATTTTTAATGTAATATTTGTGCATTTTACTCTAATGTGGTATTTGTATTTAGTAAAAGTTATATATACGATGGTTACGAATATTTTTCAAAATTTAAGAATGATTTGATGAAAGTTAATTGTTAATATTATTAGTTAATTATAAATTTTCATCAAATCAATCTTATAATTAAAATGAAACACTAGAAATTTAACGGCATTATCTATGAATACCCAAATAATTGTTGGCAAATACAAATACCATATTTAAAAAAAATAAAATTTAGGGACATCAAATTAGAGGTGATCATGGGCCAGGCCGGGCCTAAAAAAAATTTTCAGCCCCCGTCCTAGGCCCGGGCCCGGCCCAAAATATGGGCCTAAAATTTTGTCCAGGCTCGGCCTAAGAAAAAATTCCTAAGCCCGAGCCCGGCCAGGCCCATTATTTAATAAACACCAAAAATTTATTTTAAAAATAAAAAAAATATATATATATTTATTATATTCGGGCTGGGCCGGGATCGGGGTCAAAAAAGTGGTGCCCGAGGCCCGAAAAACGGGCCTCATTTTTTTGTCCAAACTCATATTTCGAACTTATATTTTTACCCGAATCCTCCCATATTTCGAACGGGCCGGGCCGGGCATGATCACCTCCACATCAAATGATGCAATAAACTACTTTTAGAAAAAGGAGTTATCCAAGTATACAAACTACCATTAATTTGGTATAAATCACAATCTGGCTAGAAAATAGAATATAATTAGATTTAAATAGAATTTATTAAAATAAATTACACATATAATATTTAAATACGATCAAATAAAGATCATTAAGAGAAACAGTTAACGAGTATTAATTATAAAACGAAGATGAGCAGCACGAAATTCAAACATAAAACATAAAAAATCACCAGTGTAAATAGATGTTAGAAAAATATTAGGAAAGTTTGGCATTCTTAAATTTCATAAGAAACCATTTAGCTCTCCACAGTCCACACAAATAAATTAGTATATTCCAAAACCGATACCGTGTGTCCGTGATTTCTCTAATAGGACAAGAATGCCACTTTCCTAATACAAAATCATCAACTTCACAAGGCTAAAACAGTCCTATAAAAGAAGACCGTCATGGATTGAGTGAAGACAAAGAAAACAAATCATCACAAAGGGGAAGAGATTCTGTAAAAGAACAGGAATGGAAACGAAAAGAATGATTTTTGTGATACTAATCACTGTTCTTCTATCCTTGTCATTACCCGTTAGAACTGATTACGTTAGACCCCAACCTCGTAAAACTTTGCATTTCCCATGGAAACCAAAGCACCCTTCTCTGCCTCACCAGGTAACTTTTTATCTTGAACAATTTCGTTTCTATGTTGTTAATGTTTTTGTTTGATTCTATTTCTTTTTTCCTTGATCTGATCTGGGACTTTCTTGTTTTATGCATTTCTGGGTTCATTTTGTTGAAAAAGAAGATTTACTTTATATATATACGTGGAAGTTTTGGGTTTGATGTTTATGGATTTGTGATTATTTTATGTTTAGAGAAAAGGATTTAACTTGAAATAGCTTAAATTCTTGACTATTTTGTTTTGTTTGTTTTTAGGTTACTGTCAATTTTCTCTGTGGATTTTGTATTTCATCTGCCTGTAAAACTTAACATTTAAGCTAATAGATTTGGTTGTTTCTGGAACTGCATGGTAAATTTTTAAAATTAAGCAACCTATCTATGATTAGGGTTTGAAACTTTCCCTGAATGTTTTTGAGGGAATATTAATAGTAATTTTGAGATTAATGATGCTTATCTAGAACTGAAGAATGGCAGTGTAAGGTATTACTATCACATTCATGCACATGTTTTGTTTGAAAGCATGATACATGCATCTATAATCGCGGTCGGCATACAAAAGTTTCTTTCTCTGATTTAACTTCCTGTTAATTCCGTCAAGACCTTGATGTTGCGATTTTTAGTTGAAATGCATTGTGCTTCATGAATGTGTTGCAGGTACACATATCATTGGCTGGAGAAAATCACATGCGAATTTCGTGGATCACTGATGATAACTCCGCTCCTTCAATTGTTGAATACGGAACCTTGCCTGGACAATACACCTTGTCATCATCAGGAGAGACCGCCTCTTATAATTACTTATTTTATAGCTCCGGAAAGATACACCATACTGTCATTGGGCCTCTGGAACATGATACCATTTATTTCTATCGGTGCGGAGGACAAGGTCCTGAATTTCAGCTCAAGACCCCACCCGGACAATTTCCTGTTACCTTTGCCGTAGCTGGCGATTTAGGTCAAACTGGCTGGACTAAATCAACATTAGACCACATCGACCAATGCAAATATGATGTACATCTGCTTCCCGGGGACCTTTCTTATGCTGATTGCATGCAGCATCTCTGGGACAACTTTGGTGAGCTGGTACAGCCACTTGCGAGTGCCAGACCGTGGATGGTAACACAAGGCAACCATGAAAAGGAGAAGATACCATTTTTTACAGATGCATTTGAGTCCTATAATGCAAGATGGAAAATGCCGTTTGAGGAAAGTGAATCGACCTCAAATCTTTATTATTCTTTCGAAGTTGCAGGGGTCCATGTTATCATGCTTGGTTCATATACGGATTACGACGAGCTTTCAGATCAATATAGCTGGTTGAAGGTTGGTTTTTCCTTTCCTCTAATAAGTGATTGAAGATCAATATAGCATGCAACTCTATTTGCGTATTTAATTGACAAAGTTTCTTGTCTCTTTAAAATCATAGGCTGATCTTTCAAAGGTGGACAGAAAGAAGACACCCTGGTTAGTTGTGTTGTTCCATGTTCCATGGTACAATAGTAACCATGCTCATCAAGGTGAAGGGGATGGGATGATGGCAGCCATGGAACCACTGCTTTATGCTGCTGGTGTTGATTTAGTATTTGCGGGTCACGTGCATGCTTACGAGCGCTCCGTATGTCAATATTGGCCTAGCTTTCTTTCTTATTCTTATGTTATTAGTTGGATATATGATAATGTTGTTCTCTACCTGGCAGAAACGTGTTAACAAAGGAAAATCAGATCCTTGTGGCACTGTTCATATTACTATCGGAGATGGAGGCAACAGAGAAGGTTTAGCTCAAAAGTATGTCATAACGAACAAAATTTCTTAAATTCTGATCTTAGTTGTAATACAAATTGAACATCATACATTTATCTTGTTTGTTGTAACGTTGAGCCAGAATATAGTAAGTCATGTAAATTTACTTACAGGTACATTCACCCAACACCAGAGTGGTCAATGTTCCGTGAAGCGAGCTTTGGTCATGGCGAGCTCAAGATAGTGAATTCAACTCATGCATTTTGGAGCTGGCACCGGAACGATGACGATGAACCAGTACGGTCTGATCAAGTTTGGATAACCTCTCTCATCAGTTCTGGATGTCTTGCAGAAAAGGCTTATGAATCAAGTAAAATTCTTGTTTCTCCTTAAACTAAAGACTTGGCGGTCAGTGTCCCTAGATTCGAGCCAAGTTGTTGCTAAACAGCTTGATGTGTGTTGTGTGTATATATATACTAATGCTAGAAGACATGGTTTCAATTAGTAAAATGGTTATTCGTTTCATGTAATTGAGCATAAAGGCCATCTCCATTTGAAGCTGTCCTATTGCTCATTTCTTATATGTAACTTTTCAAAGATAATTTTGTTTCCCTATGCGCGTACTGAAAAGTTTCTCCGATCGATTGAGCACTGTCAACGTAGGTATTATTTTTGTACTAAAAAAGTAAGTTAAGCGATTTCGAAATGACTTGATTACACAGTACAATAAAAGAATATTGATTAAAATACAATATAATATGAAACACCGTAAAAAAATATTTAAGATGTTTAGGCAAAAACTGAATCCTCAATCTTTTCTTACGATTGTTACATTCCTTCGAGTAACGAATCAATCAACCAAAAACGGTTTATACAAAAATGCCTTTGTAATATCAGAATGAAGATATTTAAAGATGTAAACCAAGAACCAAATGACTCAATGTATCCATTGCTATTAATTTCTGTGTATGGCTACCTGTATTTTAGTAGTAACTAAGTTGATGGAGAGATTATAATTGTTAGGATGATATCTAGTCGAGTCAGATTCAGTGGCTAGCAACTCTGGTTGTTCATCTGAAACATCTTAAGGTAAGTTATCACGCTATCCCTGTAGCTTCCTTCGGTATCAAAAACAGGAGCACAACAGGAATGAAAGTGCAGAAGAGTTGAATATTGATGCCTAAAAGAAGGTTGTCGAAAGATCCTGAAGAGATGTTCAAGATTGATGCTAACCCAGCGCCTACAAACGATCCTACAGTGGACCCAAAGTTGTTTATTGACATAAAGAGAGCAAAAAGTGTTCCTTCAATTCCTGGTGGGCAAAGCTGTCCGGACAAGATCAAGAATGGCATGAACCTGTGCAGTGACAGGACAGGTTGGCTGAAGAGAGAATGTCTAAGCTTTGAACGTAACTAAAAACTAAGAACAAGGCATGTGGCCTGCGCACATGATGAAGGATTTCATATTCATATTATGATAGTGATGATTTATGAAAAGAAAGCATTATACATACTTGAATTGGTTGACGGCATCTGAAAGTGCAGATCCACAAAGAACCAAGGTCTTGTCTGATACTCCAAAGGCAACATTAGTTCGAGACACCAAAATAACATCAAAGAGATTCAAGAAAGCCAAACCAATGTGAGTCAACCTGCATTACATTTTCGGAATAGGAGATACAACTTAATCACATTAGTTTCAGGAAAGGAAAATCTTTTACAAATGAATTAAGCTAAAGTACTAAGTACTTACGCGAGAATTCTTCGTAACTTCATTTTCTTCAAGTACTGATTATATGTAAATGTCCCTAGCATGAGTCCTAACCATCCAATAACTCGTACAGTCCCCAAAAAAGATGCTTCCAACTTCAAAAACTCAGTCTGATAGTAGAACATGACTGTTGAAAGGTTTGGAACAGTAACGTGTGCTAGGAAAAACCAAGCCATTGGTCTTGTTTTTCCAGGGGAAAATTAAATCAAAAGAAACTTGATTAGAAGGGCAAAGAACATATATAAAGTATAACTCTGAGACAATATCAAACAATAGCGTCAACTAGGATAGTATCAAAGATCAACTGCTGGTTATCCAATGTTTCATAGACAATACTTAAATGACGTTTTAAATCTACACATCTATAGTCAAAGAGCTGAGTCTACCCCACATAAAATGCGGACAAACATTAGCGAGACTATTCTAGACCATGCGCCATTTTTGAGTAATCATTTCTATTAGCTGCCTTGGAAATGCAATGCATTTAATAACACTATGTTTAACCTTCAATTCCAGAAAGTAAGTTAATACTTACCTCAAAATCATAGGCTGTTTAAAAGCACGGCACAAATTGTAAGTGGCATATTTCAGGGACAGGAACCACAGTAATGGTAGGGACTTGCCCTTTCCAGGACTCAGAGTCTGTGCTTTTCTGCGTGTAAGTTGTGTCTTTTTGCTTTTCTTTTGGATCTTCTTTCTTTTTCTGGTACTAACATTGGATTTCTTTTCCAAAGAACTGTCTTCATCCAAATCATTAACTTTTCCATTCAAATGATGGGAATCACTTGAAATACAGAAATCAGATAAAACTTCACCCCCCATAGAACTCTCTTCGACCAAACCACATGAAAACAACTGTATGGCTGGAAGTATAGAGAAAAGAAGGAAGATAATATCTATCTCTAAGTTGGTTAATGCATATCCTCCTAGCAAACTCCCACACACTCCACCAAAAGCCATCGATAACCATGACAATGACTGAAGGTCTCCGGCAAAGGAGGCCCTGATGAAAGTTAGTTCAACTTTGTAAGTTATTTGTTCTATTGAAATAAAACCAAACAAACAATTGGTTGCAGAAAACATAGAAGGATTTATCAAACAGAGTTGAAAAGTAAATTTGATAGAAGAACATACTTCTCAAATCGTACAGCCTCAGCGATCATTGCATCAACCACAACATCTGCCATTGCAGAACCTAGGTTCTGCAGTGTTAATAAGATCATGAGGTGCCATATGGAACTCCTTGTGGAGGCATTTATACCCAGAATAAGCCATGGCACAAGAGACATCACAGTGGAAATCACCAAATATGGGATCCTTTTTTTCCCTTTAATCGGAATGCAGTCGGACAAAATCCTGCATGTGGAAACAGAGTAAGGCTCCAATAAACAATCAAGAGATACAATAATGCTAAAAGGACAATTTTCTTGTCATCATATATTTTTCAGCCAAATAGTTTTCATCACATTATATTAGGGCTTTAGTAAGGACTACATCATAATTAACATCCTTTACAACATATTTCATGGTCATTATTCCATTACCAATCATGTTCCAGAAAGATATTTTCCCTGAAAACATGCTTTTCCTATGCTTATACTTTCATGCTAAAGATTGGTTTATCAGAAAACACCAAACTGATATTATCCAGATTCTTTAGAACCTCAATATGTCTTTTTTTCTAATAAATAAATCTACCACAATAATGTCATTCCATGAAAACAAGAGTACTAAGCACCACAATGACGCGTACCCGTATATAGGTTTTATGCTCCATGGGAAAAATGATACTGAAAACACAAATTGGGAAGCCGAAGGTGACAACTTAAGCCTATCTTTCAACTGGTAAGAAACTGCTGTCCATACGAATGATCTGAAACCCTGCACTCATACATCGTGAAGTTACTTTAAATCCAAACTCAAAGTAAGATAAAAGGGGACAAAAGGTAACATACATAGGAATTACAAGAGCATAGGGATAGGAACTACTGGAAACCCGGAACAAAAATGAGATTGTTAGCTTATGCAACAGATGCTTCAGGGAAATCTTGAATCACACTTAATTCATCTTAGCTGCCTTAGGGAAATCTAAGCAGAAAAAATGGGTGATGTTTCTAAACTAAAACTCATTTAGCTTTAAGCATGAAACTAAAGAAAAGCTTCTCAGTTATGTCGTTTGAGGCTTGACAAAGATCTCATTTATCATAATTCAGCATCAATCAAACGTAAATCACGAGGTTCTATTTGGTTTAACAAAATTATTGCTTTCAATTACCTAAACGAGCATATTTTCCTTCAACGAGAAAACAAATAAAATATTAACCCAAACTGTCATTTACAAATTCATATGATATCCAAATCCAAAGTTAAATAACATCGACAATTAAAAAGAAGAAAAGAAAATCAAAACTTTAATTGCAAATTTTTAGTTTTTCAACAAAACCCAATACGAAATCAACAAAAATAAACCACAAAACCAAAGCAATGGAATTTCACATAATTAAGAAGTCTATGAATCAAAGTAAGAGGGAAGAAAAAAGAAGAAGAAAGAAATGGGGGAACCTGGGTGAAGTAAATCAAACAAACAAGCCACAAAAACGCCAAACCAAATGCCGTTTTGAGCTGCTTTATACATTGTATCATCTTTCAGAAACAGAACAAACAAATATGAAAGAAAAGGGAAAAAAGAACTTTTAAATTTCTCTTGGATCGGTTTCTGGATCATCAAAAATCGTTTTGTTGGGGGGGGGGGTGGTGTTAATTTTCAGTTATGGAATAAAATGGTGAACACGTACATGGTCCAACTAGGTCTCGCCACGTAAGCTATCTGGTCCCGCCCACAGCACCAGTCAAGGTCTCCTCCCTTGCCATCCGTGTTGACTTTGACTTTTTGATCAAAATTTACCTTAAAATAAAGGGATAATGTAAATTATAGCTCCTGAACTTGGCAAGTAAATTCACTTTGGCCCCTAAATTTGATAACTATGTTCACTTTGGTACTTGGTACTTGGTACTTGTTTTGTTCACTTTGATATTTGAACTTGACAACTAGGTTCATTTTAATCTCAGAACTTGTCTAAAAAGTTAGATATGTGGCACTCTAAGATTGTGTTACATCATCACTTGAAAAAAAAATTAGAAGATAATGTGGTACAATCTCAGAGTGTCATATTCAATATTTTAGTGACTGAACCGATCGTTGAACATGTTAGACCACTAGCTCTTGATCCAACTAGTTCGATCAGTTCAATTGTCGGACCAACAATAAATAAATAAATAATATTCATAAAAATCTAAAAAGCCAAGTAAAATTGATTTTATTTTATTTTTTAAAATTTTTATGATTTTTTAATTATTTATTTAATTATCGTTGGTCCAACGGTTGAACCAATCGATTTGGTTGAATCAAGAACTAGTAGCCTAACATGTTCAACCATCAGTTTGGTTATTAAAATACTGAATATGACACTTTAAGATTGTACCACATCATCATCTAAAAATTTTTTATTTTTCAAACTCGAAGTGTCACATCATCAAACATTTAGAATTTTCAAATTCAGGGATCAAAATGGATCTAGTTGTCTAGTTCAAATGCCAAAGTGAGGAGAAAAAGTACATGTACCAAAATGAACCTAGTTGTCAAGTTTAAAGGCCAATGTCGATCTACTTGCCAAGTTTAAGGGCCAAAAGTTACATTATCCCAATATGGATCTACATGATAAGTTAAGAGGCCAAAATTTACATTATCCCTAAAATAAAAAGGGAAAAAACCAAAAATAAAATTTATCAAATAAATTTCAATTGGTTAAGTGATTTTATCTAGACCTGCTCATCGGCTGGGTCACCAGCCCAAGCTCAAAGGCCCGTTCGAAAAATGAGAGAGTTTGGACGAAAATACGAGGCTCGTAAAATAGGCTTGAGTAAAATTTAAGACTCGTTTTCTATATCGGTCGAGCATTGGGCAAGATTCTTTTAGCCTGAGCCCGGTGTTGGGGATCGACTTGTTTAAACAATGAGAAAGAAAGAATAGAGAAAATTGTGCACACAAATTTACGTGGAAAAACTCCTCCAATCAAGAGGATAAAAAATCACGAGAGCAAATGAGACTTCACTAATGAGCAAACAAACGAAGAGTACAAGATGGAGAAATTTAAAACAAACCCTAACCCCGAATAAAAAGCTCTCTCTGGCTAAAAACACAAAATTCCCTTAAAGGTCTCTAAAACTCTCTCTTGATTTTCTCTCTAATGTTGTGTTATTGTCCTCTTTTTCTAAGGCTTCTAAGGCCCTTTAAATAGGCTAATATTAGAGTTCTATTATGACTATAATATCTCTGGTATAATCAAAGTTTAACTAGGAAAACTATAACACCCTACATCCAACCCATTCACCAAATTTAGGTATGGAGCGTCACAATTAAAACAAATCAGACGGAAGAATAAATTTAAAATTCTAAAACCTTAAGTTTGATGAATCACCCCACAAACTATAACATAAACCCGAAACATAAAATGTGCTAACATTCATATAGAAGTTCAAAATCCATTCATAACTTATTATCGTAGCATAAGTTAAATAGGAACATAGGCATTGTTACTGAACTGTGAACAGGGTGCGCCATACTTGTGTGAAGTCTAGTTCACAAACACTTACAATCAGATAGGTTAGTAAAAACTTAAGATTTCAGAAACACAATCTTATTCACTTGTTTATTCCTGTTGGATAAGTGGGTCTCCTTATAAGCCTCAGAATGACTCAATGAGTCCTTAACATGTCCCATAAGTATAGCACAAGGCTAAACACTCTCCAACACACCAACATCTCCCATTAAATAGAGCTTAGCTCGACATTCCATTATCTCTCCAACCTGTCCTAGGGCTTCAATGCCCAAAACATAAAGCATAAGGGTGAGTACTCACAATCCTGTGACATGTCATTATATCCAACAGGCTCAGAAGGTTATCTTGTCATAACATTTACTTAACACAAAGCTAGCAAATCACAAGGAGCTCGCAAAAAATAAAATAATATAAAACTCGCATATCATTGTTTCATAAAAAAACTTATTTGAATACATTCATTAAACAAAGTTATTGAAAAGACTTACTCTTGGAACTTATGTTAAAATCCTAAGCTCTTGATTAACATTATGGTTCGCACATACAAGTGGTGATCCCTAAACACTCACCAATTTATTGAATACTTAGGCAAGCTTTACTTTTCCTTGTTTTTGCTTGTAGACGGTTTTGTTGGGTTCGCAATAGACATACATAAGTTACAAACAACACATTCAACATACACACATAAACATCAGTGAACCTAGGTTCGCATATGCTGGACTTTTAATGAACCTAGTTTCCTTTGTTGCGAACCTATCCGAACATTAATAGAGAAACAAAATATTACCTTGCTTTCTAAGAGCTAATTCATGGGTTCTTAGAACTTGGTGACAAAATCATCGATGAGGAATTTTAAGAGAATAACAAAATATGAATTTATAGTCTTAATTTATAGACTCTTAGTGTTTTAGTGTCCTTAGGATACTCTAGTTGTAATAGAAGTAAGAAGTAGTTACATGCATGAATGGTGTTGTAATATAAGTTGACATCCTAATTCTGGTATATCCCTACTTGGCTATTCTTAGTTTTGGCTCTCGACCCAACATAGTGATTACAACTCGCCAAGCCCACTAGTGAATACCAGCTCGCCTAGCCCTATGACGAACACCACCTCGCCATGTCTCCTAGCGAAATCTACTCGCCATGCCTACTAGCGAACTCCAATTCGCCAACCTTACTGGCGTATTTCAGTTCGTCAAACCCAAACTTCCAAGCCCTACTGTGGGATATTACACAAATAATAACAATAAATTTTAAATTCATTTTTTATTTTTAATTTAAATTAAAAATTAAACTTTTTATTGATTTTCATCATTATTTTTTTCTTAATTATTTCATATTAATTTTTAGAGATTTTTAAAATGTTAGTAATTATAATTATCTTGTTTGGATAAATAATTTTATAAATTAAGTTATTAGATTTTTATGAATTGAAAACTAATTATAAAAAGAATAATTATATTAAAATATATAATGTAAAAAATATTCAATATGTATATCATTATATTTGTGTAATTTTATAAATATTTTAATAAAATAAAATTTTAAAATATATATTAGAAATAAATAAAAATAATTTTTAAAGTTTTAATATTTATTTTCTAGTGGGATAATGTGTATGAAATGAAATAAAATTATAATTTTTTAAAAAACCACCTCAGAAATTAAAAAGGAAAATTGAGCCACTAAAATCTCCTTTTGAAATTACTTACTAATTTTAAAATTCTCCAATGAAATCCCAAAAGTTTTGATTGTAAATTAAAATAAGAGTAATAAATATGTCAACATTTTAAAACAAGAATATTTCGTGACAATTGTTGAATAAAAAAACTTTGGATATTCAATATTTGAGTCTGTTGAATACTAAATATCTAATACAAATTTAGATTCGGATAATTCACATGCCAATTGAAATCTATAACTGAATTTTAATATCTTAAAATTTACAGATATTTGATTACTCTCTTTCCTATATCACCAAGAAACAAAAGATAATTTGCAACCTTAAAAATCATTAATTATGTCCATTTGCTTCTGCCCAAGACATCAACCAACAGTTCAAATGCAGTAGGTTGGGGCTGTTGAGGGTCGATATACGAAAGGTCGGATAACGTGAAAATGACCCGAGGGATGATTATAGGTGAACTTGATTCCTGTGCTGCCGTCCCCAAGATGGTTGCAGTGATCATGGAAACTACTGATAGGTCGTGCCAAGCATGCATCCCACCGCTCACTCTCGGGCATTGTTTCGGCCACGGTGTATATCCCCTTGGAGTTTGTAAAAGCCTGATAGTTCACTACTTCCCCAGATTTTGTAATGCAAAGAACGGCAACCTCAGCACCTGCACCAAATGAAATCCGCGGTTTGTAAATATAAGACAAACAGATCAAGTTTCATTGATGATTTGGATATTTCTACTTGGTTCGAAATATTAGTTACAATTTGCCTAGAGAAAAACCCCGACTTTGTTGGGAAATTGCCTAGATGAACGAACCAAATTCTATCATTTAAAGCATCAATGGCATAATACAACTTTAGAGATAATGCAGATGGCATCAATGAAGCGTTGAAGTGAGGAATAGTTTTCTCCTGTTTAAGACAAATAGACTTGGGAGGAATGCTTAGTGTGATCGCTAAAGAAAGAATATTGAACATTTTCAGTTCTTCAAAATTACGAAGTTTGCTCTCGTTTATTGGTACAAGAACTGAAGACTTGGTCTACCATCACTAGAATGTGACCAACCTTAAAGGTTAGGAACAGTTCTATCGATTCCGAACAGCTTTTTCTCAATTATGGAAATGAACAAGTACTTATTTATCAAATGCCAGACACCTTTAACAATCTATTAGAAAGTTACAGCAACTGTCCATTCTTTGATTGATAATCTACTAACTTCACCAAGCATGCAAAATGAAAAACAGACCTTTGTCTTGATCAGGATGAATTGGTGTCGTTGTCGGATCTTTACAACATTTGTAACCCTAAATCTGTCGTTTGGAACTTCCACTAAATTAAACAACAAAGTAAAAGAAAAGCTAACAGGACAGTCATCACAGTGGTGGAAGAAAAAATATCGAAACCAAAGATCATGAACATATCACACAATTTGACATTTTAAGCCTAACTCCTTAGACAGACTTGTGGGAGAATGCACCCTAAACAAAAAGGCCTTAGAATATAGCAGTCAGCTCAGAGACCCCTTCTAACACTATTATTGCCATTTCCAACCCAATTAGCCACCGGTTAATCTATCGAGCAAACACGAATTGTGTGACCAGGATGAATCAGTGACGTTGTTGTACCTTTACAACATTGGAACCCTAGACATGTTCTTCACAAATTGCAGTAAATTAAGCAGCAATGTAAGAAAAAAGCTAGCAGGACAGCCATCACAGTCACAGATGAAAGAAATGGAAACCAAAGATCATGAACATATCAAACGATTCCACATTTTAAGCCTATAAACAAAATTCCCTACACAAACAGGATCCAGACAACAACAGGAGGTCAGCTCAGAGATCCTTTCTAACACTATATTAGCCGTCTGCAAACGCAATTAGCCACGGAAAATCTATCAAACAAGCTCCTATTGTAGAAGCAATTTACACAAAAGAAAAACACAATGAACTAAGCACACCATTGAAAGGTAAGTTTGTTTTATTTTCTTTGTTCAATCTTAGCATAAATTCAATCAATCCAATGCAGTTATAATAGATAAGGCCCGCCATCACCTAATTTCATCCAAATTCAACTAAACCATTCAAGTTCATAAGCATATAAGAAGTAATTAACCAACGAAGGAACAAACTTTAACTTTGCCCAGAAACTGAGATGCCACCGACACCTTAAGAATCATAATTCCGACACAAATACCACTTCAAATTTCAGATAAAATAAATAAATTTACCTATCAAACAACCACGATTATGATTACAGATGAGAAAAAAGAGAGAAATGAAGAGGAAAAGAGATGGAGGGAGGAACCTTCTAAAACATGATCTTCAGGACCAATGGAAGAATCAGCACAAACATCACAGACAACTCTACCATGTATCTCACCAGTCCATGATTTAACACCTGAGATTAAAAATACAGCTAAGACAACAAAACCCAGAACCAGATTATTGTTCTTTGATTCCATGGGATGTGTTTTGTCTTTGTGTGAGACGTTCAGTTGAGCTAACAATAAACCTGTAACAAAAGAAATGCATAAATCTACCATTTGTGATTTGGGAAAGCTAAAACCTTCCTTTTTTGGGCTCAAAACAGAGACCGAGCCCATTGCATCAAAATAGTAAAAGTTTTTTTTTGTAATTTTATTATCTTTGGAGGATAAATCAGACAATTTCTACTTGTCATCTCATTCTATAAATTAACTCAACCCTACGCTCTTTATTCCCAATTTGTAGCCCTTCCATTCCAGGTTCCATCACTCGGGATCTGTATTTCTTTTCTCAATTTTAAGTACGAATATCCAATTCCGATGGTTTTTTTTTTTTTTTATAATTATTTTGTCTTTTGCAATTTCTCTTTCTTGTTATGAGTAAGTTCTCAGTTAAAATATTAATTTTCATCTCAATTATGTTGGATACTTTTCATGTTAGTTAAAAGTAGCCTGATTTTGTTGATGATAGATAATTCCATTTCTGATGGATGCTCATGATTGTTTTTTTTTGGGTTTTCATTTATTTTATGAGGACCGATGAAAAAAATTTTCGTTTTCAATTATTTAATGCTGAACAATTTCATAATCCCTATGATGATTTCTTATTTTGTTTTAAAAAGTTGATAGGCCTGACTTCTATTTGAAGAATATATCATTTTGAGGGATATAACAATTTAATTTTTTATAGTGATATTTTGTAAGTTATTTGTGTTTTCTTGCTTAGATTAAATGCTTTTGGTATTGTTGGTTTTGTGTTTTCCTTAGAATGTTGCATCCCAATGATGATGATATGGATTGTTAAAAGTAGTGCCTGATCTATATATTATCATTTGATGATAAATACATACCGAGGGATGCCTAGGTTTTTTTTTTTCCTCCATGTAGTTTAGCTTTTATTATTGTGCTATCAATTCTGTATCTAACTGGTTTTCTTACTATTTTGAATCCCAATGATGATGATATTCATTGTTAAAAGTAGTGCCTGATCGATCGATGATCGGTTGATGATAAGTACATATACTGAGGGATGCAAAATTTTGCTTGAACTTGGGGGGTGGTGTTCATTCATGAACACTTTTTTGTTAGCATTAATTAGAGATTCATGTATATTAATATTGTGGCATCAACTGATTTTGGAATGGCAAGGGGGTCTGGTTTCCTTGTTATCACTGAGGATTGGCAGTGTTTTGGGGTTGCTGGCTGTTATCCTACACTAATTTGCATCCCGATGATGATGTATATGGATTGTTAAAAGTAGTGTCTGATATATTTACAATGGTTGGATGATAGATAAATACATACTGAGGGATGCATTCTTCTCTTTTTTTACTTGTAATGAGTATTTGGTTATGAAGACTAGCATTATTAACGAAATTAATATCAAATTCAATCTCAAGGCAGTTTATGCCAAAGGCATCAGGCGAGGGCTCATAATTTGGCTTCGAAACTGGTGGCCTTTGGAATATGTCTCATCATCCCTCTAACCCAATCACTCTCAAGGTCTCGAATGATACAACCGGGCCTTGCTGCTCCCGGATTCTAAAGATATTCTATTCAATTATATATTAATATTCTAAATAAAATGACAAATCATTCAAAATGCAAGTTAAACGCACGCATATGAAATTCAACCATTAAGTTAAAGAAAGGGATTTACATTGAAATACCAGGATCAAACAAGGCGAAACTTAATGTAGTGTTGGTCGATTCATCTCGTTTAAGACGGGATAGTTGACCCAATAATGAAGAAAAGGGATTTGGTTAATCATAACTGCCCTGCACGTAGAAAGAGAACAAATTCATGGAAAATATAAAATAATAATAAAAATAATAAATGAAAGCAACTTTATTGTTTCTAAGGAGGAGTGAAAAATGTGAGACAAAAAATTGTTATTATTATATATACGTGATTTACTTTGAATGTGTTCAATAAAAATATTAACAACCTTAATGGTGTTTACTATTTCAAGTATAATTTAGGTAATGTTTTTTTAACATTATGAATACCTGGTAAAGCTTCTTTCTCTCACTTTAAATCTAACGCTAAAAAGGAGACGTTATTACCAGAATACCCTTAAAATAACTTACTTGCAGAACAACAGAAGAAGGCGTAATTTGGTTTATGATCAACGAACGCAGCATCCAAATTTTACACTGTCCTTCATTTTTTCTTGATGAGCAAGCAGAGAAAACAAGACTTGCTTGTCTACTGAGAGTGATAATGATAGTGATACTATCTTTTTTCTTTTCAAAAAAGTGAGTCGGTAACTAGTGTGAAGCATTGGATGCAATGGTGGAACCAACAGGTAATGAAATTGAAAATGAAACCACTGTTGAAGAAAGGGAAGAACTTATGGTTTCACCTTTTGCCAATGGAAAACCCTGTTTAAGAACAGCCCATTTTCTTAAACCAACATTATCTTCCATTCATGAACCAATCCCAGACCTTTTTCCACTTTCCCCTTCTTCTCTACACGACAGTTTCTGCCCTGAACAGTGGCCTTTAAAGGTCAGCTTCACTGGTTGGAGCAACCCCAAAAAGGCTTGGGTTTTTTGGATTGATATCCTGCGTCCCGTGTACCAACCTATCTGGGAGAAGGCTGGTATCTTTGAAGCAATAATGAGCTCAACTTACTCGACCAAAAGATATTATAATTTGGTTATCGGTTTAGCAGAGAAATGGAACCCTGGAACCAACACTTTCATCTTCCCTTGGGGTGAAGCAACAATCTCTTTAGAAAATGTGTTGATTTTGGGAGGCTACTCTGTTGTAGGCTTCCCTGTTACATTCTCTGGTGATAGCCAAGAACTCAGGGAAGCTCAAGATAAACTGGTTACAGAACACAAGAACATCAGAGGGGATACATGGAGAAAGATCTTTCTAACAGAGTGGATGGATTATTTTATAGGAAGCGGGAGAGATATTGAGCATGGAGCATTTCTTTCATGGTGGTTCACAAGGTTTGTTTTCCAAGATTCTGTTGGATTCATTTGTAAAAGCGTGTTTCCAATTGCATGTCTTTTAGCTAGGGGCCAAGTTGTGGCTAGCATTTACAGGGACTTGACTTTATTGAAAGAAACCATTGCTGATTCAACTAAATATAAGAGTGCTGAATTTGATGATTGTGTGTCGAAAGTTACACTTTGTTCACCAATGAAGTTGGTTCAACTTTGGGCATGGGAAAGGTTCCCAGCATTGCAGCCAAAGCCTAATGTGATCCAAGAGTTTGACCCCAGATCAGCTAGATGGAACAGTGTGAAATTTGTGAAAGTTGAAAATGTGAGGATGGTTTTGGATTCAGCAGGCGACACTTTTGGTTGGAGGCCTTATGCTAAAGTTGTTAATAACAGGCAGTGTCTTGAATTTTACGAGAAAGAAGAGTGGGTATCAATTGATAGAAATTTGATTAAAGAATTAGTATCTTTTGCTCTATGTTTGAGGCCTTCGGAGTTGGTTGGATTAGGACCAGGATGCATACAACAGTACCTGCCGCATCGAGTAGCAATGCAGTTTGGAATTGATCAAGATGTACCATCTCATGTTGCTCGGTCCAATAAGTCTCCGGAAATCGCTTGGAACAATTACCTGAGGCCAATTAATGGTGGAAAATTGTATATCCCATCTCGTTTCTTCGGGTCTGACGTGACTGTCCGATACTTGGAATGGTGGAAGATGGTGTCAATGCTGGTTCAGCAAGATGTGATAAAGGGTATAGTGCAGAGAAAAAGAAGTTCAAGGAAGAGGCCGAGACAAATTCCATGGGTGAAAGCTAAAAAGGGAGAGAATGAGGTCAGAATTCCTCCCGGTTTCCTTCCCAAATTAATCACTGTGAAACCTGAGCTTTTTATTGAACTTGAACCTGAAGCTTTTGAAGTGTCTAAACAGAAAGGCAATGTCACTACTAGACCAGTTGGTCATGATAATTGCTTTCTTGTTAAGGCTCAAGGTCACTCATCTTCAACGGCAGATACTGGAGGATCTGTAAAGATGGAGTTTTCCATGACGCCAGGTCAAAAGGCTATAGATATCAAAGATCAAAGTGAAGAAACAGCAAGAGTGAGGAGAGAAGCAATTGAGAGCGAATTCGAGTGTTCGATGTATAGTAAAGATAACATCAGCAAGAATGGTGAAAGCAGTAGTACTTTTGAAGTCAACATGATAGCTTCCACACTTGAAGTTCGGGTTGCCAGGCTTGAAAGAATAGTTTCTAATCTAAATGCAGCATAGAAGCTTGGAAGAAATCCAAGCAAAGAAGACAGCTAAAGAAAACCGGGCCATAGTCAATCTATACATTTGATTCAGTATAAGTTTTGCATATGAGATTGGATATATACACACGAGCCCACAACTATGTATTTAACTTTAACCCCGTTAATTTTGCATAGATGATATAATGCTATCTCAGCTTCTATCATTATTTACATTGTTTAAAACTTTATTATCTCCCTTCATTCAGTTCCATATAAATAAAGCATGGTAGTGGTGTTACTAAAATGAAATACAATGTTGGATAGTTGTATTAGCAAGTCTCATTTGTGCACTGCTTCATGTTGCAGTGAGGTCTCTGAATTTCCTACAGAGCTTGATCTTTGGTTGTATGAAACATAAGAAAGACTGAAATTAATAGCTGTTAAAGCTTTTCTGCGATATCCGGCATTGTCAAGTAGACGTACATTTACATTTATATCAGAGGCCACTATCTTACATGATATACAAAATGTATAAGTAGCCTCAACCATTGATGCTAGTTTTCTTTCACTTCAAATTTACATCATGTAATATATATGCGCCGAACCAGAGTAACATAATCATGAAGTTTGCAAGAACAACACAGGATTCCAAAACCAAAACCAGCAGATTTACTTATCAAACTGTTGCAGCTCAATTTTCCAGGCAGATGCCAATTGTAATAGAAGTTGATCAGGTACTGCGCCTTCCCAATTCTCTGGTGGATCCATCGTGGAAGCTGCCTCATGTAAATTCAACAGAAGCTCTTTCTTCAACTCCATCGGTATACCCAATGCATCAGGTCCGTTTTCTATCACCACTTTGACCAGCTGAATAATTACAGGAAAATTTTTATTATAGTAAACTTATAAAAGAAAATGTCTAAATAGAGCAGCTTGAAGTAAATGGCTCAAAGATGAAGAATCCATACCTGTTGAATCCAGGATAGACAAATATCAAACAAATCTTGCTCCATAAGAAATTGCACAATAGAGTGCAAGGCGTCATTTGCTATCTCTTTTGATAGTTGGTCAACCATAGGGCCTGATCTATCCATCAGCTTTATAAGCAAGAGATCATCCCCTGTAGAGAGAACTTCTGCATAGGCAGAGTCCATATCACCTACTTGAAGGGCATGCATTGCGTTGCTCCAAGAAGTCCAGACAGGATCTCGCTCCGGTCCAACATTATCATCGCCAACAGCTTCAGCAGTCAATTCAGGAACACGTCCTGATTGAGATGCTACACTATCCTCCCCAGCTACACGAATTGCTTCCAAGGTAGCTTCGTCTTTTGATGCTTGCCATACACTTCGAGCAGAAGGCCCTTCACCAAGCCTCGCAGGCCCAGGACCTTTATCCCAACCTCTCCTGCCACCAAACTGATCACTCTCATGTTCCGATTTGGGAGATCTACTATCCCGGCTACTGCTAGCTGGAGCTCTTCTTGATACAACTTGCCCATTTCTGGAAGCACCAAATGCAGGGAAATCCCAATCATCAGGCATTTCAGATCTCCAAGAAGGTCCCCTCCCCCTCACACCTGGAACAATTCCGTCAGATTGGGCAAATCTTTCAACAAATGGAATTTGCCCATTGAACTTGGAACCGTAGTCAGAAAAACCATTATACTTCCCTAAATGTCTATTATAAGGTCCTTCAAATGCTGCCGTGAAGTTACCACCTCTCCTGCTTGATGATATTGATAAATCCCTAGCCATGTCTTCAACAATTCTTTCAAGTCCCCTAACTCTGTTCTCCAAAGTTACCATGCTATCATGAGAACCACCCATAAAATCCTGCAACATAACAAGGAATCTAATCAATCAAAAGAGCACTTTTGGAAGCGTTCGTAGGTGCTTAACTGAGAAATACCTGCAACATGTTCATAAGATGAGCTTGATGTCTCTCCAGCTGCACTAACTGCCTCTGGATAGCCACCCAACTTCCTTTGTTGCTAACGAAGGACCCTTCAGACTGTCCACCCACTTTCGAGAAACCCAAACGATTTCCAGATGGCTCCCTTTGATTTACATCTATCCTGTCATCAGCATCAGTTGCCCTTTTTCTTAGGTCGTTTCCATTTATCTTCTCTTCAGGCCATTTGTCTCGCATACCAGCAGCTCCTCTCTCTATTTTACGGTTTTTGCTGCTGGAAGATGCATGAAAATCATCTGTCTGATTGTCTCCCACACCACTCAATCTCCTCCTCGTGTCTGAACCATTTGGATCAGACACTTCTTCACTCTTCAAGTTTGAAGAATTAAGATATCTTCGAGGAACAACTACTTCAACTGGCAAATCATCAGAACCCCTTGTTTCGAGTTTCTGAAAGAATTCAGGATTCAACTCTCTGTCTGTTAATGCAGGTGATTTCTTCTTTAAAATTACAACTGCTTTGTCAATAATGCTTCCACCTTTGCCTTCAGAAACAGAATCTGAAGTATGTGTTTTTTTATCACCCGCACTTGGATCTTTGGAGCCATTCTTTTCTGATGATTCAGCTGACTGAATATTGTCACCATCTACAGCATTGAAACAAGTTTAATCCAATAAGATGAATGACCTACACATCAGAAGGACAACCCGTAACACTTAACTGACACACTTACCATGAGACAAGGCTTTCAGGTCATCTGCAGCTCCATCTTCCCCTTTTCCTGCAATCTTCTTCCATAATTGCAATGCTTCTGTCATGCTATCTCTCACAGGTTTCATCTGGTTGACCAATGATTAAACGTTACAATAGAATAAAATTTCCATGAGGCAGTGTTGAGTAATGTAAATCTGTCATATCTGCACCATTAGAAGAGATGATAGTGAAAGGACTTCAATCCTAACCTTGCTTAATCATAATGTGCTAGCTGAAAGTCCCTTGAAAACCAATCTAGAAAGCATGGATGCATACAGTCCAAACCCACATTTTCTATTAGTCTATATTCTGTCACACAATTAACCCTAGGATTTCTAATTATATCAAGTTCCTACAAAAAAAAGGGAAATCTATGTGGAGGATATGCATGTTTTCCCGAAGCAAAGTGACCAGATCAACTCATATAATGAAGAAAAGAAAGTACATGGTCTGACACCAGTCATGTCCAAAATATGTATCAAAGTCATGGTCTGACACCAGTCATGTCCAAAATATGTATCAAAGTAATATACATATATATAAGTATGTATGCATGCAAGAAAAATGACACCAAAAAGCTACCCTATCAAAGCGACAACCCTCAAGTATGGTTATTGTCGAAGATGCTCTATCTGCAATCAAGTTGCTTGAATGCAGTGCCAATGCACTTAAAGAATCTGCAGCTGCCTTTCTCGTCGCCCAATCTGTGCTCCCAAGGCATTCGTGGATGCTTAGCAGCAATGCTTCCAAGCTCTGAGGTGCAATTGCTCCCACCTACACGATCATCATAAATTTACAGAACTTCAATTTTCTTTTCCTATTTTTTGACCAAAAAAAAAATGTTCCTATTTGTGGAATTTTCCATATCTATTCCCCACCTAGCTACCTAATTCACATGATCAAATAGAACAAGATCTACAATACCAGCCAAAAAAACAAGCACAAAGTAAACAATAAAGAAACTACAAGATATTCATTTAAGATGATACTTGACATCCACAAAACCAACAATATAAATCATCAATATCCTTATGAATCAAACACAAAACAACTGCAATACACAAACCTGTGACAAACTTGCCACTACTGGCAAAAGGGAAGCCTTGGCCATAAAATTCTGGTTATTCAACAGCTTGCAGATCCTTGGACACAGTTTCTGAAAAGCAGGCAAAGGAGGATCAGATGCACATTCCACCATCTTAGCCATACACGTCGATGCACCAGATTGTACCCCTTTGTTCTGCTCCCCCATTGCTTCAAACAATGGCTTTACAAACAATCCCACCATATTCCCCCCACTCTCCCCTTTCAAATACTGCCCTGAAAGCGCCCCTATTGAATCGCGGCAAGCATCTTTCACCCCAGAATCAGCATCTTTCAGCCTTTTAACAATGTGGGCAACGATTTTAGTCAAATGGGAAGCTGCCAATTCACCATGGCAATTACATAGCACTGAAAGTAACCTCAAAGATTCTTTCTTCACAGCTTGTTTTGGATCATTTGAAGAATCAAAAAGGCAATTGAGTAACATGGGAAATGATTCGGGAGAAAGAGATTGGATGGTCTTTTCAAGTTCTTCAACAGCAATTTGGTAAGTATCACGATCAGAGAGCTTGGAAAGTGAGGTCAAAATCCTTTGCTTTAGCTCTACCATTGCAAGGTGAGATGACACTGAAGAAGGTTTAACAGGGTTTGAAGGAGGAGCTAAAGTTGAAACCTTTGAAGGTTTTGTTGATTTGGGTGCTTGAGAATTACTCATTTTCAAAACTGAGAAGGAAAAAAAAAAAACAAAAGGCTTTCTAAGAAATGAGATTTCAAAGATTGAACATAGGGGAAAAAAGATGGGATTTTGAGGAAATGGGGTTATAAAGATTGGAACAAAGTGCGAAAATGGATTGGATTTTGAGGAAATGGGGAAGTTTCATATTAAGTGAAAAAAAATGGGTTTATTTTATACATTGAAAGTTGATGGAGGAGGAAATTTTTGGAGTTGAATGAGAGAAAATATGGTAATCTCTAAACAGGAAAGACAGATATTAGAAACTAAAATAAGGGGGGGAAATGGGATTTTTGAGGATGGTTCTATGAGTTGAAAGGGAAGAAAAAAGATGGGATTTTGCATACATTGAAAGAAAAGTTGATGGAGAAATGAGTTAAGGGATGGAAAAAGCTGAGATCTGAAGAGAGTGAAGAAAAAAAGATATTATTTTTTTCCTGGATTCAAGATTTGGTGAAAAAGAGGATAAAAGGGAGCATTCAAGATTTTAAATTTGATAGTTTTACTTTGTTTTTGGAGGGTAAGGAGGTGTTAGGGTTTGAGCGTTGAGGTGGTGAAAAACATCATAACCGTTGATTTTGATTAGTCAATTTTTGTAATGTCATAGAAAAACTTATATATTTTTAACTCCATGTACTGTCAACCTATTATTAGAGAATGTAATAATTATTTTATTTTTAATATTTTTAAAGCTATTCATTAATTTATTAATGATTTGTTTTAAATTTTTAATATATTTGTCTCAAATTTATCATCGATAAAAAAAACCACAATTCCTTTATAGTATTATCAATTTAAATTAATTTTAAATTAGATGAGAATTCAAAGTAAAAGAAATACATTTCAAAAGTTATGTTTTAGAAACTTTAGAGTTGAGATTTAGTAGGTTTGTTTCAAAATTTTCCTTTTTCTTTCTTAAATGGTTGAAACTTGCTCTTCTCCGGTGAATTGCCCCTTAAGTTTGTGCAACTAACACGTTTTAGTCTTCAAAATATTCTTTTAAAAAAAAAAAGATTCAAACATATAAAGCTTTTCTTAAATATAAGAATGGATGGTCCTAATTAGTTTAAATTATTTACAACATTTTTATTTTTTATATAGGTCTAATTGTGTCCCCGTCCCTGCACCCTTTTGATCATCCTACTAGTCTAATTTGACAATTAAAATCCAATTCAACACTATTAATTGACTTGTTAAATTTTATTGTCTCAGATTGTACTTTAATTTTTAAACCAAATATTTAAAGATTAAAATGTGAAATTCAAATTTAACAAAAATTCAGCGGAAGTGTTATAAATAGACATTTAATTTTAAAATCAAACAAAGAGTAAAATTAAATTTCAAAATGCAAAGAACATAGACCAAAGAAATAATTAAACCTTTATATATATATATATATATATTTGTTAGGACATATGTTAAGGAGTTGAAAACCTCAAGTTAACTACTACCATTACATGGAAGGTTAACGCAGCAAATTACCTCAAATTTAGGTAACTACCTTTTTTATATATAAATAAACATAGTATTCATTTTTAAGATGTTGACATATTTAATAATTTATGATGTGACTAGACATACATACAAATTATCAAATCTAGTAAAAACAAGGTGAATAAACATGTATCATAATAGGTAATGGGAATATAACACGTTGCAGCATCGCCTACCCACCAACTTAATGCATGTAATGATACAAAGTAGGGATTTTGTGCACTGAAATACGGAAAAGATTATAGATAATAGCACATTAGCATTACATGCACCACTGCACACCGTGATACAGCAAAATTGAAAATAGACCTCAGAAAATGCTGACATCGCTCAACATTGCACAAGCCAAAACCTGCAATTCGTAAAGGCGTTGAGGAACAGAAGCTTTAAAGGAAAACTGAAGAATCTTAACTGATAAAGCTTTATGTCCAGATTTTCAACTTTCTTTATTTCAAAAAAGAGAAGCTCCGCCTGGTTTCTAATCTTTAACTTTAAACTTTGGGATAGAAACACTCTAGAGGTTTTCTTGACTCAATTGTTGAGATACCAGGGAATCCATACACAGCCTGTGAAATGCTCATTAACGGGAAGATGCGTTTATTGAGCAGCTGAAAACAACCTGTTATAGACTTAAAAGTTCCACCGGTCCAACTGCCGCTTGGCTTCTACCATATCTTTCTGTGCTTTCTTTCTCCGGTAAAATATTGGACAATCCCGACTGTAAACATGATAAAACATAGTTTATAATTAAAATAAAGAAAGGACGAAGCAATAAGATGCAGTCACACTTAATAGGCAGCCTGTCATTCCCTTTCTTTTCCAAAAAAAAGAAGCACATAATCTGCATGGTTCTATATTGGTTGAGCGCTACTACACTAATGCATTGCAAGATCCTGGTTTTACCAAGGATTTTCCAGGAAAAATGAATTGTCAAACTAAAACAGCATTAACATTATTCATCACAAGTCACAAAGAGAAAGGAGATGGTAAAACCTAGTGCAGAGCACATCCTGGTGAAGAGAGCCTTGACACTCTTGGCACTGTGTCCATAGCCTCCCAAAAAGCTCCTCAAGTTCTGACACTGCAATCATTTCATACAATCATAATGTCAAAAGACCTTTGGCTCCTCCAGTTCTAAAAAATGTTATTTTAATTCAGAAAAACAGTAAAGGAAAAATATGCACACCTTGAGAAACTGTTTTATAATAAAGTTCTGCCTCTCTTCCCTTGCAGTGTGAACAGAGTGTTCGATCTGAATTGCTGAGGGAAAACCCAAATGGTATTTATACATGTAAGATATGCCATATATTTGCATGATGTGCAGTAATCAATATGCAGGTGGACCCTATAAAGTTCTTGCAGATACTTCTAAGAACTTTTACACCTATACATCTCCCAATGCATATTTTGTATTTTGCAAGACCTCTCTAAAGGCCGTTCTAGGTTCAATCAATTTTCAAAGTTAAGAGTGTGTGTATCTGGGGGGGGGGGATCATTTTATGGAAAAATCAATTGAGGGGAAGTCTGTTGAAAGCATTTCGACATTGAAAATAGCATAGAAAACCTGGCTTATGAAGCACAAAATCGTAAGAATTGAGACACTGATCATCTTCAGAAATAGTAAAAAGCAAACATCATAAAACAAGGATCCTCAATTTCTTTACAGAAAATATTACTGATCCTTTAAATATAAAAAATAGAATGAAGTAGATTTATACCAAATTAGCGCTTTGCAGCCAATACAACTAAGTTGTTTCTTTGCAAATTTCATTATTCCACTGTTTGACGGAGTTGATATGGAAATGGATCTTGTGTGACTCCCATGGAGAAGTTCCTTGCTAGCATTCTTTAAAATGGGCTCAAAAATTCTTAAAAGTGGCTGTTACATTAATACAATTGTTAAAACAAGGGAAAATTTTGTCATAGACTAAACTGAAACGATTAAACCACTAAACCAACCTTGCTAATTTGATTTTCAAGGTAATATTGAGGATCTATGGGGATGTTATTTTCTAGCACATAGATTGGGTCCTCTGACCTCTCATAAGCCTGAATTCATAGACAGTATTTGATACCAGGATATATAAATAATACAATCATTTGCAATAGTTCTATTTTTTTATGAAAAAATCATCAACAAGATTACCTTGGCGCCTTTTGCAGCTTTAATAATGACATAAGGCACCCGATCCCCAACATTTGGAGCAGTCGCAGGATCTCGCTGTCAAGTATAGAGAAAAAGTTCATCCTAATGCTCTAATATCAATCAGCATTTTATAGAGGATATCAAACAGGCGGCCTTAGAAGAAAGCAACTACAACTGAAATCTGGTAAAGGCAACAGCGCATTATCTCATTTAGAAATTGAAAAATAGTAGCAATCATTATTGCATCTAACAATTATCTAGAAATATATGATAACATGCAAACTCAGCATAAAACTTACAGTAAGCACATGCAATATTAGACTGTTTAACAAGTATCTAAAGAAATTAAACATAAGTCATCTGAAGACAATGCTACCACCATATATATAAGTATTACAATTAGGTACCTCAAACATATATTATACGTAGCATGCTGAAATATACCAAGAAAAAGCATAATACAAACCTTGCGCATACGTTCAGCAAGTTCAACATGAGCAGCTTTTACCTCATAATCATCTCCAGTTTTTGTCAGACCCTGTACATAGGAGCAGGAACAAACAGCTAAAATAAAGACAGACACAAATTTAGACCAAGCATTACAAAATCTTCACAGTGACTAAAGCATCATTAAACCAGGAATAAAGGATACTCTTGTCACCTTAGTAATAACCAAAAGTGACAAATCCATCCGATTCATGAGAAGATCTGAAATGGTATTCTTGACATATTGAACTGCACCAGGAATATCTCTATCAATCAGTATTTTGTGCAGGCATTCAGTTACAAGGTTTTTGACCAATAAACAATTGTCTCTTCGAACAGTTTCGATGCCTGTTCATGATGAAAGATGAATTAGCATTCAAGTTCAATGAAAATTTCAGAAGTCCACATGGTTGAGGTTTCTTGTTTACCTTTAGTGTCCATTTTGTCAAACTTTTGTGGATTTGTCCAATATAAACCAGCATATCTTTTCTTGCTAATCAAAAGATAGGGATAATAAACCTTCTCAAACTCTAGCTTGATGGGCTAAAAACACCAAACCAATATAGAAAAAGGAAAAAAAAAAAAAAGAACAGAAAATGAAGACAATATTAACAACAGATAAACCAAGAAGTAACCAGAAGTTGACAAAAAACACAAAAATTAACTTTAAGTGATAATTTGCTACGAATGAGATTATTAACATCCATGGCCCTAGAGGTAGCCGCCACGTTTACATTATGATTAAAGATGAGAGCTGACCAGAATATTATAACCAAGTGTAACACATTACGGCTCAGACAGTTGCAGAACACTTCCCCTTCCTATTTAAACACTGGGCAATTAGGGTTTCTTCAATTTTAAAAGATGTGGCACTATTTACTATAAAAGAAGTCTTACTTTTGTAAAAGTTCCACTGATGTGTTCTGCAGCTTCTCTCCCCAAGTTCATTGCTGCTTCTACATCAGACACACCAAATTGTACCATCACCGAATCTGTGTCCCCATATATAACCTGATTATAAAAAATTATTTAGTATGATTTCTGCCACAATATCCGCAACAATAATGTGATGCAAGACTATCAAGCAACAATAAGTACACATATGCAGGCCCAAATACTGTATCATTCTAATCTCCTTGGCCAGGCGAGAAAATTAAACTTCCAAGAACCAGGTAAGACAAAGCAGCCTTAACTTGGGGAAGCTGAAATAGATAAATATGAAAGGAAAGATGATCCATGTTATGGATGCATCAGAAACTATTTTTTTTAAATGATCCTATAACTAGAGCTTTTGGGATGACTTACCTCAGCATTGTGTTCATAGCCTCCTAGCACTGTAAATTTATCTTCAACAAGCTTCTTGGTGTGCTCAATCATTTGGCGACCTTTACAAGGCAAACAACATGTTAGATCAAACAAAACTAGAATAATGCATTTTAAATCATTTATAGGGAAGGGAATTTTTTTAGCAGTGCTGTTAATAAGAACATTTTATTGTACCATAGCTTGTAACACTCGAAGAAATCTCTAAACATGGTAACTGACCAACAGTAGCTCCTGTAAATCCATATACAGAATTTGCACTTACCTGAAACAAATAATAAATCAGATCAAAGTAATGAAAAGCATACATGGAAACATTTATTTTAACCCCTGAATGCAATAATTACCATTTGAAAACGGATGATAAGAAAAAAGTAATGATCCTACCTTCAAGGCCAGCTGTCGGCCATCTAGAACAGCTTTCTCAAGTGGATCCTTTGCTTCCTACATTCATATAAAGAATATGAGTAAAGAAATGGAGGCAAAGAAGAAATCCAAGAGAAGACTTAATATTTTGATGGCACAATATAGAACCAATAGGAAGCAGAACTGTGCAATTAAAATAAAATTATTGTAATCACCTTCAAATCAGCTTTTGCTCGTTTACGAGCAGCTAATAGCTCTTCCAATATTTCTGGAAGTATCCCCTGAAGATTTTCATTCTTCTAATCAGTTAGATTTTCGGTATTCATCAACAAGAAAATAAAATAAAACCTCTAAAGTTTACTTATTTATAGAGGAAATAATCGTCCATGACAAAATTGACATTTTAATAATATAACCTTCTGTAGCTCTGGTTTAACAAATGTTTCACCAGACGGAGTTCTGTTAACACATTCTGGTGGGAGGTTGAGTTTGCGAACATCTTCAGGAGTCACCTTCACAAAGACCATCCAAGATCAGAATTTGCCCAAAAGTCCCACATATTATTGATCAGACAAAAAGGAACATAAATAAAAGTAACATAAAATAACAGCTGAACGAGATGGCAAAAGCAAGATAAATTTGAAGTATCACCAATGTGCAATAGCATAAATTATATGCCATCATAATTGATGGATACAAAGACGCAAAATCCAGTGTTGCAATTGGCTTTTCATAGAATCCTGCTTTCGCTTCCAACACCTGAAACAGAGTTCATCAACATGATATGTATGTCTGTTTAATATTTTAGTGAGGTAGCTGTAGTTTTAGATGGCAAAAAGTTACAAGCATAAGAAATTTGAGAACAAACTTACAGTTGCACCTTCAAACGTTCCCTGTTCAGATCCTGCTTGTTTGACATTTGGAATAACAAGGTTCTTCTGCTTCGACTTCCTAAGAAGTTGAGAAAGTACCTGAAAAAATCAACAAAGATTTTAAATTTGAACTATTAATCACTTGATTCATCCACGGAAACTTACAAATTGTACAAACCTTGATGCTTTGTCCTCTAGAAAGAAGAAAAGATATAGGCACACCTGTGACACGAGCCATCTCAACATAATTGTAAACATACATTAGTTTATCCAAAAGCCTTTGGGGAAGGTAAGCATCCTGCAACCATACAAGAAAGAGAATACTGATTCAGTCATAGATGATCAGAAACTTAAGTTCTTCAACTCAACCAATGCACTCTGAAGAGTAGAGTATAATGTCTGCTGATGTAATAGACATATAAGATCAAAAAATAAAGATCACAAGGTAGGATTTTAGAATGGAAGCTATAGCTGATGCTGGTAACATCTTATATATCTTAGCTGTAAAGAAATTGGAATAACCATTAGCAGAAGGCTCATGTCTTGAACAACTCAAAATACTTGTAGAAATACAACTCTGGGTAATATATTATGTATGTAAATTAAATGCAAAAGGAACTTGGGCTTTAGCACCAAATGTTTCACCCACCTCACTTAGGAGGTAGACTTCTACAAAGCTGGGGTTTGATGCCCATAGCAATATCCCTTCCCCTATTCCCTGGGCATTGCCTCCCTTGTATCAGAAAAGAAAGATACAAAAGCATGGCCCAAAAGACACCTAACAAGCTCTTCATAGAAAAACTAAATGATAGCCATTTCTATGAAACCAACTAGATGGGAGCTACTATCACAAATGTCTCAAGAGGCTCAGGCATTTAATGAGCTGAATACACATGAAGATAAAGAGAAAATCAAACTAAATTCAATCACTAACAATAATCAATCAAAATGAAAGTCAAGTAAACAATTCTATCCAACAATAAGGACATGGACTCAAGTTTCTTTTAGCCTCTAAATTCCTGATGAGACATAAAAAAAGTCAAAAGAATCTACAACCATAATAGTTTATGCACTCAAGTTTTGCAAGTTAGACTAAAACCAACTATGCACCTTCAAACAATAGACAGCAAGACGCCTCCTAGTCTCAGCATTTCCATTCTGAAGATCTGATATTATTGAATGGTGAACATCCTCTTTCTGCACAAAAGCAATGCAAGGACAAAACTTGAGTTCAACTTTTGGAGAAGAGTGACAAACAAAAGGAAACAACAAATGTTGAAAGGTAAACACATCTGCAAAAGAACCCTTAGGAATAAATTAACCCTAGGAACCAATAGCAGAATCTAACAACATATTTTAACTATTAAAACATGATTACAGAAGTAGGCCATAATCTTAGAAGAGAAATTCTAACCTGCTCAGATAGAAAGTGTGCTGAAACTGAATTCAATGAATAAGAACTTAGTTTGTAGTCCCTTTGCATAGCCTACAACAAAAAGAAACAAAGCTAACAAATTTGTAAATATGAATCATTTGAACTCAGATAAAAATTAAAAACTCATAAGGTAGAAAAACTGCATGCATAAAACCTGGAGCAAATCAAATTGAACTCTCCCCTCCACAGTAACTTCTTTGCTCTCCCTAGTTCCATACTGTCTGTAAAACAAGCCAGCATCAATAACCAGAATATATAACAGGAAAGTAACTCTTAACTCAACCAGAAACTGGAAGGAAACCCACAATAGTTATTTATGCTAGGGCAGGAAGTATGATGAAACAAAGTAACAAACGCTCAGTTAAACGCATTCGATCAATAGTTGAAGTAAGTTACAGATAACATAACTTTCCTTTTTTATAACCTCACTCTGAAAATTAGTGACAAGTGAATTCAGTAAGGGTATAGATGAAAGCAGCTAAAGGAAAATGAATACAAGATTGATTCACACTAAGCTCCTCATATGACCCTTCGGGTTATAGCCTTGTATGAAACAGAGCCTTACAAAGGCAAAACTTTTTAACACTTCTTTAGTAACAGAAGCAACTAACTTCACCATCAGAAATTATGCAGGAACAAGAAATTCTAATTTGATAGGAGTAAATTAATAGTTTCAAAAACAAAAAAGGGAAGGCAATGAGGAGAAACAAGTTAATTTATAAGGATGTGGAGATTATTAGTATTCTTTGCAATTGCAATGTTAGATAACAAGCCAGTTAAAAAAAATCTAGCAGAAAATAAGGCTAACAACAGCAGCAATTATAAGAATAACACCCATAACAGATACTTTACCTAGAAGAAAATGTTGTATCTTTTACACGAACCCTACTATTCCTGATGCGGCCAAGTATCGGAAACTCTGCTATTCCAAGTGTTTGTGCTCTCTGTTAACCAGAAGATTAAATGTCAGATGGTTCAATCACACAACTCCTATACAAATAAAGGAAACCCTACATAATGAACCAAAAAGAAACCTTTGCTGCAGCAACATTCATGGAGAATAAAACTGAAGTTAATTTTTCATTTACCTCAATAAGATATGGCAAATCAAACTTGCAAATGTTATATCCAATTATAATATCAGGGTCCACTTCACGGATAAATTCCTGCAAGCAAAACCTTCTCATTAAAAAAGGTGCAGTGTAAGCAAAAGAAACATTTTCTTCTCATACGAGATTGATGTGAGATTGCCTATGTTCTTCAAGGAACCGGTTTTGTAAAATGGAAATTTATCATAATATCAGCTTAAGAGCCACTGACACTTAAAGAAGTAGGTTGCTAGAGATATACTTAGGGTTACTGATAATATTTTGATGATTTCTGCAGTGCTTAGGTGAATTGCAGAAATGAAAGCTTTATATTTGGCTTGAAAAAGCATTTGTTTTCCTGGTTCTTGCATTTCTGGCAGTTTTCTGATTCAATTTAAATGATTTATCGAATGAAATACAAGAAGACAAACATAAAGGTAGAACAGGGGCGAATCAGGAAGTTGCTTAATGAATCTCTTCAAACATATCAAACATGTCATGAACAATTAAGATTAAAAAGAAGACTCACTCATGGTGTTCAGTAATATGAACAAATGGATAACTTCTTTTTTATGCCTAAGTATTGAAGTAAAACAGAGAAGGTTTTAAAGACAAAATCAGTACCCTCCAAGCAAGCAAGACTTCTTTTTCTGTATCAAAAGACATTACATCAACACCAACTATTGGGGAGCATGACTTAAGGGTCATGACATTACGAATGAATGGCTGATCTTCTCCTTGCAAAGTAACTAGATTTGCTACCTAGAAAGAAACAAAAATTTTCTTCAGAGCTGGTGAAAGAAAATGATAGGTTAGTTTTCAATCAATCCTTCGTCAACGTGAACTAGGATCCCATGAACAAACTTAATAGTTAATAACATTTTTCCAATTTTTCCCAAATCAAATGGGTGACTTGAACAGAGGAATAAGACCTGGATTACAGGATCATGAGAAGGCTCTGGAAAATGACCTTTGCGACCAGCACACTCTATATCAAAACTCAATATGCGAAATGGAGCCATCTTTGAGAATTCCCCCTCAGGGGCATGGCTAATCAAATCTGAATACCTAAGAACAATAAGGGAAGAGAATTAAACCAGGAGGATAAAGAAACAACAATGGAATAGTTGAAATGCTCTTAATAGACCAAAAAAGTGTTTACAAGCAATCAAACTCCAATTGGCAGTAGGACATATTCTTTGCTGTCTTCTTATATTTACCAGCCGGTATCTCAATCCAATTACCACCAACAATATTGCAATCAATCATGAAACGCAGTGCAAAAAGAACATTGCTTTCATATGTAATGAAGCTCTTCATACCAAGGCCATCAATTTGTATGCCTCTATCAAGAATGCCTGCAAATTATTGGCAATTAACAAGCCTCCAGATATAAAAAGAACTAGGCAGTTCTCTAGATAGTCAATTATGTACATGATTAAGATTTCATGTCGAGAAAAAAGTAAGTTAAAAATAGTTTCAACTACAATAAGGCATTTCATTTAGTGAAGGAAACCCAAACAGAATAAATACCATACAAAAGAATCAGGAATGTTACCACGACAGGTAGCAACCATTGTTGGCAATGCCACTACAATCTTGAGAAAAGGTTGAGACTTTTGTTGCTGGTAATACATAATACTTCTTTTCTGAACCAATTCAATACGTCGAACAAACTTCGGTACCTTGCTGTTTCTGTTCATCTCCTTCATCCTACCCTGAAACCATGTTGCTGAAACAATTAAGAAGCCACTCGCAAAAGGTAAATGCATAACCTGAGGAAGTGGTAAAACCAAATACCTCAAGCGTTTGATGAAAATGTGAGATATCATCGGGACCCATTCCTGGAGGGCAGCTAATGTAGAAATACGGCTCAAATCCATGAACAAGACAACAAACGCTATGTCCTACAAGTTGCCAATATAAGCAATTCATCAGATTGACATAAAATGTACAATTTGGGATTCTTTCAAATTAATAACAGGCACGGTCAGTAATATTATATGTTTTTAGTATTCTTAGCAGCTAATATCACTTAAAAGATTCTCGAATAAATACCTTCTCCAGTAACCCCGAAAATTCGGATAATGGCAGCTTGACCAGAAGAATCAGGCAGCAAACCTTTATGACTCTCTCCAATCACATAATCAATCTCCAATTGTTGGAAAACTAAAACAGAAGCAAGAGAAGAAGGCAGAGCTCAAAATTTCCCCCCAAAAAAACTTAAAAATCAAACATTTACAGCAAAATATTTGCTTCGTAAACTTACCAATGCTACGAGACTGGGAAATGTAGGCATCAGAGAGAGGAGGGCGAGCCCACTTGGAAAGACGAGAAGCGAGAGCTTGACGTTCCTCGAAGTCGCGTAGAATTAGGGATTCCACGTCTTCTTCCCCCATAAGGGTTTCGTCAAAGAAGACATCTTCGTCGACGAAATCTTCTTCCGTCGACGGTGGGGGAGGCGTCGGAGTCGTCGCTTGGTGCTTCGAAGCCGGAGATGGCTGGTGTGAAGAAGGCGGTGGTGGCCTCTTCCGTGGGTTGCCGCCCTTGTTCATGATTTGGTGTCGTTTTGGAGTGAAGAGAGGGAGAGTGATGGGAAATGGAGGGGGGTTTGGGAGAGGAGAAGAGGGATATTCCCGCCAGTTTTGGGGGTTTTATAAGGGAATATGATGTCACGTGTCATGCAGGTGACTAACACTATATTTTTGGGATTAGATAGTTACAAATCAGTAAAAAAAAGAATGTGAATAAAAGTGGGTGACTTGAAAATTTAAAAGTAAATATTTTTTAACAGATATTATGCAATGATAGGTGATAGGATAAAATCAGAAATACCAAAACATTAGTAGTGGATTTGGTGTCAATAATAGCAAGTCACTAAGATTATTGTTGTTTTGGATGGTACGTGATTGAATGATTTTATTGAGTAACAACGTTTTCTGAATTTGAAGGATTCTCCTAAAGTTGATTACAATTTGATATTTGTAATTTTATGTTTTACAAGTCTTGTTCAGAATGGTATTTGGTAATGGTTTTATATTGATTGAGATTTTGCCATGGCTTCTTTCTTTTGAGATTGAATAAGCTTAGTGCGATAGCTAATAGCTATAGGGTTTAAAAGGTTATTGAAATGTGGTATGGGGAATATGTGAACAGGAGAAGCTAGCTTATACAAAATTCAGGCAAATATATAATGGGCTGATCAACGATGGTGTTCTAATTTGCAAATCAAGATTTCTGTTGGAATCAGATTTGACAAATATGTTAATTTTGCAGGTAGTTAAGATCCCAGTTCCAATCTTATTTTGTAAATATATTTCAAACTTGGTAGTATATTGGATGCTTGTCTCTGTTGATTTGTATTTAGTGGTGAATTAAATTTTTTATTTCTTGAATTTTGAACATTTGTTTATCTGAAAATAATTTAAAAATAAAAACAGGTTTAAGAAAATTTATCAAATATTTTATGCAAAATCATTTAAACATCATAAAATTAATTTATTTTCTATAATTTATTTTTTCAAAGCAGTTATGAAAATGTTCTTGTTATATTAAAGTATGATTACACCTGTAAGCCAGCTCGAAAAATTAGAGAGTTTAGATAAAAGTATAGAGTTGAAAAATGGGCTTAGGAAAAAAAGTAAGGCTTGTTTAGAAAACAAGCTAGGCCTCAGGTAAGGTTTTTTGGCCCGAGCCCGGCTTGAATATGCAAAAAAAAAAAAAACTACTGCTTTTCCTTGTTGTTTTTTACTGTTTTTATTTGCTATTTTCTTGTTATTTTTTCACTATTTTAATACCATTTCACTATTATGCTACTACTGTTTGGATATTATATAACTTTTTTTTATTGTTAATTTTGTTACTATTTTAGAGACATTTGCTTATTAAATTGCACCTATCTTAGTGTTATTTAGGTATACATATATATATATATTTATTTTCAATTTGTTGGGAAATATTTATTTTAATTATTTTAGAATTTTTGATGTATTATATTTTTTAAAAAATAATATAAAAAAATTAATACGGTCAGGCTGGGTCCAGATTTTAGCATTTTTATCCAGGCCGACCTTGGGCAAATTATTAGGCTCATTTTCGAACCCGACCTATGGACACCTCTATAAATCTAAAGATACACAACTTAACATATTTTTCTTTAAAAAGCATATTTTTTTAATACTAACATTTTAATATAGAATATTTTATTTTCATATCATATAAATTATATAATATATAAAATAAAATAAATTAACATATCATAAATTTTGAGAAGACCTTCAAACTTAAGTGAATAGTCTTTCAGTGAACAAATCTAATTATAAATAACAATTAATTAATTAAAAAAAGTATTGCTAAAACAAATATTAATTAAACACAACTACACAAGTAAAATCAATGAAACAAATATGAATCTGACTATATTTTTTCTTCTAAAATATCAATAAAAAAGGTTTCTAATCTTGTCATATATAAACTAAAAGAATCATTAAGAAAATTTTCAATAATTTTTTGGTTGAATAAATTACACTGTCGTATCAATCTGTTATCATTTTACATAAGACTCTAAGCTAACCTCAGCATAAAGTTACAACTTAAATATGTTATATTTGTGTGTGTGTATATATAGTTCTATACTACCAAGAATGAACAATCTATAAAGTAATTAGATTCAACAAATGAATCAAAAATTTATTAAGAAAAGCAAGGTAGACGATGGTCGACGATGATGGTTAGTGATGATGAACGGTGGGTTGCATGATGACTAGATTTTCTTCAATATCAGAGAGAGGTGATAGTAAGCAAGAAGAAAGAAAGAAGAGAAAATATAAGTAAACTAGGTTTTTTCTCGTGCGGTGCGTAGGTTACTAATGTGTTTTATAAAATTGTTATTATTCAAATAACAACTTAAAAGTATTTTAGTGGGAAAAATGTTGATCGAATTTGTATCTGTTTTCTTTGTTCATTTTATAGAAACATATTTCAAAGTTTTTAGATACAATAAATGTAATAATTCGGTTTTCAACGGTGTCGTAAAATTCGATTTTAGACTGAATTAATTGAGTAAAATTAGTAGATAATTTAAAACAGAATAAATACAAGTCAAATGCGGATTGGAAAGATTGAACTAATAAGTGTTATTGAATTAAACAGATTATAAAAATAGTACAATGACTCAATTATAAAAGATAATGATTATTAAGATTTAAATTTAAAAAATGAAGAGGGATCAAGTAGGAAATTAACCTTCAAGCGCGCTAAGAAACGTTGTTTCTGTCGGCCTTTCTGTGCAACAGTCCACCAATAGCGGAAGAGAGGGTTACCGTACATACAAGACTCTTCCAGTTCTTACGTAAGCTTTTTCTTACCAGTCAAGTAGTACAACAGCTGTATCTTATCTTATAGCCCGGCGCGGCGGGTCGCCTTTTGAATTCAGTAGATAGAAGAAATTATTAGATAGATAGGGAGTAGGTGAGTGAGTGAGTCGGTCGGAGCCCCACTCATGGTGACCTGGTTGAATTGGGAGAAGTTGTAGGTATTATTGCGAGGCAATCCAGTGGAGAACCGGGAACGCAACTAACATTAAGAACTTTTCATACCAGCGGAGTATTTACAAGGGGTACTGCAGAACATGTACGAGCCCCTTTTAATGGACAAATCAAATTCAATGAGGATTTGGTTCATCCTACACGCACACGTCACGGGCATCCTGCTTTTTTATGTTATCTGGACTTGTATGTAATTATTGAGAGCGAAGATATTATACATAAGGTGACTATTCCACCAAAAAGTTTTCTTTTAGTTCAAAACGATCAATATGTAGAATCAGAACAAGTGATTGCTGAGATTCGCGCGGGAACATACACTTTAAATTTGAAAGAGAGGGTTCAAAAACATATTTATTTTGACTCAGAGGGGGAAATGCATTGGAGTACTGATGTGTACCATTCGCCTGAATTTACATATAGTAATGTCCATCTCTTACCAAAAACAAGCCATTTGTGGATATTATCAGGGGGTTCGTACAAATTCAGTGTAGTTCCTTTTTCGCTCCACAGGGATCAAGATCAAATAAACATTCATTATCTTTCAAGTCAAGCAGTGCCAGATGCTGATGAAATAGCGGCTTAAACGGATCCATCTTCTTGAATTGAACTCCTACCCGGCGGTGACATCGCTAGCCTTTGGGCTTAGTTAAGACTGATTTCTTCCTGCCTTGGTCACATAGACTTGACCTGCTCCTGGGCAACAGAGAGAGACAAGAGCTTCCTCTATAATAAGAAAATTAATTTCTATTCTTTATCACCCGAAGGAACTGAACTACCTTTCGCCTCATCTCTTTCACTCTGCTCTGGTTAAATGAAAATGCCACTTTGCGGTAAGACATTGAATCTTCGAGTTATCATCAAATAAATGCATGGGTTTTTTCATAGCTACTTTTTCTTCCCGTACAGAACGAGTTCCGTCCCTTTCGACATACGCCCTACCCCCTTCATGTTCCCGAGGTCAATTAAAGGATCCGTTCACCCTACCTGTCGAGATAGACACAGGTGGTAGTCTCATTACTAATGCCACTGGCAGGCGATCGGTTTAGTTCTGGATCATCTACGCCTCTGGTCCTTAAGAGTCTTTTCTACGCTACGATCTTTGATTAAAAAAAGCGAGATGCTTCCAAAAAATACAGTTTGATTTCATTGTTTTCATCAAGGTCCGTTGTTGTGACTGGAAGAATTGATTACAGATGAAATAAATATATAAAGCAACGGAGCCATCATAGCATTTTTGAACTTTTCCGAAAAAAAAGGAAAAAAAGAAGGGTAGTAATTGGATTATTTAGTGATCTGGGTCTAACTCGAGAACACACATTTGCGAATCCGGCCCTCTTTCGTTCGTCGTGATTGCTTTGATTGCTCTGAAAACACCCCCTCTCACTCAGGGGTAGCGATCAGATCTTCCTGCTTCAGCGGTTACGAATGGCGATTCTTACCACAAAATTAGACATTCCACTTTGAATGCTGTTTTCTTTCGCTTTGTTTTGGCTTCCATCCCTGAGCTTTAGCCCTTGCTTTCTTACGAAGAAGAGGCGAGGAACTGAACTGCCAGTATATCAAGATCTTAAGTATGAAAGGGATCCCCTAATGAAGTCAATCAGACAAAGTAGATTATCTCATGCAATTTAACCATTTTTTTTAATGTTATGGCGATGGTTAATGGAAAGTTGAGTCAACACGTTCTAATTGAATTTTAAAAAGTTAAGGTTTAGATTAATAACTAATTAACTTAATTAGTTTGCTAATTATTATATATATAGTGGGAGAGAAAATTTCATTTCCATCTTTTTCTTCTCTCCCACCAAAGAAAAACAAAACCATTCCTCCATTCCATCATTGTCGAAACTTTAATTGGGTAAATAAGTGAGTTTTAACTTTAATTTAAATTTAATTATTAATGATTGATACTAAATAATGTAAGTTCAAGTGATAGTATTTAGAATTATTAAGTTTTGGTTTAGTTTCATTGTTGGAAAATTTTAACTCTTAATATTAATAGTTTAAATTCATGCATGTTAGTAGTAGTTAAGATCATAGTTAATTATGTTGAAACTTTGATGAAAAGTATTAAATTAGGTTAGAAGTGAGCACAGATTTTATAATTAAATTATGTATAATTATGGACTTAATTATAAGAAATGAAAACTTGATGTTTGATAATAAATAATGGTTGTAGGAAGTCCCTATATTATATTTATTAAGTCAAATTTAAATTTGATTGGATAAATTGTGGGTTACGTGGGTTCCGAATATTAGGACATTTAGCGGCTTAATTGAATAAAACACATTCATAAATATAATGTGTTGAATTGTGTTTGAACTGTATGATTAATGAATTTTCTACATCTAAATTTATTGTAAAGCCATCGACAAATAGCTAATCTGGTTTGTGCTCTCATAATTCAAATCCGTTAAATAAATATGTGTATATATTTGATTCGTTAAATGTTCGGAAATGATAATCTAACAATGTGAAATATTCAGAAGGTATTTATATATTTGACTATTTGATTCATGATTATGGGTTGGTTGAATACATGAGTATATGATTATTGATGAAATATGATAGTAATGATATTTTCCCAACTAAAGTTGTCAAATAGAGTTATGAGTATAGTTAACATGGCATAGGATCCGTTTTGATAGATGGGAGATTCAACACTATGCTTACATATCGTGATAGTTCTCTAATACCTTGGGGGTCGAGAATGTATCACCAGCTCAAATACCCTGAGGATACGAGCGTATTCTGGTGTGGTTAGTGGCATCGGTGCATTTATGTCCGATTAGCACTTCACGTATTTGGTGTGGTGGTGGATTAATCGAGTATCCGTTCTTGTATCCGATTTGGTTAATAATGATTAAAAATGTAATATTGCTTATTGTATACATGTGTAGCTGAAATGAGATAAAAATGTTAAAATGTTACATAATTTGATATGTTAAATCAAATGCAAATACCTTGAGGGTGCATTGAAAACTATATCGAGTAGTTGAGCAAAGCATTGATGTGATTCGATTGAAATGATAAACGAATTATTGGTATATACGTGTCTTTGATATTAACGTTAATTGATTTTTTGATTAACTTGGATTATTATGCTACTTATGTTGTTTCAATCTTGTTATGTTTGAAATTAAATTCGAGTTATGTTAGCACCATTGTGTAACCATTACTCAGCGTACGAGTTTGTTTGTTTCTTTACGTAAGTCTCGGATAAAGCTAAAGAAATTTTGCAATCCAACATCCAAACCTCAAGCTCAGCTCAAAAGCCTTTTCAATCTCATTTTGCATGTCTATATATATGTTTAAAGTCATATGACATATACCTAGGTTGGATGACTTGTAGCCTAAGTTAATTTTGGAATTTTTGGTAAGTAACATATAAGGTCATATAGGTTGAACTTCATCTTTTGACTATTATGCTTGATTAAGTGTGTTCGAATGTGCCAATTGGTTGATTTAGTAATGATATATTGAAAGTTATAATTTGGTAACTTTAAACATGTTTAGATAGGTTAATTAGATGGCTAATTTTTGTGATACATTTTAGGTATGTTTAGGTTCATTTGGTTAAGGCTTTGAACACTTAAAAGTGTAGGATTTTGACCATTTAGTCACTGTGTCTCGAGACAAAAAGAACATGTCTTGAGACTACTTGAACAAATTTCATTTAAATTTTGCATTCAAGAGCCTGAGGTCCCGAGACATATTTGTATAGCCTCGAGACAATTGTTCCTAGGTCTAGAGATAGAAGTACATCAAAACTAAATAGATTTTGTCTTGTTCCAGGTCTCGAGACAGGAACCTCTTATCTCGATATCTTAAGACATTCAAACATCGAAGCAAAAATAGGAAAACATGCGAGGTTGGTCTCAAGACATAAAAGACTTTGCCTCTATATACAACATGTAGTGTCTCAAGACATTATAACTTCGATGCTAAAAAATTCAAAATAAATTATGACCTATCTCAATATATAAATTCGAAATTTGACATTTAAGTTTGAATTCAAGTACTAACTCTGAAATTAACACGTATATCCCGCGTAAATTGATGAAATGAAATCAATGAGTGTATAAATAGTTGCATATGAATTATTTTGTTGAATTGAAAATATTTGTGTTATGGTAACTTGAGTTGCTTCGGCAACACAATATGATATTACACACTCAGATCCAACGATCAAGACAAGTATAAGGTGTTATAAAACTTCTAAATTTATCTACATATTTTGAAAAATATTAGGAATAATTTATTTAAAAACCATCACCTATTTCAAATACGTAAAGTCAATAATATTTATCTTTTATGTTTCAATTTTATTTATTTTAAATCATTCAAAAACTAATTTGTTTTAATCACTTATCACATGAAAAATAGGAATTCAAATAAAACTTCAAAATTATCCACCAAATTCATTTGAAAATTATAAAAATAATTTATTTAAAATTCAAGAATACTTTTAATTTTATTTATTTTAAATCATTTAAAATAATTTATTGTGATAATTTATCACATAAAAATCAAGAATTGGAATAAATATGGAGTTATCCACATGCCATTAAATTAAGCTATCCACATAAGCTTTAGTCTTAAACCTTGTAATATATAATATATCTGAGTATGTTACATAGATAGAGAAGAAAAGCAGTTTTCTTTTTATAAAATTAACCTAAAAAATTAATTAATTATATAAATGATCTATTTTTTTGATAAAATACAAAAATGACCTAAAATCTACAGTGCAAGTTGGTGGAGCCAAAGTGTTTGGTGCCAACAACATGCCACGTCAGCAACCGGGATAAAAAAATCAATTTTTTAGTAGAGCCATGTAGAATGGCGCCACCTATATAAATACCAAGGAAATAGTGCAATTTCTGAAAATATGGGGAGCTTTAAACAAATTTTCCTTTTTCTAGTGGAGCCAAATAGTTTGGCTCCACCCGTTTCCAACATCTCTGTCACATTTTTGTCTTTTTTCTATTTTTCTTTAATTTGTTTTTTTATGATTTGTTTATAATATTTTAAATTTATATTTTTTGGTAGAGCCATTCTAAATGGCACCACCAGTTCATTTAAACCCCTTTTTAAAAAAAATTGTTTTTTTTACATTTAAAATTTTTATTTGGTGGAGTCATTCTCTTTGGCATGACCAATTGGAATACATAAGCCTCAATAACACATCAATCTGAGTTGAAGGAAAAAAATTACTTATACTTTGTTAAAGGATGAATGAGAGAGATATGAGAAGCGTTTTTTTTTATGTATTTGTGCTTTTTTTTTAATTTAAAGGTATGTTTTGTTTAACGATAATTGTAACAGCCCATTTTCAGTGAAATAGAAACAGTGGTTTCGGGACCACAAATCCGAGTCCGGAAGAAAAATAATTTTAATATTATTTCATGGTCTGCATTATAATTGAAATATAGTACGAAAATTTCGTTAAGAAAATTTTACCGATTTCATGTTTAATTTGGGGGAAAGGACCAAATTGCATAAAGTGCAAAAATTGAATTCTAGTAGCTAAAGGGATCAAATAGCTATGGAATTCAAAATTGGAGGTCCTTATATGGCAAATAAACCATTTGGAGGAGTTAGTAAATAAGTATGCTTAGTCATCAATGGAAAATTAAATAAAGAAAAGGACTAAATTGGAAAAATGAAATAATAAAAGATGATATTTTAATTAAATAAGAAATATCATCATTTTATATCATTTTTCCTAAATAAAAAGACATGGAAACCCTAGTTAGAAGAGCTCGAAGTAGCAAACTTATTTGGCTTAATTAGATCCAGATAGATCAAATACAGAGTTAGAACGAGGAAAAGAAAAATTGTCGGATTAGTAGATCACAAATCCACAAACACTTGTCGAGGTAAGTTCGTGTAACTAAATTGAGAATTTATATGTTTGAATTGAATGTTATGTGTGTAAATTGTGTAACTGACATGTATGAAAATCAATCACATATCCGATAATGTCTGACAAATATTAAGTTCCGTATGAATAAATGAAATTCGATGGATGCAGGGTTCCCGAATTGGTTGTGGTCCTGCATGTGTTGCGGACACATTACAGCTCGAAAGAGCGTCCCGTTATTAGCTCTCATGAGCATCCTGATATTTGGCTCTCATGAGCTTCCCATTATATGGTTCTTGCGAGCTTCTCGTTAATAGCGCTTCGGAGCATCCCGATTGGTTGTGATCTTGTATGTGTTGTAGACACACCGCAACTCTTACGAGCGTCCCGATATATGGCTCTTCAGAGCTTCCTAATTACTGGCTCTTTCATGAGCTTCCCAATTAATTGGCTCTCCGGAGCTTCCCGATATTGGCTCGCTTGAACCTTCTCGATATTGGTTCGCTTGAACCTTCCCAATATTGGCCCGTATGAGCTTCCTGTTAATGGCTCTCCGGAGATTCCCATTTATGTGCTCATATGAGCATTTCCGAATATGAATTGACGGATTTCAAATTTGTGCACTTCGTGTGTACTACCCTTGGATCCATCGATATTTTAAATAATTCAACGGGCAAAATCTTGATATGAGAAAATAAGAGTTCGAAATGAATCATTACCCGTATATGCACGACATACATGGAATTTGATATTTGATGAGCTCATACATGATTCTTGGTGTTCATGTGAAATACATGACTAACATGTTTGATGAGGTTATATGTTTAGGTTATTAGTCAATTTACTTTGGTTGTATTATGTATGCTTACCTTAAATGCAAATGTATGGTAAGTTAATTTCCCGTTATACGAACTTACTAAGCATTAAATGCTTACTCTGCTTTATTTTCTCTATCTTATAGTACTCTAAAGCTCGTAAAGGTTGGAAGCTGGTCGGAGTTACATCACACTACCCATCGGCCCATTTTGGTATATATATAGAAAACTAATTTTGGTTATAACATGTATAGGGTAATTTAGCCAATGTTGGCTTAAAAATATTTTGATATAAATAGCCATTGGAATGGCTTGAGTTGGATATATTTTGATATGTATATGTATGTGTGGCTTAATATGTTTGTTGTGTTTACTGTGGTTGAGTAATAAATAATTTATGAGTATAATAATGTATGGTTTGAGATAATATATGATTAGAGAAATATGCATATAGGTTTGTATGATCAATTAAGTAAGATTGAATACTTGGATATATGGGGTGTTATGATATGTGTTAAACTTGGTTTTGGCTTGATTTAAATGTCTTGTATTGGTTGGTGAAAGTGTTGAAGTGTTGATGTAGGTGGAAGACAAATTAGGTGAGAAAAGTAGCCTTGGAATTGGCCTTTTTTCGTCCACATGGGCAGAGACACGGGCGTGTGTCTCAGCCGTGTGTTAGCATATAGGCATGTGATTTGGCCGTGTGTCCCCTGCATCTTAAAAATTGAGAAACAGAATGCTCAAAATTATCCACACGGCCTAGAACACGGGCGTGTGGCTTGTCCGTGTGACCCCTGCACCTATTTAATACAAGTCAGTATGCTCACACGGCCTAGCACACAAGTGTGTGGCTTGGCCGTGTGACCCAAGTCAGTGAAATCCTTAAATTGGACACAAGTTGGGACACAGCCGTGAGCCCCTACTTTGAATGCCCACATGGCTTGAGACACGGGCGTGTCTCTTGACCGTGTGAGACACACGGCCTGGCCACACGGGTGTGTGTCCCCTGCACCTTGGAAAAATTTTGATATTTTGCAAAAAGTTTTCTGAGTTTCCGATTTAGTCCCGACTTGTTTCTAATGTACATTTTGGGCTTCGATGGCTCATATGAGGGACAATATGATTGAATATGATTGACTTCTAATATGAATATTAAATGATATGAATTATATGTATTTGATCTGTAAATTTCGGTAATACTTCGTAACCTTGTTCTGGCGACGGATATGGGTTAGGGGTGTCACAATAATCCGGTAAGGCTCTGACACTGGTAAATTTAATGGTTATTTTCAGACCAATGGGTATGTTTGAAGGTTATGCAACCAATTTGGTTCAAATTAGTTATGCAACCAACGAGTGGATTATTTGGGATTCCCTAGGTCAATGGGATGTTTGAAGGTTATAAGGAATCCCAAATCGAACCGCAAGGGTGAGATCATTAATACCGGCAGCATTCAAGCTACAATTTAATAGCACCGAGAAAGTCGCTTTTGTTGCGGTTAAGCAAATTATTTTTCAATTTGTAAGACAGAATGATGTTGGTTTTGAACAAAATCATTTAATTATGTTTTGTTGTACAACCCAAAATTTGCCCGGGCCCAAAAACCCACCTAAACCTACCCAAACCCAATTACAATGGTTCAACCCTAAAGGCCCACTAACCCAACTACCCAAATAACCCAAATCAGAAAACAAAAAAAGTAACCCAAACCCTAGGTGCGCCACACCTAGGGTCGTCCACTTGCTCTGCCGCCGCCCTAGCTTACAACCACTGTTCCATAGCACGTCCACCGCCATGCCCACTTGCCGCGTCAATCACTTGCAAAGAGAGAAACCCACACGCAACAACAAGCAGTAGAAAAAGATAAAAATAATGTGTAAAATTGGCTATAAAAGACAAATTAAAAATGTATTAGGGCCGGCTTTTTTTCAAAAAAAAAGAAATAAAAAAATAACAGATTCAAAAAAAATTTTTTGCAACAAAGTAGAAAAAAGAACAAGGCAGATCGAGAAAAAGTTTTTTTTTTCGAAACCCATTTTTATTTTTATTTTATCTTTACTTTGTTTCTTAAAAACTTTACATATATACAGCAGATATATAAAAAAAGAATAAAAACGCACCTTTTTTTGAATTTTTCGGCCACCGTGAGGTTGGCCGGATTCTGGAGAAGGGGAGAGAGGTTGGGAGTGTTTTTTTGAAGGTTTTTTTTTAAGAATAGTGAAAATGAAATTTTTTGAAACAATTTTGGTTTAAATAAGGGAGCAAAACGGCGCTGTTTTGCTCAACCCTTTAAAATGCCAAAACGGCGTCGTTTTGATGTTATCCGACCCGAACCCGACCCGCCTACTCCAGGATCTGCGTGTTTTCACGGAGGGGCAAATTTCACTTCTAGCCCTTCCGCTTTTTAATGTTTTCTCAATCAGTTTTTTCATAATTTTAAATTTGTCCCTTTAGTTTATTTTTGATTTCAATTTAGTCCTATTTGATCGACGCCGTTTTAGAGGAGAAGGGAAAATTTTCCTTCCAGCCCCTCTATGTTATTCGCGCGTTCAACGTAGTCCCTCCCCTTTGATTTTATTTTCGATTCAACCCCGAATTTTAATCTTTTATTCGATTTAGTCTTTTTCTTTGTTATTTTGATTGTCTTCTCATTGAAATTAATCAATCTAATACTATTATTATTAATTATTATTGTTATTATTTACTCATTTCTACCTTTTTAATCTTAATTTTGTTATATACATTAAATATATATACGTTTCTACAATATATAAACACATATATTTTGCTAATATATATATACGCACATTTTAAAGTTATAAATATATTTTATATTTCATTTTTCGAACATACATACACCTATATCCATATGTATATATACATATTTATACACACTTCTATTCATAATTTCAAAATATATATACGTATATCCATACATATTTTTTATACACATATTTTGATTGTCTTCCAAGTCTTCAATTTTCGACATTAAGACATTAACGAATCAACTAGGTACCAATTTTTGGGCGTTACGAGGGTGCTAATCCTTCCTCGTACGTAACCGACTCCCGAACCCGTTTTTCTGAATTTCGTGGACCAAAATTGCTGTTTTAATAAAATTAAATCATTTATTATAAAAACCACTTTTCGAGGTGATCCGATCACACCTCACCAAAAAGGATTGGTGGCGACTCCCGTTTTCATTTTCAAAATCCAAGTCGACCCCGTTTTCACAAAAAAATGGTGTCAACAGCTTGACGACTCCACTGGGGACATAAAATAAGAGAGTTAAGCCACGAGTTGATTAATTTTGGTCTTTTTGCCGAAAATTTAAATTTGGTTAGAATACGATCCTTTTACTGCATTTCATCCTATTTTTATCATCGTGATTCTTAATTGATATGCTAGTTTAAGTTTTGGTATTTTTTTGCACATTGCATTGCATTACCGTTGGTCACACCCTTTTAAGTGGGAGTGAGAAACTACGCCTTTGTGAGGTTTTCACCTCCGCATGGGATAGTGAATCGCTTCCGGGATACATCCGTACCTATGTCTTCGTGAGATTTTCATCTCCGCATGACCATAGGGAAATGTATTCCCCTGAACTGAACTCGGTCTATATGAGCCTATAATGGGTGAGGATCGAGGAATCTGTAAGTTCGAGTACCTTTGCGCTAGAAGCCAAACCGCATGTAGTGAACCTTAGGAACTCACCCTAGGTAGAACTACACCTTAACCTTTTTAGATACCCGAATATGTGTTTTATTATTGCTTTATTGTCTTGGATTGTTTGTTTATACCTGATACTGACTTTCTGTGTTTTACTTTGAATGCATGACATTTCAACTACATGACACTTCACTATAAAAGGCGTTAATTCATATTCGGTTGCTATATAGAAAGCTTGCCATGGAAAAAAGGTTTATTGATAAGGTGGAAGACAATGCGGCTGTCCGAGCTTGGTCAGAAATGACACAACACAATAAAGGTGATAGTTTAGCTGAAGGATATGTATCAGCATTGTGAGACTTTACCCGTGTTAGTGTAACTCAGAACAATTTGCAAGAATTGAAGGAAATCTGGGATTAGTGGAACGAGGAGGTCAGACAGCTATTCTATTCTAATTACGGGGATTTGCCGTATCTGCTAGATATAAAGGTAGACAAGCATCTATTTCGGGCTCTCGTACAGTTTTAGAACCCTACCTACAGTTGTTTCACGTTCGGAAAAGTCGACTTGGTACCTACGGTAGAAGAATACATGGCTTTACTTCGATGTTCAAAAATTTAAGTCGATAGAGTCTACTCGAGAGCTGTAAATGCACCGACCTTCTTAAAAAAGAGGCTGATGAACATAACTGGGATGAGTGAGTAGTGGGTTACAGCTCGAATCCAACAGAAGAGGGATAGCAAGTACGTTCCTTGGAAGAGTTTGAAAGATATAATTCTAGCACACCCAGATGTGAAGAAGAGGGTAGATGTCTTTGCTTTAAGCATATACGGCTTAGTTATATTCTCCAAGGATTTGGGACATATTGTTGAGGCAGTCACTGACTTATTCGACCGACTTGATAAGAGGGTTACACTAGTCCCAGTGATTTTGGAAGAGACATTTAGGTCGCTAAATGCTTGCCGGAGAAAGGGTGAAGGTAGATTCGTCGGATGTGCGCAGCTTTTACTCGCATGGTTCCACAGTCACTTTTGGAGAGTTGATCAGGTTTTGTATCAGGTCTTCTTTGAAAATTATTCACCATTGAAAGAGATAGTAGCTACACCAATGAGAGATGATATCTCGAAGGAAAAGTGGATGGCAATTCTACAGAATCTGCGTGAAGAGGACGTCGAATGGAGAGCCTCGTAGTTATTTCCACATGAGATTTTATATCGATGCGGCGACTTTAACTGGGTTCCCTTGCTGGAAATTTGATGAGCTGTTGTTTATGCCCCATTTCTAGTGCTGAGGTAGTATAGGTTAAGACAATTTATACCCGCAACTCATGGACTAGCTGAGTGCAAATTCTTGTACGGGGTGATGGTTACAAAAAGAAGATTCGAGAGATGTCTAATGTGTGGAACCAGACTCGTTAGATGAAGATATTAGCCGTGGGACCAATGACAACTTCCGAATATAATGAATGGTGGGTTAGAAGAATCAATGACAATATCCCCAAGCCGAGTCACGAAAATAGTCAGTCGATAGAGGAACATTTGCGAGTCATCCCTTCTGAACTAGAAATCATAAAGCAGGATTTTGAAAGAAGAAATGCATAATTAGAAAAGAAGATAGAGCAAATGGAAGAAGAAAAGAGCAACTTGAGATTAGATGCGGATGTTCAGAAGCTGGAGGTAGAAAGGTTAAGAAAAGGGAAAATTAAGGCCGAAGAAGATTTAGATAGCTTGAAGGCAGATTACAAGAAGCTCCGCTTATCGATGAGAACTGTCGGGTTGGGAAAAAATTGAAAGCAGTGGCGCGAAGAGATTCGAGAAGAAAGAAACAAGGCCGATAGCTGAGAAAAGAAGTTCCAAGAGGTCCAAACACAAAATGAGGCTCTAAAGAAGAGTTTGTCATAAAACCAAAAGGAAAAAAGGCGAACTAGAGAATAGAGTGACCGAGTTAGAAGGATCTCTCCATCGACATCGACATCGAAATTCTGTGATGGAATTAAAATCAAGCTTGAACAAGATTGAAGAAATGAAAGAAAGGATAGAAGAGTTAGAAACGGCGCTACAAAATTGTGAGATCCAGATCGAGTACTTGGAAGCTAATGAAGATCGTCAGAATAAGCAGCTGCATTACTTTCAGAACCAAGTCAAAAATAGAGATCATGTTATGGGAGAAGCCGTGGCTCAGATCCGAGAGGTAGCTGATAACCTGCAGACTTTAGCAATACAAGCCGATACGCTGAGTGTGAAGTATGAGTTGGAATCGAGTCGGGGACAGGAGTTAGCCTCGTTACTTAGGAAGATTAGAGTTTTGAGCATTAGGGCTAAGTCGTATTTGTAATCCATCTTATGTAAAGAAGTTTGATTTCTAGTAAAGTTTTCAAAATGTAATTGAATTAGAATTGACGCCTTTTTTGCATTCATGCATTGCATCTCATCATATGCATTAACGACCATTAAAAGACCCTAATTGAATAAAATTATTTCAGTTAACCTGGAAAACCAACACCCCTACGGTACTCGGGTGAAATCAAAGAACATGGATCAAAGATTAGAAAAGCTTGAACAGCTCTAAAAAGAGATGCAAAAGCGGCTGGAAAAAATTTAGCAAGATTTAGCACAAAAGATGGCGGAGTCCCAAAGAAGCATGATGACTAAGCTAACACAACTTGATACGAGTCACAAAGGCCTTAGGATGCGTCCACGAAAGAAAGAGAAAATCAAGATTCACTTTCTTGTTTTCAAGAAAATCAAGTAACCGAATCTTGGCCCAATCGTGCTGTTTGGAGAGATTTCAAGAATCAAGAAAATCAAGATTTCAAATCTTGGAAATCTTGGTCCAAGAAACCAAATCTTGCAGCCAAAGCGCACTGGATCTCTGTTACGAGCATCAACGAGCCAATTTCGGTAGAAGATGGAGTACAAGCCCAAATTCTTGAAGACAAGGCCCAATAAGATAATTCCAAGCCTAAACAAGAAGACAAACCATACTTACTTGAAAATCAGGCCAAATTGTCAAAGTGGCCCAATTTGTAAAGTTTTATTTTTTTAAATACTTAGTTTAAATTTTTATGTAGATATTTAGTCCAAGAGGCCCAATTAAAAGCCCTTGGCCGAATTTCCATTTAAATATTAAAATAATTAAGATTTTTTTTATTTTTAGTTTTCTAATTAGATTAGGAAAACACTTGAGAGACCTATATAAAGGCTTGACCGGCCACCTTGTGATTAACTTCTCAAATATATTAAAAATTTCAGATTTGTTTAAGTGCAGAATTCTCCTTGAGTTTTTTCCAAGAATTCTCTCTTGAGTTTTCTTTAGAAGTTGTTTTAACAATCTTTTGATTGTGGGAGCCATCTTCAGCCTTCTTCTTGCCATTGATATTCTTTGGAGGGGAGATTAGAGCCATTTGAAGGGAGTTGTGATATCTTTCGAGATTTCAAGGCTTCTTAGGACTTATCTTTTAATTTCTTGCTGTCAATTTTTTCTTTTAAATTCTGCTTGTGTCGATTTTATTTAATCACTTTGTTTGCTATTCTTGTTGTGTTTCAGGAATTCCAAAGCATTCCAAATCTGATTCGCCATCTTCTTTACTAAAGATCGGATCACCCCTTTTGTTCTTGGCAGCAAAATTTGTTCAAAATCCCTAAATTCCTTGTTCTTGCCGATTTCTTTTTTTCATATTTGGGTTGTTTTGATTGCTGGAATTTTGGGGAAATTTAACTTGCTGTTTGTGTCTTTATTTTCAGATTCGGCAGATTGGAGTATTCTTTGGGTTCAATTACATGTTCTTGATTCCCCAAGAACCTTTATTAACACTTATTCCCATTCTCAATTTGATTCTTTGCTGATTTGGGGATTTTTATTCCAGATCTGATTTGTGTTAATCTTATTCTTTGTTTTGATTTCAGATCTATTCATTTAGAGCCTCGTAGGAGTTTTCCTCGTGACTTGGCAACTCGATCTTGGTCCGCGCGCAACCCCTCTATCACAACTGTTAGCTAGGGGAAATGATAAAGGAAAGGACCCCATAGTTAATGTTGATGAAGGAGATAATGATGGACCCTTCTACCCTCTAGGCTTTACTCCTCCACATGTACAGCCCGAAGCTGATATACGCCCACGCAGGTCTTCTGTTACAATTAGGCCTCAGCAGTTTTAGGCTGGCACCTTATTGCCAATGAACTTTCAAACCGGATTAGGATCTAACCCTGGAGAGAACCCTACCAATCCTATTGTCCTCGCTTTCAACGAAGTGGATGAGAAAGAGAAAACAAAAGAAGAATTGCCAAATCAGCTGGAGGAAAGATGTAAATGGCTCGAAGAAAAATTCAAGGCAATGAAAAGTATTGAGAACTATCAGTGCATTGATGCTAAAGACTTAAGTTTGGTTCCGGATTTGGTACTTCCCTACAAGTTCAAAATGCCGGAATTTGAGAAATACAATGGGACCAGTTGCCCGGAAGCTCATATTACCATGTTCTATAGGCTTATGACTGGATACGTCAACAATGACCAACTACTTGTACATTGTTTTCAAGATAGCCTCACTGGGGCAGCATCTAAGTGGTACAATCAATTAAGTCGTACCAAGATGAGTTCATGGAGGGACTTAGCACAAGCATTTATGAAGCAATATAGTCATGTAGTCGATATGGTCCCTGATAGGATTACTCTGCAAAATATGGTGGAAAAGACCAACGAAAGTTTCAGGCAATACGCACAAAGATGGAGGGAGGTTGCCGTTCAGGTCCAACCACCACTCCTAGAAAGAGAGATGACAATACTCTTCATTAACACATTGAAGGCACCATTTATCACTCATATGCTGGGAAGTGCCACGAAAAGCTTCTCTGACATTGTTATGAATGGAGAAATGATTGAAATGCTATAAAAAATGGGAAGATCGAGGCTAGAGAAAGTAACCGAAAGTCGGCTAAAAAAAAGAAAATGAGGTAAATAATATAAGCACCTATAACAAGGGTTACTCAAAATCGATCACGGTGAACCAACCAGGAAAGGTGGCTACTAATCAACAAGGTTCATCAAGACAGGAATCCAGCACAAGACAGAATACGGAAAAGTCTCAGTACACGCCAATTCTGGTACCATATAGGGAGTTGTATAAAAGCTTTTTTGATGCACATATTGTCTCCCCTTTTTACTTAAAGCCATTACAACCTCCGTACCCCAAATGGTATGACGCTAATGCACAATACGACTATCATGCGGGGATTACGGGGTATTCAATAGAGAATTGCACAGCCTACAATTACGGGGTATTCAATAGAGAATTGCACAGCCTACAAAAGGCTGGTTGAAAAGCTGATCAGTATGGGTGTTGTCAAGATTGATGATTCATCCAGTGCGGAAAATCCATTGTCTAGCCATGCTGATAAAGGGGTAAACATGATAAGTGGAAACGTGGGGAGAAAAATTAAGGCAGATATTGCAGAAATAAGAACTCCTTTAAAATGTGTTTGGAAGAAAATGATAGAAAGGGGGTTAATCAGTTCGAATGTAGAAGGGAAATACAAAGAGACGAGAAATTATTGCAAGTTCCATCATAAAGAAGGGCACTAAATTCATGAGTGCACAGAATTTTGAGACTTGGTTCAAGACATGATGGATGGCAAAGAAATGGAATTCTATGAAGAAGTCCAAGAAGAAGGAAGCATATGCGCGTCGGAACAAACGACAAGGGTTCCGAAAGTAAATCATCCTGTGGTTGTCATCTCGCGACTAAGGAACAACGAGGCGGAAGTGCCGGTAATGCCGAAGATAATCATCTAGAAGCCCGCAGCCTTCTCTTACAAGGATAATAAGAAAGTCTCGTGGAACTATGAGTTCAACACAACTGTTCAAGGAAAGGAAATTTCAGCCAATATTGCAAAAGAGGATCATGGCATGGGTTCTTATACGCGTAGTGGGAAGCGCTACGACTTGATAAGTCCTCTAGCCGAGCCAGTAAAAGGAAAGGTCATAGTGACGGAGCAAAAGAAGGAAAAAATAGTCGAGCCTGTGTTACCTATTACCGAGCCAGTGAAAGAGGAAGAAGCTAAAGAATTTCTCAAATTCTTGAAGCATAGCGAATATAGTGTTGTGGAGCAATTGCATAAGCAAACAGCTCGCATATCCATGCTAGCCTTGCTCTTAAGTTCAGAGGTGCATCGAAGGGCGTTGATGAGAGTACTGAACGAGACTTATGTGGCCAATGACATCTCTGTCAACATATTAGATCGGCTGGTCAACAACATAAGCGCCGATAACTTTATCTTCTTTAACGATGATGAAATACCACCTGGAGGCATGGGGTCTACTAAAGCTTTGCATATTACCACCCGATGTAAGGAGTATGCTTTGCCAGGAGTTTTGATAGATAACGGGTCAGCATTGAATGTATTACCCCTATCCACACTTAACAGGCTACCTGTGGATAGTTCGCATATGAAGACTTGCCAAAATATAGTGAGGGCATTTGATGGCACAGAAAAAAATGTCATAGGAAGAATTGAGATACCCTTATTAATCGGCCCAACTATTTACGAGGTGGACTTTCTCGTAATGGATATCAAGCCCTCCTATAATTGCCTATTAGGAAGGCCATGGATACATTCGACGGGGCTTGTACCATCATTGTTACATCAGAAGCTAAAGTTGGTGTCAGAGGGTCGGTTGGTGACAATAAACACCGAGGAGGATATCATAGTGTCTGTAGCTAATAATGCACCTTACGTGGAAGCCAATGATGAAGCAGTTGAATGCTCCTTTAGATCTTTAGAGCTTGTAAATGCAACATTTATTTCTGAAGGGGCAAAAATTCCAATACCGAAAATATCCAAGACTACGAAGATAGGGTTACAATTGTTGGTGGAAAAATGAGCTTTACCCGGAAGAGGATTAGGGAGATGTCTCCAAGGAAGAATTGAGGCTCTAGTGCTGAGGAAAAACAGGATCGCTTTGGCTTAGGATATAAGCCAAACATAAAGCAAAGAAGGAAAGAGTTAGAAAAAAGGCAAGAAAGAAGAAGAGCACACCTAAATGGAGAGGAGATTAAATGGGAACCCATGATAATTCCCCATATTTCTGAAACTTTTGTGTCATGGGGAATCATTCATCACGGGAGAAGTGTGCCGAGAGAATAGAGCATCAACGCCATACATGAGGTGACGAATGAATAATGGATTATGTTAGATATACGTCCCTATGAACCTGAGAGTGTTCTAAATAATTGGACTGTAGAAGAAATACCTGAAGTTTTTAGAACTTTCTCAGAGTAATATTTAAAACGTGCTTGTTGTTTTAGCCTAGAGACAATGGAAACTTTTTGTGAAATGGGCATATGTCTGAACATCGTTATTTTAATGAAATATATCTTTGCAATTATTTTTGAGCAGATATTCTTTCAAGATTCATTATTTTTGCATGAATAGTCATTTTGGATTCTTTCAAATCATTATTTAATTCATGATCATACCATAAGTATGCTTAAATTCATACATTCTTTGTATATTCGTTGGTACCTATAGCAGGTCCCCAAATATCAATGATATGAGTGACTCTACTATGACTCGGAAAACCCTTTTGAACGAGATATGTGTTTAGAGGGATCTCATGACTTTGAAGATAACATGGATAGTAACCTATCTTTGGACTTGCTGAGGATGTAAGAGCAGGAGGAGAAACAAATCCTACCTCACAAAGAGACGGTGGAGATTGTGACCCTGGAGGAGGGAAAGGTGGTAAAGATCAGAATATGCATAGCTGAGAAAACAAAACGAGACCTCGTTGAGTTGTTTCGAGAGTTTAAAGACGTCTTCGCGTGGTCATATCAGGATATGCCCGGACTGAGTACAGACATTGTAGTACACCGTCTTCCTATAAAAGAAGATTGCAAGCCTGTTCAGCAAAAAATTCGGAGGATGGGGCCTGATGTGGTACTAAAAATAAAGGAGGAAGTTCAAAAACAATTCGATGCTGGGTTTCTGCAGATGGTCAAGTATTCAGAATGGGTGGCCAATATTGTATCCGTCCCTAAGAAAGATGGAAAGGTACGGATATGTGTAGATTATAGAGATTTGAATAAGGCTAGCCCGAAAGATAATTTTCCCTTATCTCCTATTGATACCCTAGTGGACAACACGGCAGGGCATTCAATGTTTTCCTTCATGGACGGTTTCTCGGGATATAACCAAATTAAGATGCATCCTTAAGATATGAAGAAAGCCACTTTCATAACCTTGTGGGGGACTTTTTGTTATAAGGTGATGCCATTCGGGTTGAAAAATGCGGGAGCCACATACCAGAGAGCTATGGTGACCCTCTTTCACGATATGATGCATAAGGAAATTGAAGTATATGTTAACGACATGATCACAAAATCCCAGACGGAAAAAGAATATGTGCAAGTCTTAAGAAAGTTATTCTTAAGATTAAGAAATTTCCAACTCAAACTCAATCCAGCTAGGTCAGGAAAGCTTCTGTGGTTTGTAGTTAGTGAAAAAGGGATCGAAATCGACCCAGACAAAGTTAAGGCAATTCGAGACTTGCCTCCACGAAGCACTCAAATAAAAGTTCGAGGTTTTTTAGGAAGCCTAAATTATATTGCTCAGTTCATTTCGCAACTGACCGAGAAATGTGACCCCATATTTCATCTTCTGAAGAAACATAATCCAGATGTGTGGAATTAAGAATTCTAGGAGGCTTTTGACAAGATAAAGCATTACTTGTCCAATACTCCAGTGTTGTCGCCGCCTAGTCCAGATAAACCACTGATCCTGTATTTAACGTTGTTCGAAAACTCCATGGGATGTGTACTAGGTCAACATGATGAAACGGGGAAGAAGGAGAAGGTGATCTATTATCTCAACAAGAAATTTACTGACTGTGAAATGAGATATTCTCCCATTGAAAAATTATGTTGTGTCCTGATTTGGACAACACGACGATTGAGGCAATACATGCTCTACTATACGACTTGGTTAATTTCAAAGTTAGACCCTCTAAAGTATATGATGGAGTCAAATACGTTGAATAGAAGAATGGCTATGTGGCAGATCCTACTCTTCGAGTTTGATATAGTTTAAGTAAATCAAAAGGCTGTCAAAGGGAGCGCAATAGCAGAATTTTTGGCCAGTAGAGCTTTAGGGGACTATGAACCTCTGAATTTTGATTTTCTAAATGAAGACCTGATGTATGTGGCAACCGCTGAAGAAGATTCCCATGAAAATCACCTTTGGAAGCTAAACTTTGACGGAACTGCGAATGCTGTAGGCAATGGAATTGGGGTAGTCCTTGTGTCCCCTAATAGAGATCATTATCCCTTTACCAGTAAATTGGATTTTGATTGCACTAATAACATTGCTGAATATGAAGCTTGCATTATGGGCATTCGGGCAGCCATAGAGCGAAAAATTAAGATACTAGAGGTATACGAAGATTCTGCATTGGTAATATACCAGCTCAAAGGGGAATTGGAAACGAGAGACCCAAAGTTAATCCGCTATCGAAAATTGGTCCTGGAACTGGTCGAGGAATTTGACAGTATCACTCTTTGTTATCTTCCTCGAGATGAAAATCAGATAGCTGATGCTTTGGCCACTCTGGCCTCTATGATTAAAGTGAACAAACCAGAAGACATGGAGCCTATTCAAATCAGCATTCATGAGACCCCAGCTCCTTGCTACAGTATTGAGGAAGAGAAAAATGATGACAATCCAAGGTACCAAGACATACTGCGATATATAAAGAATCGTGGATACCCCGACCAGGAAACGAAAAATGATAAGAGGACATTGAGGAGATTGGCCATTGATTATGTCCTAGATGGAGAGATTTTGTATAAGAGGGGAAAGGATCAAGTATTGTTGAGATGCGTGGATGCTGTAGAGGCCAAGAAAATTTTAGAAGAAGTCCATGAAGGTATCTGTGGGACGCACGCCAATGGCTTCATGATGACCAGACGAATTATGATATTCGGGTACTATTGGTCCACCATAGAAGGATATTGCATTAATTATGCGAAGAAGTGCCATAAATGCCAAATTTATGGTGACAAAATGCATGCGCCTTATTCACCTCTTCACGTTATGACTTCTCCATGGCCTTTTTCCATGTGGGGAATGGATGTCATCGGGCCAATATCAGCAAAGGCTTCTAATGGACATCGCTTCATCTTTGTGGTTATCGACTATTTCACCAAATAGGTGGAAGCTGCTTCATATGCGAACGTCACAAAGTCAGCAGTTAGCAGGTTTTTGAAAAAGAAAATCATATGTCGATATGGGATGCCTGAAAGAATTATATATGACAATGCGCTAAATTTAAACAATAGCTCAATAGCTGAAGTTTGTAGTCAGTTCAAGATCAGACACTATAATTGTAGGGAAAATGACTGAAACCTACAAGGACTGGCATGAGAAATTACCTTTCGTTCTCTTTGCATATCGAACATCTATTAGGACTTCTACTGGGGCAACACCTTTTTCTCTAGTTTACGGGATGGAGGCAGTGTTACCCATTGAACTTGAGATCTCTTCTCTTCGGGTGTTAGCTGAACTAAATTTAGATGAGGCCGAATGGATTCAATCTCGATATGACCAATTGAACCTGATAGAAGAAAAGAGGTTAAAAGCTATTCGTCACTGTCAGATGTATCAGAAACGAATAATGCGAGCCTATAACAAAACAGTGCGTCCTAGAGAATTTAATGAGGGGGACCTGGTGTTGAAAAATATCCTTCCTCTACAAAAGGACTTTAGAGGGAAATAGATGCCAAATTGGGAAGGATCTTATGTTGTAAAGAGAGCCTTTTCTGGAGGAGCTTTAATTTTGAGTGAGATGGATGGTAAAAGCCTACCAAACCTTGTGAACTCGGACTCGGTTAAGAAATATTTCACTTGAAGAAGGAAAGGGATCAAAGTGAAAACCCGGAAAGGGCGCCTTGAGACCAAAGGGGATTTGAGTTGAAAACCCGAAAAGGGCGGCTCAAATTTTGATTAGAATGGGACATGAAGTGATCAGAGCAGCTCAAATTTTGATCAGATTGGGGCATGTGGTGATCTTGCTATACCTGAATCAACAAGAAAGGGAAAGTGACATCTTGGGGCATCGACAGAGTACTGAAGATCTCCCAAATACATGTCAAACTCAGAATGGTCTTTCAAAGAGTTTGGACAGAGAAGTTCAAGCTGCGATATCTGGGGCACTTAATCTTTATACTGTTTATATTGAATTTTTTGTTCTTGAAATACTTCATTCTTTTTCAAGATACGTGTTCCAATCAATTCCTCTTTTATTCTTGCTATCCTTGATAATTTACTTCAAGCTAAGCTCCCAAACCAATTCTATTTTTATCCATCGTTATGATCTTTTGCAAGCATGCTGCATTGGGATAGTGATTAATGGACTAATAATACTTTCACTACAGCAAAATAGACTTTTAGCGGCGTTTTTTTAGGCCCTTAGCGGCGCCGCAAAATGCGCCGCTATTGTCATCGCCGCTAAGTTTAGAGGCGTTTATGTGAAGAAATGCCGCTAAAGGCCATGACTTTTAGCGGCGCTTTTGTCACAAATGCTGCTAAAGAACATGACCTTTAGCGGCGCTTCTGTCATAAACGCCACTAAAGAACATGACCTTTAGCGGCGCTTCTGTCACAAACGCCGCTAAAGAACATGACCTTTAGCGGCGTTTCTATCACAAACGCCGCTAAAGAACATGACCTTTAGCAATGCTTTTATCATAAACGCCGCTAAAAAACAAACCTTTAGCGACGCTTCTCGCAAAAACGCCACAAAAAAACATAACATTTAAAAAATTTATTTTAATCAAATAATATTTATTTTTATGATAAATATTGTATTATGTTTTATTTTTTAAATTTGAACTTTAAATATACTTTTAAGGATAAATAAAAAATATTATTTAAATTAAATTTTCTATGAAAATGATAAAAGAAGGCAAATAAAGGAAACTTAAATAATAATAATAATTAATAAAAGTGAGAAAACGTAAATAATTAATAAAAATTAAAAATTGTAAAATCAACACCAATGCAATGCAATGCAAGCCATTGTTGAGTCTAATACAAGTGAAGAAACTAAGATCCTAAGAAGAGAATCCTATTTTACTAACAAAGAAGAATGCAATCGACAAGAAATATCCATACTTTGTCCAAGATTTATATTGAAAAATCAGATCAGAAGAAGCAATCTCTTTGTACACCATTTCAATTCCTAGTAAGGCCTTCGAAAGTAGTTGATGAAAGCCGGTATACACATCCGATCAATCAGCTTTCAGTTTCATAATTTCCTTGGCGGTCCTTAAACGAAAATAGGGCATGTGTTCCTACATAAGCAAGGAAAAATCCAACTCAGTTCAAAGATAAAAAACCAGATATCGGGTTTCAAACGAATGAATGTGCATGTGAGAGTATCTCCAATATGTACTTCTGCCTTTTGTCATATATTTAGGCGATGGACAATGATTTTACATCCCAACAACTACGCCTGAGTAATGGAGTTTAATCACGAAAAATCAAAATAAAACATGAACTACAAGGATGAAAAATTGTTCCATGGACTTACCTGCTCAAAACAAAGACTTAAGCCTCTGCTATAGAAGTTGATATATTTTAACATAAACATGCCACAATCAAACCTGTACATAGAGAAAATTGTTTAGGGGGAACAATTCAAATTCTAACACAAAAGGCATATGACACCACGAAACTAGCAGTGCAAATTAATAATTGAATTCACCAAATATTTGGAACCAATTGCAATAAATAGTTAGTATAAAAGACTCAGATACCTATAAAGCTACCTCACAATCAATTACTACACAATGTAAGTTATTTTGTTTAAGAAATAAGCTTATGAAGAACAAGTACTTCAAGTACTGCTCCCTAAAGTGTATTGCAACAGATACTAGAATACACACCCATTCTCCTGTGCAGCAAGATCTTTTTAGTGATATATAATGAACCAAAATTGATATTGTGTGAAAAAATCAAACATAATGCACATACATACCATCTGATTACATCTGCAGCCAATCTTGTGTGCATATCAATTCAGTGAGCTTCGACGGTTGGGGGATGCAAGATATAGATGATACTGCCAATGCTAAATTGCATTGCTCGAGTATTTATAGAACTTTGCTTTCCTCTTCCCTGCCAATGAACTAAGAAAAGTATTAGGGCTCTTGCACAATTCAATCAACAGTATGTAAACATGACAGATTTTAGAAAAAAATGTATATTTGCAGTAGGACTTTTTTTAGTAGAGAAGACATTAATGGTTTCAACAAATTGCTTGAAATAGCCAGTAATGGAACTTGCCCATTCCCACTCATCGTCACCTGAAGCAAGGTCTGAAATTCAGATCAAGCGCTTATTAAAAACTTAAGTGAACTATGTAGCAATAACATGTTTGCGCCGTAAAGGTGGAGCACCTACTCACCATGTACTGACCAAACTTCTCTTTGATTGCAGGCAAATTAGCACCACCACCATTACCTAGCTCAATCTACTAGTTAACAATTATTTATTTTTTTCTACTAGTTAACAATTATAAATTTATAATTTTTTTCTCATCAAAAATCTTTTACCAAATTTTCTTATATTTTCTCATCAACCAAACACCCAAAATACAGAAATATTATTAACTCATGTTAACAATAAATGCGTTAACGATTAGAAATAGTATTCTTCATTTGGAAGCCAATGAAGCTACAGAAGGATGAATCATTAATTTGTAACGAAAACTGCATGGAACAGTGGCTAGGACAAAAAGGAATACATATTTGAACTTAAAAACTGCATAAACTATATCGATGTAGGCATAAGTAGAAGGATGTTCTGGTTTTGCTTGTTTAGACTAGTTGAAATTTGAAATTCTTTATCTTTTCCCTCGGTATAAAGATGATATACTTTTACATGTATTTCTTACATGAACGGCACTAGTGGTATTTGAAAATTTGAATAGCAGCAACAATTCTTCAACAGTTATAGAAACTGGCATCAGCATATATAAATTGTCTAACTAGGTAATGTCATCATATTAAAAAGAAAAAAAAATGACTATCAAATCTGTAGATATCTACCTGCTTGCAAGGTCAATACCAATAAGGTCCTTTACAGTATCTACATTTTCACTATAGAAAGAAAAAAAAAAGACAGCGAGAGATTAGAATTTTTTTTCTAAAAGAGATGTTTGCTGCTAAATTAGAAAGATATATGCTAGAGAAGCATTGCAGTGGCAAAAGAACTATGCAGGGTAACACTGCTCCAAATAAGAGATCCCTAATTTTGAAGAAAAAGTTTGATAAACCAAAAGCAACAGCTTCAAACTGTTTCAGTTGTTTCAGTTGTTAAAGGCACCATGGACTTGCCCAAATTTTGCCAGTAAGTATAACTCAGTATATCTAAATGACAAAGAACAAGAAACCTACCTAGAACCAGCTGATCGAAGAGACTGAGAAAGGGTGTATAAAAGTTGTGTCCAACACTCTTCAGCATCTTGTAAAAGACCCCAAATTACATATCAGAATATAAACAAATCTAAGACAAAAGAGTATTGGGCTCAGTGGAAACATCAAGCTTTTTAACAGCCACAGTTTTTCCATCATTCAAGTTTGCATAATAAACTCTTCCGTAGGAACCCTCCCCAATTAAAGCATTTGATCTGAAATTGTCTGTCTTTTCTTTCAGTTCTTCTAATGATAATGCAGGCACTTCAATAAGTGACGACGATTTTCGCTCTTCAGGTTTGATAGGAGAAACCACCTTTGAGTTCTTTTGATGTCCTGAAAGCATAGCGAAGATAACACAACCATGCTAACAAGAAAAAACAAATTAAACCGTAATAAGAAAATATCTTTATGAAGAACCTTTGACAGAGAAATTCATATTTCAAAATGTCAGATTGGAATATAAGACAAAACATGTCAAACATCTTAAAAATAATCTTCATATATTATCAAGTAAAAGCCATATATAGAAATTAATATTAAGACTTCCTATGCAAAGTAAAAGAATTAGGAGATGACCAATGCTAACAAATATATAATATGCCTGAGTTGCATTCACTAAAGTAAACTTTATGTTTACTTTTTTTCTTTTTCGTTTAAAAAAAAGAGAGAGTGAAGTCCTATGTTACTCAAACCCAGATGTCATTTTCATTTATCTTATAGGGATATGTATTTGAAGGGTAATATCTCCATACCTATGTCCACAAATGTGTCTAACAAGTTCAGAAATACAAAGAAAAAGTTCAGGTCAAAGTAACATATACCATCTGAATTACACTTCAAATGCTCGTTTTCACGCGATTGGTAATTCTCCTCGACCTGACACGAACAGCAAAGCCACCGATGCATCCTCGTTCTTTTCTTCAAAAACAGACCGTCGGGATTTTCTAGTTGCACAAAGTAGCCAGGGGAGGAGGTATATGTGCCTACATAATTCCACACCACTTTCATTCTTAAACACACTATACACATAAGTACAACCATCATTATAAAAACAAATCCCTATGCTAAAAAAGAAAAAAAAAGAAGCCCTAAAATGACACATCAAAGAGAGATTTAACATTCATCCAACCATTCAAATGACCCTAAACAAGAAAACATGATTAAAACAAACTAACCCTGAAATTAAATACTATAACAATTACAAAAGAAAATGATAAAAGTTTGGGAAGAACAAAATAAGAATTGAATTTCATCATTTTTATTAAATAACGATATATATGTACCAAAAGAAAACCAACAGTTCCATATTTACCATACAACCCGCTACGATGTCTGGTAAAAAAATATATGAATTAATCATAAATAATTCAATCTCATGAGCAACCATTAAACCTTACCACCAAGCCACCCTGATTAAACTTGTTTTCCATCCAAAGATCACAGTGCAATGAATCAAATAATAATAATAATAATAATAAATGAATCCCTCAAGTTTTGTTCTCAGTGGAAATAATAATAAATAGAAGCAAAATTAGCCGATAAACACATGAAACACATTTAAAAAGTGAAGGTAAAACAATTGATAAACCAAACTTTGTGAGATAAACATGTAAAAAGCAGATAAAAGAAAATTTGTGAGATAAACATATAAAAAACAGATAAAGTTTGTAACCCAAATTAAACAATTAAATATACCTGATTTCCTCTCTCTCTCTCTTTTTTTCTAAATAAATAGGATGGTAAACCATGGTTGAATTCTTTTTCATTGAAATGGAAGGGAAGGAATTGAGCAAGTAGTATTGGAAACAACTGAAAGAGACACATTTTCTAAGCTGTCATTCAAAATTTCAGTCATGGCTGCTGTTATTGCCTCGGCTTGCTTCGAAGGCAGACCTTCCACCTCTAATCTCCTAACCTATAAGTATAATGCACCATGTCTTCAGATATTTTCAAGATTCCAAAAATCAAACAAAAATACAGTTTCTAAAACAAAAGAAGGAATCATTGTAATTTACCAAAGCTAAAGTGTCGATGAGAAACAATCGCTTTCCATTAGATTTAACGAGCTGAGAATAGTGCCTCCGCTGTGAAAATAGAGTGGGAGAAGCTAACAATCGAATCGCAGAGGGAGGAATCGCAGCGCGTCGTTCTGCTCCTCTAAATTTTTTCGTTTGGGATTTTGTGAACAAATCAGCGCGAATTTGGGATTTTTTAGTTTTTGGCTTTTAGGGGGAAATTTGGGGAAAAAAGCAGCGCCAATTTTTTCTAAGCAAAATGAATTTTGTGGCGTTTTTAAAAAAAGTTGCCACAAAAAATTATATATCAAATGGTTTAGAATAAATATTAGCATTAGTGGCGCTTTCTCAAAAACGCCACTAAAAGTAGAGCATTAATGGCACTTTTTCAAAAACACTGCTAAAGTCTTAAAAACTCAATAAAACGACGTCGTTGGGCCTAGGTTTTTTGCGGCGCTTTTCTAAAAACGCCACTAATGCTCATTTTTAGCGGCGTTTTCCAAAAAGCGCAATGCTTATTTTTAGTGGGAGACTAGCCTATCTCATACCATGGTTTAAAAAATAGGGTAAAGTCAGGATAAATTACCATGGTATGATATTTAAATACATCAAATGGTTTAAACCATTTAATCTAAATTCAGATTAAATATTTTTAAATATAAAAACATTAATTAATTGTATAAATTTTCATCATTTAATATATTCTGAAGTAAACATTAAATCCTAAACCATTTAATATATATAAAATTGATCTATTATTTCTTAAATAATTTAAACTATAATCATACTTTTAATAAATTAAAATTAATATTATCTCTTTTACAATTATATAAGAAATTATTTAATATCTAATTTTAAAAACACTAATTAATCTAAGCCCTACACCCCTAACCCCTATCTCTTAAACCCTAAATCATAAAACATAAACCCTAAACCCCTATCCCTTATCCCCTAACCCCTCTTTTACAATTATATAAGAACTTAATTAATATATAAATTAAAAATACTAATTAATTTAAACCTTAAACCCTTACCCGACCCCGAATCTCTAAACCTTAAATCACTAACTCTTAACCTCTAACCTCTAACCCCTAACCCCAAACCCTAAACCCCAAACCCCTAACTACTATCCCCTATCCCCTAACCCTTAACCCCTCTTTTACAATTATATAAGAACTTAATTAATATATAAATTAAAAAATACTAATTAATTTAAACCTTAAACCCTAACCTGACCCCGAATCTTTAAACCTTAAATCACTAACTCTTAACCTCTAACCTTTAACCCCAAATCCCTAACCCCTAACTACTAACCCCTAAACCTTATTTAATATATAAATTAAAAAATACTAATTAATCTAAACCCTAAACCCTAACCCAAATTCCTAACCCCTAACCCTTAAATCACAACCCTTAAACCAGGATCCCTATTCCATAATCCCTAATTCCATAATCTATAAACCTTAAAATTGTAACTCCTAAACTGGCCTTAAATCCTAAATTAACCATATACCCTAAACCATATATATTAAACCTTAAACTATAATAATAATTAATTAAATATTTTAAAATTAATACTATCGCATCTTTTACAATTATATATGAAATTATTTAATATATAAATTAAAAATCAATCAGTCATGTACCCAAAGAATTTAACATTATTTTAAATAATAGTATTTTATTTTTTTCATTTTTAACAAATATTTTTCAATGTTTTTTGCGGCGCATTTTCAAAAACGCCGCTAAAAGCCAGAGCATTAGCGGCGCTTCTTTAAAAACGCTGCTAAAAGCATGAGCAATAGCGGCGCTTTTTCAAAAACGCCGCTAAAAGCCTGAGCATTAGCGGCGCTTTTTTAAAAACACCGCTAAAAGCCTGAGCATTAGCGGCGCTTTTTCACAAACGCCGCTAAAAGCTTGAGCATTAGCGGCGCTTTTTCAAAAACGCCGCTAATGCCCCAAAAGGTCAAAAAACGATGTCGTTGGGCTTGGGTTTTTTGCGGCGTTTTTCCAAGAAGCACCGCTATTGCTCATTTTTAGCGGTGCTTTCCTGGAAGCGCCGCTAATGCTCAATCTTTAGCCGCGTTTTATGTAAAGCGTCGCTAATACTCAATTTTTAGCGGCGTTTTTTGTCCAAACGCCACTAGAAATGCCGCTAAAAGCCTATTTTGGTGTAGTGTTTCACAACGGAAGTTTTGCATATTACTCTAGAAGTTTCTAAATAATACAGGAACCTGAAACAGGACTATTGTTTGGAACACACCAAGTTTAAAGGTTGAAATGTCTAGGGAGGAAAAGTCTAAATTAAGATTATCCTTTCAGACTTCGTTGTCCAAACATTGATTGAACAAAACGACAAAATGTCGTATAGGTGACAAAGCTTCAATGAACAGACAAGTAATGATCACCGAATGATAAGAAGATGTTTTCTCAGAAGAGAAAGTGTTACAGTTGTGCATAAACATTTGGTACGACATCCTGGGAATGATGTAGGAACAAAGAGTTTCACATTTTGTATCCTTGAACTACAATAGGAGAGGATTGTGAAAAGCCATATTTTTTTACCATTGGGTCACAGCAGGAGAAAGATGATACAAAACTTGCGTCCCAGTGTATTAAACTTTGAAGTTTACAGTGGGGGCAATGTAATTAGGTGTTTCTTTGGAGATGCCAGTCGAGCAAGAAGGCATTATAACACGACGGTGATAAAACCTTAATAAACTTTGAGCAACGACAACTTAAGCGTTAAAGAGAGATCATTCTCAGAAAAATGACATTCTGCATTCATGCAAATATCATTCATACACGTCTATTTAGGAGCATTTGATTCATTTTTATCATCATGGCATCCTAATCATTAGGCATAAATAGGTTCATAAAATGGACTTTACAGGTCGTGCTCCCTAGAGAGCAGATCAATGGAGTTACTCATACCCCTGAGGTTGCAAGTTAAAAAGATTGAAGCTACAACAGCGGATCTTACTTTCTTAGCAGTGCAGTGGAACAGATTGAAGCTACAACAGCAGATCTTGCTTTCCCGACATTGCAGTTAAAAAGATTGAAGCTACAACAGCGGATCTTACTTTCCTGGCGGTGTAGTGGAACAGATTGAAGCTACAACAGCGGATCTTACTTCCCCGACATTGCAGTTAAAAAGATTGAAGCTACAACAGTGGATCTTACTTCCTTGGCATTGCAGTGGAACAGATTGAAGCTACAACAGTGAGTCTTACTTCCTTGACGAACCTTACTTCCATGGCACAGATTGAAGCTACAACAGTGAATCTTACTGCCCTGGCGTTGCAGTGGAACAGATTGAAGGTACAACAGCGAATCTTACTTCCCTGACGAACCTTATTTGCCTGGCACAGATGGAACAGACTAAAACCACGAATCTCGTCCCCCCTGAAGTTGCTGGGAGGAAGATTGAAGCTACAAGCCGTATCTCACTAAAGTACAGTAGAGTGGATCGAAGCAACAAGGCATGGTGGACTGGAATGAAGCTACTTGAAGAAAAGAAGCACCAGAAGAAGTCAAGAATCGACAAGATCGGGCAAATTTGGTCTTTCTTGGTCTTTGCTCTGTTCTCGTTACATGACAACGAGCAAAGAGGGGCAGCTGTACAGCCCAAATTTTGCCCGGGCCTAAAAACCCACCTAAACCTACCCAAACCCAATTACAATGCTGACCCAATAACCCTAAAGGCCCAATAACCTAACTACCCAAATAACCCAAATCAGAAAACAAAAAAGTAACCCTAACCCTAGGTGCGCCGTACCTAGGGTCGTCCACTTGCTCTGCCGCCGCCCTAGCCTATAACCACTGTCCCATCGCACGTCCACCGCCATGCCCACTTGCCGCGTTAATCACCTACAAAGAGAGAAACCAACACGCAACAACAAGCAGTAGAAATAGATAAAAATAATATGTAAAATCGGCTATAAAAGCCGGATTAAAAATGTATTAGGGCCAGCTTTTTCTTCAGAAATAAAGAAATAAAAAAAGAACAGATTCAAAAAAAAAATTTGCAACAAAGTAGAAAAAAAGAACAAGGCAGATCGACAAGATCGGGCAAATTTGGTCTTTCTTGGTGTTTGCTTTGTTCTCGTTACACGACAACGAGTAAAGAGGGGCAGCTGTACAGCCCAAATTTTGCCCAGGCCTAAAAACCCACCTAAACCTACCCAAACCCAATTACAATGCTGACCCAATAACCCTAAAGGCCCAATAACCTAACTACCCAAATAACCCAAATTAGAAAACAAAAAAAGTAACCCTAACCCTAGGTGCGCCGCACCTAGGGTCGTCCACTTGCTCTGCCGCCGCCCTAGCCTACAACCATCGTCCCATCGCACGTCCACCGCCATGCCCACTTGCCGCGTTAATCACCTGCAAAGAGAGAAACCAAAACGCAACAACAAGCAGTAGAAATAGATAAAAATAATGTATAAAATCGGCTATAAAAGCCGGATTAAAAATATATTAGGGCCGACTTTTTTTTCAGAAAAAAAGAAATAAAAAAAGAACAGATTCAAAAAAAAATTTTTTGCAACAAAGTAGAAAAAAAGAACAAGGCAGATCGAGCAAAAGGTTTTTTTTTCTTTCGAAACCCATTTTTATTTTTTTTATCTTTACTTTGTTTCTTAAAAACTATACATATATACGGCAGATATATAAAAAAGAATAAAAACGTACCTTTTTTGAATTTTCCACGGTGGTCGGCACGACGGCAGTCGACCGGAGGTTGGCCGGATTCTGGAGAAGGGGATAGAGGTTGCAAGTGTTTTTTTGAAGTTTTTTTTTGAAGAAGAGAGAAAATGAAATTTATTGAAAGAATTTTGGTTTAAATAAGGGAGCAAAACGGCACCGTTTTGCTCAACCCTTTAAAACGCCAAAACGGCTTCGTTTTGATGTTATCCGACCCGAACCCGACCCGCCTGCTCCAGGATCCGCGTGTTTTCACGGAGGGGCAAATTTCACTTCTAGCCCCTCTGCTTTTTAATGTTTTCTCAATCAGTTTTTTCATATTTTTGTCCCTTTAGTTCATTTCTGATTTCAATTTAGTCCTATTTGAACGACGCCGTTTTAGAGGAGAAGGAAAAATTTCTCTTCCAGCCCCTCTATGTTATTCGCGCGTTCAACGTAGCCCCTCCCCTTTGATTTTATTTGCGATTCAACCCCGAATTTTAATCTTTTATTCGATTTAGTCCTTTTCTTTGTTATTTTGATTGTCTTCTCATTGAAATTAATCAATCTAATACTATTATTATTAATAATTATTATTGTTATTATTTACTCATTTCTACCTTTTTAATTTTGTTATTAATTTTGTTATATACATTAAATATATATACGTTTCTACATATATATATACACATATATTTTGCTAATATATATATACGCACATTTTAAAGTTATAAATATATTTTTATATTTCATTTTTCGTACATACATACACCTATATCCATATGTATATATACATATTTATACGCACTTCTATTTCATAATTTCAAAATATATATACGTATATCCATACATATTTTTATATACATATATTTTAAAATCTATATTTTTCTTATATATATTTTCTATATTTATAATTCATATATACATATATTTTCATCTATCTTTTTTTACATAGTTTTATTTATTTTATTCATTGTTATGATTGTTACTTGGTGCTTATTTATTCATTCATATGCACTATTACTAAAAATGTGTTTTAGTTCTACTTATTTATTTACTTGTTATTTTATATGTAATCGCTTTGTCCCTTTTATTTTGTTTACTTATTATTTTGTTGTTACTCGCATTATTTAGGCTTACATTATCGTATCTATTATTGTTTTGTTACACATGTTAACATTGTATTTTTATTTTTCTAGTTCAAGTCGATTAATTTTATTCAATGCATAAATTATGATTTTTGAATAAGCAAAATCTCATGTTTAAATTTGAGAAGGTCATACCCTAACTTACTGGGTTTCGATTTTCATAATGAATCTAAATACACGAGTCTTTTTTTAAACCTAAGCTCTAAACGATCTCGAAAATTAAGAAAAGATCAAGTCCTAACTTACTGGATCTGATCCCTTTTTTTTTAAAAAAATCCGAGATAGCTAAATATCTTTTAAATAAGCAAACTTTTAGCATTCATTCGCGTATCGGGAATTCGAGACATTGTGTCCTAACTTACTGGATATGATTCTCTTTCTCGATTAACGTGAAATATGCCCCTTTTCCCGAAAATTTTCAACATTTTAATACAAGGATCGTATTTTTAAAATTCTTCCAAGTCTTCAATTTTCGATATTAAGACATTAACTAATCAACTAGGTACCAATTTTTGGGGGTTACGAGGGTGCTAATCATTCCTCGTATTTAACCGACTCTCGAACCCGTTTTTCTGAATTTCGTGGACCAAAATTGTTGATAAAATCAAATCATTTATTAAAAACAACCACTTTTCGAGGTGATCCGATCACACCTCATCAAAAAGGATTGGTGGCAAATCCCGTTTTCGTTTTCGTTTTCAAAATCCAAGTCGACCCCGTTTTCACAAAAAATGGTATCAACAGTTTTGTTTGTAAGACACAATTTTTTTGGTCTTGAAAAAAATCTTTTATTTTTTTTTTTAGTATTGAGAAAATTGTTCGTGTTGTAAAATGATATATTATAAGTTAGGTGAAACTATTTAGAATGTTTGAAATGTAAAATTAAATATTGTAAAATATATTATTTGGATAATATAAATTGATTTAATAATTTATGTAATTAATTTATGTAATGTGAAATCAAAAAATTAAAGGGACATTTTAAAGAAAGAATTATAACGGACTTTTAATAGAAATAAAAAAACAAAGGACCAAAAATAAAGAAAATTTGAAAAAAAAGAGAAACAAGAAGAAGAAAGTGAGGGTTGAATTGATTGGGAAAAAGAGAAATGATTTATTTGTAAAAATAAATTATGGCTTTTTAAAAATAATAATAAAAGGATTAAAAGTTAATATAATGACTGATCATATCATATTTGACATCAATGATGTGATTGGTCAACAGGTTAGTTAATGTTAGTTTAAAGAAAAAAAAGAAATAAGAAGGAAGAGATGAGACCTTTAAAAGGAAGGAATGTGGGGGTTTTGGTCCCCGTTCAGTTTTTTGTAAAGAATAAGAGGAAGAAAAAAAGAAAAAAGAGAAAAATTATATTTCTTTTAAAGTTGATAAATATAAGCAATGTATGTATAGTTTTTTTATGTGAAATGTATTATATTAATTAAAAGTAGTTAATTTAATATAATAATTAATTATATTTAATTTATGTATTTTTTTAAATTATGCAGATATCAGAATGTCTTCTCAAGTAAATACGGATCACACTTCATCAAATATCAATGAAACAGTAAAATTAATTATAAATTAAATAAAAAATATTTCATTTTAGTTTCTCGTTTTTCCTTGCTCAGCGCTACTTTATTCTTTGTGTTTTAGTTGCATGATGTTGTTCTCTATTTGGTTGTTATTAGCCCTTTTTAACCCCAATCGTTGTATAGTTGTTGCATGGCCATTTGTTTCGCCCACCACGCTTTCCTGTATGACACACTGTACTAGAATCGGGCTTGTATGTCCGCAATCAATGTCGACACAGGAATGGTTGGGCTATTTTTCACTAATGGCATGATGCAGTTGCAGATACTTTTGGCATCCAATTTCCGGTGGTCTTGAGACATATGTGCGATAATGCATGTATGACGCCCTTCTAATTTTCATATTTTCCACTGTTGAGTCCTCTGTATAAATGCAACCCAAACCCGCCAACCACACCTATCGTCGGCTCTCCAACATTCTCCAACATATAATGTCAGTGTAGACTTGGCAACCTTGTAATCAATCGACACCTTCATGTTGTACTATTTGATGGCAAACACATAGTCCGCCTTGTTCTCGAACTGTTGCCCAACAAACAACTCTTCTAACTGCGAATTTGACGCCAATGTGTGAGCAGGTACTATATTGGTGTACTTAGGGAACTTGGATGCATGCACTGCATCTGGATCTACGTTCAACGTGTCGCCCCCAAGTTCATTTCATAAAATAATGTCACAACTCGGGTTACTGAATAAAGGGTCGTGAGCATCTTAAACCTCTTTCGGGCCTTCATCGTCGATATCATCCAAATCATTATCAATATCGGGGTCACTAAATTTTTTAATGTCCTGATCAGAATCTTCACCATTATTGGTCTTTTCTCTGATGTTTGCCTCTGTGCTTATTATCACTTCCGGATGTACTTGTAGACGGGGACCCAAGGTAAGGTTGTTATACGAACTCCCACCATAATTTAGATTTTTGGGCATCTGCAATGTCCCTCCGCATTCTAACTGATCTGTCCAGTCAATATTAAGATCAAAGTTAAATCCATGATGTTGACTTATTGGACTATCTGTAACACCCCAAACTCGTATCCGTCGCCGGATTAGGGTCACGAGGCATTATTGAACATAAGTACAGATCAGAACAATCACTTATTACAATTCATGTATAAAATTTTATCAGCTTCTTTATCAAAGTTCTCAAGCTCAAATAACATCTCACTAATCATACATAAATGTCAAGACATTACATATATATATCACACATCCAATTAAATAAATCATGAATCATTCACGAACCAAATAGCCATAATTCACTCAATTACATAAACCAAATTCGCATTACAAACATGCTCTGAAACTCAACCAACTCATGACCATTTACTTATTCAAATATTCGTACCAACTAATATATATATATCCATATCATGTTTCTTATGTTTCATAAATTCAATGTTCAAAGCATATGTCCATCTATTCATGGCATTCGAATACCTAAAATATAATCAAATATATTTTATTCCATATAACAATCACATATTTCATCTCATCCTTTTGTATACATCTAATTCAATGGCTAATTATTAAACGTACCATTTCATAAACCTAAGTGCGTTAGCAAATCAAGTCAAACCAATCCATATTATACGACCTATTAATTCTCCAAATATAGGTCATTATCAAATATCACCAGATGGTCAAATATAGTTTTAATACATTACAATTTCATGCACAATATGCTACAGTAACAATAGCTATTCCTAAACTCAGTTGCCGAATCAAGTATACCAAATTTATAAGCTTTACACATTTGTATATTATACCAATTCGACCATTTCCCACAACTTAATTTCCATTAACAAAATAGATAATAACTAGCATTATCACATTACCAAAATATACCTCTTTTCATATTACAAAAAAAAATGGGCATATTACATATCAATTTGAACCATTTTTGAACACTAATAAATAGACATATCATGCCTAGTTCGCATGCTAAAATCATGTCTAGACATCACCCTTTTCAAGCATCCAATGAGTCATTTAAAAACCGAACCTAAATGACCAACCATTCAAACATAAAACATGTGTATACTTTGCCATCACCAACCGTACCTAAACAACCAATATACAAGCCATCAATTATACCAAACTTAGTTTATAGAAACTCATGCATTTTAGCAAAACACAACCATCAATGAACTCATTATTCAAACCAAATTATATAACCAAATATCACACATATATACACCATGAAACATACTTCCATAATAATCTTGAGATATGACCGAATACACACAAGCATTAACATCATATAACCAACATTAGCATCATGGTCAAACCATTTTCGCATGGCTATACACATACAATTTTCAAACCAAATATATCAAAACTAGCCTATACATGCCACATAACCAAAACTCAAAGCATTTATTTACCAAAGCGAAAACTGGATAGTGTGATGTGGTCTCCTATGACTTCCAATTCGAGCAAGTCTCCAAAACTCTATAAACATAGGGAAAATACACAAAGTAAGCTTTGAAAGCTTAGTAAGCCATAAGCAAATAATTCATCACAGTAACATATATAATTCAATTCGAATAGACTGAATTTAGTTAATCTCATACACATATACAACCACTTTTCTCATATAATCCATATTGTTACATTACACAACTTCACTTACCTTATTTATCAATAAACATATAAACCATGCTTTAAAATTCAACCATTTCAATCTCATTTATCAATTCAAAATTCAAATTAACTACCATACATCAAAGCCATATCACACATGCTTCATAATTCCACTGTTCGAACCATACATACTCCTCATTCAAATATATCACATTCGGTTTTACAAAACACATAACTAACAATTCAAAACATGCTTATTTAACTCTTTCACATATACATAACATATTTAATAATTTAACTTTATCAATAACATTTATCTAATCATCTTTCAACCCAAACTAGCATACCTCAAAACCATGTTTCATGTTTCATAAATCCCATGTTCGAAACATAGGACCATAATTTCATGGTATTCGAACTCTTGAATATAATTAAGCTTATTTCATTACAATTTCATATAACGAGCATATGTATCACAACATTCATTTATATACATTCATTTCATTCATTGTCACGTATTTGACATATCGTCATTTGAAACATAATCACCTTTCATTCTTGCATATCATATACATTTCGTACGTACCTGAATCGGATATACTTTTACATAGTCATTTATTTCTCGATATTGGGCGTTGAACCGTTCAGAATCAATAAGGATACTCGGATAGATCGAAAGCTCTTACAATGCCAACGTCCCAGACGTGGTCTTACATGTAATCAAATATCGATGTCACTGTCCCAGACAGGGTCTTACACGAAATCGTATACGATGTCGATATTCCATAAATGGTCTTACAAGTAAATCTCAAATCGATGCCAACGTCCCAAACGTGTTCTTACACGATAACTCATATCGGAATCATATGTCATGACATATGTATCCTATACTATTCCTATGGTTCGTACAGGGCTTTCGAATGTCATAATTCGATCGATTCAAGCTCGTAACTAGTTCTCCAATGCTTAATTCATTTCAGCATATACACATATACTTATTATAATTCAATTCAGCACATATAACACACATACTTTCAAATTTAATAGCATTTATTTACTTATGAACTTACCTCGTACGGACACGAACGAACAGGCCAACTATTCAAAAATTTTTATTTTTTCCCCGATCCAAATTCGATTTCTTCTTTTCTTGATCTATTTGGGCAATAAGAGCTTGGCCGAATGTTAAAGCCAACAATGACTTTTTTTTTTCCTTGAATTTTCGGTGAAGATGAATAGTGGAAGATGACAATGCATTTTGTTTTATTTAATTTAACATATAATTGCCTTTTTACTTATTTAACCTTTAATAACATTAATAAATACACCAAATGCCACTCCACTATCATCCACTAACTCATGGCTATTTGTCACATAAGGACCTTCACTTTTAAGTTCTATAGCTATTTAACACCTTTAACTAATGAACTCAACTTTTACGCTTTACGCAATTTAGTCCTTTTATCAAAATTAAGCATTTAAACGGTAAAATTTTCACACGAAATTTTCATACATATAAATTCACATGCTGTAGACACCAAAAATAATATTAAAATATTTTTCTAACTCAAATTTGTGGTCTCGAAACCACTATTTCATCTAGGGTGTAAATCGGGCTCTATGTCCGCTAACTCGACAAATAACTCAACTGGTTGGGGGTTCTCACTCCCACTCGACCACCATATTTCCATCATAGTGCCCAAGTCATCATCATCTAACAGTTGCATCTCACAAAATTTCAACAGATCTGTAGAGATTGGAAACTTGTAAAATAATCTGGACGTCACCCTTTCACAACGGATAGCTATTTTCACACTGATCTTCCTTTTCATTTATTCCCGCTTCACATTTTTTTTTTGAATCGCAACCCTGCTCTATGCCGATGTTAAAATACACAATCAACATCACCTTCTACAATTTCACCATAACAAAGAACGTACACCAAAAACACCGTGTTATTCATCTTCAACAAAATTTTTGAACTTTCGTACTAAACACAACAATTTCTCTCTTTTTTTCTCTTCGAGTTCAACTCTTATAAAAATGCCTCAATATCTCTATATATGTTGGAGAACTAAGTGGTGGAGCCATAAATAATGACTCTACCAAAATAAAATATTAATTTTTAAAATTTTAGATTAAAACACATTTAAAAATTATTTTAAAATTAAAAAAGCATATTTATTTTTAAAATAAAAGTCTTGAAATGATTAAAAATTAAATATAAAAGAAATTATAAAAAATAAACAAATTAAAAGAAAAGTGTTTAAATGAACTATGGCTTCACCAAAAGTTATATAAAAAATAAATAATAAACAAATTTAAAAAATGATTTAAATGAGGTGGCGGCATTTAGAATGGCTCTACCAAAAAATATAAATTTAAAATATTATAAAAAAATAGAAAAACAAAAAAAAAAAGAACAAAAAGGTGGCAGAGACGTTGGAAAACTTGGCTCCACCCAAAAAAGGAAAATTTGCTTAAAGCCTCTCCATATTTTTAGAAATTACAGTATTTTCTTAATATTTATACAGGTGACGTCATTCTACATGGCTCCACAAAAAAAATGATTTTTTTATCTCGGTTGCTGACGTGGCATGTTGGTGGCGCCAAACATTTTGGCTCTACCAACTTGCGCTATAGATTTTAGGCCATTTCCGTATTTTATCAAAAAATTGGGTCATTTATATAAGTAATTAAAATTTTTGGGTTAATTTTATAAAAAGCCGAAAAAAAGGTTATTAAGTTTTGTGCCACGTGTCACTTTTTAATTGGTTGTTTTTTCTTTTTAACAAACTTAAAATATGTTTAAGTATGAATTATGACAAAAAAAAATTGAAGTATGAATATGAAAGAAAAAAGTAAAATTGAAGTAAGAATTTGTGGGTTAAGACTGATTTGAAAGTGTTGCAGGTTTTTATTGGAAAAAGTGTTGCAAAACTTGATTGAATAAATAAAGAATAGAAACCAAAATTGTTTGGATAATTATTCTATAATACACTCAATGGGTTGAAGTCCAAGACCGAAGGATTGGAATGTTTGGACTTGGGTAGAGAACAGGGATGCAGGAGCAATTTCAAGCATATCAATGGAGCTCCTTTTTATTTCCTCCGGCATGGAAGAAAGCGGAGGGCTTCCATTTTTGTTTTCAATAACGCTAATGATGACACCGTTTGAACTGACGGTTCTCCTCTTTTAATGGGCAAAATAACTTCAATTTCAAGTAAATATCACACTCTAAGGTATACCCAAAATCTGTTATCAATATAAACTAATGAATAGGGGTGTGCATAATTCGGGTAAAACCAAAAAAATTCGGTTAATCGACCGAATTTGGTTAATCGGTCGGTTAACCGAATTTTTTCGGTCGGGGGTCGGTTAATTTTTTTATGATTTTTCGGTTAACGGTTAATTCGGTTCGAAACCGGTCGGTTAACCGAAAATTTTCGGTTAACCGAAAAAATTAATAAATAAAATTATCCAACCCAGCCCAAACTCAATTACCCAACCCAATTACCCAACCCAATAAAACTAAAACTAAAGTTTACCCAATTACCCAATCCAATAAAACTAAAACTAAAAGACAACCCAATTTACTAAAGTCTAAAACCCAATTTACTTTAATAATTTATAAATTTTTTAAATTTTAAAAATAAAAATAAAAATAAAAAATTCGTAATTCGGTATTTTTGGTAATTCGGTTAATTCGGTTAATTCGGTTAATTCGGGTAATTCGGGTAATTTTTACCAAAAATAAAAATACATAATTTTCGGTTAATTCGGTTAACCGACCTTATTAACCGAAAAAATTTCTGTTCGGTTAATTTTTTTTAAAAAAAAAATCGGTTCGGTTAACGGTTAAAATTTTTGGAAGGTCGGTTAATTCGGTTATAGTAATTTCGGGTCGGTTAACCGGTCGGTTAACCGAATGAACACCCCTACTAATGAAACACTCGACAACCTTTATAAAGGTTTTGCAAACGTTGACCTTTTTAGAAGGGAAAAGTCCTTGCATCAACATCTTTCACATTTAGGCTGCTTATCTTAAAATTACAAAATTATGTCTTAACATATACATCCATTGTTGCATTTTTGGTGTTGAATTGTAGTTGCAACAATATTTAATAAATAATAATAATAATTTCATTTCAATTTAAATTTGAATTTAAGATGAGTTTAATCATCATTTTAAAATATTTTATATTTGTCTAACTCTGGCCTAACTCGAAATAAGGTCTAAATTTTTTCTCAAATGTTCAAACCCGAGCTCAACTCAAATTCATTTATATCCGTCCATATTATTTTTAATTTAATGTTTATTTTATTATAATTTTATATATAGTTATCTGTAAAACCTTTTTTAAGTTTACATTATAGTATCATATAATATTATAGGTCTGTTTTTTATGGGTTATAAATTACAAGAAACAAGAAAACATATTATAGACTTAGAAAACAAATTGAGTCGAGTTGGGCTAAGACCTTAAATGTTCAAACCCGAGCTCAACCCATATTTTAAATGAACCTAATGACCGTTTTTAAATATAATATTATTTATCTTCCGATTTCCAAATTTTAATATTTTGAAACATTGTGGATTTTGGTTTCATAATATTGTAGAAAGTTGGAAGATGAAGTCAATGTATTAATTTTGTTCATCACAGCCTACACTGTTCCAAGCTCACACCTTTTCTTGTCAATGACTATTTGTTAGGTATAATAACATCATTTAATGGAAGACAAAAATTATGTTATATGACATAAGGGGGTAACAATGTAGAAGAACCAATGCCAACAATCAAAAGCTATTAAGGGGAAAATGTGGGGTTTATAATTGTGTGGGTATTTGCAGCTTTAACCCAAAAGCTCTGTAATTTTTACTTCACATTTATTAAAATTGTTGTGGTTGTATGATGTCCTTCATCATATGCCCATACTAATTAACTTTTCCTATTTAACCTCTCAATGACTATTTCTATCCCTTTTATCTTGTCGGCAATAGATTAAAATTAAACTTATTGATTAATATTCGTACCGATTCAGGTTTATGTAATGTATTTAGATTAATTTTTAAGTTTGTATTCGGTTTAACTCAAAAATAAATTTATATTTTTGCCCAAATTTGACTCAATTTAATAAAAATAAATTCAGTCGACCTAACTCGTTCATATTTGATTTTTCTTAGATTAGCTTTTATTTAAAAATAAATTTCTAAAAATATAATAGTTAAAAATGTTAAAATAAAAGTTTTCTAACACATTACAAATACATTTAAAAATATTTATATTGAAAATACTATTATAAATGTAATAAATATTTTATTGTATCAAATATAATTTTAAAATTTTATATTTTGGATTGAGTTACTTAGTTTGGTAAGTTTTTTTAGTTTTGGGTAATGGATTTAATTGTTGTTGAATTAGTGATTTAATATAAATGTAAATATAAATATTATTTAACATATATAATTTATATCATATTGTTATAACATAATATACTAGAGTCAAGCCGAGCTCAGACCAAAAATTATATCCAAAGCCCGACCCATATAGAAAATGGGTCTTATATTTTTACCTAACCCCATTTTTGAAGTCTCGTATTTTGTCTAAATCTTCTCATTTTCCGGATAAGACTTCGGATTTGAATGGCTAATCCAACTAAAGAAACGTTGCTGAAAGGTTAAAGTTGTTATTTTTAGTGGATTTAATATTTATGAAGGGGAACATGAGCCTAAGTTCCATAAGTTTGGTGGATTTAATAATTATAGAAATATATTTAAATTATTAATTTCATAAAATGTACTTTGAAATTGATCCGACCTAGTTGGTAAGTTAGCAAAGTAGGAATCTGTATCTATATTTGAGTTTTAATTTGTGTAAATCTGTATCCAAAGAGTTTTTTTTTAATTGATGTTATGTTTAATTTAGGTTATAGTTACTATGATTGTATTGCATACCAACACATATTTGTTTTTCATTTTAGACTTCAAAAATCAAGTTCGAGTTTATAAGGTTAGTTTGTAACTATTTGTATGTAATTACATTATATTTTATTTTATTTTATAGTAATATGAGATGCAAGTTATATCTTTTTGATAAAAAGTATTTTTGTTGCTATATATTTTTATTTTAAATTTATTTTACAGGTTTAGTATCGAAGATGGATAATCAATTCTTCGTATGTGTTCATTTTGAGGGAGTAATTTTACAAACACCAATAGGTTGTATATTTGTATCTCGTCAACAAATAGGAATGATGTTTAACAATAATGTAAAAGTAGATAAAATGAAACAAAAGATTAGTGCGAAAATTGTTCAACGTTGTGGGAGGAGGATGTCTAGACTATTCTACAAATTTCTAGTTTCATTAAATCTGTGCAAATATACGGAGATGGAATTTGTAGATAATGAAGACGTGGAGACTACGATCGCACTTTATTGCTCGACTGGGAAGATGAAAGTTGAACTAGTTGAGTTGTTCACTAAGTTAGCGAATGTTGATCCCGTTCAAAATGTCACTCCATTAAATCAACAATATGGAGTTCAAGACCTGTATCTGGAGATTTTTAGAGCATCTGTCGATAGGCGATCGCCTGTACACGAGCTTGACTTTGATATGAATGTTGGGTGGGCAGAACTGTAATTCGGGTCTCTGTTTACAAATACATCCGTTAGTGATTGGTACCGATGCAAATAGTGAAGAAGGACCTAAAAATGATGGTCGTTCTGATTACAATGGTGAAGAATTTAATGACCCTAATATCGATGACGAAGGCGTGGACGATGATGATAATGTATACACCATTTCACTCGGGAACCCGACTCATGATATTGTCATACGCAATGACCTTGAGGCTTGCATGTTGAATGTAGATCCCAATGTGGCGCACGCATCTGACTTCCCTGAGTACTCAGATATAATACCTTTTCACCGGTTGGTGGCAAAATATGAATCAGAAGAGTTATTCGTAATTCAACAATTCACAAATAAGGATGAATGTGCATTTGCCATTAAGTGGTATAACATGAAAATGTCGGTGGACTACAAAATTGTTGTATGTAAACCGACATTATATATTGGAGAGTGTGGAGGTCTGCCGAAGGTTGCAATTGGCAACTACGGGCAGCATTGATCCAGAGGCCGCAGCTATCGGAGATTCGTAAATTTGTTTGACCTCATACATGCATTACTGTACGGATGATGCAAGACCATCAAAAACTTGAAAAGAAAACAATCTATAATTGAATTATGCCATTGCTGAAAGACATACCCATTATTCCTATATTAGTCCTGATTGCCGACATGCAAACTCAGTTTTAGTACAGAGTATTATACAGGAAAGCTTGGTGGCTAAACGAATGGCGATGGAGTAGTTGTACGAAGATTAGGATGCATCGTACAATGAACTTCAGGGGTGGTTAGCCGCGATACAAGAGTATGTGTCAAGGACTATGATTGACTTGCAGATGCTACCTTCTTACGGCTTGGATAACGAACTACAATCGAGGAAAATAATTTTCCATCGCTTGTTTTGGACATTCGATCCATGCGTTAGGGCCTTTCCCTACTGCAAGCCGCTTGTGCAGATTGATGGGACCAGGCTATATGGGAAACATACACAAATTCTCCTTATTAAGATTGCACAATATGGTAATCAAAACATACTACTGATAGCCTTTGCCATTGTGGAGTCCGAGAACATAAAATCGTGGCAATTTTTCTTGGCAAACTTGTTGAGGCATGTTGTTAGAAAATGTAACATTTGCATCATTTTCAATAGATCCAAAGGGCTAATTGTCACAATTAGGCATTTTGATGTTCCGCCATATTGCAGTTAACTTTCATCAGGCCTTCAAGAATGCAGATTGGTGTAAACAAGTCGTGAACTTAGGTAATTCTTGGTTTGATATTTTTTTAATCATTTGAATACATTTAGAAACTAAAATGAAAGATAACATGTATTATCAGAATACATACGCAGGGTACGAACTAGAACAACATTGTTTCAAATAGAGGCTAGTGAGGTTGTTGGAGCACCGATAGCCTCCGTTGCTGGACCGTCGATCTTTTGCCTGTTTGGCTAGGTCAGGTTTATGTCATTTTGATCAGCCTAGATGGGTCTCGGCTCTCCGGGTTTCGCCAAAAATATTGGTTACATAAATCTTATTTCCGTTTCTAACTCATAAATTATTCTAAAATAATAAAATAAATAAATCCTGCATGAAGATGATAGTCTACGATCTAATTACATACCCGAAAATTAATAATAATTACATTCAGAACTATAGGAATCAAAATTTTGGAAAAATTATTTTATCATATAAATAATAAAATAATAGCATACATTCATTCACATACATATCCTTAAATATATTGATAATTACAATAATGTCACATCTATGAGAAAATAGATGTATTTATTAAATTAATTTAAATAAAGTAAATTTTCTTTTCTCAACTGATTCTATTTCCATTAAAATCATTGCAACTTTCTTGTAAAAGAATCTATGAGAAAATATATTTAATTTCTACATTCAATGGATTCACAATAACCAATTAATTTCATTTCATTTTCGAACTTCAATTAATTAAATAATAATTCAAAAACTTAAATTAATTCTCAGATCATTTTCATACTTAGTGAGAAACCACATTCATTTTTGAATGTAACCCATTTCTCTAAATTTATCATTTTTATTCATTTGTGTTCATTTTATTCAACATGCAATTCATTTTTTTATTTCAACGAGCTAGAGGAGGGACCGATTGGACATATGTAATCAAGGCTCAAATGATTTATAATTAAGTTCCAATTTTTCACCTATTAATTTTAAACTCATTTAGCCACGAAATCATTCCACTATAGTATCGTGACTGAGTTCTCCCCAATTACATACCATTACGAAAGCTATTCGATCAGTGCTCGTCTAATTACCATATCATAAGTGTGTTACCCTCATAGGATAACCTTAATCCCTTTGGGATAAATCCGTTCTAACAATATAATCCTATTTATCTCATGATAACCATTACATCGTCCTTCATGAAAAGTCAATTACTATCATATAGTAATTAAATCATTTATCACAAAGGCAAATGATCCAGACCACCTTTACTTTTCATCTATCATGTAATGCCAATGAGAGAATATCATTTACCTATGTCTTGGGCTATGAATTCCACTATTGTGAATGATGCTACATACTGTAGAAGTCGTATATTCAATACACCAGCTTTTAGTTCATTATCTATTTGAACTCAAGCTTTTACTTACATCAAAGTATATGAGTCATGCATACATAGTCCATTATCCACTCAGGATTAAGGTATGTTGCACCATGAACATCACAAGTGGATAAATCCACAAACGGATTCAAGATTTTTTCTTTTTGGGTCTTGTACAATGTACTGTCAATTTAGTCAGTCATATCTATGTTTTTATCTTCTGAGAGCCATCCGCTCTAATGTCCAATACAAAACATCTCTGCAATTAAACTTTATAGACAACATATTAGTCTTTCAATCGGTTTGTTCATTTTCGATTTAGACTAATGACATGTTTAGGTTCGTCTACGAATATAAGCTATCTTTCTGTATTATGATTCGACCATTTAATACCGCTTAGTATTAGTGAAACATTAGACAACCAAAAAGCTAATATTTGCTTCTATTTTCCTTTAAATGCAAAAATCACGTGAGGATGATATACAAATGGTACTAATATAATTCATGAATAATTTTATTAATCAATTTATCTGAAAAATTAGAAATGTACATAGACGAAAATACTACACTTAGGGCATTAAATCTAATGAGAGGAATATAAATTTATGTACCAGACGCTCAAATGTATCTTAATCATATTCTAAACCCCTATACATCAATTATTGTGGTTCTTTATCTTTTGTTTATTAAAACAAAATGTCAATTCAGTTCACGGGTTAAAGTTGTACTCTAAAAAAACTATCAATTAAATAAAATAGTTATTTATCTTTGACACTTTATTTACTTTAACGGTAAAATTAAGTAAAAAACTAAAATTTTAAATAAAACATAAAAACTCAATATTAAAATATATAGACAAAAATTAAAATTTCAAGCATATTTAAAAGGGTAAATTAGCTAAAAATATTGGTTTTAAAAATTAATTAGGAAATTAGATTTTTTTTCCTTAAATTTAGGGAAATAGGCCAATTTTGGAGAGAGAAACAAAAAAAGGACACGTTTTTGTCCGACAGTAACTTTTTCCAACTGTAATTTTTTCAAACGACTAATTTTTTTTTCTAATAGCTAGTTTATTTGCTATATATATCTAACTCATTTTCTTTCTTTTGCATTCAAATCATATTCTTTCAATTCTTTCAACTATTTTATTCTCAATTTTCATTCAATTTCTCTTATATTCTTGTTGTATTAATTTTATATTTTATAATTTCTTTGATTTTATTTGATTTTTATAATTTTAAAATGTCAATGCCTCTTATTTGTTTGGATGACAAACACATTTCCGACATCCATTGCAAATGGTAAGAAAATATTATTATTTTTTAAAATTTTAATTAATATAATTATTAAGTTGTTAGCATTATTAATTTTAGAAATTTTTTATGTTTCTATAATCAACCCGAAGATCGAATTATCAAGATGTCCATACACAATTAAAATGTGAGGGCACTGCGTGTTATTGAAACAACACTTGCAAGATGCGGGATTCTTGCATGTGTCTCGTATGCTCGGGGGGACTAAATTGAATCCTACACTTATCAGCGCTTTGGTGGAAAGATGGAGACCCGAGACATATACATTCTATCTTCCTTGCGGTGAGTATGCAATTACACTCGAAGATGTAGCATTACAACTCAATTTAACAATTGATGGGACAGTCATTACGGGAGTAGCGGACGCTGGCGATTAGAGCACAATTTGCGACCAACTATTAGGCAAGGTGTCAGACAAGTTTAGTGGTAGTCAGATAGAGATGAAATGGTTAGAAGACAATTTCAATTATATTGACAACCCCGCTAGTGCCATTGAAAGACAACAATACGCGCGAGCATTCATCCTAAGGTTAATTGAGGTCTTATGATGCCATATAAATCTTTAAATTTAGTACATTTAAGGTGACTCTTACAACTAGTCGAGTTAAAAGAAGCAGGGTAACTCAGTTGATGATCAGCTGTGTTGGCAACATTTACCGAGAGATGTCCGGGGCAACGGAAGCATAAAAAATTAAAATTGATGGTTGCATACTCCTTTAGCCATGGACATGGTATCGCCTGCCAGTTTCAGATTCCCAAGTAATCACCATTATGAATTTTCACTCGTAATAAGGTAAAATTCATTTAATAATATAATTAACATTTTTTTTGTTGAGTGTTAAAATTTTGGGAGGGAAAGTTTGTTTCTGTTGGAATTTTAAGGAGACATTATGATAGTTTTAAGGTATGTTTGAGTTCAGGGTGATGCAGTGGCACTCAAAGACCCACACATTTCATTTACCGTTTGGAGAGTGCACCATCACCTTAGAAGATGTCGCATTACAACTCGGGCTCCTAGTTCACAGTGGTTATACGGTCATCGGTTGAAGTATAACTAGGGCTCCCAATTGACGATGATTATGCGGTTACGAGTTCAAGTATAACTCAGTCCCCCAGTTGATGATGGTTATGCGGTCATGGGTTTAAGTTTCATACCACCAAAAGAGGATGCTTTATAAACTCCATACATAAGTTTGAAATTATAATCATAGGGGGGAAAATGGGCTCACCAATATAATCAATTTATTATTTTTCTCCATCAAAGTAATATCTTTAACCTTATTGTCCAAAATTTATGACAGAGTTGGGGGCAAGAAAACTTTCAAGGGGAGGAGTGTGACGATGGAGACAAACTGAAATGCAACTCAAGACAGCTGCGATTGCAGTGGTTAAAGAACTCATTAATAACTACAATCGCTGTCACCCTAACTTGAGTTTCAGTTTTTTTCCACCATCACAGTCACTCCCCTTGAAAGTCTTCTTGCCCCCATCTCTGGCATAAGTTTCGGACAATGAAATTAAGAATAATACTTTGATAGAGAGAAAAATAAGTTGATAATATTGGTGAGCCTTTTTTTTTCCTATGATTATGATCTCAAACTTATTTATAGAGTTTATAAAGCATCCTCTTCTGGCGGCATGAAACTTGAACCCGTGACTGCATAACCACTGTCAATCGGGAACTCGAGTTATACTTATACCTGTGACCGCATAACCACCGTGAACTGGGAGCCCGAGTTGCAATGTGACACATTTTAAAGTGATGGTGCACTCCCCACATGACAAATGAAATATGTTGGTCTCCTAGCGCTATCATATCACTGTGAACTTAAGCATACCTTAAAACTATCACAATTTCTCCATAAAACACAAACACAAATAAATTTTTCTACCCAAATTTTCAATACCCAACACAAAAAAAAAAAAAAAATATTGGAAGGAAGAAAACGCGTTCTGCTAGAAGCATTTTCAATTGAGGTAGCAACAGAGAGATTGAAAACACGTTCTATAGGCTTTCAACCCCTTAGCTACCACCTTAGTAGATAATGCTTTCAGCAAGACACGTTTTTTTTGTTTCTCTTGCTAAAATCGACTTATTTCTCTAAATTTGAGAAAAAAACGTGATTTCCTAATTATTTTTAAAACGGGTGTTCTATTTAAATTAACCAAAAATCGCAAGTATATCGTAAATTTGAACAAGGACGGAACGTACTAAAACTTAGGGTGGGTTTGGATGGGCGATTGAGTACGGTGCGATGCGTTTAACCTACTTTTTGTCTCATGCTACAGTATCTAATCTCACCGCCACCATATTTTTACACTAACTATAAGTAAACGCACCGTTCATCCAAACTCACTCTAAATTATTGTAGAAAGATATCACGCAAAACAATGAAATTGGGCCAAGATATAAGACTCTCATCGTTACCAACGCAACCAAGGCTCCAATAAAATTCTAATATAAATAAAAAGCAAAAAGAAAAACCGGTCAACCGTTGCAAATACACACCTCTTTTGGTTAAGCTAAAAGAAACACAAAATACTATGTTAAAACACGACCGACCTTCCAATTCTATGTCCGGAATTATTCATGAAAAATGACACTTCCTTCAATGAAAACTGTTCATCTTAATACTAAGTGGGGTATACTTGAAAGGGTATCGATTTTTCGAAGATTTTTTAGCTTCCTTTGGGATAAAATTCTTGTTTGTTCTATAGCAAGGCCTATTCAGTACAGAAGATTGACTCGCCCGGATTCATCATCATCATCTTCTTCTCCGGTGGAAGTTGTGGTGGTTGACGACAATAAGAACTTGCCGGAGGATCATCCTCCGATGATATGCAATGGGAATGAAGCGGATTCGGATTTGGTTAGTCTGAAGATTAGTTTGTTAGGTGACTGTCAAATTGGAAAAACCAGCTTTCTTGTAAGCACATGATTTTTCTTTTCAGTTATTTATTAGTTCTTGAATGAAATTTCACTTCGAATAACTAGTTTTGAATGGCTTCTTTTTTCACATTTGAAGATCAAATATGTCGGGGATGAACAAGAGAAAAGCTTACAGATGACTGGATTAAATTTGGTTAACAAAACATTATTTGTTCAAGGTGCCAGGATTGCTTTCAGCATATGGGATGTAGGAGGTAATCTTTAATTTATAAATTTGTTTTTGAACTGTGGGCTTTGTTCTTCTGCTGTTAGGCTGAGTTCCGATTATTTGGTTGCAGGTGACAGTAACTCACTTGATCTTCTTCCAATTGCTTGTAAAAATGCTGTAGCAATTTTGTTTATGTTTGATCTAACTAGCCGATGCACTCTTAACGGGTTAGCTTTAAACCTGTTTTTTAATTGGGTAATAAAAAGGGCACTGAAATTTTTAGTTTTATGATGCTTACAATACTTTTTCTTGGATTTTTCAGTGTTGTTGGATGGTATAGTCAAGCAAGAAAGTGGAATCAGGTACTAAAGCCAGTGTTTTCTGATAGAAATTTCATGTCTCCCCTTCCTGTCAGTGAGTAGTTAAGATTAGTTGTTTGGCCAAATTTTCCTACACCTGAGAGAAGTGGTATTGATTCTTGAAATTGAAATATTATTTATGTATAATTAGTCTGCAATTTTAAGCCTGATAATTTACTGTTAATACAGTAATTGACACTTTAGGGAAGAAACTATGCTTTTGTAAATGAATGTGGGGGAAATTGGCAGAATTCAATTAATAAGGAAAAGTCAGTAGATTGATGTCAAATTCTGGCTTTACTGGCAAATAATGAAGAGGATTGATGTGAAGTTCACTCATAATGGCCATAAAGGGTTTTATGGATAATGGAGTGCAGCCCTTAACTTTCATGATGGCTTTTTCTGTTCTTAATATCAGTTTCCAAATTTTAAGGTCCCCCCAAACAATAAGGATGCCTCTAGGAGTAAGAGAAGGGGTTATAGATTGGGTTTCAGGGCATCTCTCTTTCGCTGTCTTACGTGCTGGGATTTGGTCCCACCCAGCTACGCTTACGTTTAAGTTATTGTCCTCTTTAGACGCCCATCGTCCCTTTTAAGGCATTATCATTTGAAAGCACATCTCCTTTGATTTGAACCTGTATGTGGGGGGTAATGACCAAATCCAGATAAGGATGGTTACATGAACTAATTACATTAAACCTTGGATTTGCATTTAAAGTGTTTTTACTTACTGTTTCTTTATCTTCATTTTGCAGACAGCAATTCCAATATTGGTAGGGACCAAATTTGATGATTTTGTTGGTCTTCCCCCAGATTTGCAATGGACTATAGTGACTCAGGTAGAAAACTTAAATTTGTTATCCTGCATGACTATTTGAGATCTGCTTCTGTCAATGTACTTTCTGATTTCATTGCTCTCAGACGTAAGGCTCAAAAATATTGACCAAACACACAATCCTGTTCTCAACTAATCCGTGTTAAACACGTCTCGGGATGATGTGAAAAGCTTTGGATGAAAATAAACATTCCCGTCTTAAACACATATCTATCGGACACTCGTTTTTGAATCCAAGAAAATCATGCATGTAATTTTGCCTTGAAAAGCGACAGATTTGTGTAAGAGGAATGTCCTGTGGAGTCTTCTTTAGTCTATTCTCGGCCATTTGACATTTGTGACAAAATCATTTCTTTTCCCTTCACAATCAATGTTTAAAAATTGAAACACAAGGGGCCACCTTGTTGATTAAACTATACCAAATCGGAAGGTTGATTACTTTGGTCAAAGAAACTTCCTTTACATAGTAAAAAGCTATTTGATGTTTCTAAGCGTTTGTTTGTATCATCTTGTAGTTTTAACAGTAATCAAACTTGAATGTGAATATTTGATGAAACAGGCAAGAGCATATGCCAGAGCAATGAATGCAACCCTTTTCTTCTCAAGTGCTACACATAATATCAATGTGAACAAGATCTTCAAATTCATCATGGCTAAACTCTTTAACTTGCCATGGACAGTTGAGAGAAACTTGACCATTGGGGAGCCAATTATTGACTTCTAAAACCCATATCAGCTTATGGTGGATACGGGTATGCTCAATTTTTCTTTCAAGGTTATATCGCACCTAATACTCATGTTCAAAGAATGTGTTAAATTCAGAAATTGAATATGAGTTGAAGGAACATGAAAAGTTGATCGAAATAGCTATTCTTTTCATGTAAATATAGCTGAAAGAGAGAGAATAAGAACAAGGAAAAAAGAAAAGTTTGTTCAATCATAGCAGTAAATCGGCCCCACAATCAGCCATTGATTGTTAGATTCTTTTTCTTTTGAATGCTTTACTTTTCCTAGTTTTCTCATTGTAACAGTTTACACTGACTCCAAAGTAATATGTGATGCTTCAGACTCACACCTATTCAAGTAACATGCTGCCTCTGTGGCTCTCTACTTCTTTTAAATATTTTACTTTAGATGCATATTTAAGTATATGAAAACAGGTTGTTTTAAACATATATAAAAGCTTTTAAAAATAATATACGTACATATATATAGATAGATAATGAGAGGGAAATTTGGGGTGGGGAGTGGGGGGGATGATGTTGCTGAGTAGAGTAGGCATGATTTCACTTGGTTTCCAAGCAACTTAGAGAATATGAAAATGGGTTATTATTACAGGCTTTCTAAAAGTAATGTTATCTGGATTTTTATTTACATTAGGATGGGTATGGGGTTTACAAACATATAAATCAAATTTTAGATCCCATGCTAATTAACTTAAAATCCATACTAATTTGTTACTAGCTCAGTGGCATGATTGGCATAAAATATTTATATTCCATATCATATCTTAAATATGTGAAAGCTTTTAAAATTTGAATATACTCGTATTAAACACATCCAATTGGAATAATGTAATTTAAAAGTGTGACCTAAAATTAAGTTGTTCTAGTAATGAAATATTTTATCAAGCATGACTCAAGAGAATGTTATTTAAACTAAACCGATCTGGTCGAACTGAAAATCATTTGAGGTATCAATACAAGCCAATTGATTTGATTAAAGATTCAATTGAATTGACAATCAAATTGATTAAACCAACTATCGAATTAGTTAAATTGACAGTTTATTTTTATTTTTTATTTTTCAATTTTAATCAAACCGATCTAGTTGAATTTTAATCAAACATCAAAACCTATAAGAAAGGTTACCATTAAAAATAATGACCACTCTTTGCAAAAAGTAAAATAAAATTATAAAACAAAACATTAGTTAAGAAAAGTAACCGTCCACAGACGAATCTACATTTTATTCTGCAAATTATTTGCTTATTGGAAATAAAAAAACAACATGAAATGTGAACTCAAGCAATGGTTTAAACTTAAAAAGTTTTTTTTTTTTTTGGATTAGAACAATCAAAGACTAAGCTCTTGGACACTTTTTGCGATGGCAAATGCTATTTAGCTTTCAATAATCTCTGTGCTATGGATTATGGATACCAATAATCTTTAATTCCATTTTCAATAAAAGCCCTTGAGAAAAAAAATTAAGTACAAACAACACTGACTACTTTGAAGAAATCATTGACATACACAAGTTCGCACTAGATTAAACCCAGTCATCTAGTTCTACAAGGAACCTCTTCAATCTCAAATGTGGAAAAACTGAACACATTGACATCGGTCTTTGTATTTTGTGATAATGATGTTGATAAATATATTCTTGCCTCTAGTGCATGCTGATGAGATTGGTTTATATCGTAGTGGTGGCCGTCTGATTGTGTGTGTGCGTGTCTCACTGGGAAGAGTTCTCGTGCAGTAGAACATACTCTCGGCTGCGAAAACCAAAACAAATTATTTAAAAGGCTATCAATAGCAATACACAAGAAGAAAATGTTTCCCTACTAGACCAGGGGATTATGCGATCAGCTAGTATCTAGCGACCAAATCAAGATGACAATAAAATTATTTCCATCATAGACCACAAACAGATAAGAACTTATTTCTCCTGTGGTTACGATGGGGTGATTGTTCAGCATAGACTTCACTAAAGAACAATGCAGTGGCTAAAGCAACAACATATGGAAGATGAAAACAATAATAACAGCAACAGAATGTAGTGTGATGACCGCAGAATGACCAAAACAGGGAAGCCTTTATCAACCAATATCATAGTAACTTGGGGGGTGTATGGCTACAAATAGCTCTCCAAAGCATGTAGGCATGCATGCATAATTTCTCGTGCATGTTGTTCTATATTACTTCATTCCTATTATGCAACTAGAAAGAACACATGGAATATTGATGAGTGCCCTACCTACTATTACCAAATTTAATGGTGTCTTTCTCAAAAAGTTCATAATAACGTTGAGGTTCAATTGGATTGTCCTGCAAATGCAAAAGGAAATTTAGATGAAATTATAGGAATCCAATCAAGTTTCTACGCAATTAATAAAGGTTTCAAGATGAATTGCTCACATTAATGAAAGTTTTATTAGTGCTTCCAAGGTCCATTATATAAGGCCTACGAGGCGAAGGCAAAATAGATTAAGACAAGAATTCATCATGATTATTCATAGCTAACACAAGTAAAATTTCAAATCGGCCTAGCCATACCTTACTTGCTTGGTTAATGTACCATCAGGTTGCACTTTTTCTACTTGACTGACAAAGAAGAAACATTTCATTAAATGTTTTTCAAAAGAAATGCTGAGAAAATAACCGCTAAGTATAAATATACCGGAATTGAATGACAGCATGTTGCTTGCTGCAGGATGGATGGTCTGTCGGTACATCTGCCACTCGCCTTTCCCTCCCGAAAAGGTAACAGCTCTGGCGATGTATATAAAGGGGTTCTGCAAACAAGATGAATTAGAAAACAAACCAAGAACCAGGGGGACAAGTTCCTTGCTTTCTAGAACGGTCATTAACTTCTTACCAATATAATGAAAACAAGTTCTAATCCTCAGGTTCCAATGCAATAGTTAGTATAAATCACAGATCACTTAACATTTAGAAGTTTTACTATTCTAAGGACATGTAATCAAGAATGGACAAAATTTAAAACCAAAAGGTCCAACTCTCAAGTACACCTCACCTGCATTGTATAGATGGAGTTAAACAAACAAATGATACTTGTATTAGGTTTGTATCATGCTATATAGCTCTAACGATTAGTAGACACGAATATTTGTCAAAGGTAAAGGCATGAAAAACATTAAGTGTGATTAAAAAAAGAGGGAAACTGTAGAATCATAGGAAGGGAATACAAGAAATTGGAAGGAAGCTATCTTGGACTAACCATTTAGTACTTCGCCAGCTTTGAAAACATAGAGTCGCCATCTTATATCGGGTTTTCGAGCATCAGGGGGTTCATTGAACAGCAGAGTCACACCTCTAACTCTGTTGGTTTCTGCTGCAAGCTTTCCAGATAGCTCAAATGTAGGTTTTTGCTGCAAGTTACACAGACAGTAACAAAAAATTAAACACCACACATAAAATTTATCAAACTAGTTAAGAAATACATGGTGCAGCCTATAAATACAATAGAACCACAGGGTAATTTTCCATAAATATCTTCAGAGTACCAAGAACAATTTGTCACAAAATTATAAAACATGATTAAAAAAAAAAAAAAAAACAGGTAGCAGACAAGCTATTTGTTACTTTTTGTTTTGCTTCCAAGGCATCCTCAGCTGCCTTCATCTTAGCAACAGAATCATCTTCATCATCCCTGCTTAAGAAAACAAAGAACCTATTGTTAAACAATTTAGAACTTGAAAAAGAAAAGAACCAAGTTACTCAGACTTAGGTATGAGTGTTAGGTGTCAGTATAAAGACATGTCAGATATGGGTATGAAGGCATGTCTGAGATGAGTATGTTCAATTTTTTTTCCAAGTTTTCCCACATCCATGGGTTCCGGACACTTGTACTTAAATCATAAAGAGTCGGAATAAAAAGCATAACCATAATAATAAAGTACGAACCTAAAAGAGCAAGTACATTCAACAACATATTTTTCTTGAAATCCCATAGAAGCAAGATAGCAAATCATGTGGCAACTCTTATCATATAAAAAATAGAGAAACTAATAGATCATAAAACTATAAAGACAGCTAAGGGCAAAAGTGGACATTAGAACCAAAAACAACAAAATAAAGGCAATAATATAATAACTTAAACTTTTAGGTTCGATGATTCTTTGACATCAACAAAATTAATAACACAATTTCTACATGTTAAGAAACATCCTGGCTGAAGGTTAAATGAAGAGGCTTAAACTTAAGAAGCAGCTTACCTATGTTCGGCACCTCTTGAATTATTTACCTGAAACGAAAAGCTTTTTTTCAATAAATCATGTACACATCAACTCAAGATGAAGAAAAACAGAAAACATTAGTCCATCAATGTTATAACTGAAAAGTGCATATCCTTGTACAGCTTAATGTGCTTGTTAGCATGAGAATGTGAAAAAAAAAGCTCTTTATACTTGAAGGGACAATGGAAATTAGAACAGAATAAAACTAAACAGGCAAGAAATAAAACGGATATCAATGGACACCTCATCCCGAGATCTTGAATTTGAAGCAGGTGAGCGAGATCTATGCCTGCTCCTGTGGTGGCGATCCAATGGAGAAACAGACCACTCATGTCTTCCTCTACTAGACTTGCTATCAGTATCATCTCGTCCCGACCGTCTATCCTTTCTGTCACCCCCCGTCTCCCTCTCTGAAATCCTTTCCTTCCCTGAAGCTCTATCCTTATGTGTACTCTTCTCACTACCCCTGCTATGATTTCTCTCATACTCCCTCTCCACTTTCTCAACTTCCTTTTCAGCCTGTGGTCTCCTCAACCTCTTTGTCCTGGGGGAAGGAGAACGTGAACTAGCATGTTTTGGAGACTTCGTATGGCTAGAACGATTCTCTCTTTCCAAAGAATGATCCCTGTGAGACCTCCTGTGCCGAGAAGGAGACTTTTCTCTTACAGGGGAGCTTCCTTTATGTGAACTCTTATGCCTTCCAGGTGATCTTTCTCTATTAGACGGACTCCTCCTTTGAGGAGACCCTCGCCTCCTAACTGGAGACTCAGAATGGTTGGACGAATTGCGTCCCATTCTGTTTTTGGTGAGAGTCCGTCAACACGTTTAGGCTGCAATAAGTAACATAGATTCAGCAATTGAGAAATTATAACCATTGTTACTGATAAGATTAAGGAAAAAAATATTTATACGGTTTCTAATGTCCTTTTCCTTAACTAAGTCAACAGTTTTAAAAACTTGGATCATTTTCATTGGGGCACCTAAGGAAAAAGAACATGAGAAACCATAGCTTAGTTTTGAGTTAAGATTAAAGAATAGCATTACCTAATAAGTGTTACACAATTTGATCACAATTTTGAACTATTGCATACAACATAACATACCAAAAGAACTTCAACAACATTACAACATAAGCCTAAGACAAATTATAATTTAAGTGTCAGCTAACCTTGAGGTAGGCACAAATATGGTACTAAAGACAAAATTAACAACATAAATATCCCAGAAAAAGGCATAGAAAATAAATAAAAGTTCAAACAAACAAAGCAAGAAACAGAACTGTCTAAGTTAGAACTCTGAAGGACCAATCGGAATAAATGAAACGACTAAAATAGGCAAAATAAAGAATACACGGAACGGGAAATATATAAAAATGTTTAGAAAAAAAATAATTTATTCGAAAATAATAGCAATGAGAACTGATTTTAGACTCCACCCCCCCAAAAAAAAAAAAAACTTCTACCCTTAGCTTCCACAAAGGTAAAAGGAAAACGGACAAAGATTTAATTTTTACAGAAAAAGCAAGAACCGACTTACCGGAAAAAAATGTTGGAAACTAAATCGTAGTAAGTTTCAGAAAGAAAGAAAGAAGAAGAAGGGAAGAAAACTGCAGATTCTGATTTGATAAGGGTTTAGGAGCGATAAAAGAGAGATACAGAAAGAAAGAGAGGGAAAGCCCATTAAGAAGTGAGAGACCCAAAAAGTATTCATCAATTTTGAAGAAGAAGCCCAATATTTGGCTTCTAACTGCCCAATGCTAAGCTGAAATTTAACCCACCAACCAAATCTATACTCTCTACGTAACACCCGTCCAAATGCACAAACAAACCCCCTTACTTTTCTTTTCTTTTTAAATTATATATGAATTTTGGTCTCTATCCTTAAATTATATAATAATGTTCCAATTTTAGTTTTAGTTTCTACATTAAGCTTTTGACATAATTTGGTACCTCAATTTTATAATGTCATAGTTAGTCTAAATACTTTATTTTGATTAAAATGTTGGTGTACATGTGTCTAAATACACAACTTTTATTGTTTGACATAATAATAAAATTAGCCCTCAATATTTATATCTTTTGTCAATTTGGATCTTATTCTTTTTTTAGCTAAATTTGGCCATTAACTTTTCAAAGAGAGTCAAAATCACTTTTTTTAATGGAAGCGTCGGATAAAACATTAAGTTTTTAATGATATTGGTGTGACAACTTTGCATGATATAGACTTTATCTTTGAAACGACATTATTTGTCTTATGTCATGTTAATAAATAATTTAAAATTTATAAAATATTCAAATTTATAAAAATTCAAAAAAAATGAAATGCAATTGGATTGCCAAGCAATCTAGCATGTTTAAAAATTAACATTTTAGTCAGTATTTCAGTTAAAAAATATAACAATTTTATTCTTTACGAAAGGCGATGGTCAAATTTAACTTTTTAAAAGGTTAAAGGCAATTTAGGAAAAATAAGAGTTAAATTGACAAAAAATATAAACATTAAGAGCTAAATTTATTATATCTTACTTTTTTTGAAATTTATATGACAATGGTCAAATTCAATTGTGGTCCCACTATGCTCAATTTTGAAATTTAATATTTATAATTATTTACATAATTTGGCATCTCAATTTTTTAATGTTATTAGCTAGTATAAATACTTTATTCGATTAAAATGTCGACATGAATTCTTAAGAATTGCTAATACTATTGAATTTCTTTGTTAAATTCAAATCATTACAACGTCATATTTTATTACATGGTTACCATGTAAATATTTTTTTATGTTATAATAAATGTTGATCATGACAATATAAAACGATCACAAAACAATAAAGAAGAAAAATAAAACACAAATTTTACGTGAAAACCCTTTCGGAAAAAAACTATGGGCAGAGGAGGAGAAATTCACTAAAGTTGAAAGACGAAGGATACAAGAGGAGTTTCGACTACATCTATTTAAAGGTTGAAAAACCTTATTTTAGTCAATGTCAAATAGAAGAAGTATAGTTCTATACGGATTCTACTTGTTCGGCATGGTCTGTTAATTGAAGTTTTAAGTTTTAAGGTTAGGGACTAAATTGATAAAATAATAAATTATAAAGTTTATTGTTTAAATCGGCCCTCGGCCTTAAGCCCTACACAGATCCCCTTGTTTTATCATTGTATTTTATTTTTTTTAACAATGATTCGGGTCACACAACTTCAACATTTTAATTTTACTATGTCGCACTAGTGAATTTAATAAAAACATATTGACGGTATTAACAACTAGACCTACCTTTCAAAAAAAAAGGAACTAAATTGCTGAAAATGAATGTATTAAGATTGATTTTCAAATATGCAAAGAAAAAAAAAAGCATCTAATGTTGAGTTTAACCATTTTAGTTGTAGCAATGAAGACATTTCCAAGTTTGAGTTTGATGATTTGTTGTGAAAGAGGAGGAATAGATTATAGATGGAATCATGGGTTCATAACATGAAGAAAAGAAGATAATAGTGGTTGAACAAAAGACCTTTTATAAAGAAATACATGTTAGAACCTAGGAAAAGAGATGTTTGTGTTTCAAGCATTTTGAATTTTATGGACTTCTAAAACATGTCTTCTCCTTGTAAAATAAAATATTTCCCATCACCGACGAGTTCTTCAACCGACTTCTTCCGTTAGTGGAGGTTGATGAAGATGGATCTTTTACTTTAAGAAAATATGCAAAATGAACCCCTGAGATTGTTTTGGTCAAGTGTATTGTTTTTTATTTTATTTATTTCTTTACTCAAAAGCAAATTAATTTATCTTTAATTTAAAATCGAATAAATGTATAATTTCTCGTAAAGGCAGATATAGGTGGTCAAACAGTTAACAAAAGGGCAAGTGGCGCTTTCTAATTGGGTGATGCACCATGTCATCAAAAACTTGACATTGTTAGGAGAAATTATTTTATGAATCCTCTTTACCACATTATCCATGGTTCCTATAAATTAAAAATAAATGCATATCTTTTTTCCAAATCATATTTATAGTTGGTAAGGAGAGATCATGGATGATGTGAAAAAAACAAATTATGTGTTTATTTTTAATTGGTAGGGACTATGGATGATGTGATAAGGAGTGTTCATAAAATAACTTTTCCACCGTTAGGGTTAGGTGCCAAAAGGTTGGACAGAACCAAAATATAGGTACTAAATCAAAGAAATTGAAAGTAAATGTATCATATTTTCAAATCTGTTAAAATAAAAGGATACATCTTGCAATTATCCCAAACAATTAAATCAATTGAAAATTAATATTTCCAATGATTTAATTTTTACACATATTTGATATTTCAAAATAAAAACAATCCGAGAGCTATTTATCACTTAATGGGAAAAATTTTCAATTAATTCAATTTTATTTTATTTATTTTAGTACTATATTATCATATAAAAATTTAACATTTAAAATTTGACTTTTGTCCAAGCCCGACCCGAAATATGGGCCTAAAAATTTGTCCAAGCCCAACCGAAAGAAAAATCTAAGCCCCGGCTCGGCCCGGCTTATATTAAATTTTACAATACCAAAATAACATAAAAAACCTACAAAATATAATCTAAATTAAAAATAAAAAATATATTTGATTAAAAATTAAAATATATATTTAATATATATTTCGGGCCAGGCCGGGCCAGGGCTAAAAAAGTTTTACTCGAGGCCCGGTCCATTTTCTAAACGGGCCTCGTTTTTTTCCCAAACCCATATTTCGGGCTTATATTTTTACCCAAACCCTCCCATTTTTCAGGCAGGCCGTCGGGCCGGGCCGGGTAGCCCAAACCATGATCACCTCTACTGATTATATTCCGTAATTAATTTTGAGTAATATATCAAACAAAATTTTTAACTTATTTATCATACTACACTTTAGTTAGTATTGATGGAAGAATCCAGTTTAGAAAAAGGTTTTCAGTTACAGCAAAAATTTAATATTTTTGAAAACCAACTGATTTGTGATATTTATAACAATAAACTTTTTCTGAAAGGTACCTGCACTTTGTGTGAGATGAATTTAAATCATTTTTGGCTTTCAACCGAATGATCTTTTTCACTATCCTCGTACTCCAAATTGCACTGAGTGTGGGCTCGAACAACACGAACCAAACACAAAACAAGAAACAACTTAATTACTTTCAGTAGGAAAATAACTTCTCTCTTTATAAATTGAAAAGTTTGTTATCCTAACAAATAGAATTTATGCTCAGGAATAAATTCTCTCTATTTTTCAACAGAATCTACTAGAGCTGTCTATTAGGGATAGATAGGAGAATCCTTGTTGAATAAGGGTTACACAATAATATTATTTAAATAGAAAACATTTCTCTAGCCCAACTAGGAGAGAGGGGGCAGCACTTAGACAGTAATACTAGGTTGCCGCCCCTCACATGTAATATGAGGGGATTTGGGCATCTCTTATATCGAGTCAAATTATATGTTCTTCATAAATTTTTGACTCGGCACTTTATAATTTAATCCAATCCAATATTTATTTTCTATTTATCAAAATAAATATTAATTAATTAAATTAACTATATTAGTTTCTCAATTAAATAATTTTTCAACCCAATTTTAATTCCATTAAAGTCATGACAACTTTATCGTAAAAGAATCTATAATAAAATATATTTAATTTCTTTATTTAATGGATTCATAATGACTAATTAATTTAACTCCATTGTCTAACTTTAATTATTTAATTATAATTAATTAAATAATAATTTGAAATTTTAAATTAATTCTTAAGTCATTTTTATACTTAGCGAGAAACCACATTCATTTGTGAATGTGACTCATTTCTCTAACTTCATTATTTCCATTCATTTCTGTTTTTTGGTTTTACATACAATTCATTTTTAGTTTTAACGAGCTAGTGGAGGGACTGATTGAACATATATAATTAGGGCTCAAATAATTCATAATTAAGTTTTAGCTTTTCGCTTATTAATTATAAGTTTATTTAGTCACGAAGTTATTCCACTATTGTATTGTGATTGAACTCTCCCTAATTACATACCATTATGAAAGCTACTTAATAAATGCATGCCCAATAACCTTGTTATGAGTGTGTTACCCTCGTAGGATATATTTAATCAATTTGAGATAAATTCGTTTTCCCAATATAATCTTATTTTATCTCATGATAATCATTATTTATTTGTTTATTAAAAGTCAATTGCTATTAAATAGTAGTTAAGTCATTTATCACAAAGACAAACAACCCGTGGTCACGTTTACTTTTCATCTACCTTGTAATGCAAATGATAGGATATAATTTATTTCCACTACTTTGAATGGTCTTACATACTACATAAGTCATATACCCAATGCACTAGTTTTCAATTCCTTATCTATTTGAACTATACTTTTATTTACATCAAATATACGAGTCACACATACATAGTCTATCATTCACTCAAGATTAAGGTACCCCACATTATGAACGTCACGAGTGAATAAACCATAAACGAATGTAAAATCTATTCTATTTGGGTCTTGTCTGATGTATTGTCAGTCCATTAACCACATCTAGGTCTCTATCTTTTGGGTGTCATCCGCTCTAATGCTCAAGATAAAGCATCTCCCCAATTTGACTTGATAGACTACATCTTAGTCTTTCAATCGGTTTGCTCATTTTAGATTAGACTAAGAATATGTTTAGGTTCATCTATTAATACAAGTTGTTTTTTCTGCATTACAATCCAACCACGTAATACCACTTAGTATTAGTTAAACGTTAGATAACTAGTGAATCAATATTTACTTCTATTTTGCTTTGCATGCAAAAATATTAAGGACAATATACAAATGATATTAATGTAATTAATGAATATTTTATTAAACCAATTTATTAAAAAATAAGTATACTTAAACGAAATTACTAAACTAAGGGCACTAGATCCCAACAAGTACCTTCATTTAAAATTTTCTAAAAATTTATTGATGTGACATTTGAATTTTTAAAAAATATATATGTTCATTTAGTAGTGATGTAACAAAAAATATATTGAAAATGTTGAAGTAGATTTTTCTTAAAACTTTCATTTGAACTCGTCATAATAAAATAATTTTTTAGAATAGTATTCTTAAAAAATTATTATTATTATGGTTGAAATAGTTAACAATATCAACAGTTTGAATTAACTAATGACATTATAAAAGTAGAAAGGCCAACTTATGTAAAAAATTAAAGTATATGGAGTAAAAATAAAATTTGATCATCATATTATAATGTAAAGAAAAAAGCAAACCCCAAAGATGAGTTACTCTTGGAGACTCTAAAGGCATTTATATTATATACAACTACGTAACGCTTTGATCGAAGGTTAAAGTATTAGCTATTTGCACTAACTAATAACATTATAAAAGGTTAAATTATGTTATGTGTCCCTATAATTTGCAAAAGTTATAGATATACTCCTTAAACTTTTCAAATCGGACAACTTTAGCCTTTGTAATTTTTTATTTTTGAAATTTTAGTTTTGACCAAATAGTAACAATTAAATATGTTTGATTAAATTTTTCTATTGGTCATATACTAATACATGCATGGATGGGGTGAAATTTATTAAATTTCATTTACCGAAGTTGTCAATTTTTAAGTTTGGAAAATCATCAGACATACGATGACTTTTTGGATGAGATCCAGACATTTATTGGTTAATATGTCTTCATAGCATTCAGAGCTCCATCTCTTATCTTTGAAACACACTTTGAATCACTCAATTTGAGTTCGGGAGCTCAAGTTATGACTATTTTAGTGAAGACTATGCGAGCAAAATTTCTAGACGAGATTATGACGAGAATTACAAGTTTCGGGCTTTTAATTCGAGTTTAAATCATATTGGGTTTGAGTTTTAAGCTTAATTTTTATTATATATGAGCCCAATATTATATTTATTAGCTCTTATTATTTTATTATTTCAAATTTTTAATAATATTAAGTAGTTTAAGTTATTTAGGAGGTTTATGTCAATAAGAAAATTTAGCTTAAAACTACTATTTGTTTAGATTAATTAGAGTTCTAGTATACTTAAGAGTTTTATTTAGATTTATTTAACTAGCCTATGTATAGGCCGTTGCATTGTACACAAATTAGACAATTATTTTCATTAATAAAGTTTTCAACTCTAGGAGTTAGTTTCTTTGTGCAAGATTTATTTCTTGTGATTTTTAGAAGTAGTTTTTATTTTTTTATTTTTTTTAAGGAGTCGTGAGTATTTATTCTTCACTCTTCAATTTGCCAATAACTATTTCTTGAAGGGTTGATTAGAGACATTAATTGAGTTTGTTGGGATTTATATCTCAAAGGGTTTAATTGGACATTTATCCTTCTATCCATCATATCCATCGGTTTATCGTTCCATCTTCCATTTTGCTTTAATTTATTTTTTCACTATTTAGTTATTATTTTGAATATTTATCCTTTATTTTTTTCTTATTTCCTTTTTTCTTCTAAAATTATTTAATTTCTTCCTTTCATGTCACATCCAAATCTTTTATTCTTGAGTCGAACAACTTGAATTCGATCATTCTTCCGCTTCCACCTCACTCACGTATCATATACTATGTGTAAAGTTGTATATTTCGTCCATGTTCTTCAATTGGATCATTCTTAATTGTTATATTTTTTTCATTTTTTGAAATTTTAGTAATGCAAACGATAACTTATAAATTCATTAACTGCTTTTTTTAGTAATATGTGGAAATAACAACTTTTCATGGCATCACACATGCAATAATATATTTGCCACATCAAATTTTGAAAATGGAAGAGCTTAACGTAATAAATTTAATAGTTATCATTTAGTCGAAATCAAAATTTTAAATTTGAAAAGTATATGAACTAAAATGACCAAATTATAAAATACAGAGACTAAATTTATAAATTAGCATAAAACAAGAACTCATAATACAATTTAATTTTATAAAATAAAGAGATATGAATTATATTACAAATTAAAGTATATCTATGTATTAAAATTAAAATTTAAGCATAAAAAAATTAAAACAAAAAAATAAATATTTTGTAAAAAAAGGAGAATTATACATATGCCAAAAAAGGAAGGCGTAAGTTTCACGGGGCTAGACTTTTAGTCTTGTAATTTGTGCGGCATTAGATGATTCTTTCGACTCAAATTGTTCCTAAGTTAGCCTAACTCCACAAAGTGAGGATTCTCGCAAAATTCCTTCAAGGCACCAATTTATATAATGAAAGCAACTCAAGCCAAAAGAATGGTCAAAAGAATAGAATAATCATAGAAAAACAATGCACGAGAGGTGTTTGAGTAAATACTCTTAAGGAATTCTATTCCTCTAAGAATTTAGGATACAATGATGAATGAATGATTTACAATTGAGGGAGAGACTTTCTATTTATAGTTGAGCTCCCTAAATCCAATGATCTAGCTAAATTTATATTGACAAATGAGATGAGACCTATCCTTACAATCAAAGGATTTACAAGATTTACACAATCAAATCAAATCAAATCAAATCAAATCAAATCAAATCAAATCAAATCTTTTTAGATATTATTTCCCTCAATCTTCTATGATTAATTTCTCTATTTGCCAAGGTAGCCTAATTTTCCATATCTATTTCATTGGACCACCCAGGCTTCAAATAGACAAACTTATTCATCAACTCTTTGAATTGGGCCAGTTCTCGTGTGTCAAATGATCCCCATCTAATCGATAGACCTCAATGGGATGCATTTTGTGCGATAGTCACGGGCTTTGAACTGCGGCTCATGACATTTTCCCTCACTCATTCTTGTAATTCCCTCGTTGCGCTTTTGGAATGACATTAACTTAATTCGTCTCAAAATTTTTTTGACACCTTAGCTCTTTATTGACTATTCTTACTATCGGATTGTCTCGTCCTTCGAAACTTTTACCTCAACTTTCGTCACCTCTTAGCTCACAATCTGTTCCACTCGTTGGTACATCTTGTTGTTAAGAAACCATTGCTCTCACTTGCCTCAATTCTGACTTACCTTGATCCAGATCCTCTTGATCCACACAACTAGGCTCCGGTATGCCCACAGCCCGTCAATTTTCTTACCTTAGAACTTTGAAAGGGCCCCTACGTTCTTACCAAGCCAATGGTAAGTCAAAATGTAAAACATTACCACAGTGTTTGAGATTTACCTTGCTCGTCACATTTACTTAGTTCGACTATCCAATTTGCATCCCTAATTTCTTCTTGAAGTTTGATGCATAACCCACCTCTCCCTTAGGTGGTAGCTCATTCGATGACTCAAAAGAAATTAGCCTCATTGATCCTAGCTTTAAAGTTTGCAGGACGACTTTTTTCTCTAAGTCCGATGTACAACTCATCTCATTTTTGGGTGGAAGCCTCTCAGATGACTCGACAAGCTCTGTCACTTTCCTTGAATTGAGTTTCATTGATCCTAGCTTTAATGTTTGCATCACAACTTTTTCTCCTAAGTCTGATTCATAACTTACCTTTTACTTGGGTAGAAGCCCTCGATGACTCAACAAGCTCCGTTGTTGCCTTTCTCTTGACCACTACTAACTTGGATTACTCTGGATAGTTTCGCAACTCATGCAGGCCACAACACAAAAAGCATTTCACTAATTTCCTCTTTGTAATAGCCTGATTTTTAGAAATATAAAAAATAGTGGTTTGAACCACCAAATTCAGCAAATAAGCCCATAAATTTTATTATGTAATAATTACGAGCCAAATATGATTTTTAAGAGATTTTTTGAATTAGAAAAATTATGTTTTATAAAGATTTATTAAGTCAAGAAATCGAGGAAAACAGGTATCGAGACCTCGATTTTATAAACCATAAATATTTACAGAGTGTCAATATGGTAGTATTAAAGTTTCGTCAGAAAATTTTAACGTTTCGGCAGTCAATTAATTAAAAAAGACCAAATTGAAAAGATGTAAAACTTGCTAACGTGATTAAATAGCTTACCAATTAAATAAGGAAAGACTAAAACAAGAAATGGACCAATTTAAGTAGCTGAGCGGTATACCGTTAAAAATTCAAAGATTTTTATGCATTTAAGGACAAAATTGGAATTATAATAAAGTTTATATGGCCAAAATTTATTTTAAGGATTTCAAGACCATTTCTTCTTTAACTTTCTGTCAAAAACAACCATGGAAGAGGATTTTGATCTGGTCTTTCATATTTTAGTTTCAAGTAAGTTCAATTCTTACCTTTTCCTTGAAATTTTTATATTTTTGGACTTTTACAATTAGGTCCAACTTAGTATTCTATTAGTTTCTAATTTGGTTGAAAGTTTTGGAAGATACCATTGATAAGTTCATATGATTTTTGTTATTTGATGATGAAATTGATATGTTAATGGATGTTTAAAGGTGTTTTATTAAAGAATTTTGGATGAAAACATGTTTTAGGGATTAAATTTAAAAGTATTGAATTTGTGGAAAAATTCTGAAATTTCATGGAATCCATGGGATGTTATTGATATGTATGAGAATGATTAGGCTTGGAGCAAGGATTAACTTGTAAGAATTTCATTTTCCGAGCCTAGGGATGAAATCGCCATGTATTAAAAATTTAGGGTCAAAATGGTAATAAACATATTGCACTAAAACAGTTTTGGGCAGCAGCAGTGGTCTAACTTTGAAAAATCACCAAAAATTGTGGGAATCAAATTAGAAAATGAATAAAATATGAAATTAAAGCTTATTGATCCTAGTTTCTCATAGAAGACACGGTGTAAGCAATGGAATTGTAAATCATGAGATATAGTAAATTTTGTGAGATAAGCTCAGAATGATTTCGGGTTCCCCTGTTCTGACTTTGAAAAATCATAAAAAATTAGAGAAAAATAATTAGGGGTATAAATTTATATTTTTAAATCTTTAATGAGTCTATTTTCAATAAAAACAAACAAGAACATCATCCAAATCTCGTACAAGGAGATAATTAATTTTTAGTGAAGAATGGTCAAAACCATCAAACAGCAGAATAGGGATGATTTTAAAGCAAAAACTGTACTTATGGGATAAACCATAAATTCTGAAAATTTTATGGCAAGAATATATGTGAGTCTAGTTTCATAGAAATTTATCAGATCTTAATTTGAATTCTGTATCTCAAGATAAAAATAATTTAGTGACTATGACACGGATGGACAACTTTGAATATACATGTAAGTAAATAGTGAAATTATAGATAATGCTACTTATAAGCGTGTAATATACATTAAGGATGTGGAATGGAGAGGAGGAAGAGGAATAAATATGAATGACTTGTATATAAATTAGTCATATGCCCGATTAATTAGTCATATGCCCGATTATAATGGATAAACGTTGAATTAGAAACGATATAATGTTTTATTTCAATTAGTTATTATGAAATTATGATTACCGTTATGTTATAAAAATCAAATTGTAAGTTCATACAGCTGAATTTAATAATTATTTCTTAGTAAATGAAAGAAATGATGAATCATTTCACATGTTTGTATTTAATGTGTGAATATTGTAAAAGTAAGAAAAATGAACTAAAAGGTCAAATTGAGTAGAACGCAGGAATGAGTACTTTTGTTCAGTGATATGTGATGAATTGACAGAAAAGACCATGGTTTGACCATGGCAACATGTGAAAATGTGATTATGTGCTTCCGCATAAGACCATAGCTGGGTTATGGCATCAGTGTGATGTGATATGTGATTTCCGTGTAAGACCATAGCTGGGCTATAGCTTCGATGTGTGATATGTGACGATGTGCAAGACCATAGTTATACTATGGCAATGTGAAAACGAAGTACTCAATTCTGTAAGACGTTCTTTAATTTGACAAATTGTGGTAAGTGTTAAGCAAATTTTATGTGATAAAACATATTGAACAGTGAAATTGAGCTCAATTATGTGATCTCATCATTTAGAGATTGTATTTGACAGGTTATGTTAATAAATTATGTGTATGTGAATTTAAGTGACAGAAATTAAACAGCTAATGATATTGAACTCATTTCATGAATCTGTCATTTGAAATTGTGATTGACAGGAAGAAATAGCGAATTGAATATGAAAATGTGAATAGAAATCATGAACTAAATGTTTATGAGATAAATAATGGCCTAATGTGATAGTATATGATGTTATCTAATGAAAGCCAAATTGAATTGTAGATGAATCGAATTATCTGAAAATGTTCTATAATCTCTGGTAATGCCTCGAAACCCTATTCTGGCGAAGGATACGGGTTATTGGTGTTATACTCTTGTTACTCTTTGCCCTTTTGGCTTTGAATCTTCCCACAGTCGAACCAAGTCTCATGGGCGTTCTATTTGACCCATCATCCCCTTCAACGGTAAACTTCTTCGAACAGCTCCACAAACTATGCACACCACCATATAAGAAATACTCCACTGACTTCTTGTTTTCTTTGGCCTCCTTGGCTTCGGCACCACTTGCGCTTGACCCAAGTCTCTCAGTCCCACTTTTTGACTTGTTATTTCTCGAAAGCATGGATCTCTTCGGCTATCTTTTTAACATATGTGAACCGTCACAAAGGAAACCTTTTATCTTGCCTCTCTTTTCCTTCATGTTATTTGGTTTCCTCTTCTTATTTCGTGGATTTTTGTTACCATATTTACCGTTTTCGTCTCCATTATCTTCATCATAGTTCCCCCTGCATATTCCCCTTTTCTCGAACTAGAAAAACTCAAGCTTGTATTTCCCTAAGCCTAACTTAACTATAGACTCCACTACTATCATGGCTTTCAACAGCTCTTGAACACTTATACGTTTCAATTTATGTCTGACCCACGACTTTAACCCATTCTTGAAGGCAAGAAATGCTTCATTCTCATTCACATCTAAAATTTAGAGCATGATTTCCTTGAACTCTCGAACATACTCCCCAACTGTGCCTCATCATGTAAGCCGTCGCAATATTTCTCGAGCTTCTTCCCCGGCATAATCTGGGTAAAGCTATCCTTTCAAGTCATGCTAAAACTCATCCCAAGTTCTAATCTCACTATATCTTTTATCTGTAAACCTGCTCCACCACTATAAAAGCTCAAAATCAGTAAGAAACATGGTATCATTATTTACCTTAATAGCTTCGTCCATAATGCCTTTGACACGAAACTATTACTCCATTCTCCATAAAAAGTTGTCCACATTGCATGCAAACCTTATTTTCACAAACTTTTTGGCTCCGGGGCGTCTACATCGCAATTGAATGTTGCACTTGACACTCATTTACCCATGATTGCTCGACACAAGGCGAGCTGTCCCTCGAGCTTCTCTATTCTTGTGCTCAAAGCCCTAGTCATGGCTATTGTTTCCTCCTTCAAATCGATCACCATAGCTTCGAGAGCATTGCTCCTCTCCATCAGCTTATTCCTCATTGAATTAAGTACATCTTGTACATTTTCCACATTAGTCTTGTGAGACTCCAACACAAACTCCTTAAGTTGATCCTCCATTAAATCAAACCCATCGGTGCGTCCCACAACCACTTCAATTAAATCCTATGGGTCCTAGGTTCAAGTCTCCGCACTCTCATATTTTTTTATTATTTAATTTTTGGTCAACTTTGTCATGCTACACCCTATTATCATCCATCACCGATTACCATGCTTAAGGGAGATTCTTTCCTTTCTTTTCAAGTCAACCTACTATATTTACTCCATCATGATCCCTTTTTTACTTATTATTTCCTCTACATACCATTTTTCTCTATCTTTGTCATGTGAAGTGGTTCATTGTACCTAGACAACTTAATTCACTATTGAACCAATTTTTTCATCACACTTCCCTTCTATTATCGTCCCTCTCTCCAACTCCTTCCTTTCTCTCCATTTTTTTCTTTCTTTTGTTTTAGCCATCAACCACCTTTGCATTTTTACTCATCTCCTCCACTACTATCTTGCCAAAGAAACCACCGTTGAATCTCCATGTTGCGACCGTACCTCTCATACATTTTTGCTCCTTTGCCGTTGTAGCACCACTGTTCACCACCTTTGCACACCACCATCTAAAATAGCCACTTTTTCTTCTTTTCATTCTCTCCCTCTTTTCTTATTCCCGCATCATTCCTGCTCCCCTCTTCCTCTGTCGGGTCCTCACCAAACCATTGTTGCCATCATCGCCGCCATCACACCTCTACCAACAGTTAATAATTTTCCTCATTTCTTTATCCATTTCTGATTTCTTCAACTCTTTATAGTAATCGAAATCCTTTTATTTTATTTTAAAAAAGTCTTTGAATTATTTTAATATTATCACACTTTTTGACTCACTATTTCTATTGATCAATTTTTATAGATTTGGTTCCTCCTCTAACATATGATTTCGGTAATCCATCAAATCCCTCTATTCAATCAAGTCAAGGTAAGTGATAGTGGATTGAAAACCCTTATTTTCTTCCCTACTTTTCCTCTTGGTTGAATGTCTTTAAGACATATAGTGTAATTTCCCTCGTGTACTAACATATCATATTTTATGTTTAATGAAGGGCTAATCGACACCATTCCAGAAAACTCCTAATTTTGGGAACGAAACCATTATACGAACGATTATCATAAGAATAAGTTTAAATGGGTGATTTGATTTTAGTGTGTAATAAATGAGTGATTAAAAAGGTCGATTAATAATTGAAAGTCATTTGATAACAGGTCGATATTCCTTTAGTTAAGATCCGAGTGTAGACGTTCATTAGAGTGGAGTTTCACACCGGATTTACTATCAAGTGTGGGTCTAACTTTTTACAAGATAAATAAATATCATTAAAAATGCTTAAATGATATATTATTACTTGATCTATGTTTTATGCGAACACCATGAGTATTCTAAAATGGGAGATTAAATTTGTCAAAATAGACTATGCAAGTAAGCTAACGATTTGTGAAAGCATGTTGTATGACTATATTTATTACTAATTTGAAAAGCATATTGATCTCATTCTCATGATATGTGATAAAATGACATATATGAATTATTCATGACTGTTAAAAAGTGATGTATTGAAATATCGAGATTAAATGTGATTAGCATGTCAAAACATGCCTATGTAATCCTAAAGTGTTTAATGATTCTATAGGCATGAGTTACATGCCTAAAGTGTTATTTTGGAATAAGTGAAAATATGTTATTACCATATCACACGCATGGGGTAGGATATGTGTAAGGAGGAAGTATTGGTAGCCTTGTCTGCATTATTGGCAGTTTGTCTGCACTATTAGTGGCTTGACCACATTATTGGCAGCTTACCTATAACACTGGCTGTATGTTTGCACTAATGGCAGTTTATCTGCATTACTGGTGGCTCAACCATATTACTGGCAGCACTATCAGCATTACTGGTGGCACTGTCTATAAATTGGAGTGTTTGGATGTACAAGTTCTAGGGAACTCGGTTGAGGAGTGTAGCGGTGATGGGTAGGATGTTTTAAATAAATATGCATAACTGTTTTATAAAAATCGCATTGCCATGATCATATGCATAAAGTGAATTGTATAATTTGATTGATTATTATATGCTTATTGATATTTATTTGTTAAAAGACTCACACTAGGCTTAAAAAGCTCACTCCTTTAGTGTTATAACCTTTCAGGTAATACTCGAACTTAAGGCTTCGATTTAGCATTCGGTGGAGCCTCTTGGATGGATTTTAATAATAGATTCATAAACTATTTGGTTGTTGTTTGTGGACTTTGGAATTTGGACATTTTTTATTTGGATTGTTGTTTTATTTTACAACTTTAAACTTCCATACACGCATGCTTGTTAAAAATTCAAATATTTAAATTTATGTGTTTATTTAAATTACTTATGATTTTAGTTGGTTTCAAATAAGACTATAAATTTGTTGATTTTCTAAGTCATTTTGAAAATCCACTTGCTAATGATTTTACTCAAAAATAATTTTCTTTAAGAAATAATTAAATTACAAATTCCTTGTTTTACCATTTAAAATGATTTTACGACAAAATCTTGAATTTCTCAAATATTTATGTTTTAATTTTTTTTAAAAGAATAAAAATTACTTAGAATGTTAAATTTTAAAATTTTCATAAACACAACTAAAACCTAGTTAATCTCAGCAAGTAAACGTTTTTTAATGATTTTAATGTAACTTCCGAGATTCAGTCATAATGTCTAGGTAAGTTTGGGGCGTCACAAGATTGACCGCTCGTTCCTCTAAAGTCGATAGTAAGTCCCTCAATAGGAATGTTTTTCTGGCCCTCCTTCAGGTCTGACTCATTCTAATCGACAACTTTTTTCGACATCTAGAACAGTGCCTTCACAACCTAAGCTCAGATACCAACTGTCACGAGGTTAAGTCTCGTAATCCGTGCGACCTTAGGCGATTCATTCGACTCAAATGCACCTAAGCCAACCTAACTTCAAAAAGTGAGGATTCTTGCAGAATTTCTCCAATACACCAATTTATATAGAGAAGGCAACTCAAGCCAAAAGAATGCTCAAAAGAACAAAATAGCCATAGAAAAATAATACACGAAAGGTGTTTGAGTAAATGCTCTCAAAGAATTCTATTACTCTAAGTATTCATGATAAAATGGATGATTGAATAATTTACAACTGAGGGGGAGGCTCTCTATTTATAGCTTATCTCCCCCAAATTCAATGATCTAACTAAATTTACATTGATAGATGAAATGAAGCCTATCCCTGCAATTACGAGATTTACAAGATTTACACAATCAAATCAAATCAAATCAAATCAAATCTTTCCAAATATTATTTCCTTCAATCTTCTAAGATTAGTTTCTCTATTTACCAAGGTAGCTTAATTTTTCGTATCTACTTCATTTGGCCAAACAAGCTTCAAATAGACAAACTTCTTCATCGGTTCTTTAAATCGGGCCAGTTCTCGTGGTTCAAATGATCCCCATCTAATCGGTAAACCTCAATGAAATGCATTTTGTGCAGTGGTCATGGGCTTTGAATTGCGGCCCGTAACATAAGAACTTTCCTTTTATACAAAAACAAATTAAATTGTCTTTAATTTAAAATCAAATAAAGAATAAAAAATGTATAATTTTTCACAAAGGCTGACTTAGGTGGTTAAAAGTCAACAAATGGACAAGTGGCATTTTTTAATTGGGTGATATTAGTTTTATAATGTTGGTAGTAATAATATTTTATTATGTAGGAAAGTTTAATAAATTATAATTATTGATCAAACAATTGTGTTGTAAATATATAGTTCTTTGTACATAAAATTATCTTATAAAGATATAATTTTATATAAAGTTTTGTATAAAACAACACAATCCTATGAGAGGTTATCTCATTAAAAGATATATCCCTATGAAAGGGTATCTTATTGAAAGATACACCTAATGGATATCTACATTAAGGACTTTCCTATTAGTCATTTTACTATTCTACTTAGAGAATAAAGGGATTTGTTGTATCTTGGAGGCATTTTAAAATATTGAGGAAAGTGTTTTACACGTCTCAAAGTCATTATATTTAATTTTTGTAACACTATTCTTTAGTAAAAAGACTGTATATTTTCCAGTTTCTTGTGAATGAATTAAAGATACACTATAGTGGTGTAAATTTTTATATAAGTTCATATTATGAATTTAGCTATTTTGTTAAAGAAAAATCATTTAATTGGTTCTTTATCTTAAAAGATTAAAGTGATTGGTTTCTTTATTCATTTATCCCGACATCAAGTTGGATTAAAGTTATGAAAATAGAATGGTTGAAATATATGATTATGAGAATAAGAGTTATGGAAACAACCGATGCCAACAATTTCCTAGAAAAAGGAAGCAATGTCCAAAAACATGTTGTAAAATAGAAATTTGGACATGTTAGCTTATGAATTGATTACATTAGAGATTCAATCTCTAATTAAAGGTAATGAATGTGAGAGCAAATAATTTGGTTTGTTTAGTAGTACTACAATTAGAATAAGTTTCGACCCTATTATTAGACACCAGAAATGGGAATCCAACTTTTAATTAGTAACCTTTAATTTTAAAGTGCAATGGGTAAAAACAAATTATCATTATGTGTTTGTGATGCACTAGTAAAACTCATTCTAAAACAAGTTTAATGGAAACTAGTGCGATCCATTGCATATAGAGGATGAGTTTGAATACTCTTAACGAAATTCATTGTTGAATACTCTTAATGAAGTTTAAACATCTAAAGCAATTGAGATATTAAAGGAACTCTACCTATATAAACATAAGAAGTGGTGCCGTTTCAACAAGCTGAGGTAGGGTCTCTCTTGTAAATGTTTATTATGAACAAGATAAGCACATGACCGTATTAGTGCTAAAAGTGAACAACCTCTAACACTAACAACTTCTAATACTAGGAGTTGTGGTTCAATCATTAAACACCGTCAACTTCATTAGAATTCTAAAATACATTTGTTAATTGATGACTTAAATTGAGAGATATCATATTGTCTGCATAATATTTATGTGAAAAACTGTAAAGTTACCAATATTTTAAACTTAGGGGGATTGTTATTAGTTTATAATCCTAGTAGTAATAATATTTATTATGTAAAACTTCTAATAAATTATAATTATTGATCAAATAATTGTGTTGTAAAGACATAACTTTTGAACATAAATTATTTTATAAAGATATAATTTTATGTAAAGTTGTTTTATAAAATAACACAATCCTATGAAAGGGTATTTCATTAAAAGATATATTCATATGAAAAGGTATAGCATGGAAAGTTACACCTATTGAATATCTATATAAAGAACTTTTCTATTAATCATTTTTACTATTCTGCTTGGAGTATTGAGGGCTTAAAGTTTTAAGGAAAGTTCTCTACATGCCTCAAAGTCGTTATATTTTGTAATATTATTTTATTTTTCTTGTTTCAATTTTCCTATTTAAATTTTCTAACAGGTGATGCACATCTCGTAAAAAAACTTATGCTATTAGGGTTAGCTACCACAAGGTTGGACGAATTAAAAATATAGGTACCAAATAGGATAAATTAAAATTAAAGGTACCATACTGACAATTTTGTTAAAGTATAGGGATAAATCTTACCATTATCCCAAACAATTAAATCCATTGAAAAGGGTAATTATTCTATCCATTGGCAGTGGAGTAAAAAAAACTCTAAAAGCATATTTAGGATGATGCCAAGTGCCATTTTTAATTATTTTTATTACACTATAAAACAAGTGACATTATCTTAAACCCGCTTGTAGAGTTTTTTTTTATTCCACTGGCAATGTATAGGATAATAATCTCCATTGAAAATGGTTTAATTATTTACACATGTTTGATATTCCAAAATAAAATAATTTGATATAATTTTTCTATAAAAAGTATGAAAAATGATAGGTAGATAAAAGCTACTTAATTTAATTCAATTTTATTTTATTTATTTTAATATTATATTATCATACAAAATTTTACGTTTAAAATTGGGCTTTTGAATATGGTAAATATTTAAAATTAAAGATAAAATGTAATATATATATTTTCTAATTTAAAATCAATATATAAAAATAATCTAATTATATTCTAGAATTAATTTGAGAACTATATTAGACAAATTTTATAGCTTAAATTCAACAATTAAATCTTCAATACTTAATTTTTCCCACATTTAATTTTTCAACATTTAACTTTTCAAATTATCAAGCAAAACTTTAATTGTTACCTCTGTTAAAATTCTTTTGTTAAATTCATTACTATAACATTTCAAAATTAATATATATATATATATATATATATATATATATATATATATATTCACTTGATAGTGATGTAACAAAAATAAAAAGTTTGAAAATGCTGATGTAAAATTTTCTTTTGAAAACTTTCATTAGAACTTATCATGACAAAATAATTTTCTTAAGAACAGTGTTCTTAATAAAAATGCCGTTAGCATTGTGGTTGAAATAGTTAACAATATTAACCATTTAAACTAATTAATGACATTATAAAAGTAGAGATTAACTTATGTAAAAAATTAAAGCATAGGTGATAAAAACTTTAGTAATGCAAATGACAATTTTAAATCCATTAGCTGTTTTTTTAATAATATGTGAGAATAAACAAATTGTCATAGCATCACATATACGATAATATATTTGTCATATTAAATTTTAAAAATAAAATAAATTGACTTAATAAGTTTAATAGTTATAATTTGATCGAACTAAAATTTTAAAATTTAAAATTAATTAAAATATAAAAATTTGTTAATAAATTATGCGTAGGAAAGCTGATCAAATTATAATATAAATTTAAATTTAAATATTAAAAAATTAAAATTTAAACATAATAAAAAACAAAACTGAAATTAAATACGTTGTAAAGGAACAAGTTAAATACATGCGTCAATAAAAGGACCTTCCTTGTATTTATATATGGACATAGATGGAAGCCCAAAATTTTTCCTTATTTAAAAACTTTTTTTCCAATTCTTTTCCCCATTTTTATCATAAAAAGAAGCCAATTGAAAACTTCCAATTATAGGAAAATTTCAAAAGCCAATAATTTGCCACGTCATCTCATACCAAATCAATTTTTGTCTTAACTGGGCCCAGCACTTTTTTAAATATTTTTGTCCCGTATCTCTCAGAAAGAAAACAGTCCACCCAAATAAAGCCCTAAAATTGAAATGCCCTCGAATATGGCCGCCACCGCCACAAGCACCGCCACGTTCCGTCTTGGCAATCCCCTTTCCTCTTCCTCTTCCTCTTCCTCATCCGTTTACTCCTCCAAGAAATTGCCTGTCAATTTCAGAAAATTTGCGCTTCAGACGTCGCCTGTGAAAAGCTTTTCTGTTTCTTGTACTCTAACTAGAAAACCAGTCCCAGCTGCTCCGGTTTCCATGGATTCGGACCCGAACGAATGGCAACGACCCGACTCGTTTGGTCGGTTTGGCAAATTTGGCGGCAAATACGTTCCCGAGACCCTAATGTCTGCCCTCTCTGAGCTGGATGCGGCTTTTCATTCCCTCTCCAAAGATGAAAAATTCCAGGTTATTTTCGCAATGGCTCCACTATATATACACATTTCTATTCGTATTTAATTATGAATATGTTTCTGGAATAGTTGAGTCAAGGTCTTTGTGTGTGTGTCTTACTAATAAGAATTTAGTTTGGAATTGGTCTTTTACAAAGAATTTGTTCTCAATAAAAATAAGAAATTGAAAATTTGTCGACTTTGATTAAAAGAAGAAAATCTATTTATTTTTCTTTTGTTGTTGATTACATTTCTTGAATTTGAAAATGATTGTTCTTTTTCATTTTATTTAGATTTTGATTGTAATTTTGATATCGACTGTCATTCTCATTGAAAAGGACAAAATATCATTATTGTTCTAAAGCTCAAAATTTCTTTTGATTAATTAGTTAAAAGAAATCCTTACATTTTTTTTGATGAAAAAATAAGGCTCATGAAATTGCCTTCTTATACAACTCAACCAATGGAGTTACCACACATATTCCTATCTGTACTAACAAGCCTTACAACATCAGGAGAAGGTTCTTCAAGCAAATGAAGCTGGAGATTATCCTTAAATGCCGATAATGATTAAGTAAATGATTCATTATATGTGACATTGACATTACTCTTTAGCCTTGTTGGCTCATATTTAAGCAATCTGTAACCTTTTTCATAATTTATTTAAAATTAATAATTATATAAAAAATTCGCGAAGAAAAGTGGTAAGTAAACAGAGCTTGTAAATAATTTTAGCCTTGAAATAATAATAAGAAAAATCCCTTTCAAAGAAAATTTATTTTTATGCTGAAAGTGGTGATTTTGAGGAATAATGTTTATGATTTGCAGGAAGAATTAGCTGGGATTTTGAAAGACTATGTTGGTAGGGAAAGTCCACTTTATTTTGCAGAGCGGCTGTCTGAACATTACAAGCGACCCAATGGTGAAGGGCCAGATATATACCTTAAGAGGGAGGATCTTAACCATACTGGTGCTCATAAGATCAATAATGCTGTTGCTCAGGCATTGCTTGCTAAACGTTTGGGAAAGAAACGGATTATTGCTGAAACTGGAGCTGGTCAGCATGGAGTGGCAACAGCTACCGTGTGTGCACGGTTTGGTTTGCAGTGCATTATTTACATGGGCGCTCAAGATATGGAAAGACAAGCGCTTAATGTTTTCAGAATGCGGCTTCTTGGTGCAGAGGTAAATGGTTAACCAATGATACATCATTTGTTATACGTTGTTACTTAGAGTATAGCTCTGTATCACCTTCTCTCTGGATTGGCTGAAATGCTCTTTTTGTTTTTCAAATTTGACATTATATCATTTACCATATAGGTTAGAGCAGTTCACTCGGGTACGGCAACACTAAAAGATGCTACATCGGAAGCTATCCGGGATTGGGTGACTAACGTGGAGACAACTCATTATATTTTGGGATCTGTTGCTGGCCCACATCCATATCCTATGATGGTGAGAGAGTTCCATGCAGTGATTGGTAAAGAAACAAGAAAACAGGCCCTGGAAAAATGGGGAGGGAAACCAGATGTATTGGTTGCATGTGTTGGAGGAGGTTCAAATGCTATGGGACTTTTCCATGAGTTTGTTAATGACAAGGATGTTAGGTTGATTGGTGTAGAGGCTGCTGGTTTTGGTGTGGACAGTGGCAAGCATGCTGCTACTTTGACCAAGGGGGATGTGGGAGTTTTGCATGGAGCTATGTCCTACTTATTACAAGATGAAGATGGGCAAATAATTGAACCCCATTCCATTAGTGCAGGGTAGAGAAATTATATTGAATTTGTTCATTTTTATGTGGCTTGGTTTATTGTGCTTTGAATAACTTGGAAACCTTTTTGTTCTGGCTATACAGCTTGGATTATCCTGGGGTTGGACCAGAACACAGTTTTCTGAAAGACGTAGGGCGAGCTGAGTACCACAGTGTCACAGATGAAGAAGCATTGGAAGGTATGAAACTACCGTCCAGTTGTTTTTGATGATTCATCTTATTGTATCTGATTGTGAGTACTGCTTGTTGTTTGTTCTTGTAAATGAAAATGATTATCTGTAGAGCCACAGCATTCCATTCGCCTTTTATGTATGTATATTTATTTGCCCTATGTTTGTGGCATCTTTAACCTTAACATGCTGCATGTCTCTCCATGTTAGAAGATTGGTTGTTGCTTTCTCTGGTTACTTGGAAATTTGAAGCTTTATCTGTAGGTCCTTGTAGACCGTAAAGTTTCATGAGGACTGGAACATATTCCGTAGCTTTCAGTTCTGGTTTACGTAATTTTCACCTTGGTTCATTAATCATCCAATGCATCCTCCACCTCCTTTTCTCATCAGTTCATTTTTAGTTCTCCATGAGCTGTTGATTTATCACTTTCTCCTTCAAAATTGTTTTGACCGATGGCTATATGCTTAAAATGTTCTCGAAGGTGGACAGGTTTCTCTTGCATCTTTCTCTCATTTTATACAGATACACGCACTTAAGATATCGAGTAACCTGTTGTCTTTGAGTAATAGTCAAACTTTGCACGTTTACACATTAGCAACACTGTTTTTTTTGGGGAGATGCTGGATATTGTCTACCTTATGGTTCCTTTAACTTATGCCTTCTCAAATATCTTTAGAAAAAGTCAATAATTCAATGGATCAGCTTCTTTGCACTCTTATATCGACATTTTTGGTCACCTTTTATCACCTATAGTACTATTTTTAACCGATTTCATCGAACTTTTTATATCTCGTTGTTGTCATTTTCTTACTAAATAAGCAGCTTTCAAGAAATTATCTCGACTGGAGGGCATAATCCCAGCTTTGGAGACATCTCATGCACTGGCTTATTTGGAGAAGCTGTGTCCTACTCTACCGAATGGTACCAAAGTTGTGGTTAACTGCAGCGGCAGAGGCGATAAAGATGTTCAGACTGTGATTAAGCATTTGCGGGTATGATTACGTTGTTTTTCGTGGAAATAAATGGTTGCCCCTTCTTTCTACAACCATGCTGTCAGTCTTTTTCTCTGTTTCTTTATATGTACCAACTACTTCCTTCGTCAAACATTTGTATGGAAATCCTTCTGCCAACTTATGATAAAACAGTTTAGGGCCTTTAGGCCTGCTCTATGGTACAGTTAGTTAATTTTTTTTCTTTTAGAATTATTTTCTTCAAAGAAAGTAATTTCCACATGCAGTTGGAAAGTTAAAATATATATATATGTATGTGAGAGAAAACAACTTTTTAGATATAAATTAAGGTGATAAATTGAAAAACAAGTATCGAAAAACTGTGTTGAAAATTAAGTAAACTTTAATTATATTGTTTGATAAATGTAATTTTAAAATTTTATGGGTAAACTCTTCTAATGTTTAAGGAAATAATATAAAATAAAATAAAATAATTGAAAAAGTTCTTCGTTTAAGTAATTCATGGGTTTTTACAAGAATATTATAAAAAATAAAAATTTACAAAATATTATAAATTTTTTTATTTATCAAAATATATAAAAAAAATTTATTTACTAAAATATATAAAAAAACAAAAAAAAACCTGCAAAAAAAAGTCAGAACGATGTGACAATTAACTGGTCACGCCAATGGAATTGGCGGCACCAATGGTGCCAATACCATTGGCGGCGCCGATTAATAATAGGGGGTCGGTGGTGGGGGCAGAAGGGAGGAAAGAAAAGAAAGAAAGAGAAAAAAGGAAGAAAGGAGAGGAAGAAAGAAAAAGAAGGAAAGAAAGGGAAAGGAGAAGAGAAAAAAAGAAAGAAATAAGAAGAAGAGAAGGAAAAGAGAAGAAAAAGAAGGAAAGGAGAAGAGAAAAAAAAAAGAAAAAGAGGAAGGAAGGAAAAAAAGAAAAAAAAAAGGTAATTTTATTTATAAATTTAATTTTTTGTAATATTTGTGTATTTAAAATTTATGTTATTTCATTATAGTTATTTTATTATTTTATTTAGCATATATATTTTATGAAATATGTTTAGAAAGAAAAATAATGGTATGTACATTGTATGTTGATTAGGAATTTTTTATGAAATTTATTTAGGAATTTGAAATTAAAAGTTTAGGAAAATAACATTAAAAGTAAAATGACAAAGAAGTATGTTTAAGAAAACATAAAATACGAAAAGAAAAAACGAGAATTGTATATTTATCGAAAATAATAAAATGCGGAAAAATGTGAAAAATGCACATGTAATAGATTTCAAACATAATAAATTGAAATAATGTAAAATTATAAAATAAAAATTACGATATTCTAAAAAAATAAAATACGGATAAAAAATACGAACAAATGGCAAGTAAGAGTGTATTAGTAAATTTTTAAAAAATTCAGAAATAATTTATACAAATAATTGAAACAAAATGTAATGAAATAATATAAAATTATAAAATAATAATCTGAAAATAATATAGTTTTATTGAAAGTAATAAAATCGGAAAAATAATAATACGACCAAATGATAGGGAAAGGGTTTATTATGCTTTTTAGCAAAATATTAAAAAAATACCAAAATTTTATAAACTTTTCTTTATTTACCAAAATAATAGAGGAAAAAAAGGTGATGTAGGGAAAAAAAATGGTGATGGAGGGGAAAAAAAGGCGGCACAAATATGTGGCTAATTACCTTTTAATCGCTGCTTATTTATTATTTTCTTTTATTCTCCTTAACACACTAAATTAATAAATTTCAAACATGATGCCTTTGAAATAATGTAAAATTATAAAAGACTAAGTTTATGATATTTTTAAACTAATAAAATGCGGAGAAAAAATACGAATAAATGGCGAAGTAAGAGTGTATTACTAACTTTTATAAAATTCAGAAATAATTAATACAAAATATTTCAAAGAAAATGTACTGAAATAATATAAAACAATAAAATACGAGAATAATATATTTTTATTTAAAGTAATAAAATCGAGAAAATAATACGAGCAAATGGCAGGGGTAATGTAAAATTTAAATAACACACTAGAGTAATAAATTTCAAACATTATGCACTGAAATAATGTAAAATTATAAAATTAGAAATTATGATATTTTTTAAAGTAATAAAATGCGAAGAAAAAAATACGAATAAATGGCCGAAGTAAGATTTATTTACTAACTTTTTTTTTTCAACTTGCAGGCATCGCAATGGCTCAATTGATACGAACCGATATTAGACACATATTTGATGCGGCTAATAACGTGGTGTGATTTATTATTTGTTAATCAGGAGTTCTATTTATTTAAAAACGATATACGCAGTATATACAAATAAATTATGTTATCGTGATATTTTTTCTATAATTTTACACTATCAGGACTCATTCCGAGTATTAAGGGGCCGTGTCAGTGCTTTAAAGATAGCTCCGGATGCACGATTTATGCCGTACCTGGAGCTAGCCGGATTTGGGTCAGTAGCGATGATCCGGTCCTCGGACTTGCGGTTTGATTTATTATCTGCGCTAGTCGAGCGGTGGCGTCCGGAGACCCATACTTTCCATTTTCCGTGCGGGGAGTGCACGGTGACCTTGGAGGATATTGCAGTGCAGCTTGGGCTCCCAATTGGACGGAGCCCCAGATGAAGAGTATCTTCATTCACGGATCCGGCTGCAGTTTGCTATCAACTCCTAGGAGAGTCACCAGAGGATGGTGATAAATATTTTTCCGGTATAAAATTTACATGGCTAAAAGGTAAAATATGTGGATTATCAGCGACCGCCAGTGAAGGTGAGATGATGTGCGCTGCTCGAGGTACATCATGCATGATAGGGGCAGTACTCATGCCTGATGTAAACGGCGACAGTGTGCATTTGTCATACTTGCCCCTGCTAGCTGATTTCTCCACTGCTAGATCGTACAACTGGGGTTCTGCTGTTCTAGCAACGCTGTACCGGGAGCTTTGTCGGGCGACAGAGCCGCAAGTTAAAGACATCGGCGGATGCCTTATACTGCTGCTGTCATGGGCGCTTTATCGGATGCTGTTTTTGGCACGCGTTAGTCACCAACCCTATCTGTATCCACTGCCACTCAGGTGATAAAAATATTACAAATTATCATTATTTGTCCCGAATAATATATATGGCAATGTTACCAACCCTAAACCGAATACTTATTTTTGTAGGTGGACGACCCGTCCAGGCATCGGGAAGTCGAGTGATGTCCCGATATATCGCCTCAGGATTGAACAGCATGCCCGGGAAGGGGTAAGCTGCTATTCTATTATTAATGACATCTATTCTATTTCTATATCTTACTCACATGTTATCGGTCTAACTCGTTACAATGTTATTACTCATGCAGTTTATATGGATGCCATATCGGAGGCCGGAAATTACAAATGTTGTACCCTCGTCCGCACTCATTGATTCCCACATATGGTGTACTAACACACCAATAATAAATTTCAACGTCGTCGAGTAGTATCACAGCGACCGGGTGCTTCGGCAGTTTGGGTGCATCCAACCTATCCCGGATCCACCGTGTCAGTTGGGGGATGATCACGGCTTGACAAAGAGAGGAAGAGTTCAATTGGACTGGGGAATATATCACCGGAAATACGTCGCACTGTGGAACGATCGATTGCGCCGAATTCCTCAGATGGTTATGGCTACCGACCATCAACCATCATCGGAGTATGCACAATGGTACCATAGCTGCGGGAAGCCGTATTTACTTGGAGCGTAATCGATTGTTATCCCCCCTACGTGTAGCAAGTTTGGGGATCAGACGCAGCGAGCGCGCTGGATGCAGAGCCGATGGCATATTATTCTCCGCAACAGGCAGAGCCTGAGCAGAACCCCCAGCCAGACCCCGGACAATCACAGTTAAATATGGATTCACATGGCTATCATCCGGATTCGGTGGGCGGTGAATATTATCCGAGCTTCGCACAGGGCGAATACGCCTACGACTTTGAACTGTTTGGATCCCCCCGGCCGCAGTACGGCATGCCCGGCCCGTCCGACATGTATACGCAACATTATAAGACTCATGATGGTTCAAGTTCGTCGGCGGCGAACGAGCAACATAACCTTTCCTTTACGTTTTCTACGCCCCCACCTGCGGACGATGAGGATGTTAGTCGTCGCCCAGGCCGTGAGCGTCGACCTCCACGTAGGTATACCCCCCGGACAACACCATCGAACCATCAAATTTAGGGGTTTAATGCACTTTTTCCATAAACCGCATATTTGTATTTTAGTTATTGCTTACTTCTGAATTTGATGTATAAATATCCATTGCCACGACTTTTTTCATTATATTAAAGCTCAATCAAATGATGAATGCCTCTATTTTCGATATAGTCTTAATAATTCCACAACGCTCACATGGTTTTTTTTAACATTAAAATGGTAATGTTACAATTTGGATACAATTTAAGCGAGCATAAGCCGAATAAAAAAATGGATATAATCTTAAAATTACCTTTTATAACAATATACATAAATATTTTATAACTTTAGCTCAATTTTTCCCCGGTCCCGACGACTACCCGACATGAAAGTTTCGGTTAGGGCATTTATTCCGGCTATGACCACTTAACCTACATATTCCACAATGCTTTCCGTCAGATTTCTCCCTAATGTCCATCTCATTACGGATTCTGCTTGACTGCGGACGACCCCTTGGATTCCTCCGTAGCCCTGCGTCTGGGAGAAGCTCGAAAGTGATCGGCGGCACCTCCCACGTAGATAGGTCCGGCAGGACGGGGAACTCATTCTCCCAGACACGCAATGTGCGCTCCAGCGTGTACACATCATCGACATATTGTTCAGCATCAAGGTTGACTTTAGCACACGCCGCCACGACATGCGCGGGGATAATGAAGTGTTTGAACTTCACCTTTTCACCGCCTGCATTAGGAGATCAACTCCGTATGGCCTAGTTCGACGACCGATGTTCTCAGTAACTCAAAATGTTTCCAGTCGTCGTGAATATATTTCCACGTTCATTGACCTCGCTAACCGACGATTTACGACCATTGCATCCCTCACATGTTCGACAAACACATGCCCCGCCTGAATCTGGTCGACTTGCTGCCCCCCATTCTTGTCATCAATGTAGCCAACCTGTAGAAAGTAGTAGAAAATACAGATGCAATCGGAAGATGACGTGTTTTCAACAAGACAGCGTTGATCCCCTCGACTAAGTTTGTGGTTATGTGGCCATAACGAAAGCCCTCGTCAAAACTTTGAGCCCACTGTCACGGCTCCATTGTGCGCAACCATTGCCGGAAAGATGTGTTTGTCTGCCCCTCCATGTCACTCTCAAGTCGGTTCATTCTTTGCCGGAAAATATGTGGCTCTAACTTGTACGCTGCATACGTATTCCCGAAAAATAAGTTCTAGTAAGTCGATAACATCAAACATTACAACTTAGATTGCAAGGATAAGGTTATCATTTACCCATTGCCACGACTTGTCTCTTCCAGTCTGCATTCTTGTAATCTTTATGGAAGTTTGACGCAATGTGACGAATGCAGTAAACGGATCTCCATGGCACACCGGAATGCCTAATAACTGCAATTAAACCTTTCCCTCTATCGGAGATGATGCAAATGCTATCGTTCCTAATAACATACCTCCGCAAATTTGTGAGGAAGAATTCCCAAGACTCCATGTTCTCTTTATCTATGATAGCAAATGCTATCGGGAGCACGTTTCTGTTATCGTCTTGCGCAACTGCAAGAAGCAGTATCTGTTTATATTTTTCATACAATCAGGTCCCATCCACTTGCACAAGTGGCTTGCAGTGGGGAAATGCCCTCACACATGGATCGAACGTCCAGAACATCCGACGGAAAATCCTTTTTGCCGGCTGTAACTGCACATCCGGGCCGTAATATGGACTTGTCTGCAACTCAATCACAGTCCCCGGTACGTACTCCCGCATAGCAGCTATCCAACCTTGAAGCTCGTTATACGACGAATCGTAATCCCCATATAGTTGCTCCATCGCCATCTGTTTAGGTACCCATGCCTTTCGATATGAGACTTGATACTGGAATCGTGGTTGCATTTCCGCAATGAGTACCGAAACTCTAATGGTCGGCATATCCTTCACCATTGGCATGATACACGTACAAATAGTTTTCGAATCAAGTTTTCTATGATCTTCTGTCATACGTGTTGATGTGCATATATGAGGACCAACAAATTTTCGTATCTCCCACATCGAGAACTTCTAATGAATGCAAATGACGCGTAATTGCGACCTTCCACGCCTTCCAACACTCCCCAACATATATTGTCGGAGTAGAGGCGGAGACTTTGTAATCCACCGATATCTTCATCTTGCATCGTTTAATGGCATATACACACTCTTCTTTGGTGAATCTACGCCTATGAATAACTCATTATCATCGGATGTTACGGCCCCTTGAGAATGAACTATTTGTGGTACTCAAAACTCGAGATACATACGCTGCGTCGGGGTCTATGAGCGACATGTGTGGCCCAGGATTAATGTGTATCTGTCGCCGCATCGCTCGCCCCCGACCGAAGAAGCGTTAATGCCTTCATCGTTGTTGACATCTTCAGCATCAATATCATCAGGTACATCGTCCACATCGGGATCAGCGTCACTATCGACCTCTTCATCCCAATGATCGCCACCACCTTCTTCTTCGCCGGCACCTTCTTCTTCACCACCAACCATGTTAACATCGGGTGTAATATTCAGGTCGATACCAATCCCACCCATAGTTGATTCACTATCAACATATGATATTGGAGCCACCATCCGCGGTTCTTTAGCCCCGTCTTCTTCATGCATTTTGCTCCATACCGACTAACTCAGCAAATAAGTAAATCGGTGCATTCTTCTCACTCCCATTCCCACAGTAGAGATCGACCATTGTCTCCACGTCTTCGTCGTCTACAAGTTCCTTTTCAACGAATTTGACCGGATTTGTCGAAACTGGAAACTTGTAGAAAATTTTTGATATCCTTCTCCCACAACGTCTATGGATTTTTGCATTAATCCTTGCCTTCATTTCATCGAACGATACATTTCTATTAAATCTCATTGCTACTTGTTGCCGACATTCAAATACACATCCAACACTCGTTGTCAATATGACTCCATCGAAATAAACGCATACAAGAAACTTAGCATCCATCTTCAATATTTAATATGTCAAAAAAAAATCTCATAAAAAATCTCGAACGGTAACTGAATTACTTAAAAAAAATTTATACTCAAAATAATACACAAAATAATACACACTAAAATTATTAATTTTATACTACGAATAATATTAATAATTTTATACTCAAAATAATACACACTAAAATTATTAATTTTACTAAAATAATAACTAACTAACTAACTAACTATAATAATAATACTAGTTTTTACTAACTAGTTTATTTTCGTAAATAAAATAATAAGTAACCATAATAATAATACTAGTTTTCTACTAACAATAATATTACTATGTAACATTCAATTTTCAAGAGTGTCGAATAATGATTTAAGATCACTAAATTTGATGAAAAAGTTAGAAAAATTTATTAATTAATAATTATAAGTTAAGTGTGCTTTTAGAAATATTTTAGAATTAGTGAATTTTGTGATTTAAAAGAAATTATTAGGTAATTGGGTCAAAAGCGAGGTATCGAGACTTAGATATTATAAACTAAGTCGTAAATATTTTTATAAATATTTACGTAAATATTTTATAAATATTTACGGAGTGTCATTAAGGTAGTATTAAAGTTTAGTTAAGAAATTTTAATGTTCGATGGTTAATTGATTAAAAGGACTAAATTGCAACAGGAGTAAAAGTTTAATTATAGATTAAAGAAAAGTTAAAAGGACTAAATAGGTAAATATGCCAAGTCCCATAAATGAGGCGGCATATGCATGATAAAATGTGAGATTTTTTTAAAGTATATTATTATTTTATTATATTGTAAATTATATTTATTATATTATATTATTATATTTTAAATAAATAAAATTGTTGACAAATGTATGGTGCATATGATGACATGTGGAAAAATGAAGTACATATATTAGTAATGATTACATATTTACTTATTATTTAAGTAAGTAATATTATATTATTATTTTATTGTTATTATATTAAACTAATTAAATAAAAGAAATAAAAGATAGAAAAGAGAAATGGAAACAGAATAGGCAAACGAAAACAGGGGAGAAAGGAAAGAAAAAGAAAAAGGGAAGGAAAGGAAGAAAATTTGGGATTTCAAGATTTTAAGCTCAATTGGTAAGTTAAATTAAGTCATTTTCTTATAATTTTTGAGTTTTGGTATCCTAGAACAAAGTATTATTGGATTTATGTTGAAATTTTGGAAGTTATTATATTTCTAGACATTGATTATGTTGAATAAATGAAAGGATTAAGGGTTAAATTGATTAAATTTCAAGTTAGAAGTTAGTAAAAGGTTGATTTGTAAAATAAATTATAGGCTTTGAATTAATAGGGACTAAATTGAGAGAATTTCGAAATTATGGATTTATGGTGAAAATGAAGAGTTAAAGTGAATTTATAGTAAGAATTAAGAGAGAATATGGAGTTAGATTGGAAAAATAAAATTAGTATTGATAAGGGATTAAATTAGAATTTAGGTAAAGTTTAGGCATAAATGGAAATATTTTAATGAAATTGTGTATTAATGATTTTTAATTGTTTAATTACGTAGCTAATGTCGTGCAAGAGTCATTGTCCGAGAAAGGAAAGGGGAAGGTGAACAAGGAGTGACTCGAGAAAATTTACGGTTAGTATTACCATAATTCGAATTTAATTATTAATTGTTAAAATTTAAATTAATATACATGATAAGCAAATTGAGGTAAGAATCATGATTGAATTAAATGAAAAATACATATTGGTATTGAATTTATTAATAGTAATTATTGTTGAATTTTAAATAATATGTTTAGTAAATAAAAATAAGGTGAATATCGATATTGAATTAAATGATATTGAATTGTATGCGAATTGAATGAAATTAAAATGAAGTATGAATAGGTATGAGCATTTGATGGTATCTTGATTGAAAGGTGAAAATGTATTGAATTAAATTGTGATTAAATTGGAATTGAAAGTATGAGAAAGTGATTGAATTGAAATGTGATTGAATACCCTATTAACTTATCGGACTAGATTGGATACAAATGGCATGCCATAGGATTTGTGATGTGATGAGGAGATTTGTAGCTCGGCCGAGAAGATGATTATGTTATTATATGCTTGGTTTATCGAAGAGGCATTTAATGCCTTATTGGTGTGTTTGGGAGGATATGATATATCGATTGTGTTATGGAGGGTTTATATTTATTTCGGTGTGTTTTGGTTGGATATTCGGTGTGTTTGGGTGGAATCCAGCGATTCATGAGTCCGAGTCAAGTTAATAGAGGCAAATGAAATAAATTCTTGATAAAACTAATCTCGAATGATATAGTATATGTGAAAAGTGAAATTTGAAATAAAGAAATAAGAATGATATTTATATATATAAATAATTGATAATATTAAAAGATTTAATTGTTTATTAGTAGTGATAATTGTAATGAAATGTATGAACCATGGGTTCAAGAAATAGATAATGATATAGTTCATGAACTGGTTTTGGTAGTATGAGATAATGTAAAAATCTAAGTGAAGAAAAGCAAATTAAAATAGCTATTGTTGAGAAATGAGAAGTGAAAATAAAATAATTTGAAATAGTGAAATAATATGTGAATTTAATTGAATACAAGTTATTGAAATTTATTTATGGATTTAATGTATCAATTGAGTGTTAAAAGATTATAAGTGTAAAATTGATTATAAGCTGAAGCGAATCAATTAAAAGATAGTTATTATTATTACTGTTGTTGAAACAAGTTGATTTAATGTATTAAATGTTTATTGAAAGATTAATGGTATAAATTGAATTAAGAAATAGTGTATGAGTTAATTTGAATACAAATTTTATAAAATTAGTTATTATTATTATTGAAACATGTTGGTCTAAATGTTTAATTTGATTATTAAAAGATTGAAAAGTATAAATTGAATATAAATAGAAATGATAATGAATGAGTTGATAAATTGATTGAATTTGTATGAATTGGAATGAATTATTAGAATGAGATGTCGAAAAATCCAATAGAATTGAGATAGTGAAATAAGGTATGAATACAACTAAATACAAGATTTGAAATATTGCTTCTTGTTATTAATTATCGGGTTGATTTAAAGTACGAGAAAATGTATTGAATAATTGTAGACATAAATTTAAATGTATATAATTTATCGATTAATGTTATTAATTTGAATTATGGTAATACCATTGAGTATTTCTATACTCAATGCGGTTGTCTCCGTCTTGTGAGTTAGTAAAAGCCGTTGTCCGGTCCAAGATCCGAGCAATCCGAACTCAGAGAAATTTTAGTGTTGTACCTTTGTTTGATAATGTGGCATGTACCTAGGTGATGTATAGGTTAAGAATAAAAGTTTTGTTATTACGGTTGTAGAATGATGTTTAAATTGGTTATAAGTATGAAATGGAACTAATATGACATATTTGATACAAGTATGCTATATCTGCTATTTAATTGTGAATTAGTTATAAGTTTCTGATATGTCTGGTAATGCTCCATAACCTTGTTCCGGTGACGGTTTGGGGTTAGGGGGTGTTACATACTAAGTTACATCTTAATACATTAATAACATCTTAATACTAACAACAACAACAACAACAACAACAACAACAATAATAATACTAACTAATACTTTTATTTTGAGTTTTATTAATCTTAATAACTAAACTAAAACAAAAAATATTACAAAATATACAAAATAATAATAACAATATAATCAATTATTTTTAAAAAAATACCTCATTTTTCTCCTCTTTTTCTCTTCTTTTCCGCGCCAACTCTTCTTCTTTTTTTTCTTTTGATTTTTCTCTCTTCATTTGATGAGGTCGATTTATAATCTGAGTGGTGCCATTAATTAGTATGGCACCATTGGTGCCGCTTAATGGCATTAGCACCATTGGTGCCGCCAATGGTTTTGGCACCTTTGGTGCCGCCAATTCCATTGGCGTGACTAGTTAATTGTCACATCGTTCTGACTTTTTTTTTGCAGGTTTTTTTTTTGTTTTTTTGATATATTTTGGTAAATAAAAAAATTTATATATTTTGGTAAATAAAAAAGTTATAATATTTTGATAAATTTTATTTTTATAATATTATTGTAAAAACCCAGTAATTCATAGTTTTTTTATTTTCACTTTTACTATTTCTTCTTTTATTATGGATAATCAGAAGTGCTTAAAAAATTAAATTATTAAAATATTTATTTTAACTGATTTATTTTTTCGAGGCATCCTATTCTAAACAATATAAATTTAATTTAAATTTTAATTCAAATACCCATTAAATATTTTAAAATTTATTTATGATATGTTGACTTTAAGATTAAGTGTATTAATTTATTTTAATTTATAAGAAATGGATAATATTATGTAAAAGTAAATATATTGAATTATGTTTTTATTAATAAATAATTAGCTTTATTTTTTATCAAGTTAACTTTTGATTTTTATTAGTTGCTCTTTTCAATTATAATATCAATCTTTTGTCCATTATATTAAATTATTTGATGTGATTTATTTTTATACATGATGTGATATATACATGGTGATTACTTTTTATAGTTGCACAAATTTTTGTATCGAACTGTACAAAAATATTAAGGTGGGTGCATGTACATGTTTTTTAAAAAAGGTCCCATCAAATTATTTAGCTTAATTAACATAAAAATATAGACTTGGGAACTGAAAATACAATAAAAAAATAAAAAAATCAAATTATGTATTACATTCCATTGAGGGAAGGCAATGCCAATGGACGGTAACGAATGGGAGATTTGTTGAATCAATTATTTTGTCTGAAGATATTTTTTTTCCCAATAGAAAGATGAGAGGAACTCAATTTCAATTCTTTTTCTCCTTGTCAAATCATTTTCAATTTGAGGGACACCATTGTGCGGTACTAATATCTCCCATGCTTCACGTTTTAACATGCACACCATCATTCTGTATGTGTAAATGAATAGAATTCGATTTCTCATTGTTTATCACACAAATAATATTTTAAGGTTTTTTTTATGTTGGTTTCATAAATAAGTTAAACCTAACTTATTATTTGATTATTATATATTAATAACTTTATTAATTTATCAGATCATATTTATGTAATGTTCATGAATATATAGATAAATTTAAATAAATCTACATCATGTAGGCTTACTTTTTGATGTAATGATGCAGGGAGCAAAGAGAAATCCGCCTTTGAAGCCATGGAGGGTCATATGAGAATTTACGTATTCTACTTAAATTTCTATTTCCAGTGCTCTTAAGTCATAAAGGAGACAACCTCATAACCGTTTTATTTCCAATGTGAACCATAAGCTAATCATCTTGGTCAACCCCTCTCTGCCTTTCCAACAAGTTTAAAACGTGTATTCCTTTTTCATTTTTCCGAAGAGTTCAATCATGTTCAATTTTTTCAGAAGATTTAAAACGTGTTCAACACACAAATACAAATACTTGGAAAAACTGAAATTTAAAACGTTGTAAAGGAACAAGTATGAATACATACGTCAATAAAAAGACCTTCCTTGTATTTATATATAGGCATAGATGGAAGCCCAATATATTTTCCTTATCTAATAACATTTTTTCCCCATTTTTATCATAAAAATTCCAATTATAGGAAAATTCCCTAAGACAATAATTTGCCACGTCACCTCGAATATGGCCGCCACCGCCACATTCCGTCTTGGCAATCCCCTTTCCTCTTCCTCTTCCTCATCCGTTTACTCCTCCAATACATTGCCTGTCAATTTCAGAAAATTTGCGCTTCAGACGTCGCCTGTGAAAAGCTTTTCTGTTTCTTGTACTCTAACTAGAAAACCAGTCCCAGCTGCTCCGGTTTCCATGGATTCGGACCCGAACGGATGGCGACGACCCGACTCGTTTGGTCGGTTTGGCAAATTTGGCGGCAAATACGTTCCCGAGACCCTAATGTCTGCCCTCTCTGAGCTGGATGCGGCTTTTCATTCCCTCTCCAAAGATGAAAAATTCCAGGTTATTTTCGCAATGACTCCACTTTATATATATACACACTTCTATTCGTATTTAATTATGAATATGTTTCTGGAATCGTTGAGTCAAGGTCTTTGTGCGTGTGTCTTACTGATAAGAATTTAGTTTGGAATTTAAAAACTGTAGTTGGTCTTTGACAAAGAATTTGTTATCAATAAAAAGTAAGAAATTGAAAATTTGTCGACTTTGATTAAAAGAAGAAAATCTATTCATTTTTCTTTTGTTGTTGATTACATTTCTTTTTGTTAAACTCCGGAATTTTAAGTAAAGAAAATGAGGAAGAGAAGAGAAAGAATTCTGAGTTTTCTTCAAATTTCAGATAACTGCTTCCCCATGCATCTCGTACATTTTTTAGGAGAAAACTAACAAGAAAATGACGTGGCGTATTTCTGTTATAACCAGAACGCACCGTTTAACTAAATTCCCAAAACACACCGTTCATTTAAAAGAGTTAACTAATTTCTTCCTGCTAGCTTTTTAACTCATAACATTGTTCTTTTTCATTTTTATTTTAGATTTTGATTGTAATTTTTGATATCGACTTTCATTCTCATTGAAAAGAACGAAAATTTCATTTTTGTACCAAAGCTCAAAATTTCTTTTGATTAATTAGTTAAAAGAAATCCTTACAATTTTTTTTTGATGAAAAAATGAGGCTCATGAAATTGCCTTGTTATACAACTCAACCAATGGAGTTACCACACATATTCCTATCTGTACTAACAAGACTTACAACATCAGGAGAAGGTTCTTCAAGCAAATGAAGCTGGAGATTATCCTTAAATGCCGATTTTGCAATCATCACTTTTTTGAATGATTAAGTAAATGATTCATTATATGTGACACTGACATTACTCTTTAGCCTTGTTGGCTCATATTTAAGCAATCTGTAACCTTTTTCATAATTTATTTAAAATTAATAATTATATAAAAAATTCGCGAAGAAAAGTGGTAAGTAAACAGAGCTTCTAAACAATTTTAGCCTTGAAATAATAATAAGAAAAATCCCTTTCAAAGAAATTTTGTTTTATGCTGAAAGTGGTGATTTTGAGGAATAATGTTTATGGTTTGCAGGAAGAATTAGCTGGGATTTTGAAAGACTATGTTGGTAGGGAAAGTCCACTTTATTTTGCAGAGCGGCTGTCTGAACATTACAAGCGACCCAATGGTGAAGGGCCAGATATATACCTTAAGAGGGAGGATCTTAACCATACTGGTTCTCATAAGATCAATAATGCTGTTGCTCAGGCATTGCTTGCTAAACGTTTGGGCAAGAAACGGATTATTGCTGAAACTGGAGCTGGTCAGCATGGAGTGGCAACAGCTACCGTGTGTGCACGGTTTGGTTTGCAGTGCATTATTTACATGGGTGCTCAAGATATGGAAAGACAGCCGCTTAATGTTTTCAGAATACGGCTTCTTGGTGCAGAGGTAAATGGTTAACCAATGAGACATCATTGGTTAGACATTGTTACTTAGAGTATAGCTCTGTATCACCTTCTCTCTGGATTGGCTGAAATGCTCTTTTTGTTTTTCAAATTTGACATTGTATCATTTACCATATAGGTTAGAGCAGTTCACTCGGGTACTGCAACACTAAAAGATGCTACATCGGAAGCTATCCGGGATTTGGTGACTAACTTGGAGACAACTCATTATATTTTGGGATCTGTTGCTGGTCCACATCCATATCCTATGATGGTGAGAGATTTCCATGCAGTGATTGGTAAAGAAACAAGAAAACAAGCCCTGGAAAAATGGGGAGGGAAACCAGATGTATTGGTTGCATGTGTTGGCGGAGGTTCAAATGCTATGGGACTTTTCCATGAGTTTGTTAATGACAAGGATGTTAGGTTGATTGGTGTAGAGGCTGCTGGTTTTGGTTTGGACAGTGGCAAGCATGCTGCTACTTTGACCAAGGGGGATGTGGGAGTTCTGCATGGAGCTATGTCCTACTTATTACAAGATGAAGATGGGCAAATAATCGAACCCCATTCCATTAGTGCAGGGTAGAGAAATTATATTGAATTTGTTCATTTTTATGCGGCTTGCTTTATTGTGCTTTGAATAACTTGGAAACCTTTTTGTTATGGCTATACAGCTTGGATTATCCTGGGGTTGGACCAGAGCACAGTTTTCTGAAAGAGGTAGGGCGAGCTGAGTACCACAGTGTCACAGATGAAGAAGCATTGGAAGGTATGAAACTACCGTCCAGTTGTTTTTGATGATTCATCTTATTGTATCTGATTGTGACTACTGCCTGTTGTTTGTTCTTGTAAAAGAAATTGATTATCTGTAGAGGCACGGTATTCCATTCGCCTTTTTATGTATGTATATTTATTTGCCCTATGTTTGTGGTACTTTAACCTTAACATGCTGCATGTCTCTCCATGTTAGAAGATTGGTTGTTGCTTTCTCTGGTTACTTGGAAATTTGAAGCTTTATCTGTAGGTCCTTGTAGACCGTAAAGTTTCATGAGGACTGGAACATATTCCGTAGCTTTCAGTTCTGGTTTACGTAATTTTCACCTTGGTTCATTAATCATCCAATGCATCCTCCACCTCCTTTTCTCATCAGTTCATTTTTAGTTCTCCATGAGCTGTTGATTTATCACTTTCTCCTTCAAAATTGTTTTGACCGATGGCTATATGCTTAAAATGTTCTCGAAGGTGGACAGGTTTCTCTTGCATCTTTCTCTCATTTTATACAGATACACGCACTTAAGATATCGAGTAACCTGTTGTCTTTGAGTAATAGTCAAACTTTGCACGTTTACACATTAGCAACACTGTTTTTTTTTGGGTGGAGATGCTGGATATTGTCTACCTTATGGTTCCTTTAACTTATGCCTTCTCAAATATCTTTAGAAAAAGTCAATAATTCAATGGATCAGCTTCTTTGCACTCTTATATCGACATTTTTGGTCACCTTTTATCACCTATAGTACTATTTTTAACCGATTTCATCGAACTTTTTATATCTCGTTGTTGTCATTTTCTTACTAAATAAATTGAAATAAGCAGCTTTCAAGAAATTATCTCGACTGGAGGGCATATTCCCAGCTTTGGAGACATCTCATGCACTGGCTTATTTGGAGAAGCTGTGTCCTACTCTACCGAATGGTACCAAAGTTGTGGTTAACTGCAGCGGCAGAGGCGATAAAGATGTTCAGACTGTGATTAAGCATTTGCGGGTATGATTACGATGTTTTTCGTGGAAATAAACGGTTGCCCCTTCTTTCTACAACCATGCTGTCAGTCTTTTTCTCTGTTTCTTTATATGTACCGACTACTTCCTTCGCCAAACATTTGTATGGAAATCCTTCTGCCAACTTATGATAAAACAGTTTAGGGCCTTTAGGTCTGCTCTATGGTACAGTTAGAAGAAAGTAATTTCCAGATGCAGTTGGAAAGTTAAAATATACATATATATATATATATATGTATGTATGTGAGAGAAAACAACTTTTTAGATATAAATTAAGGTGATAAATTGAAAAACAAGTATCGAAAAACTGTGTTGATTGTAAGATTAAGTGTATTAATTTATTGTAATTTATAAGAAATAGATAATATTATGTAAAAGTAAATATATAGAATTATGTTTTTTATTAATAAATAATTAGCTTTATTTTATTATCAAGTTTACTTTTGTCGTAATAAAGAGGCGAAATTCTATGGATTTAGTTTGATTTGTATTAGTTGCTCTTTTCAATTATAATATCAATCCTTTGGTCAATTATATGAAATTATTTGATGTGATTTATAATAAAGTATTAAACCCATAATACAGAAATGTAGTAAAATGTATGAAATTCCATTGAGATCAGGAGAGAGGTTTGGAGGGGTAGGCAATGCCAATGGACGGTAATGAATGGGAGAGTTGTTTGAATCAATTATTTTGTCTGAAGATATTTTTATTCTTATGAACGGCCAATATCAAATTACCCAGCAACTCGTTTTCAAGTCTTTTTTTTCCCTCTTTGTCAAATCATTTTCAATTTGACGGACACCATTGTGGGGTACTAATATATAGCCCCTCCAAGTCTGTCTATCCCATGCTTCATGTTTGAGCATGCATACCATCATTCTGTATGTGTAAATGAATAAAATTCGATTTCTCATTGTTTATCACACAAATAATATTTTAAGATTTTTTTATTACAACTTAATTTATGTCTTATAAATCAGTTAAAGCTAATTTATCATTTGATTATTATATATTAATAAAATTATTAATTTATCACACAAACATACATTCATTTATGATCATGTTGACGAATATATACAATCTACATGTACACAACTCTAGCAAGCAGGCTTACTTTTTGCTGGGTGAGAATATACGATTAAAATCGTTTACCCTAACCTACTACTGAGAAGTGTTTGGAACCCCATATGGAGAAATGATGTAATGACGCAGGGAGCAAAGAGAAATTAGCCTTTGAAGCCATGAAGGGTCATATGAGAATTTACATATTCTACCTAATTTTCTATTTCCAATGCTCTTAAAATCTTTCAATGACTGGTCATAAAGGAGACAACCTCACATGTCCTATTTTAAGCCTTTCCATTACCATTTTATTTCCAATGTGAACCATAAGCTAAGCATCTTGGTCAACCCGTCTCTTCCTTTCAAAAACGTATTGCATGTGCCTCCAGCGTGACCTTAGTCTTATTACTTTTTCATTTTCTTATGTTTCAGAAAATATCTTTCCGAAGAGTTAAATAATGTTTAATTTTTTCAGAAGATTTATAATGTGTTCAACACACAAATACAAAACTTAGAAAAAAAAATGAAAAATCAAAGAAATAGTTAAAAATAACACCATCATTTTAATCAAGAAATACATTGTCCTTAGCTCTTGTTCATGTCTTGCTGACATAAAAAAGGGCTCACAACATTAAGCCCCTGTTTATTCAAAACGGACCCACAGCAACTATATTGATTAAAAAGAAACATGCCTAATCCACTGTATGACATTATTTATAATCACCCCCCTTATTATAGATATCTACAATACGACAAGCTGGTAACACCAAAATCCAGCAATCATCGATCCCGAAAGCCAGTAACTAATCCGAGCTTCCACATAGTTATACACGATGTTTTGAAATTTGAAGCCCCCCACAGTTTTCTCATGCCTTTGCCTGCAAAAGAGATCGCATGTGTTTAGGGGTAACGGCAATCATTCGTTCTCGGTATAAGGAGAGGAAGCCAAGCATATTCTCAAATTATTTAGAATGAAGTATTGTATTCTGATCTAAAGCATCTTTGACTTAATGCACAAGGAATAAACCATCTCATGATCCCATTAGATGCCTTTGGTTCGGTAGACGCATGGTTCAACTGGGGTTTCACTAAAGCCACCTTACTACCTAAGATGTCAACTGTCATATTGGCAGCTAGTGCCGGCCCACCTCAGTGTCAACATCCATGGATTATAATCCATCTACCACCAAAATCTAGTAGGAGGCACCAAGTAGGTGTTAAACTGATGGTCCAACAAACCAATCAAGACACCAAACGTACGATATTTAAGAATTAGGTCAGTCACATAGGCCAAAACAACAAATCTTTAAGGTTACACAATAAGCAGCTAATTAACACTAAATTTCAATGAGCACATACCCTTTTTATCCCTTAGAAATTGTCAATTGCTAGAGCTCCAAAATATCCGATTTTGACATGTAGTACGTCACATGATATGCTATAGACCTTATCACTACGGAAATATCATCCAAAAACAAACATGCAAGTCATATGTGAACAACCTAGAAAAATAGTGTTTGTTCATATATCTAGTTGGGTAATCTATAACAGTTCGACAGGTCTGACAGTCAGAAATGCATAAAGTCTGTTCGTGAATTACAGGATCACTAACCTGAGAATACAAGAAGGTTCCAAGGATAGCAATGGCAGCTCCGACAGCATTGACAGGTTGGACAGGCGTGTGGAAGATGATGATGGATGAGACTATAACAGATATACGTTTCATGGTGTTGCCGATGCTAAATGTCAAGGGAGAGATCTGATCGAGGGACATGTACGAGACTTGATTGTAGAGATGATAGAAAATACTTTGGGCCGCCACCCACCTATCAAATGCGATAAAATTCGCAAAAACGATTGTTAGAAAACAGTAAGTGAAAATATCATAAGTCAACACTGTTAGATTTCATGTCCATAAAGAGTATCTAACGGTTCAAAATTTATATAAGAAAAGAAACATGGTTTTGAAATTCCAAGACAAACATTGTAGTACAAAAACCTGAATGTGATAAGATGGGTAGTGTACAGTCTACCCTTCATGATAGAGGTGCATATATGAATCTTCACTGTAACTCTTAAGTGATTGCTACCAGGCGGTTCAAGGCTTCAAGCAATATGCAGGTCTTGAGGCATGTTATATACTATCCAGTAAACATTAACCCAATGGAATGAATAAGCTATGTTACTTTGTGAGTGTCAGATGTGGGTATGTATTAGAACCGGTGTATTTAATTGCTTTCCATTATATGATACAGAGATTTCAATATTTCCAATATCTTCTTCAGCTGTCAAACAGGTGATAGGACTCCTATGTTATTCATTTTAGTATAAACATAATGTGACAAGTTCCAATAAGTTCTTCAAATGCCTCCAAAGTATTTACCAGGGTCATAAAGTAAATGCAGAAAACATTGAATGGAAAGAAACAGAACAAGGAATTGAGATTTAGTACTGTTAAGTTATTACCAGATGAACTGTGGTCCAATTTGGGATAAGGCCTTTTCCCATCCTGCTGCCCACATCTGCGGTCCTTCTACAGCAATCGCGAAAGGTGTGAGTATTACAAGAGACAACATAGATAGACAAGCATAGTAGTTCATCCCACTAACGGAGTTTCCTTTCATGCCCTTCTTGGAGAATATGTTACGGAAGACAAATGCCAAGTTCGATATCATAGCTCCCATAAAACCTGAAATACACAGAGATCAACTGAGTCCATACTCCAATGATACGCCTTCAAAGCAAATTGATTATATGCACAACCTCAACCTCAGTCAGTCAGAATCTTAAAGCAACATATATATCCGAAATACTAACTGCACATTACCAGCTGAAAACAAGACCATGGTTACTAAAACATGCTAGAAAAAAACACACATGAAGGGGAAATGATGGTGGCCACATGTCGAGCCTTTTCAGGTTTGGATGTTAAGAAAACTGGGGTAACACCAAAAGTTTGCCGAAAAAGAGTGGCTTAGTGAGCTCAATTTCAAATAATGGGGCATTGACCTCATAAAGCACCCAATTAGAGAGGATTAAAACATAAAAGAAACAATTCAGCAACAGCTTCAATGAGGATTAAAACATCAAAGTAATAAATCAATATCCATATCAAAGAGATTATAGCTTTTATTTTACCGGTCATATTAAAGTTGAGTTCAGTTACGGCAGCAAGAGCGCAACCACCAATGATGGGAACAAGGGAGAGGTAAACCGCAGGAGGGAAGCTCTCTCCAAGCAAGAGACTAGAAACCAGGACACTGAAAGCTGGCTCACCACTCTTGATTATGTGAGTGAATGAAACTGCAACCTTAGACATACTCACAGTTGCTGCTACATGTCCAATGGTATGTGCCACAGCAACCTAGGAAAAAAAAATCAACAGGAAAAAAAGATGAAAATTTCAGTAAAACTTGTAATTCATAGTCTCAGGCTGTGAAGTCAAATTCTAATTTTGTTTTGAAAAATTATCAATATTTTCTTCTTTAAATTTAATATAAGACAAGATAAAACCAAATTTTAATTTCATTTTCTCTGCAATCAGACAAACTGTAGTTTTCTTAAAACTGAAACAAGAGACCAATCTGTGGTTCTTTTTAACTTTTTCCTCCTACCGTCCAAATATCATAAAAACACATGATCCTAACAAAAAAAATTCAGAAATATTAAAATCTTAGACAAGCAGTGAACAAATTTCTAGTTTCTACTATTTTCTCCACTTTCTCACCAACCAAACACAAAATCCGAAAAAGAAAATCCTTACCGGAAACAAAGTCTTCCAAAACTCAAAATCTGTTTTAGGCGCCTCAGCAATCCTTGTAGCCCATGAAATCAACATCATCAAAGAACCACAGGCAAGGGACAAAGTTGAAGTCAACCAAGGGTAAGGGTAAGCATTCAAAACCTTCTTGTTATAAATATTGAAAACAACATTTAAAGCCCACCAAGTTGCAAAATAAATCCCAATTTTCACCCTTTTTGCAGCTTCTGATTTCACTTCCTCAGCTGCAGCCTCAATAGGCTGGGACTTATCAGCTTCATAAGCCCTGCACTTGATCACGGGTTCTTTATCCTTCCCAATAATCTCAACAGCGGAAACATGCAAAGGCTTTGACAGTGAAAGATTTGTTCTTTTCGAATTGTTTTGGAAAACCAAAGGAGGTAAAATTGAAGATCTGCAAGAAAGTGATCTTCGCTGAAGAACTGAATTTGAAACATCATTGCATGCAGCTAAAGCGGATTGCTTTAGACTAAAACTCATGTTTCTGGTATTTGGTGAATCAGGATCAAGATGAATCCTTTGAGAAAAAAAATTCAAAACTACAAATAAAAATCAAACAAAAAGAAAAGTATGGAGGCCAAGAAAGACTAAGCGGTGAAAAGTTGAAAAAAATACCCTCAAATCTCAGTCCACAAACCAACTCTATATTTTTGTTTACACCAAAGCAAACTTTATGATTTAATTCATGTGAAATCACACCTCTCTTATTTTATATAAACTTTAATATGTCAATAACTTTTATTTAAGTAAATATTATTTTATATAAATTCTAAACATTTAATTTTTCTGATGATATTTATATAAATTTTAAAATTTAATTTAAGATATTATAGTTTTTAAATTTTTATTTTGAAATTCTTAATATTTCTAGGTGAATCAAAATTTCTTTATTTTTTATAAAAGTATTTTTACATATATTGTGAGTGTTTTTGAATTTAATATTAATTAATTTTAACATGGTTAACATTTATAATAAAAAATTATAACTTACTATTATATCAATAAAACATAATGATGATTTATAAGTGAAATATGTATTTGGACGCTAACATCCAACAGCATCTTTAATTTTAATTATTTTTTTATGTGGATTGGTAATTTATGTTAGATCAAATAACCTTGATTGCTTCAAAAGTGCCAACCAACAACCCACTCAAATCCAACAACTTTGATTTTTGTCAAAATTTGTTGCCTTTTTAGTTTTTTAAAAAAAATCAATTTATCTTAATAATAAAAACATGGGAAATGTACATAAATCTCATGCGTTCTGAAAAAAAAAATCTATTTAGTTTTTTCAGATTTTATGAAAATACATTAAACTAATTAAGGGTACTTTTACCTAGATAAAGAAAATTATAAAAACAAAATAGGTTGTAGATTAAACAAAAACAATATGTTTTATATCGTGGAATTGAGGCTTTTTAACTGTTAGGCAGCACCTAGAAAATACTCCCGTCATTTGACAATCATTTTAAGTGGAAAAAATATTTTTTAAGTGGTGTCGCCACTTTGTCAGCAACGCAAATAAAATATAAATTTTTTTAAAATACATAACAAATATTCACGTGTAAGAAAAAAAATTATTTTTTAAAGTGGTGTCACTTGACATATTGACAACATCGACTGGTGATTTAAAAAAAAAATCTACTGATTCGATGTAGGAAGTGTTGTCTGGCAGTGTAGTGCCACCAAAATATGTATTTATAACCCCTTTCTAACCCAAAAAACTAATCTAGTGTTGTTTAGAGAGAAAAAATTGAGTTTTTAACGTTAAACCGTAGAAATCTTAAGTTTGAAATAGTGACAAAAGTCTCAAACTTGGGTCCCTACAACGATTAGAAATCAAGATTGAAGATCAAGAATATTTGTTTTTCATTTCAGAAATCAAGTTTTTTTTTTCACTTCAGAAATCAAGTTTGAGTTGATAAGGTCAGCTTGTAATTATTTTTATGTAATTTCATTTTATTTTACTATTATGTATAATTATGTAACTATATATTGATAATTAATTTTAGTATAAGATGCAAGTTATATTGTTTGATAAAAGTTTATTTATTGCTTTAAAATGATATGAATTATTTCAATAGCAACTAATGTATTTTTGTTTATTTTAAATTTGTTTTATAAATTTAGTATCGAAGATGAATAATCAGTTCTTCATATACATCCATTTTGATAGGGTAATTTTCTAAACAAAAATTGGTTGTATATTTGAATCACACGATAAAATAGGAATAAGGTTTAACAAGAGTATAAAACTTGATAAAATAAAAAAAGGTAATTGCGAAAATCGCTTGATGTTGAAGGAGCGGGATGTCCAGACTATTTTACAAATTTCCAGTTTTGTCAAATCCGTGCATATATAGGGAGATGGAACTTGTAGAGGACGATGACATGGAGACTATGATCGCCCTGTATTGCTCGCTTGGTAACATTGAACCAATTAGTTGTTCGTTGAGTTAACTGATGTTGAGCTGGTACAAAATGTCACTCTATTAAATCAACAATATAGAGTTCATGACCCGTATACAAAGGTTCTGAGAGCATTTGTGGATTTGCGATCTTCTATACACGAGTTTGACTTTGATATGAATGTTGAGTGGGTAGAACTGTACAACTATGGAGCGACACCGACATCGGGCGACACTCCACACAGTGTTCCTATTGTGTATAGTAACCCTAATTTGAGTCCCCATTTACAGATAAATCCAATGGTGATTGGTACCAATGAAGATGGTGAAGAAGGACCCAATAATGATGATGATTCCGATTACTAGGGTGAGAATTCTTGTGATTTCGATCTTGATGAGATTCTGAATGATATCAACGAAGAAGGCGCAGGTTATAGTGATAATGTTGGAAATAATACTAAGGTTTGTTGTCCCCTTCATTAACATGAGGAGCTTTTGGGCCTCTCCCATATTGGGTCCAATTAAAAGTACTTCCTAAATTTTTAACCCAGTACTTTATAATTCGATCAAACCCTATATATGTTTTTTTATTTTCCAAAATAAACATCTCAATATTTTTTCAATTAAATAATTTTCTATACCCAATTTTAATTTCGTTAAAACCATGACGATTTTATCGTAAAAGAATTTATGAGAAAATATATTTAACATTTCTACATTCAACGGGTTTATTATGACCAAATGGTTTATTTCTATTTTGAACTTCATTTAATTTGAAAATATAAATTCATTTCTAGATCATTTTTAAATTTCATTTTAGAGAAAACCATATTCATTTGCAAATGATTCCATTTATATTCATTTGCAAATGATTCCACTTCTCCATTTTCATTTAGGAGAAAAACATAATCATTTCCAAATGTTTCCCATTTCTCTATTTTCACCATTTCTATTTATTTGATTCAACATGCAATTCATTTCTGGTTTCAACGAGCTAGTGAAGGGACTGATTGGATATATGTGATTAGGGCTCAAATGATTTACAATTAAGTTTTAGCTTTTCACCTATTAATTATAAACTCATTTAGTCACGAAGTCATTCCATTATAGTATCGTGACCGAGCTCTCCCTAACGACATATCATTATGAAAGCAACTCGATCAGTTCTCATCCAATGACCTTGTCATAAGTGTGTTACCCTCATATGATATTCTTAATCTCTTTGGGATAATATTTGTTCTCCCAATATAATCCTATTTTATCTCATGGTAACCATTATATCTTCCTTCATGAAAATTCAATTACTATTAAATAGTAAAAAAGGCATTCATCACAAATATGAACGACTCATGGTCACTTTTACTTTTCATCAACCATGTAATGCCAATGAGAGGATATCGTTTACCTATGTCTCGGGCTATGAATTCTATTGTTGTGAATGACGCTACAAACTGCAGAAGTTATATATCCTATGCACCAGATTTCAGTTCCTTATCTATTTAAACATAGGTTTTTACTTACATCAAAGTATACGAGTTATGTATACATAGTTTGTCATCCACTTAGGATTAAGGTATGCCACACTATGGACATCACAAGTGAATAAATCATAAACGGATTTAGGATCTGTTCTTCTTAGGTCTAGTTCGATGTATTATCAGTTCAGTCAGTCACATCTACGTTTCTATCTTTTGGGAGTCATCCGCTCCAATGTCCAAGTTAAGTCATCTCTCTAATTGGACTTGATAGACGACATATTATTCTTTCAATCAGTTTTCTCATTTTTGATTAGACTAAAGACATTTTTAGGTTCGTTTATTATATAAGTTGTCTTTCTGTATTATGATCCAACTACGTAATACCGCTTAGTATTAGTTAAATATTAGACAACCAGTGAACTAATATATGTTTCTATTTTGGTTTACATGCAAAAACCACGTGAGGACAATATACAAAGTGTTAATGTAATTCATGAATAATTTTATTAACCAATCTATTCAAAAAAATTACTAGTTTACTTAGACGAAAATAGTACATTTAGGGTATTAGATCCAACAGATAATGCATACGCCTCTCTACTCGGGAATTCGACTCGTGGTATTGTTATATGGAATGATTCTTTAGCCTATATGCTAAACGTATATCCTGATGTTGAGCATGCATCTGAGTTTTTAGGATACCCGGATATAATATCTTCCTACAGGTTGGCACTAGATACCGAATTGGAAGAGTTGGTTATAGGTCAACAATTCCCAAATAAGGAGGAATGTGAGCTGCCATAAAGAAGTATAGCATGAAAGTGTTGGTAAACTACAAAGTTATTGTATCTAAATTGACATTATATATTGGGGAGTGTTGGGGGTTTGCAGAAGGTTATAACTGACAGGTATGAGCTGCATTGATGCAAAGGTCACAACTGTGGGAGATTCGAAAATATGTAGGGCCTCATACATGCACTACTGTAAAGATGTCATAAGGCTAAGGGAAACTTGATTCGAAATTAGTTTGTAACCACATCATGCCACTAGTGAAACACATGCCCACCATTCCTGTATCGGTCTTGATTATCGACATGTAATCTCAATTTAAGTACAAAATGCCATATAAGAAAGCATAGTGGGCTAAACAAATGGCGATGAAATAATTGTATGGTGATTGAGATGTGTTGTAAAATGAACTTCAGAGGTGGTTAACCACAATACAAGAGTATCTGCCAAGGACTGTGGTTGATTTACAAATATTGCTTGCTTATGGGCAGGATAACTATCTAGATCTAGGGAAAAAAATTTTCAACCGCTTGTTCTAGACATTGGATCCATGCGTTAGGGTCTGTCCTCACTGTAAGCAGCTTGTGCAAGTTGATGGAACTTGACTATATGAGAAATATACACAAATTATTTTTACTGTGTTGCATAAGATGGTAACCAAAACGTACTATCAATAGTGTTTGTCATTTTGGAGAGTGAGAACATAAAGTCGTGACAAATTTTCTTGAAGAACTTACGAAGGCATGTTGTTAGGCAAGATAGCATTAGCATTACTTCTCATTGATCAAAAGGGCTAACTGCGATGATTAGGTGTTTCGAAGTTTCGTGGAGATCTGTGTACTACATCCGTCATATTACAGTTAACTTTCATAGGGAATTTAGGAATGCAGATTGGCATAAACAAGTCATGAATATGTGTAATTCAACAACCATAATTGTTTTTTATCTTTTGAATACATTTAAAATCTCAAAGGAATGATAACATATCTTACGGAAATATGTACACAGGGTACAAGTTGGAACAACACCATTTTAGATAGAGAATGACGAGGCTTTAGGTTGAAATGAACCATGATGTGCATGATTGGTTCAGTAGCATAGGGCCGTATCGATGGGTCAATGTTTCGATGATGGGTCTCGCTATGGACATAGGACCACCAACTTTGTAGAGTTTGTTAATGTCGTCTTGAAGTGTACACAACATTTGTTCATTTTAGCTATTTTCTCAACTATGTTCTACACGTTAGCAACCTTGATGTCAAGAAAGGGGAAATAAGCAAAGTAGATGGAGGTGGGACACGTTCACTTCAATGAGCTTAGGAAAACGATGGTGGTCAACACATAGAGAGAGATTGATGTTCATACAACTATATTCCTAGTAGTTGGAAACTTTTCAGGTGAAAAAGTTTGTTGGCCATTGAGTAGGTATCTCAGCCAGGTTTTACGGAGTTGATTTCCAAAATAGGCGGTACGACTGTGAGAGGTTCCAGACTCTTTGGTACCCATGTTCACACATAGTTGCAGCATATCTGTAGACCATGGTAGATTTTATGCAATATGTCGATGAGGTGTATAGATTGGAACACTCATTACGTATTTGGGGAAACAAGTTCCCCATCTTTTGCGATGTCTCAACTTGGAAGTGCCTCGGCCTACATTCAAGTTGCTCCCAAACATGGGGCTAAGTAGAGTACCCAAAGGTCGACTATAGACCAACAAGATTCAGAATGACATGGGCTTGAGGGAGAATGGTGAACCCAAACATTGTGATCTGGTCGCGCAGTTGCAATATTTATGTATTACAACAGAATACAGAGTATTCCGAGGATCAAATCCATGAGAGATCAGGCGATAAGGTAAATGACAATTATAACACATACAATTAAGAAGTCTAGCTAATTAATTACAGTATTATATTACAGCAAATCATCATCTCAGGTTAATTACACCAAACTACATAGGAGGTCTAAATTAAATAACATACAAAAATGCACAAATATCATTTCAATGAGATAAAATGGTTGGATTAGGGATCTAAATTGCTTAAACTCCTGATTGGTCCAATTTTACCTTTCAATTACCATTTTACCCAATTAGACGATTTAGTCTGGTTTATCTCTCAACATCACTAAACTAAATCGGAACAATCAAATTGGTTTGTAATAGGTTTTTCTCTTGGTCTCACCTTTCTAGATGTTCACCTAGAGGTGTCAATTCTAGGTTTTGAAGTCTATTTGATTTAGTTTAATTTTTAAGATTTAGTCTCTGAACCAAAGACTAACCATACAACAATTCAATCAACCAACCACATAAGATTGAGTGCTTATTCATCATCAACATACAAATATCAGTCTATTTCATGCTTAGATGAGTCATAAAAAAAACATAAAAAGGCAAAGTTAAAAGGTTATTAGTGACTCTTCAAGGAGGTTTTGTTAAGGACGATACTAATAAGAAAAGTGAAAAAAAACACAACTAAAGATGATATTTTTACACTTTTGAAAGTTTACAAAAAGGAAATATATTGAATACTTTAAAAAGAATTCAAAATAACAAGAGAAAGATTTGTATCTAAGAGCAAGAAAACCAGATCTACAGTAAAAATGAAAAAACTAACAACTACTAAATAACTAAGCTAGGAAAAGAAAAACCAAGAAAACTAAAATGGTGAAAAGAAGAAAAGAGAGAACCAAAAAGATGATAAAAAGAGCCTATTTTATGTTTGACATCTAGTAGCCTTTAATACTGCCAATTTTACAACCTTAACATTTAACAAAAACACCCTTGGAGATAAGGAATTGACTTGAGTGGATGTTGGACAGAAACTTTAGTGTCGTGACACCAAAGCTTGGATGTTGCGATATCCTCAGCAGTAAGAACAATCTTGGTTTAGGCGTTCTTGATATCGCGACACAACCTAGCTAGTGTCGCGATATTCGTGGCAATGACTATGGGCTCCTTCACTGTAACCATCAGCTTGGAGTCATTACCTTGAAGGCTAGTAGTCGAAACATTAGGGCTCGTTGTCGCGACAAAGTGCACCTAATGTCGTGACACCTTCGACAGACTGCTCTAGGTTGTTTTGCATTGAAGTTTTACTCCCCTGAGGTGATTAAGAGTGAGTGCCGCAATGTCCTAGATTCGGTGTCGCAACACCCACGACAGTTGATGTTTTCCTCGAGGTTTGGCTATAGACATTTCCCTATATAAACTCAAATTAACCATTAGACTCCTAATGACATAGTTTTGCCAATTTGGGTTTTAAAAGGAGTAAAGCATAAGAAAAGGCTATCATTAACACTAAAAATAAAAATAAACAAAAAACATTGAAAATAATTTTACATTTCTTGAGAACAAACTCATCAAGTGTCTGAGAAAACCTAATTTGACATATCAAATTGTAATGACCCGGTTTCTAGTGGTGTTGAAAAATGCAGTTCTAGGACCCCTTTCCATAAATCGAGCCCGTAATTAAATAGGGATATTTATGAGATTAGTGTATAGATGAATTAAAATTTGGTTAAGTAATTTAGCCGAAATTATAGTTAATTAAGGCCCAGGGACTAAATTGTAAAAGTCTAATCGCTATAGATTTTTAATCAAGAAATGACTTGAGGACTTAAATAGTAATTACCCAAAGGACTAAAATGGTTATTAAACTGTTGTTCTCTTATGGCTAGTGGGCAGTAATAATGATTCCTTTAAGCTTAATTAACATTATAATTAGTTAAGTAAAACTTGATTATATTTAATTAAAACAAATTATTTACTTTTAATAAACTATATAAGTTAAATTTAGTGGAGAAAATAATATCATCTCCTTCATTTCGTTCATCCATCATCCAAAAAGAAAGAAAACAACCTAAAGAGAAGCTTTCAAAACTGTAGGTGTTTGGCCATTAAATTGGTAAGTGCAATTTAGTCATTTTCTTGTAACTTTTATAGACTTGAGGTCATGTGAGCTTGATTTAGCTAGCCCATGTACCAATTTGTGAACTGTTAAAGTTTTAAAAAGTTTCCATTGTTGATTTCTTGAAGAATTAGGTGTGGAATTGATAGAAATTAAGCTTAGATTATGAAAATGACTAAATTGTAAAGCTTAATTATTAGTTTCACACATTAGGAACCAAATTGAATAAAATGTAAAACTATTACAAAATTTCGATAGGAATGGAAAGTAAAAGGTCCTTAATGAATATATGTGAAATTAGATTTTAATCCAAGCTTTAGATCGAAAGTTATGCTTGTCCTAGATTTAAGGACTAAATTGAATAAATTGAGAAATATGTATGACTTTATATTTGAATGTGATTAGATATTGTGTCATTTTTAAATTATTATTCGTAGCTAAAGATGACGAAGAGTGACACTAGTTTTCGACTTGTATTTCTATGATTTAGGATCAATTTAATTGTTGTATATTAATGATATATTGGTGTGATAAGTTTATTTAACTTAGTTAATTGAAGTAATGTTTAGATAGTTCAATGATGTATTTGGTACTTTAGTGGCATATTTATATATGTACATATATGTTAATACATTGAATGAGATTTGACATGAATTTAATATATATTGGTTGACATTAGAATTTAGAGTAATTGTATGCAAATGATTGTAACTTATGTTATATTGACTTGAATCATGGAAATACCACTAAGCATTATCACTCAATGTATGGTTTTTCTTCTCTTTCGCATGTATAGGTGCATCTCAAGATCCCGAGAAGTGATTCCAGCATTCGAGACATGATTCTAGTAAAGTTCTATTTCATTTCGTTTATGGCATGTACCTAGGCTTTTTTTGTATAAGGATTAAGAAATGGTCAAATTGGATTATAATGATATGAATATAATGAAATAGTTAATGATTGTCCATGGAGTAAGTGTTAATGGCTTAGTAAATTGTATAATGAACATGTCTATATGTAACACCTCTCACCCAGTCCGGTAGCCAAACCCGAGCAATAGAGTGCTACAAACAAATACCACACAATTACAACCAATTTATAATCCAAATCACAATTAATTATTAAATAATCACATACGTGCATGCGTAATTACATTATTTAAATCCATTTCAGGTAAATATTGACTATACATAAGCTGAAAAGTAATTTGGGATTGAACAGGGTTTAATTTGAATTAAAAATAAAAAAAATTGAGAAAATTTTGAAACAGGGGTCACACGGCTGTATGGAAAAACTTGCACTAAAAATTAGTAAGACATATAGCCGTGTGAGGAGGCCATATGTAGCACACGACAGTGTGATAGCCTGAGTCCCAAGTCGTGTGCACCTAAAATGGCTTCTAAAACAAGACAAATATTCATACATTTCTTGAGTACCAAGCCAAACCAAAATCAACCATATACAAACTTAAAAAAAAAACTCATTCTAACAATTCTAATTCAAATATAGATTCATATTCAGCAAGTCCAATATGCCTTCCAAGGCACCTCAAAGCAATTAACATAGTAACCTCCTTTGACCATTTCAAACACCATACCAAAACCATTCAACCTAGCAATTACATATCATTTTCTTACCAACTCATTTCAAGCATATTACCCTATTAATTTATAGGCAAAACACCAACCAAATCCAACAAGATAACATTGCCATAATTTATATATATATATAAGCATAAAAACAGAGTTCTCAAAATGCCAACAAGATCAAAGTTAAGCATTGTTAAATCAATGACTCCTTAGGTACATGCCATGACCCAAATTAAACTATCACCAACTCTTGAGTCCGGTATTGTCATTGGATGCTGAGTTGATGGCCAAGATGTAAAGTACCTAACCTGTACGCGAAAAACAAAATCGTACGTTGAGTATAATTTAGTGGTATTTCAATAATCCAAAGAACATAACATAAGACATTTTAGTAACATAAGTTAAAAAAGCATGATGTTATGCTGTTTAATGTCATCTAACCATTTCTCATATTCTTGCATAAAAATAAATATAATTTAGCAATATCTAAACATGATTAATAACTTCACTTATCATTTGACATTTAAATTTATAAGATGACACCTTCCATTTCACTTTCCAATTACTAACCATTTGCCATATCAATATCAATTTCACATCTCTTGTAGCTCATTCAATCACTTGAACTTTAAGGACTCATCCAACATCAACATGTTATCAATTTCTTATTTATATAAATATACACATACTTCACGTTTGTTCAATTAAACCCACATGAACATAAATCAATTCAAATCAATCCAGTGCATCTCACAATCATAAAGTGTCTCACCTTATGTTCTTACCATGCATAAACAATTCAATATGCAACAATTACGAGTAGTTGGGGTTATAGAAATACAAACCGTATACTCTAAACTATTTGTCGACGACTTTGCCTTTCCCTTACTTGCATCAAAATACACTATATTCCATTCTAAACTATTTAGTCCTCCATCATGAGAATCAACATTTCACCAAAAACTTAATTCCATCAATTAAACTATATATAGTTACTTCATACCATTAATCAATTGCTACCTAGTCAATATCTATTTCACATATAGATATCTCATATTTTTTCGATTTGATCTTTTTTATGTCAAAACACTATATAATAAAAATTCAATTATGAAACATAACATTATTACACAAATATACCATCAATTAATAAAGTAAGTCTCATATGAACTTACTTGAAAAATGGTAACCACAAAGTATCATGGACTAATATGCAATTCTCCTATTTCTCGATTAACTTCCAATTGATTCAATTCCAAATCTATAATAATTCATTACAATTTATAAATTCCAAAAACCTTCTAACACTTTATTATATGCATATGACAACTTAATTTCATTTTACCCAATTTCCTAAAGTTTTGCATTTTATTCAATTAAGTCCTTAAAAGCTGGAGCCATTATATATTTGAAAATCAAGCTTTGGTTTTCAATCCCATTACAATTTCATCACTATACAGCCCTCTAAAAACATAATTTTAGAAATTTGATGACAAATTTTACATTATTGTATTTTAGTCCTTATGAACAAAACTAACAAAATGTATTTCGCAAATTAGTCCTATTTCATTTCTAAGCTTCAAAATATACGATAAACATTCAAAAAATTCAACTATTTAACAATGGCAACATCTTCAATTTTGAACAATACCAAAAAGTACTATATGGGTTAGCTAACTTGTATTATCAGGATTCCGAAAACATAAGAATTACAAGAAAATAGACTAAATTAACTAACCAATTAAAGCTTGAAACCCTAAAACCATTCTCGGTTCATCCTTCTTCATTTTCTTTTTCCTTCGAATTGTTCTCACGTGAGAAGAGAATGAAAATTTCTCTTTCATTCCAGTGTACCATCTTTTAGTTTCTTTTAATTCAATTTTGTTTTTATTTTATTAATTTAACTAACTAATTAATGTTTTATATAATATAAACATACATATTTGTTTCATTTACCGTGCATAATAGTTTCTAGGGATATATTTACTTCTTTAATCCCTATTTTATTTCTAATTAACAAAAACATATGGAAATTAAACTTTTACCACTTTTACAATTTAGTTCCTAAAATTAAACACTAATTCGATAAATTACCCAACTGAAATTAAATTCACTTCTAGCATAACCCTGTAAATATTTTTATTAAATATTTACTAGTATGATTTACGGAAATGAGGTCCCGATACCTCAATTTCCAAAACCACTGATTTTAGAACCGATACACTTGTACCTTGTCTAAAAATCCAAATAATCAAAATTATTAGACCAAGCTTCAATATAATACTGTAATACCCTCGTAAATATTAATAAATAATATTTACTAACTCTATCATCAGAAAACAAATTTCTGAAATCACCATTTTCGACACCATTGACTTTTGGATTGTTATACTATATGTGTGAATGGTTGGATTGGGATCTTAAGGCCAACAATTATGTATATGTTAGGTACTTGGAAATGTTTAAATAGGTACAAATTGGACACTGTTAGAAAACAAAGATCATGTTGTAACATCGACTGTTTAATGTCGTGATGAGATTAAGTCAGAATGTTACATCACGACGAGGAACTCCCGAGGTCGTGACGTCAACTCGACATTTTGATTTATTTATAATTTGGTCCTTATTCGGTCTCGAGTTAGCAATAGAGCTTTTGTAAGCTCGTATAAGACCCAAAAATGTTTATATATAATTTTAAACACTTGTTATACTTATATTTGAATGTGTAATAGTTCTAAATCAAATGTAATCTAATCATAGTTGCCTCGAAAACAAATGTAGCATCTTATAGCTCGGACCCTATGAGTGGGTTGGGTAAAGGGGTGTTACACAAATCATGAAAAATCACGGTTTATGCAGAACAATAATAAGTGCCAACAACAAAACTTCCATTCTAGACAATCGTCGCAGTCATGGCTAACATAAATCAATGTATATGAAAAATAAGGTTGAAGTTGGAAAATTAAAACATTAATAAATTGTGATTAATATAAAACCAATCTTGTCATGTTTATTATAAAGGAAAATAATGAAATCTTGTTACAAATTCAAATAAAGTTTATTAGTAAAAAGGGTACAATTACTTTATAATTTACATTAATCAAAATTGATGGTTGGATGGAGTTGTTCGTAGGGTGAAATGTTGCGATGCCCTTCGTTGACGTCTGGGTTGTTAGTAACGGTCTACTAGGAGCTCAATGTTTTCCTACCCTGAATTTGCATTCTTATCATCTGTTGGCAAACCTTAGGTGTATCAAAGCAACTTGAAAAATCCTATGTTCCAAAGGTTTGATCGGGAGGTGTGGAGTAGTGGGGTGCAGAGCTAAACATATCATCCATCATCAATAAGCTCGGTTGCTGATAATGAGAACTTGAACTGGGAATCTCTAGAAGATAGGAGTAGCCTTGGAACTCCGACGCAAAATTTTCGCTGCGCAACTCTGATGATAAGAACTAGCTCGAGATATTGATTGACCCAGAAAATCATACACATGTTGGGATTGTGTTTGAATATGGTACTCATTATCCTCTACATTCTCTTTAGCACCTGCAAGTTCGGGCCCGGGAGCAGAAGGCAGATGTATTCGACAAGGATGGGAGCTAGGGGTGTTCAAACGGTTAACCGATTGGTTAATCGAACTGAACATTTTAATCCTTTAACTGTTAATCAAACCAAAAGTTTTTCAAAAAAATTAACCGATTGAAATATTTCGATTAATTCGTGATAACACTCTAGAATAACGTATTTTTATGTATTAATTATGTATTTATTCTGAGTATGATCCTGCTAATTTGAGCTATTTATGATCTTTTATCTCATAGGGACTAAATTTGAAGCAAAAGCAAAATTAAGGGCCAAAAGCGTGAATTTAGAGATAAAATGGGCTAATGTGCGACACAAGGAAAAGTTGGTGCCAAAAGTGCAAGCATGGAGGACACAAGGGTTGAAATGCAAAAAGAAGAGATTTTATTTTATTAAACTCTATTTTAATTATATTAGGATAATTAATATTGAGATAATTATTAAGGATTATTTTAGGATTTTATTTTATCTTTATTTATCTTCAATTAAATGTATTTATCTTTTAGGAATTTAAGTAGAATTAGAATATCTCCCTAGCACTATAAATAGGGGTGAAGTGACTCAAAGGGAGCCCATCTTTTCTTTTTCTCAGAACACTCTCTCCCCAAAAGTCTAGGCTTTTGTTCTTTTCATATTTCTTTTCAATAAAATCTTTATTTTTATTTTATTTATTTTCTTTTCTACCACAACCATGAGCCACTAAACCCATCTAGCGAAGGTTGTCAAAAATCCCCAAAAGGGTTATTGAGGCTTAGAATCCGTGCTTAGCCTTCTCAACGCAGTATTCATCGTTTCTCACTACTCTGGCCGACGCCTGGTCCATGTCCCTTAAGTAAGCTTTTCAACGAATGCAAAGGCGGCCGCTTTGTATGTTTTGGGAAGGTTGCACGGTCGGTTCGTTAGCTTATCGCGTCGAGGTTGGCGAGCCTAAGAGACAAAATGGCGTGGGATTCGCCATTGAGAAGCGTTGATCTAGCATAAGACGATTCCACGAAGCGATTGTTGGCTAGAGTCGTTCTACCAAATTGTAAGTCTAAATCATTGAGCTGGTGGTCGAGGCGTCCTCTTCCACTATAACCGGCTTATTCGGTTTGGGAAGGATCATCTAAAAGCCGAGGATTTAACCCAAGGCGAACGAGACAACTGGAGGTGGAATCTCCCATAAGAATTTTCTTTCTCTCAACTCTTTTTTATTTTTTCTAATTTTCAATTCAATATTCTTAATTCTTTTTATTTTATTTTTCGTTTCTAGATCCAACAATTTAATTCTTCTATTGTTTTTATTTTTTTAGGACGCAGTTGTCTTGGGCAAGACTACTGGGATATCACGAAACAAGATATTTTGCAAGTCCAGTCCCTGAGGATTTGACCCTACTTCTCTTTTACTATTCTTTTCATTATTTATTAAGGATAGGATATTTTTGGTGCTTTCAACGACCGCATCAAATTTTGGCGCCGTTCTTCGGGACTGGCAACGTACTAATCTTGTTTTTTTGTTTCTTATGACCAGATCTGCTCCAGGTACTCTTGCGTTCGATTCAGAAATTGAGAAGACTGCTAGAGCCAATCGCAAGGAGACAAAGTTACGAAAAAAGCAGTCAGCGGTGGTTGGAACTTAAAGTAACCCACCGCCACAAATAGAAGTCGACGACGAAGCTGAGTCTAGGGTTAACGAAAACCCTACTCAAACAATTGAAAGTGAAAAAGTAGAAGTCGACTCACCAGAAGAAGTGCTTAACGCTAGGGTTAACGAAAACCCAAATTTAGCACACGATCCAATGGCTCAAACGATTGAGAATCGGTCAAGCTCCAACAGTAACAACCGCCATTATGCATCGCGTATCCTACTATGGATACTGATTTTGAATTGAAGTCAGGTTTAATCCAGTTATTGCCAACTTTTCGTGGGTTACAAAATGAAAATCCCCACAAGCATCTGAAAGAATTTCATATGGTTTGTCTTAGCATGAAACCTCGGGGTAATGGCGAGGATCGATTAAATGCGTGCTTTCCTTTCTCCCTAGCAGATTCCGCTAAGGAATGGTTATTTTATTTACCCCCTGGATCTATTACAACTTGGGCTGATCTATCTCGTTTGTTTCTGAATGTTTTTTCCAGCATCTCGAGCAGCTGAGCTAAGAAGAGAGATCGTTGGAATAAGACAAAAAGAAGCTGAGTCCCTTTACGATTATTGGGAGCGATTTAAAAAAGTTGTGTGCAAGCTGTCCACAACATGGTATAACAGAGCAATCTCTCCTCCAATACTTTTACGAAGGTTTGAAGCCCATGGAGATGAATATGGTAGACGCTGCTAGTGGAGGAGCATTGGTCAACATTACTTCCCAACAAGCGAGAGACTTGATCTCCACAATGGCTGCAAATTCTCAGCAGTTTCGAGCCAATACTGAACCCCCTAGAAGGGTTCATCAGCTAAGTAATCCAACCTTAGAGGATAAAGTTGATAGACTTACTAATATGATGAACTCTCTTATTGCAGAAAAAACAAAGACAGCTCGGTTATGTGGAATATGTGCTACACCAGATCATGCAACTGATGCATGTCCCAGTTTGTATGATGATACCACTACCATCTGGTCTTGTGGGAAATTTCCTAGGACACCACAAAGGCGATACGACCCCTACGCTAATACCTACAACCCAGGGTAGAGGGACCATCCTAACTTAAGCTATGGGACCAATCCACGAAATAACCAGCCATACCAAAATCGATTTCCGCAATAGCCACAAGGTTCAGGTAATTTTCTAGAAATCATGGTCAATAAGTTAGCAGCTAATGTTTTTGATTTCCAACAGCAAACTCTTAATTTCCAAAAAGAGACGAAAGATTTCCAACAGAAAACCGAGGCGTCCATAAGAGAGTTGACCACATCGATTGAGAAATTGACTTCTCAAGGGAAGCTACCGTCACAAACAGAACCAAACCCTAGACAAAATGCAAATGCAGTGACGTTGCGAAGCGGAAAGGTACTGGAACCAATTCCTGACAGGAATCTTGCCCAAGAAATTACCCAGAAAAAACCCGAAAAAGACGAACAGGTCCGATCGAAGCCTCCATTGCCTAAAATTCAACCTCCATTTCCAGAACTATTCAACCAGGTCGAAGAGGTAAAGAGGATAAAGAAATTCTTGAAACATTTAGGAATGTCGAGATCAATATTCCGCTGTTGGATGCCATCAAGCAAATACCGCGGTATGCTAAATTTCTTAAAGAGCTTTGCACCAACAAACGAAAATTAACAGGTAATGAAAGGGTGAATGTTGGTGAGAATGTATCCGCAGTGTTACAAATGAAAAATGCCAAGCAAAATGTAAGGATAGGGCATGTTTGCAATACCATGCAAAATAGGCCATTTGGGAATTAAAAGGCTATGTGTGATCTAGGGCCTCTATAAATGTAATGCCGTATTCTATTTATGAATCACTTAACGCGGGTTTTTTGACAAAAACAGGTGTTATCATTCAATTGGCGGACAGGTCTGTTGTGCATCCAGAAGGAGTACTCGAGGATGTTCTGGTAAAAGTTAACGATCTTATTTTCCCTGCAGATTTTTATGTGATCAAAATGGAGGAGGATAGCACTCCTGGATCTTCAGATCTCCTGCTAGGTCGACCGTTCCTTAGTACAGCTAGTACTAAAATTGATGTTCGAAGTGGAACTCTCACGATGGAGTTTGATGGGGAGATCGTAAAGTTTAATGTCTACGACGCCATTAGCCATCCAAGTGAAATATTGAGCGTAAATCGTATCGACATAATTGATTCTTTGGTGGAAGAGAATTTCGAGTCAATTTATGGAGATAATTCTGAACTTGATGAAATTGAATTTGTTAATGAGTTATTATCTCCAAATACTAAACTATTACCTTACATTACAAGTGCGAGTTGGAGTTGAAACCACTTCGAGCATCCGAAATATGCATTTTGGGAAGGGTAATACCCTACCAGTCATAATCTCCAATAGACTCTCCACACATGAAGAGGAAAGTTTGGTTCATATACTAAAAAGTCATAAGGAGGCGGTTGGCTGGACCATTGCAGACTTAAAAGGGATAAGCCCTTTGACGTGCACACACAGGATCTACTTGGAGGAAGACATGAAGCCGAGGCGAGAGGCGCAAAGAAGGCTAAATCCGAATATGATGGAGGTAGTAAAAATTGAAATAATCAAGCTTTTAGATGCTGACGTAATTTACCATATTTCTGGCAGTAGGTGGGTAAGTCCGGTTCGGTCGTGCCCAAGAAAACGGTGTGACAAGAAAGAAAAATGTGAAGGTGACTTGGTACCTACCCGAGTACAAAATGGGTGGCGCGTCGCATTGATTACGGAAGTTGAATTCATACACTAGAAAAGATCATTTCCTCTTCCTTTTATAGATCAAATACTTGAAAGATTAGTCGGAAAACTCATTTTGTTGTCTTGATGGATACTCGGGTTTCTTTCAAATTCCAATGCATGACGGAGGACCAAGAAAAGACCACTTTTACATGCCCATTCGGTACATTTGCATATAGAAGGATGCCATTCGGTCTTTGCAATGCGCCGCCACCTTCCAAAGATGTATGATGAGTATATTTTCGAATATGTGGAAAAATTATCAAGTTTTTATGGATGATTTTCTTGTATATGGGAATTGTTTTGATGATCGCCTTAAAAATCTAACGATAATTTTAAGTAGGTGCATAGAATTTAATCTTGTCTTGAATTATGAAAAGTGTCATTTTATGGTAGACAAGGGTTTAATTCTAGGTCATGTTGTTTCATCTAAAGGAATTGAGGTCGATAAGGCCAAAATTGATATTATAAATTCTTTGCCTTATCCCTCCACTGTGAGGGAAATTCGTTCTTTTCTTGGCCATGCAGGGTTTTACAGGCACTTCATAAAAAACTTCTCGAAGGTAGCTGAACCACTATGTGAGTTGTTGCAGAAGGATAAGAAATTTGAGTTTGGCCCAAAATGTAAGGAGGCATTTGATACACTTAAGAAAAAGTTAGTCTCCGCTCCTATAGTACAACCACCAGATTGGAAATACCCATTTGAAATTATGTGCGACGCTAGCGAGCGCAGTGTAGGAGCCGTGTTGGGGCAAAGGATAGACAAAGAACCACATGTCATATGTTATGCCTCGAAAACCCTAGATGCTGCGCAGAGCAACTACACCACTACGGAAAAAGAACTCTTAGCCGTTGTATTTGCTTTAGATAAATTTCGACCTTATTTATTGGGAACTAAAGTGATTATTTTTTCTGATCATGCAGCTCTCAGGTATTTGATCGCGAAGAAAGAAGCAAAACCGAGGCTCATTAGGTGGATTTTGCTGCTCCAAGAATTTGACATTGAGATTCGAGACAAAAGAGGATGCGAGAATTTAGTGGCTGACCACTTAAGCAGAATAAAAGTACCTTTTGACGACATCCCTATTAAAGAAGAATTCCCTGATGAGAGCCTATTCTCGACCGAGGTACGTCTCCTATGGTATGCAGATTTAGTAAACTTTCTAGCCACATGATTATTACCCACTAAGGTAGCACGTTCGTGAGGACAAGCTTAGACGCATAACGCTCGATATTACATTTGGGATGACCCATACTTGTGGAAACACTATTCAGACCAGATAATAAGAAGATGTGTTCTAGAAACTGAGGTAACTTCTATCCTTAATTTTTGTCATACTGAAGCTTGTAGAGGTCACTTTGGCCCTAAGCGGACCGCTCATAAGGTGTTAGAATGTGGGCTATATTGGCCCATAATTTTTTGAAATGCATATAACTTCTGTAAGTCTTGCGATAGGTACCAACATACAAGTAACATCACTAAACAAAATCAAATGCCCCTTTCCCTGATTCATGTATGCGAAATCTTTGATGTATGATGTATCGATTTCATGGGCCCATTTATTTCTTCATTTAGCAATGTATATATAATTCTTGCAATAGACTATGTTTCTAAGTGGATAGAAGCAAAGTCTACTCAAAATGATAATGCCAAAATTGCTGTGGAGTTTCTAAAACGAACTATTTTTTTCTTGGTTTGGCACACCTCGAGCCCTAATCGTTGATCGTGGCACCCACTTTTGCAATAAGGTCATGGAGGCTTGTTGGCAAAATATGGAGTCCACCATCAGATAGCTACGACTTACCATCCCCAAACGAACGGTCAAGCCGAGGTCTCAAACAGGAAATCAAGACTATTTTGGAGAAAAGCAGTTCGTCCTAACCGAAGGATTGGAGCCTTCGGCTAAATGATGCACTTTGGGCCTATAGGACTGCGTATAAGGGACCGATTGGTATGACCCCGTATCGACTTGTTTTTGGTAAAGCCTGCCACCTTCCAGTTGAATTGGAACATAAAGCCTATTGGGCCATTCGACAGTGTAACTTGGAGTTAGAACCTGCAGGAAAGGCAAGGAAATTAGACATCCAAGAGTTAGAAGAAATTCGTAATGATGCCTACGAAAATGCTCACATTTATAAAGACAAGACAAAGTTGTTTCACGATAAGAGAATAGCTCAGAAGCATTTTTCAGTAGGACAAAAAGTTTTACTTTATAACTCTGTGTTAAAGTTATTCCCAGGTAAGCTTCGATCACGATGGCAAGGACCTTTCGTTGTTACTAAAGTGTTCACACATGGAGCGGTTGAAATAGAGAGTGAAGAATCTGGAAAGCAGTTCATAGTCAATGGCCAGTGGTTGAAGCCATTTTATGAGAATTTTCAAGCCCACACGGTTGAGGAAATCCATTTGGAACCACCATAGAACCAATAACGGCGTCGAGCTAACGACGTTAAACAAGCGCTTGTTGGGAGGCAACCCAAATTTTATTTTTATTTATTATTTTTCTTTACTTTATTTATTACTTTATTTTATTATTTATTACTTATTTGGATATTAATCAATTTTTCTTCTTTTGCTTAGAAAAAAATGAAGCAAACCGTTAACAACACTTAAAGCGCATTGAGGCTCGACTTGAAACCTTTGGCCAAAGAATGACCAAGCTCATTGCCATCATTTGTGATCACACGGGAGTTTTTCTAAACTTTTCTACCTATTTATTTCTTTTTGTCCACATTGAGGACAATGTGCTTTCGATGGGGAGGTACTCTTCGTTATTATTTTCATGCCCAAGATTTTACCAAGAATTGCCTCTTGTTTGTCCTACAAGCATGATTCTTGTTTTCCGAGAAAATTACAATTTTCATAATTGATGCCATCTCCACTGTTTTATTTTTATTAGAGTAAAAATAATTGTGACTCATAAAGTTAACTCTATCTTGCTTTTCGTAAAATTGATCAAGTTTAAATACAAAGTGGACACTTAATATGATTGCATGCTAAAATATGTTGATGACTATTAAGGTAATTATGAAACTTATTTTGACACTTGATTATTATTATTTTTCTCTAAAGTCCTCATAAAAAAGTTATTATTAATATCATTTAATGTTCCGTGGTTATGAGTGCAACTTAAAAACGTGATCGATCGAGTAAGGGGTAGGTGCTTGGGTTGTCATCCTATTTCGCGTCAAAAGGTTGTGTGACGTGTTAGATAAAACTCCGCTAACCGGAATTAATTTTAAGAACATGTTAATGAGTAACCGGGGTGGGGTGCTTGGCTGTCATCTCTCTTCGCGTCAAAAGGTTCAGTATATTCCTAAAGCATAAAAAAAGAGAAAAAACAAAAGAAAAAGAAAAAGAAAAAATTTTGGGACTAAAGGAGGAAACAAATAGAGTGTCTTGGTAGGTTTGGTAATTTATCTAATTTTCATTAAATAATTCAAGTTGATTCTAATTTTTGTGTGTATTAATTAGAAAACTTTTTCTATTTTACTTAAAGCAAGCCTAGGGTTCTCTTTATTTTTCATATGCATTTTTGACTGATTTTTATAAAACTTTGGAGTTGTATTTCTTTTATGGCAGAATCTAACTTTCACAGTAGATAGGAACCATACTTGAGGGCAAGCATGGGCTAAGTAGGGGGGATTTGATAACACTCTAGAATAACGTATTTTTATGTATTAATTATGTATTTATTCTAAGTATGATCCTGCTAATTTGAGCTATTTATGATCTTTTATCTCATAGGGACTAAATTTGAAGCAAAAGCAAAATTAAGGGCCAAAAGCGTGAATTTAGAGATAAATGGGCCAATGTGCGACACAAGGAAAAGTTGGTGCCAAAAGTGCAAGCATGGAGGACACAAGGGTTGAAATGCAAAAGAAGAGATTTTATTTTATTAAACTCTATTTTAATTATATTAGGATAATTAATATTGAGATAATTATTAAGGATTATTTTAGGATTTTATTTTATCTTTATTTATCTTCAATTAAATGTATTTATCTTTTAGGAATTTAAGTAGAATTAGAATATCTCCCTAGCACTATAAATAGGGGTGAAGTGACTCAAAGGGAGCCCATCTTTTCTTTTTCTCAGAACACTCTCTCCCCAAAAGTCTAGGCTTTTGTTCTTTTCATATTTCTTTTCAATAAAATCTTTATTTTTATTTTATTTATTTTCTTTTCTACCACAACCATGAGCCACTAAACCCATCTAGCGAAGGTTGTCAAAAATCCCCAAAAGGGTTATTGAGGCTTAGAATCCGACTTAGCCTTCTCAACGCAGTATTCATCGTTTCTCCAAGACTACTGGGTGACGCTCCGTCCATGTCCCTTAAGAAGTAAGCTTTTCAACGTATGCAAAGGCGGTGCTTTGTATGTTTTGGGAAGGTTGCACAGTCGGTTCGTTAGCTTACTGCGTCAGAGGTTGGCGAGCCCAAGAGACAAAATGGCGTGGGATTCGCCATTGAGAAGCGTTGATCTAGCATAAGACGATCCCACAGAAGCGATTGTTGGCTAGAGTCAGGTTCCACCAAATTGTAAGTCTAAATCATTGGAGCTGGTGGTCGTAGGCGTCCTCTTCCACTATAACTAGCTTATTCGGTTTGGGAAGGATCATCTAAAAGCCGAGGATTTAACCCAAGGCGAACGAGACAACCGGAGGTGGAATCTCCCATAAGAATTTTCTTTCTCTCAACTCTTTTTTATTTTTTTCTAATTTTCAATTCAATATTCTTAATTCTGTTTTTATTTTATTTTTCGTTTCTAGATCCAACAATTTAATTCTTCTATTGTTTTTATTTTTTTTAGGAACGCAGGTTGTCTTGGGCAAGACTCTGCCTGGGATATCACGAAACAAGATATTTTGCAAGTCCAGTCCCTGAGGATTTGACCCTACTTCTCTTTTACTATTCTTTTCATTATTTATTAAGGATAGGATATTTTTGGTGCTTTCAACGACCGCATCAATTGGTTGGTTAACCAAATTAACCAAAATTTATATGTTTGTTTTTGGGTTAAAACATGTATAAAACATATAAAAATAATGTATAATGTTCATTTGACTGGATTAACCGAACTAGTAATAGCCTAATACATATAATATATAATATTATTTATTAAATTTTGTTAATTTGGTTAATTACCCGATTTTGAACCGAATTAATTGTTAATCGAAATTCCAAAGAACCTTTAACTGACCTCCAGCCAAACTAGATCGGTTTGGTCGGTTAATTCGATTTTAGTCGAAGTTTGAACACCCCTAATGAGAGTGACTCGATACACTTTGTTGATGTCTCTATCGGTGAATGTTTCTTGGGACTACGATCAAGAGGCCACCAAACAAATGTGACAACTCGTTTTCCACATACCATCATTGGTAGTGGACTAAGGGTGTGAAATCCCACATACAAGAGTCCATCCGAGGCCTCCTATCTATCTGGGCATTCCACATTACTATCCACTGTTGATGCTCTAATGTTCAATTCTTTGCATCTTTTTCCCTTTTATTAATGTCATGGACATTGTTATAGTTAATTGGAATGTCCGGAACATATTGCTTACACTCGAATTGTCCCAGAGCCCAATCCCCATTGTACTACTAAATGGTTGAAAAATTTAGGATGGGTGCATTAATGTACTACACGTATGAATGGTGGTATGCCTATTGGTGAATTACACCTGCAACATCTAACACAACATATGACATTCACACGGACTACACAATTAATAACATGAATATCATGACATGAGTAAAATAACACAACTAAAATTTTTTCATGACATGAATATATTTTATTTTGAAAAAAGTCTACCTCCTTTCCGGTGTATGCCTTAATCATTTGTCAATACACAAGGGTTTCTGACTTTCCAATCCCTGGACAAATACACCATCTGAAAAGAAAACAAAATTGTTAGATAATATTTTCATAAAAAGATAATTCTTAATTGATGTTTAATTTTTATTTATTTATTTACAAGTGGGAAAACATATTGTTGGTGACTTAGTGATGCTAGAAATAGAATCCTGTAAAGTGCCTAAGACTACAGCAATAGTAAGCAACCTCCTATACCTTATGTATCATGCTTCGTCCCTGATAAAGCTCATGGTACAACGTTGCTAATACTATTGAACCCCAACTATACAAATGGATAACTTGAGTCCAACGTAAGTACCCCTTATCAACTTCATTATATACGCCCGAGCAACGCACATCTTCTTCCATTTAAAGACATTACTCGAAAATTTTTTGAAATTTTGCTTGAGCCAAGAAAATTTTAAACTGGTAAATTTAGCAGCACCATCACCTAGTGATCATCCAAGCAACTAATAGCAAAGAAACACAAGTTCGATCACTTTGCTTAATCTCGTGATCATAGCACCCCCGGCTAGGAGCTCAAGTTGCAATGCAACATCTTCTAAGGTGATGGTGCACTCCCCATATGACAAATAAAATGTGTGGGTCTCCGGGCGCCACCTCTCAACCAAGACTGATATCAAGTTGACCCTAAGCTCAAACATCCTAAACAATGTCGTCCTTCCAAATCTCACGACATCCAAATATGGGAAAATACCTTCGTTAGGCTGATAGCCTGGACCATGGACACGTGCTCTCAAGACGCAATACTAACCCTGTCCATAACAAAATACCATATTAATTAAATATGCCAATTAAAAAAATAATGGCAAGCGAATTTATAAAATAATCGTGAATAGCAAGTAGTAATTTTTTATCGACACATTAATCATCATGGCGGTGTGATCAATTACTCCAATCAATGAACCCATTTTGATGTTTGTACAAACAAAATTGAATAAATATATAATTTTAAAACAATAACGCTTCCACATAATAATATTTAGTACAACCAAGTTTTTTAAATAATTCTATTTTGTTTTATTTAAATAAGATATCCACATAATAATATTAATCACCAACTGAACAAAAACAAAACAAAATAAATTACCTTAGGTAACTCTTATGGGTATCATACTAGTCTCTATCGGTACATATCATTTTAATCTTAAACTGGTATCTAATAGTTTATGTTCCTTTTTTGATCAAAATTTTAGTACTTTTGGTTATTTTTGTGTTTTTCGATCTGTTTTGATTAATACCAACTTTTATAGGTGTATATCGGTTCGTATTGGTTGATGCAAAATTTTAATATTTTAAACCAACTTTTAAAATTTTTATCTTAACTATTTTAACTTTCTATAATTACATTTAAAATTAATATTTATTAAATTAAATTAAATTATTGTAGCTAATTGATAATTTTTAGAACTTAATGAATAATTTTAAAATTTATATGGATGTAATTGAGATATATATTTTGTTTTTGGTGAAAGTAATTGAAATATATTTGAATCTATATATAATATATAATATATTTATTTTACTAAAATAACATATGATTTGTTAAAAATTAAAAATTAGATGAAATATATATGTGAAAATAGGTAAACATATATATGATTTATCAAGAATCTAAAAATTGAACTATATATGTGTGCGAAAAGCATTTAAAAACATTGATAAACCTAAAGTGATGCCCTGAAACATGCTAATAGTTGTACGTACCAACAAAAATAATACATCCACCGATATGGTACGGACTAGATTTGTTCATGGGTTGGGCTACCCGCCTATGCCTGAAGGCCTGTTCAAAATTTGAGATGGTTTGGGTAAAAATATTAGGCCCGTTTAAAATATGGGTTAGGCTCAAGCTTGAACATTCAAGGCTTGAGCCCGATCCAACCCGTCTTTAAGTTTATAATACTTTATATTATGTTATTTTTATATATGATGTAATTTACAACACATTAAAAAATAAACCTATACTAAATATATAATACTACTCTAATGTAAATATTAAAATAATCTTACAATATTATATAAAAAATTTCAATAAATAAAAAATGTATAAAATGATTAAATATTAAAAAATATAATATAAATATTTTTAAAAAAATTAAAAATAATACGGGTGGGCCTAAAATGGGCTTGGGTTAGTCTTTTGCAAATATGGGCAGGTTTGGGCAAAACTTTAAGCCCAGATTTCAGGTCGGGTCGTGCTGGGCTTGGGCAAACATAAAGTATGTTAATATCATGCTTAGGCCCGGCCCAAACCTGACCCGATTTGGCCCATGAATATTGTAATAGCTCACCCAACGTAGACCATGTAAAACTTACTGTTTGGTGTCTAGTCGATTAAACCAAGGGTAGACAAGGGATAGGCTGGTGATTTGTTCGTTAAATGTTTAGGTGACATATTGTGTGGATTCGACGGTATGCCAAATAAGGAACGCTTCGCTGGAATTCATCATTTGGCAGACTTTAGAGTTTGACAGACTCTTTTGTAAGACAATCCACCAACCCCAGATATTTTAGGTGAACTTGTTAGTTCGCAAATTAATAGACTTATTTTCTGTGCCTTAGCATGAAAACAATGACTCGGTGAGTATCGTCAGATTTAAGTTGAGACTTAGTTGGAATTGAACTAGAATATTGTAGTTGACAGCTTGATGTGTTGAGGTAGCTAAATGACTTGTTTAGTTGGTTTGTTTAAGTGTACAAGAAATGATTTACCACGTACTAAGTTGATTAGTGGTCATAGTTGTGTTTGGTAAAAAAGATTTTCTATGTAAGTCATGTATTGCTTTGATGGGGACAAAAACCCTAGTTTCTCTTTCATTCATTGTTAGCATGTCTAAGAGCAAGCTTTTAAGTTTATCTGTGCTTCATTAGGGAAGACGAGGAAGGTTTCCAGTAGTTAGCCGAGATTCCATTGTTAAGTGCCAGTTTAATGGTAATTTCTGGAAAACCCTTAGCTTATTATCGAGGGGGATTTACGTTTTTGCATTAGTACATGTATAAATTTTTAAAACTGGTTCGAAAGGAAGGAGACTTCCTAATTATGGGTTGGATGCAATTGATTCTTGCATGCATGGTTAAATTTTAATAGGTAAATCATCTAATGGTTATAATTGTTTTCTATTTAGCTCAAGAAACTAGTGAAGGTTCGAACAGTCGAGGCAAATGACCAGTAGAGTAGATTCTGTTATGGATTTTACTAGTGATTTCTTTCTTTCTTCCTTTGAGTTATGAAACTTCCATGATATGTGAGTGGTGTACAGTAAGTTGCCTCTACTATAATTGAGTTGATGTGATGTATCTGGACGTGTGTGTGATAAACCAGTGTTGTATGTGTAAGTATGACTATTGTCAATGTAAAAACACTCTCCTTGTTGCATGAGTCTAGTACTAGAAAATTTGTGATATGTGAAAATGTGAAAAATAGGTCTGTTTGTGATGCCTTCGGTAGGGCAGCGATATTGCAAACCGGACTAGCAGATCATGGCCCGACCTTGTGGAAGAACACGTGTTCAACTTAACAAGGATATGAACATGAAAATGAACATGAACATGGTTGATATGTGATTCTGATTTTTGAGACATGTGTCCAGAATCAACAAGATAATATTTTCCTACAAGTCATAATATAACAAACAATTAATTCAAGAATTTTTTTATAAAAATTATCAATTAAAGAACTTATACTTTATTATTTAAAAAATCACATATAAATAAAATATCTAACCATTTGGTGGGTACGGAAATTTGTATTTTGGATCTCGAATGGCATCAAGAAATATTCTAGTATCATGTGCCGATCCTTCCCATCCAGCCATGACAAAGGTGAAACACATATTTACATACTGCCATAACATTTTGAGTCGGGATACCTTTTCTTCCAATATAGGGAATTTGTTCATTTGGTGGAAGAATAGCGGCAATATGAGTACCATCAATTGCACCTATGCAATCCTGAACAAATAATCATATTAGTCTCGTGCATATTTTTAGTCGACCAAATATATTAAAATATAATAATATAAAATTAAATTTTAACCTTAAAATACGACATATATCTAGAATCATTACGTATTTGTTCGGGTATTGAGCTTCGGGTGTAATTAGATCAGTGGCCATCCTTGAAACTTTCTCAAGCACAATTGCAAATTATCAACTTATTGTTGATCCAGACCTTTGAAATCTTTCTCGACATTGGGAAACTTTTGCACCGGTGCCCAAGATGTATAAAAAAATTCCCAACATTTCACTAGAAGATATGTTTCTTGAAGTTTGCAAGTTGTATCTTGTCTCCAAAACTCTCAACAAACTTGTGAATACCATTTTAGACATCCTAAAATTAATCATACAATGTGATTCGTGACCGTCAAGGATCTCTCAGATCCATGTCCCACCTGACTGTTTTGAATCCATGCATGGTTGCTTCAATATATACTTCTCGTAATATAATTGCACGGAAGAAGATGCAACAACAAATAATCAGTTAAAACATTCCATGCATTGTAAAATCTCTTTCTTTTCCCTTTCATCATCACTTTCATCACCGCTGTAATTCTCAACTATACTTATAACCTGTGAATAAATTTTATATCCAAAATCATATATAAACAACTATTCATAAAACTAATTTAGTATAAATAAGTAGAACATAAATTCAATATCTAAAGACCAAACATAAACAACTATTAATAAAACTAGATTACACATAAATAAGTAGAAAATAAATTCAATATCCAAAAACCAAACATAAACAACCATTGATAAAACTAGATTACACATAAATAAGTAGAACATAAATTCAATATCCAAAAACCAAACATAAATAACTATCGATAAAACTAGTTTAGCATTGTTGTTTAGTCACATAATAGATATCTCTAAACCCTAGAAGATCATAAAATTTTCAACTATCCTCCATTTCTGTCTTAAGCCACAAAGCTCTAATCTTGGGATTAATTGATAAAAACATAATTCACTTGTCCTTATTGAACAATAATTTAAGTGCGAAAAAGTATAGCGGACTAGCTTCTGGAACTTCTTCTGACATGCTGTCAAGCACTTGGACTGCTTGTGGAATACCATATGGATCCATAACAGGAGTCAAACTAGATGTTGCTTGACTCATATTGTCAGTTGCATTGCATAATTTTTCTATTTGAGTGGACAATCTTGTAGCCCCTCCAATTTGCTTTGAGGATTCCTTTCTTTCGGTTTTAAAATGTGAACTTGATATCTCAGGGTTTTTTCTTTTTTGACCGTTTCCATCAATTTGAACATCATTTGAAATGTGAACATCATTTAAAATGTGAACATCATTTCTCACATTTTCTTCTTCATTCTCTTTAGGTATTTTGTTGATAACATTCTCAAAAAAATCACTATGGAGTGTACCGGAAGAAGGTGTCCATGCTTTATCACCTGTTGCAACTATCCCTATGAACATTTGGTCCAACTTCCCTTCGAATTCAGGATCAATGCCCGATGTTCTAAATTTTTGAGCTTCAGGCACAACCTACATATAAAATGATAGTTTAATAACAGTAATTATCAATAACCTCATAAAAAAGAAAAAAAAAACAAAAATATTCAGAATTATTAATGTACCTTTAGCCTACTCTCCCACCAATCATTCGATGCATTAATGGTTCTTTTTATAGGATTCCACCCTAGACTAGTATCTTCGCCTTTAAGTTTCTTCCAAGCTTTACATTCTTTTTTTAGGGCATCCCACCTATTTTTAAGTTGTTTTTGTGAAAAAGCCTTGCCCGTTTCTTTCTAAAAGTTGGCCATTATTTTCAACCATCCATCTTTTGTGAAATGAGTACCAGGCCTATTGCCTTTCAATATCTCTTTAATACAAATATTACAAAATATTTCTGTCAATCTCTTATCCCACATTGCTTTGACTTTTTTACCACTAACTTCAATCGCCGAAGTACTCATTTATTGTGTATATGAACATATTCGTTTCAGCCAGTAAAGCAATCAAGAAAATCAAATGTCACATAAGTATATTTTTTTACATGTGTATCAAAATCAAGATAGGATCCTAAGATTTTTTTTCTCAATCAAAATAAACTTTCCAAGACCGGAATAATATCCAAGAAAGAGAACACAACTAATAATAGCATCAAACACAATTAAAAAGTCAGCATGACCAATATTTTATCAATATTTTTTACCTAATCATGAAATCTAAAAATACCAAATCAATGACCTCATCTAATTTAATTATAACAAAATAATAAATTAAAGAAAAATAAAAGATAGGATAAAATTAGAAATGTTGATCTCTCCTACTTCTAGAATCTAGACTTGCATTTATTACCCACATTGTAGAACAAAATAATTAAACATAAATTTCATATGGCTTAATCATTTTTAATTGATTTTTCTACCAAAAGCAATTAAAATATGTGGTATCATAATCATGAATATTGTGAATTTTTCATTGTTTATTATTTTAGTGGATTTATAGCCAAAGGCAACTATAAGATTGGCACTAGTTGTCAACTTCTAAAACTGAAAATGCATTGTTTTATATCAATGGTTGCCAACTCCACAAATGCATAAACTTTTTACTTCAATTTTGGTATGAATTTGAATAAAAAACAAAAATCACGTTTCTGGTTTGAATCATAGGAATAATACAGTATATAAAAGAACATCTTTAATACAAGTATTGAATATCAATGGTTTATGGTATATTTTGACACCAAAAATAATTAGATAAAATGATTAAAATTTTATATAGATTTGACTAATAAAATACCATTCCTATCATCTTTCTTAATTAATCTATAATGAATGTTTAAATAAAATACCATTCGCTATCAGGAAACATGGTTGAAATCTAAAGAGAAAATAATTTGAAGGAGAAGATAATAGGCAAGGATTTATAATTTGTGAGCTATGATTAATTTATTTTATTATATTTTTATAAACTATTTTATATGGTTTATAAGTTTTAAACCACTTCATATTAATAAAAAGATTTAAGTAGACGCCTCCACAATGAAAAAGAAGATAACCATGACCTCATGTGACCAAGATTAGTAGGTGTCCAATAACTAATCAAAAGAAAAGCATTTCTATGTATGTATATATATTAATACCAACATTAAATCTCCAAAGTCACCAAACAATTAAAAAAAAAAACAACAACATGCAGTACTCACTAAAGAAAACTAAGAAAATGGCTTTACGTGTTTGATGAAATACTTGCAAGACAGCGCGACCAAAAATACTAGTCCTCACCGCAACCAAATGTTATTTCGCAGGTAGGCGACAAGCATGATTATTTAACTAAAGAAAAGATCACATCTTCCTTGATCATTTTGTTTTTTTTAAAGAAAAATTATTGATATTTAAGTACATGTGTGTCTGTACATATATATTCATTCAACCCACGAACATAGTGAAAGAGAGAGGCATGCAAAGCAAAGCAGGACAAATGAAGACAACATATTAATTAAATCCAATACTACGGTGAACAATGACTAAAGCTAAATCTATAAACCAATACTCCTCAAACAAGGCTTTTGAACCAGGGTATAATAATTTATGTTGAGGAATATTACAGATTAAGTTTCCTCCAAAGGTGTTAATGGTCGGTTTGGATGATAGGTATGGTTTTGACGCTTGACCCACAACCAGAATCACTGAAATTTTACTAGTATGCTAAACTCTCTAGCAACGTCTTCTTGCATATTGAATCAAAGAAAGGAAAATAAGCTTTTGGAGAAGAGAAAATGATTTGTTTTTTTTTTTGTGCATAAAAAAAGCATCCGATTGCATGGTCTCCAAGAAAGAAAAACAAAGTATCTATAACTGATATCTTCAAACTTTTGAGATAAACAAAGTTTCGAGAAAACAAAAAATTGTCTTTGCCAACAAAAAATTATCATTGCTTATAGAGTATGGAAGTGAAAAACAACAAAGAAAAATAAATAAATAAAAACTCTTCAACATTATCACTGCCATTTGAAGATAGAAATTTCTCACAAGAAAAATTAGAAAAAAGAAATGAGACCCATCTCATTAAAAAAATCAAACAATTAATTTCTGTAAAATTTTTGGTATTAAAATTTCTGTAAAATCAATCAATCAATTTTTGTAAAATTTTTGTAAAAATCAAACAATCAGAAAACAACTAAAAACTAAAGCATAATGAATAATTAAAGAGAAGAAGAAGAAAAGAAACTCACCGGTGGAGGAATTAAAAGAGGAACAAAGAATCAGAGGAAAGAACTTTGAAAGAGAAAATGTGAAAAAAATGGGCATTCTAACGGTGTTTGGGAGAAGACAAACTAAGGTTAAAAATGTAAATAGAAGCCAAAAGCACTTTTGGCTGAAGAAAAAGTTAAAATTTTGAACTTCTCCATATGCCAAAAAGTACTTTTTTTTAGTTGAAAATTTTTCTGAAATGATGTCTGTTCCATAATGCTTTTAAGGGAAAATTTTTCTGAAAATTTTGCTATTTTCTTTTGGAAATTGATATAAAGTAGTAACTGTTAACTGGAACTAAAAGAAATGTTGAAGTTTCTTAAAAGTTATCAGTAACATCAACAGTACTGTATTGATTATGAGCTGCCAATTCTTTGGTACAATAAAACAAGATATCAAATTCCTTCAAGCTTTAGCATGCCTTGAAAAAGAAAAGGAAAAAGAATAGAACTTTTAACTTTTTGCAGTTGTTTAATTGCCTTTCATTGATGCAGGATAACAAGCAGTGGACACTTTACCTATTGTTCTTCATGGTTCTTCGTTAGAAGCATAGACTACGATATTTTCAAGCTGATTAGCCTAGAAAAAGAGATCAACAAAGGTAGCTAACAATGACATGGCATTTCTTTGGGACTCTTGGTAATGTAACCTAGGCTTTCGTTACCTCCTATCGCAGTCTGTTATATTCACTAACAAACACTGTCAAATTCTGTAGAATCTGAGCATTCATCAGAAAATACTCAACCAATTGCAGCTCTTCTTTTTTTTCCATAGAACGTGCCTTGCGCTGAGACAACAACCATGAGGGTGGTCTCTTTGGTAGGAAAAGTGTGTCAACAGCCATGAAAATTCCAAACCAAAAGAATCACCAACATGATATAAAAATTAAATATCTTAAGCATATACAAAAGTAGTCTTACATTTTGGCCTAGGTAGCTTGAAGCAATTAAAATATATAGTCACATTGTATACATACCAGTTCAATGACAAGGGTTCAAGACAGGGAGAAATGTATAGTAATGCTTTCCCAGTTAAATGAGTAAATTAGGGAACTTGGGAACTCTATGAAGTCCAAAAGCCTTCAAAAATGGAAACAAGTCTAATTAGTTGTATAGAATCTAGTTTGTTTCATGTATTGGATCAATGCAATAATAATGCATATCCTGTAAAAATTTGTAACAAAATGAAGTGACTGAGTGTTACTAATCCCTCTCAGAAGATCTGGTGTAGTAGTTTGATAAAAGAAGGCTACAGTAAATAATCCAACACCAATACGAGCTTCAACAAGGGAATGGAGGTTTAGTAATGAGTAGTGTGTTACAACGAAATTAGAATGCTCGAAATAGACAAGATTTAGTGCGTTAATCATAAGCTCTTCACAATCAATAAAGCTTGTTAAAATGAGTCTCTTGAGTGTAGGACTACAAGCCATGAATTTTCCAGGAATTTTTTGGCTACAATGGTGTAAAAGTAATTCCTCAAGCATGTGGCACCCAGAAAAGAGCCTTTGAACTGATTCATTGTCTGAAAATACAATATGCCTAATATGGAGGAACTTGAGATTGGGCAGACAAACTGTATGAGGAACACTGACGCCAAAAGAGTGTCCGAATTCCAACTTCAGTCTCACCAATGTCATGCAACAAAAAAAGGAAATAACACTATGAAGCGCATAGAAGCAAACGCAATGTCTATATATGCATAACTGAACCCACCAGCTTTGTAAGGATCTGGTTTATTTTTTTTTTTTGAGTTTAAGACTGAATTGATCTATAGTCGGCCTACTACAGGAAAAAAACACTTTGTTCACAGTATCACTCATGCCATCATAACCTAGAGGTAGATGACAAACAAAATAGTGGCTTTTCTATGGAATCATCAATGGTGAGGGTAGCAGTCCTAGCGAAAAGATGCCTCCACCGTTTTGATAGAATGGAGGTCTTGATTGTTTCTCGTAGTGGAAGATATGAAATGATGTGACAAATAAGCTCATCTAATTGTTAGGAATAACTAAACATTCGGTTATTAGTTATTGTTAGTTATAAAGTTGTTATTAACTGCAGTTAGTTAGCTTCATCTTGTATTAAATACAAGTCACTAATTTGAGTAATACAACAGAGAATTACTTCCCATTTTCCTTATTGTTGAATCTTAACATGGTATCAAAGCAAAGGTTTTCTTGGTGTAGAATTTTTTTCTTTCCATGGCCACTGAAGCCGTTCCAGAAGGTGTACTAGTAGTTGACACACCTTGTCACTCCTCCAACACTGGGGAGGTTGTACATTCGCAAGGACTTGGCAGTTTCTGCGTACCTGCAGTTCATGACTTCTCCAAACACGACACCATCAAACTTGCTGCGCACAATTTTCTTTTATGGAAGCATAAGTTTTTGTTGATTCTTGAGGGTTATGGTCTTGAAGGGTTTATATTAGGTACAATCCTTTCTCTTCTTCCTTTCATCATTGGATTTGAAGGCCAACAACTTGAATATCTAGCTTTTCTCGTTCATAAGAAGCAAGATAAGTTTCTAGCTTCTTAGCTGTTGTCCACTGTGACAAATGATATCTTGGTTCAACATACAACTGCCAAAACAAGCTTTGATATATGGACGACCATTGAGAGAAGATTTAGTGCAAAATCTACCATTAAAATCTCGAGCATGCGTCATGCTCTATACTCGCTCAAGAAAGCAAATCTTTCTATTAAAGAATATATATCTAAGGAAAAATATCTTAGTGATAATTTGACTGCTGCTGGTAGTTTTATCTCTAAGCAAGAACAAGTAAGTGTCATCTTGGCTGGTCTTTCACTTGAGTTTGAGTCTATTCGGGTGTTTGCCTCTGCTACTCTTTTATCTCTTGATTTGTTGACTGAAATGTTGCTTGATTGTGAAGCACGAAAACTGGAGTAATTAATAGAAGTTCCTTGCCAAGCAAATTTGGCTTCTCGACAGTAAGATACTGACATTGGTTCGAAATAGCTTGTTGAGTCCAATTGATACTCTCAGGATCATAAGTAAGGCTACAAAGGGCAATGTCGTGGTTGGTCTTGTGGCTGGTTTTGTAGAAATGGTCGAGGTTGGTCTCGCTCCAGGCCACAGTGTCAGTTATGTGGTAAGGTTGGACAAATGGTTCAGACCTGTTATCACAGGTTTGATGAGAACTTTTCTGCAGTTAGTTCCACTAACTCGATGATAGTTAACTACCATCAGTTATATGGCCAAGAATGTTCTTCAGTTCCTTTTTGTTCACCTATGTCTCATTGCTGTGGGTCATTTCCTCAAAACTCCTCCAGTCAGCTGTCTCTTCGAGCTTCTGCATCTTCTCCACCTGATTCAATTTGGTATCCTGAATCTGGGGCAACAAATCACATTACTCCTAAAGTTTCTAATCTCACGACTGCCTCTCCCTACACAAGTAAAAGCCATGTCACTATGGGAAATGGTGAGTCTGTCTCTATAGCTAATGTAGGATCATCTACTTTCTTGGCTAGCTCCAGACTCTTGCTTCTTTAGAATGTTTTACATGTTCCTACAGTTTGCAAGAATCTGATTTCTGTGGGTTAGTTTGCTAAAGATAATGGTGTGTACTTTGAATTTCACCCGTTTCTGTGTTTTGTGAAGGACATTCAGACGGGGATGACTTTGCTAGAGGGCCACATGCATGAGGGTTTATACAGGTTTCAGTTTTCAAAGTCTGCTTCCACTACAGTCAGTTCTTCCTTGAAGCCTAGCTCAAGTTTGCTGAATAGTGCTCAGCTTTCCTCTTCTTCTTTATGGCACAACAGACTTGGTCATCCTTGCCATGACACTTTTGCTCATGTGTTGAAATCTTGTAGAATTCCTTTCAAACAGAGTGATTTACTGCGAATTTGTACAGCTTGTCAGTTAGGCAAAGCTCATAAACTCCCTTTTCCCTTTTCACATACAATGTATTCTCCCCTTTTTGAACTTGTGGTATTTGATGTATGGAGACCTGTTCATATGCCTTCCAATGGTTTCTCTTATTACGTTTCCTTTGTCGACATGTATAGCAGATATACTTGGATTTATTTTCTCAAAAACAAGTCTGAGGTGGTTCAGTGCTTTTTGAATTTTCATCAGATGGTTGAAGTACAATTTGGTCATTCTATTAAAATGCTACAAACTGATGGGAGAGAATATCGTGTCTTATCAAAAGTGCTTTCTCAGCTTGGTGTGCAGCATAGGGTCACTTGTCCTTACACCTTAGAGCAGAATAGGGTTGCTGAAAAAAAGCATAGACAAATAGTTGATATGGGATTGTATCTTTTAGCACAGTCTGATATGCCTTTAAAATTTTGGTTTTATGCCTTTACACATGCAGTCTACTTGACTAACAGACTACCTACTATTGTACTGCATCAAGTTAGTCCATATGAAGCACTTTACATAATTAAACCTGACTATAGTCTACTACGGGTGTTTGGATGTGCTTGTTTTCCTGATTTAAAGCCATTCCAACAGTATAATTTACAATTTTAATCTCAAAAGTGTGTGTTTCTTGGCAGTGCTCCTAACACAAAAGGTTATAGGTGCCTTGCTGAAGATGGTCGGATCTTTCTATCTCGGTATGTTCGATTTGATGAGACTCAATTTCCATTTCATGATGGTTTCTAAGCACAGTCTCCAGTTAGATCTATAAGGGACATTTATCAAAAGTCTGTGCTTCCTCTGGTTGCAACCAATGATTCTCCTAGACACACCTCTGCATAGACGGTCACAAGGTCAGGCAGGGTCTCTCTTGTGATGCCTTCCCCTGGACAGTCTCTGAGTACTCACACTCCTTTCAGTCTCTCTGCTAACTCCTCGGTAGTAGATGATGTAACTACAATTTGTGATTAAACTGAGAGTATTACAACAGCTGCTTCGAGTGTGAACATTCACCCCATGTAGACTCGCTCCAAAAGTAGTATTTTTAGGTCCAAAGTTTTTGTTTCTGTTCTAGATAGAAGGAGCCCATAACTATAACTAAATATTTTCAGAGTACTGCTTGAAGAACAGCTGCACAAGCTGAATACAATGCTTTGCTTGCCAATCATACTTGGGACCTTGTGCCTTTACCTGAAGGTCGTCGTGCTGTTGGCTACAAGTGGATCTTCAGGATCAAGAGACATGCTGATGGTTCAATTGCTCGATACAAGGGTAGGTTGGTAGTTAAGGGTTACCTGTAGAAAGTTGGTATTGACTTCAAAGAAACTTTCAGTCCTATGGTTAAGCCAACTACAATTAGAGTGGTCCTCGCGTTGGCAGTGTCTTTGAACTGGCCACTTAGACAAGTTGACATTAATAACGCATTTTTGAATGGGGATTTGAGTGAGGAAATTTACATGGTGCAGCCACCAGGGTTTGAACAACAAGGGCCAAATGGTGAGCACCTAGTCTGTAAACTGAAGAAGGCGTTACATGGTCTTAAACAAGCACCTTGGATTTGGTTTCATAAGTTGAAAGAATTTCTGGTAACCACAAAGTTTGAGGTCTCCAAAGCTAATGGTTCTCTCTTCATTCTTCGGTCAGGTTCTCAATTGCTTTATGTTATAGTTTATGTCGATGACATTATCGTCACTGGGAATAACTCTCAGGCTATAGACCAGTTTGTTACTCAGTTCAATGATCAGTTTTCTTTAAAAGTCCTGGGGAGGTTGAGCTATTTTCTTGGCATCGAGGTTAACTACACTTCAAAAGGTATGTTCCCGACTCAGAAAAAATATATTCTTGATCTACTTAAAAGAGTCTCTATGGATAGATCGAATGGCTTGCCAACACCAACAGGTATTCCTGTTGAGGATGAGCATCACTACAGAAGTATTGTTGGCACCTTGCAGTACGTGGTAATCACTAGACCAGACATTGCTTACTCCGTAAACAAGGTTTGTCAGTTCATGGATAAACCTTTGGACTTGCATTTCAAAGCTGTGAAAAGGATATTGAAGTATCTACAAGGAACATTGGACTATGTGTTTCAGTTTCAAATAAGGCTTTGATATGGTGTGACAGCTCAGCTGCGGTTGCAGTAGCAGGGAATCTTGTTATGCACTCGAAGTTCAAGCATGTTGAGTTGGACCTGTTCTTTGTCAGAGAAAAGGTTGCAGATGGGGTGTTCCAAGTAGGACATGTACCTGGTTTAGACCAAATCGTGAATATATTGACAAAACCACTGTCAGTAGCAGCGTTCACCAAGTTTCGGGATCAGCTTTGAGTTGTTGCTATGAATCAGAAGGTTTCTAACGGAAAGGAAAGTTGACAAGTACGGGGGCATGTTAGGAATAACTACACGTTCGGTTATTAGTTATTGTTAGTTATAAAGTTGTTATTAACTGCAATTAGTTAGCTTCATCTTGTATGAAATACAGGTAATTAGTTTGAGTAATACAATAGAGAATTACTTCCCATTTTCCTTATTGTTGAATCTTAACACTGATTGTTTCCATTCTCATCGCTGCCTTTATGAGCCATTAAGGCCTAATATTTTCAGCCAACCTTCTATATCTTACCTGAATATTTTCTTTTTAGGGTTTTGAAATCCAACTAAATGGACGCCAAAGATAAGTACTTGCATATCACGCTTAAATTGAGACTCCATTTTAGAATAAAGTTGCGGCATATTTTCCAAATAAATTATTTAAATTATTTTATAATTTTATATAAATTTAATTTTATGATTGATGTTATAAATAAATTTATAATTTTATTTATATATTTTATAATTCAATATTTTTTGATAAAATTATATTAAATTATTATATGTGTATGATATGATATATACAACTTCCTAGATTAAACATAGATAAAAAAGCGTTTATGAAATCCATTAATTTGTTATTTATGAAATCTATATATAATAATTTTTTAAATATTTTAAAAAAGCTTTTTTATTTTGTATTTTAATCATATAAATAATTCCTATTATAATAAAATTCAATTAAAAAATCCTTAACATAAAAAATAGAGATTAAATTTCAAATGTATGAAAAGTATAGAGGCTTTGAGCATATTTTAACCTTATTTTAAATACATATACTATTATAAACTGGAAGTTTTAAATTATATTTATATTATTTTTAAATTTTAAACAGTTTGTATTAGATTAAAATTTTATTATGTTGCAAACAATTTTTACCGCTTAGTTTGGATGGGCGGTGTGTTTAGCTCCGGTAAGGTTAAAAACAGCGGTGGCGGTGAGATTAGTTACTGTAGCAGTGAGATTGAATACGGTAGCGGTGAGATTAGAAACAATGGTGGAGTGTGTGTTTGGATTCAAACGCACCTGTAGCGGTGAGAATAAGAAATGACTATTAAGGACATCATATTAGAATTGATATATAATAGAAGTTTTTAAATTATTTTTCCTTTTTAAAATTATTAAAATATGTGATTTATAAATTCATTTAATAAAATATTAAAATGTATCTTCTAATATTTTAATGAATTATATAATTAATTTAAATTATTTATTAGATAAAATGATAATTATTTTTAATTTTTATAATTAAATATTTTTTAAAACAATGATAAATATTATTTTCACAAATATTAAATTTTCTATTAAGCACATTTCTCTTTAAATTTTCTATTAATATACATATTAATATACCTATATGATTTATTTTTACATATATTAAGCACCTTTCTCTTTAAATTTTCACACTTCCAAACACTTTCTTTCTCTCTTTCTTTCTGCTCTATCTGTTGTTTCTCTGTTAGTTTTTATTTTTTTGGGTGTTTGTTAAAATATGTATACCATTTTACCTTAGAAATTAGAGAGGGAAAGTGATAGTGTATCAATGGCTAAGTTAAAGGACTACGTGATGGGAGAGGAGGAAGCCAATAAAATGGAAGCCTCTGAACCCAAGGAGGACATGCAGCAGCAACAACCATAGCAGAAGTTGCAGCAGCAGAAACACCACCATCAGTTACAGAGAAAAGTCCAAACAGCAGAAACCCAGATCATTAGAATCATAACAAATAAAGCTTGAAGAAGGAGATGAATGACTTACCTGGAGCTTTGTGAAGTGAACTGGTTGCACAAATTAAAGAAGGAGAAGCACGGCAGGAGGAAGAAAGATATGGAGAGTTAAAGTAAGGGTATTTTTGGAGAGTTAAAGTACCAACAGCTCACTGCACCTCCATTGCTGCTGAAATCACCAACTGATTTTCAGCTGAGTAGTGTGGTGGAGATGCAATCTCATTGCACTGACTTGCTGAACCAAACAACATAGCAGTGAGATTGGTACAATTTTTTCCCCCTAACTGCACCTCAATGGCTATAAAAGCCAAACCAAAGGAAGCCTTAGTCTGCTAAATGAGCACGCCTCTGTCTGCGTTCTCTTGTAGTTTTTAGGGTTTTCTCTTGTTTTTTAGGTTTTTATCTTGTTTTTGCTTTCTGTTTATTGATGTGACGGCAACTTGATATTCAGATCTCTTTAGTCCAGCAATTGAAGGAACAAGTTAGTATGGAGACGGAATTTGCGGGACTATCTCTGGAGGAGGAGGAAGATGAAATTCTACAAGTACAAACTAAAGCGGAAACAGATAGAGAAACGGAAGTTTTGCAATTGGTGGGATGCTTTTTAACAGCAAGTATTGTTCATTTTCCAGCAATGAGGAGTACAATGGCAAATTTGTGGCACCCCGTAAGAGGAGTTCAGATTAGAGATCTGGGGGAAAAAAGGTATTTATTTCAATTTTTTCATATAATGGATCTTGAAAGGGTTATCAAAGGTTCACCTTGGACTTTTAACACTACACCAAAATAGGTTTTTAGCAGCGTTTTTAGTAGCGTTTGGATAAAAAACACCGTTAAAGATCGATCATTAGCGGCACTTTACGAAAAACGCCGTTGAAAATAAGCAAAGCGCCGCAAAAACCTAAGCCCAACGACGCCATTTTCTGAGCATTCGGGGATTTCGTGACGTTTTTGAGAAAGCACCGCTAATGCTCAGGGATTTAGCGGCATTTTTGAGAAAGCGGAGCAAAAAAACCTAAGCCCAACGATGCCGTTTTCTGAGCTTTTGGGGATTTAGCGGCGTTTTTAAGAAAGCGTCGCTAATGCTCAAGGCTTTAACGGTATTTTTGAGAAAGCGCCGCAAAAAAACCAAAGCCCAACGACACCATTTTCTGAGCTTTCGGGGATTTAGCGGCGTTTTTGTGAACGCGCCGCTAATGCTCAGGGCTTTAGCGGCGTTTTTGAAAAAGCGCCGCAAAAAAACCTAAGCTCAACGACGTCATTTTCTAAGCTTTCAGGGTTTAGCGGTGTTTTTAGAAAAGTGCCACTAATGCTTAGGGCTTTAGCAGCGTTTTTAAGAAAGCGCCGCAAAAAAACCAAAGCCCAATGACGTCGTTTTCTGAGCTTTCGGGGATTTAGCAGCGATTTTAGGAAAGCGCCGCAAAAAAACCAAAGCCCAACGACGTCGTTTTCTGAGCTTTCGGGGATTTCACGGCGTTTTTGTGAAAGCGCCGCTAATGCTCAGGGCTTTAGCGGCGTTTTTGTGAAAGCGCTGCAAAAAAATCTAAACCCAACGACGTCGTTTCTGAGCTTTCGGGGTTTAGCGACGTTTTTAGGAAAGCGCTTATTGGTGAGGAGGGCAAGAAGAGAAACAGAAGGGAGGTGGAGGCGGCTCTGACCAAAGAGGAGACAAATATTTTGGCGGTAAGGAGTAGAAGGACAATGGAGGTTAGTCATCAATCATCGGCGGCTGCCAAGTGGAAAGCTGACTGAGCGCAATGAAAATCCTAAGCTGGAATATCTATGGATTGGGGGGTCCTTGGATAATTCGGAGACTTCGGTATATGCTGAAGTTATATAATCCCCAAGTAGTCTTCTTTACGGAGACAAAAATAAGTAGTAATCAAATGGAAATAGTTCGAAGGAGTTGTGGGTTTTTAAACAGTATTGATGTGAGTTCAGATGGTTCTAGAGGTGGGCTATGTCTAGCTTGGCGCGAGTATAAAAATATTCAGCTTCAGAGTTTTTCAAAACGACATATTGATGTGATCATTGATGAAGAGGATGAAAGATACAAATGGAGGTTTACAGGTTTTTATGGGTTTCCATATTCACAGGATAGAGCTGAGGCATAGAACCTATTACGGCACTTAGGTATGGGTAGGGAGTTACCATGGATGGTTTGTGGAGACTTTAATGAAATTCTGTATAGTTTTGAAAAAAAGGCGGTTTAGTGCGAGAGGAAGGACGAATGGAAGGTTTTCATAAAACTTTGGAGGAATGTAATTTATCTGATATGGGGTTTATTGGAAACTGGTTTACGTAGGAAAGAGGGAACTTACCTGAAAATAATATTCAAGAGCGGTTAGATAGAGGAGTGGTGACTGAAGATTGGTTGCATTTATTTCCTGATTTTCAGCTTCAACATCTTCCACATACGTTTTTTGACCATTGCCCATTACTGGTTAACACAAAGAAGGAATGCAGAGAGAGAATACAAAAATGTTTCAAATTTGAAGCATGGTGGGTACTGGAGGACTCGTTTTTAAATAAGGTTAAAGACATATGGGAGCATTCTGAAGGAGAGTTTTTAAGCAAGTTGGATAGTATGAAAAGGGGGTTGAGAAAGCGCCGCAAAAAAACCTAAGCCCAACGACGCCGTTTTCTGAGCTTTCGGGGTTTAGCGGCGTTTTTAGGAAAGCACCGCTAATGCTCAGGGCTTTAGCGGTGTTTTTGAGAAAGCGCCGCAAAAAAAACAAAAGCCAACGACGTCGTTTTCTGAGCTTTCGGGGGTTTAGCGGCGTTTTTAGGAAAGCACCGCTAATGCTCAGGGCTTTAGCGGCGTTTTTGAGAAAGCGCCACAAAAAAACCAAAGCCCAACGACGCCGTTTTCTGAGCTTTCGGGGATTTAGCAGCGTTTTTGTGAAAGCACCGCTAATGCTCAAGGCTTTAGCGGCGTTTTTGAGAAAGCGCTGCAAAAAAACCTAAGCTCAACGACGCCGTTTTCTGTGCTTTCGGGGGATTTAGCGGCGTTTTTGGAAAAGTGCCGCTAAAAACGTTTTATCTTAATTGGTTTATTCATATTAAATAAAATTCAATTTATTTCTAATTGAATATTTAAAATCTTTAGAAAAAATAATAACACATAGAAATAATTTGAAATAAAACACATGGAAAAATTAAAATACTATTATTTAAAATAATTGTAAAAGAGATAATAATAAATTTGTTTAGGGTTTTTGGTTTAGGGTATATGATTTATTTAAGATTTAAGGCCGGTTTAGGAGTTCATATTTTAAGGTTTAGGGAGTATGGGTTTAGGGATTATGGATTAAGGATTATGGTTTAAGGGTTGAGATTTAATGTTTAGGGGTTAGAGGGTTAGTGGTTGAGGGGTTAGACGCGTTAGGGGTTAAAAGTTAGGGATTCAGGGGTCGAGTTAGGGTTTTGGGTTTAGATTAATTATTTTTTTAATTTATATTTTAAATATGTTCTTATATAATTGTAAAAAAGATGATAATAAATTTGTTTAGGGTTTTTAGTTTAGGGTATATGATTAATTAAAGATTTAATACCAGTTTAGGAGTTTATATTTTAAGGTTTAGGGAGTACGGATTTAGGGATTATGAATTAGGGATTATGGTTTAAGGGTTGGGATTAAGGTTTAGGGGTTAGACATTAGGGTTAAACGTTAGGGGTTTAAGGATTTAGGGGTTAGACGTTAAGGTTTAGGGGTTAAGGGTTGGTATTAAGGTTTAGGGGTTAGGGGTTTAAGGTTTAGGGGTCGAGTTAAGGTTTTGAGTTTAGATTAATTATTTTTTAATTTATATTTTAAATATGTTCTTATATAATTGTAAAAGAGATAATAATAAATCAAATATATTGAAATTATGAGTATAGTTTAAATTATTTAAGAGATATATAATAGATAGACTTTATATGTATTGATTGGTTAATTTAGGGTTTAAGATCAACGTTTACTTGAGATTTGTTAAATGATAAAATTTTATACAATTAATTAATGCTTTTATATTTAAAAAATTTAATCTAAACCATTTGATATATTTAAATATTAGTTTAAATAGAATTAATAAATAAGTTAAAAAAGTAATAGATTGATATGGATATTTAGGTGTAATTATTTATTTTGGAGAGGACCAAATTATCAGAAAAAATACAAAATAAAAATAAAATGAAATAAAATAATATGGATGTATAGCTAATTATTTAATTTAGATAATTCTAACTTAATAATTAATTACACCCATTTTATCATTTGTTTTCTTATTAAAATATACAATATTTATTTTGAGAGTACTTGTTTTTTCTATTTTATAAAAATCAATTTATAAAAACAAAATAAAAATTTTTAGCATAGCAAAACGGCATCATTTTGTTCAAAATGAAATGGCGGCGTTTTTATAAAAAAACGCATAAAAAATAAATCAATTTATAAAAAACAAAATAAAAAAATTTTAGCATAGCAAAATAGAGTCGTTTTGTTCAAAATGAAATAATAATTTGCGGCGTTTTTAAAGATAAGCAATAGCGGCGTTTTCTATAAAAACGCCACAAAATAACTCAATTCATAAAAAAATAAAATAAAAAAATTTTAGCATAACAAAACGGAGTCGTTTTGTTCAAAATAAAAAACAAATCAATTTATAAAAAACAAAATAAAAAATTTTTAGCATAGCAAAACGGCGTCGTTTTGTTCAAAATGAAATAATATCTTGCAAACGCCGCAAAAGATAAGCAATAGCGGCGTTTTCTATAAAAGCGCCGCAAAATATAAATCAATTTATAAAAAACAAAATAAAAATTTTTTATAAAAAGATATTCAAAATCCCGCTCACTCCCAAAAAGAAAAATTTTGGTCACCCGCTAGTTACTCCCTCTTCTCCTCATCTCCATCGCGCGCCCTAAAAAAATTCTGTTTGTTGTTGTTCTTTATTCCATTTTTGTGTGTTTTTTTGCAGAGAATGGAAGAAAATTACAGGAGGTTGAAGGAGATAAACAAGAAGCTGAGAAGGGAGATTAGATATAATGAAAATTTTATCCCTTTCCCGTAGTATATATATATATATATATTTGTCAATGAAAAGAAGGGTTCATGCTTTTTTTGTTGTTGTTATTAAGGGAACGGGGTTTTTTATTATTTATTTGCAGGCAGAGAATGGGTGGAGACTTGAATGAACTTAAAACTTAAACTAATTTCAGAGGGTTGTAATCCAAAAGCTGTAAGTACCATAATCGCATCATACTTAAAACCTTTTTGTCGCACACCCGAAGTTTTACGGTTTTTAAGTTCATTGGCTTCCTTTATTTGTAGCAGAAAGAAGAAAAGCATATATCCAAACACATCATTGGAGAGGTTTTTAAGACTCACCATGCTATACAGTAAGTATTGGTTTTCCATAATAGGGTTGATTTGATTTTAGAGTGGCTGACCAATGAACTTATTGTGTTGTTTCCGATGTAGAACACTGGATAAGACTATTTTGAGCTTAGAGATGGAATTAGCTGCTGCAAGGGCAGCACAAGAATCTTTACTCGGTGGTTCACCATTATCCACAGATGCGAATAGAGCCAAATCATCTAGGAAGAGAAAGTATCTGATGGTTATAGGAATTAATACCGCTTTTAGCAGCTGAAAAAGAAGAGATTCAGCTCGTGCTACATGGATGCCACAAGGTTGTCGGATTGATCTTTTCTTTATACCCTTCATTTCCTTATTTCATTCCCTTAACACACATTAATCCCTTTCCCAAGTTATGCCATTAGGATTGCTGAATTAAATCTGCTGTTGTTTTTCTTCCTAAAACTAATGGAAAATAGGTGAAAAACAGAATAAGTTGGAGGATGAAAACAGCATTATCGTTCTCTTTGTTATTGGTCATAGGTGAAGGCTTAATTCACTTTCCTTTGTATTTTTTGGTTGCTAAACTTTGACATGTATTTCTCCTTAAATGCATTGAACCTATATGCTAGACTGATTTCACTACCACAGGATGTCCTGATGAATTCTCTTATAAACATAAAATTTTACTTGTATTAATACTTGTATATTAGGCTCTCGCCCCTTATTTTTTGTGTATTACTTTTGAATACATTCGTCAACCACATATATTTAATAGAACCACTTATCGATTGACTCATACATATGAAGGGTGACTAAAGTTGTTTTGAAAAGAAATGAACATGAAAATAATTGCAGGGATCCTAAACCGATAAGCTTTGGTATGAAGAATATCGATATACTGTCTTTGTTTGGTATGAAGGAAGTTTTAGTTAGTTGGCCATTATTAAGGTCAGAACTAGAGTCATTGTTTGGTTGCACTTCGATTTTTGTTAAGTTGAGCTCAAATTTTATTAGTTTTTTTGGCTCATTGAGCTTATATTTTCTTTTTATACATGCAAAATGGAACTGGATTTAATTGCAGTTAAAAAATGCGCAAGTTCTGTGCCTGTGCCGCTGATCTTTTTGTTTATTTTGTGGCACTAATTCATAGATTAGAAATCATGTATTCTCGGTAAGGGAACGTTGGTTTAGTACTAATCTTCTCTTCTTTTGTTTGTCTGGTATCTATTTATTATTTTTTTCTTTTTAGCATTTGTATCATTTTACGTGACAGTGGCTATCCTAAGGCATACCACCCAGCCTGTATCAAAAGGGATGAGACATGAATTCTGCTGTCTAATATATCGTAAAATATGACGGTATAATGTGTCTCTGCCCTTTTCAGACCTTCTTTTGTTGCAAGATAATTCATAGTTAACAACTCAAAAGATAAGTAATGCGCATCCAATATTATTATAGCATTTTTATTTTTTGATATTATATATTCTAGCTTATCCAAAATAATGTTTCTTTGCCTCTCTTCTATTGCAATTTTTTCTAAGCCAGATTCTGTCAGCAAGAAGGTACATTTTAGTCCACAATTACGCTAAAAAGCGCCACTAAAGGCAAAAAAAAAATACCGCTAAAAACCTATTTTGGTGTAGTGTAACAATCATTTATTGGTTATTCATAAGTTGCAAAGGGGGAGGATCCTTTGAAGGTATCATTAATTTACTCACCTTTGTGGGTTCAACTATATAATTTTCCAATCAGTTTTGTCTCGGAAAATCTGGCAATTCAAATGGGAAATTTCATAGGAGAGTTCATGGAGTATGATGGCTCAAGTCTGGGAAAAGAAAGTAGAAATTTCATGAGAATAATAGTCAAAATTGATATAAGGCGTCCTTTGAAAAGGAAAAAACAGATAATGTGTTATGGAAAGTGTTCATGTGTTTGGTTTAAATATGAAAGGCTATCACTTTTTTGCTTTTATTGTGGTCGTCTGGGCCATAGTGATTCCTTTTGTGAAGTAAGGATGACGGGAGGAGTGGAAACTAAAGAGATGGGATGGGACTTATCACTTAGGGCACAGTCTCGACGAGCCCAAATGATGACAAGTGTATGGTTGCGAGAAGAAGGAGAGGAACAGGGGCGTGAGAACAATGGGAAAAGGCAATTTATAAGGGATAACTCAAGAGATCTAGCGGAAAATAGGGATAATAATGAAAATATAGATCCAATATTGGGGATAAATCTTGTAGGAAGTAGAACTCAAACAAGGGAAGTAAATGGGAATTGGAGTGGGATTCTGATGAATAACTCAATGGAACATGATCTTGAAGATGAAGTGCTTATTGGTGAGGAGGGCAAGAAGAGAAACAGAAGGGAGATGGAGGCGGCTCTGACCAAGGAGGAGACAAATATTTTGGCGGTAAGGAGTAGAAGGACAATGGAGGTTAGTCATCAATCATCGGCGGCTGCCAGGTGGAAAGCCGACTAAGCGCAATGAAAATCCTAAGCTGAAATATCCGTGGATTGGGGAGTCCTCGGACAATTCGGAGACTTCGGTATATGCTGAAGCTATATAATCCCTAAGTAGTCTTCTTCATAGAGACAAAAATAAGTAGTAATCAAATGGAAATAGTTCGAAGGAGTTGTGGGTTTTTAAACAGTATTGATGTGAGTTCAGATGGTTCTAGAGGTGGGCTAAGTCTGGCTTGGCGCGAGTATAAAAATATTCAGCTTCAGAGTTTTTCAAAACGACATATTGATGTGATCATTGATGAAGAGGATGAAGGATACAAATGGAGGTTTACAGGTTTTTATGGGTCTCCATATTCACAGGATAGAGCTGAGGCATAGAACCTATTACGACACTTAGGTATGGGTAGGGAGTTACCATGGATGGTTTGTGGAGACTTTAATGAAATTCTGTATAGTTTTGAAAAAAAGGCGGTTTAGTGCGAGAGGAAGGACGAATGAAGGTTTTCGTAAAACTTTGGAGGAATGTAATTTATCTGATATGGGGTTTATTGGAAACTGGTTTATGTGGGAAAGGGGGAACTTACCTGAAAATAATATTCAAGAGCGGTTAGATAGAGGAGTGGCGACTGAAGATTGGTTGCATTTATTTCCTGATTTTCAGCTTCTACATCTTCCACATACGTTTTCTGACTATTGCCCATTACTGGTTAACACAAAGAAGGAATGCAGAGAGAGAATACAAAAATGTTTCAAATTTGAAGCATGGTGGGTACTGGAGGACTCGTTCTTAAATACGGTTAAAGACATATGGGAGCATTCTGAAGGAGAGTTTTTAAGCAAGTTGGATAGTATGAAAAGGGGGTTGGAGCGATGGGCTAGTCAAATTCAGTTTTCTAGAAAAGAAAGAAAGAAGTTATTATCATCAAAATTGGCTTCACTACTAGCAGAGGAAAAAGATGAAGAAAATTTAGCTAACCTGATTGATACAAAGATCCAACTTAACTTCGAGATCGAAAAGGATGAGTGCTATTGGGAACAAAGAGCGAGGGTTAACTGGTTGAAATTTGGGGTTAAAAATACAGCCTTTTTCCATAAACAAGCTACACAGAAACGACAGAAGAACCTGATTAGTAAAATGAAGAATGATGATAGGAGGGAGACAGAAGAATTAAAGGAAATTGAAATGACTGCTAGATTATATTTCAAACAGTTATTTTTCGCTTGCAGATCTGCAAATTATGAGCATGTTTTATCTGGAGTTCATCGATGTATTTCAAACGAAGATAATTTAATGCTAAAAGAGAGATATACAAAGGAGGAGATTCAGCAGGCTTTGGCAGAATTAGGGCCCACTAAGGCACCATGGGAAGATGGATTTCCAGATTTATTCTATCAGAAGTGTTGGGCAATTATCGGAGAGGAGGTCACTTCTTTTTGTCTCTATCAACTGAATGGAAGGATGGAGATAGGCCCAGTCAATAGAACAAATATTGTTTTAATTCCAAAAATTTCAAATCTAGTGGATATATCGCACTTTAGGCCTATTAGTTTGTGTGATTTAATCTACAAATTAATGGCTAAAGTATTAGCGAATCGCATTCGGAAAGTGTTAGACAAATGCATTGATCTTGCACAAAGCGCTTTCGTGTCTGGGAGATTGATTTCGAATAGCGTGTTGCTGGCTTATGAATTAATCCATACGTTGAAACAGAAGAGGTCAGGGAAGAAGGGTTTTATGGCGGTCAAGTTGGATATGAGCAAGGCATATGATAGGGTGGAATGGAATTTTGTGGAGGAAATAAAGAAGAAAATGGGTTTTGATTCAGAGTGGGTGACCCAACTATTAAGATGCGTTAATACAGTTTCATATTCAGTGGTACTTAATGGACATAATGGAGACTCATTTTATCCTTCAAGAGGATTACGACAAGGGGACCCGTTGATTCCGTTCTTATTCTTGTTCTATGGAGAAGGTCTTTCTAGCCTTATGAAATTAGGTATGCAGGAGAACAAAGTACGAGGTGTCAAAGCAAGCAGAAGCGGGTCGCATGTTTCACATTTACTTTTTGCGGATGATTGCATACTGTTTGGGGAAGCTACTGTGAGGGGTTCAATTTTTTTAAAACAGGTCCTCCGTGAATATGAAATTTGCTCGGGTCAGAAAGTTAACTTTTCAAAATCCATAATTTTTTTCAGCAGCAATACTCAGGAAGGAGAAAGAAGAACAATTATTCGAGTTCTTCGGGTATGAAGTTCAGATGATATGGAAAGATATTTAGGGCTACCTAGCCTGGTGGGTAAAAGGAAGAAGGCAGCGTTCCAGATGCTGAAGGATAGATTCAAGCAACGAATTGACAATTGGAGTATCAGATATCTCTCACAATGAGCTAAAGAGGTTTTCATCAAAGCTGTTTTACAATCTATACCAACCTACTCAATGATGTGTTTTTTACTCCCTAAATCTTTTTGCAAGGAATTAGAGGGTATTATTGCAAAATTTTGGTGGCAGAAAAATAAGGGGAAAAAAAGGGATCCATTGGTGTGCTTGGAAGGATATTTGCATTGAAAAAGAATTGGGTGGGTTAGGTTTTAGAAGTCTTGATAAATTCAACATAGCTTTGCTGGCAAAATAGGGTTGGCGTCTTTTTAATTATCCGAGTTCTTTATTAGCCCGAGTTTTAAAAGTGAAATATTTTCCAACAACAAACTTCTTAAATTCTCATTTGAGTAACTTACCTTCACTTACTTGGAGAAGTATTTTGTCAACAAAAAAACTCCTAACAGATGGATTATGCTAGAGGGTTGGTAAAGGACCACATTTCAGTATGGAATGATCTATGGGTGTCGAGAATGACTGCAGACAGATTACAGAATAACAGCAACATTGAAAATATTAGAGTAGTGTCCGACTTAATCAATGAGGAAAGCAGAACATGGAAAAGAGACTTGATTGTCCGTACCTTTAACTCGGATATCGCTAGGAAAATACTACAGATTCCGCTTTCAAAGTCAATCCATGAAGACATCCAAGTATGGAGAGGGGAAGCAACTGGTGACTTTTCAGTAAGGAGTGCCTATAAACTATTACAGAAAGCTACAATTGATCCTAGTGTTTATTTACAGACCGATACTAAAAATTTCTATAGAAAACTATGGAATTTACATATGCCCTCAAAAATCAAGATTACAGTATGGAAAATAGCGTGGAATTACATTCCCACTTTCTCTAATCTGAAGCTGCGAAAAGTGATGGCTGAGGATCGATGCTCGAGATGTGGTCAGGAAGGAAAAGATAGTCTCAATGTTTTCCATCTGTGCCCTACAACAAAGGAAATATGGAGTCACTTAAATTTTTCATGGATACTCAACAAAAGTCATTTGGATATTTGGAGTTGGCTTACCTGGGTTTTCAGCCAAGGGACAAACGAACAGTGCAGGGGTTTCTGTTGCAGGCTTTGGTTAATCTGGACAAACAAAAATAAGTTATTATATGAAAACAGATCAAGCACTAGTTGGGATATCTCCAAACAAATAAAAAGCTATATTCTGGAACTGGAAGGGAGTAGAGATAGGGAACTCAACGTGGAAACTAGTGTGAGGCCTAGACAAAGTTTACAAAGGACGAAAAATGCCATCTTTTTTTTATGCGGCTTTTGACTTACAGAACTCCAGATCTGCATCAGGCCTAGTTGTTAGAAATGAAGAAGGTAGGATTGTTGCAGCAAAGTTGACCCTTCATGAAAATATTGCATCTCCACTCGCGGCGGAAGCATTTGCAGGTTTTCAAGCAACAAGGTTAGGGATTCAGTTGGGCTATCATACTTTAGATATAATTGGAGACTCAAGAATAGTGATTACAAAATGCCAAAGTACATGTCGAGACAGATCAGAAATAGGGGCAATAATCAGTGATATTCAAAGCTTAAAGGATCACTATCAAGAAATCAGATTCTATTTTATCCAAGGTCAGAAAACACAGAAGCCCACCGTCTAGCAAAAGAAACACTCAAGAAGGGAAAGGGACAGTACCTGGAGGGAGAGACCTTAAGATCATCTAGAGGAGAATCGGAGCCAAATCATCTAGGTTCTTCAGAGTAAAAGGAAATGGGAAGACCTCAGCTTTCGGTAATATGGGGCGACGCTTGAAATGGTTGGAAATAGCACTGTTCTGAAAAGTAAATTGACAAGGAAAAGATTTGAGAAGATATGCTTTTACGTTTCAGTGGTCTTGGGCAGAGGAAAAGTTAGAATCATTTATGAGGACCAACTGACTGTTCGGCTGGAAGCAATTTAAAATTTCATTTATTTTTCCTTTTTGTTTTGTTTTGGGTAGGCTAAACAGATGATGGCCTGCTTCCTATTGTTATTTTGTTTTCTTAGGGCAAATTGGGTTTAGCCCAATGAACATTACTTTTTGCAAATTTCAATATATTCCAGTCGAATTTTTTTCAAAAAAAAATTATTATGTTAACAAAAAATTTAAATTAATAAGTTTAAAGTATTTTATCAAAATTATTTTTAATAAATTTTTAATTAACCTATTTTACATAATATGTTCGGTTAGTATTTTATTTATAAAGGAAAATTAGTATTTCATTAAAGAGATAAACGGTTACATATCGCTAATAAGGTTAAAATATAAAACTTTTAGATTTCAAAATTTAGATTCAATTGTTAATGTCACCTTAAATTTATTTTGTCAATTTTATCGGGATGACATTTTAAAATTAAAAAAAACTCATATAACAAAAATATAACATTTCAATGAATTAAATTTAACAAAAAATAATGGTGTTAACAATTGAATTTTTAAATCTAAAAAGTAAAGGGCTAAATTTCTTAAAATAAAAGTAGAGGGACTTAAATTTTAAGCTACTCATTAAATTCAATTTTAGATATTTATAGGGTTTGTATAAAAAATTAATTAATTTTTAAACATTTTAAATTTTATTATTTTATTTTGAACTTATCACATAAAATAAAATTATGTTTTAAAATATTTATTTTTCAAATATAAATATTTTAAGTAAAATAAGGAATTTTGAAAGATTAATCTTATTACATTATCACTTATATGAAATAATTTTTGTAATTAATAGAAAAAATTAAAAATATTAATTAACTTAAAATTTGAGTAATTCACGTGGCAAAAAAAATAGACTGTCGACTTCAACTAAAAACTTAAGACCTTGTAATATATAATAACCGAGAAAATGTAAATTAAGAAGCAGTGAAAATCTAATAGACTAAGTCAAGAAATAAAAAGATAAAATAGTAGATATGTAACATAAGCAGTATGATGAAAATACTTGAGAGAGCAATCCCTTTTCTATCTCTAGTTTGATCGCCTATATATTGTGACAAATTAGTAGGTTGAATTACAAGCAAGGAAAACAAAAGAAAAATAATTATAAAATAAATGAGAAAATATCACCTTAGATAATAGAGAGTTGAGTTGGAAAAGAATGTGGGGAACACTGAATTTGTGACAAAACTTAGAATTCTCACTTAAAAGATGAAAATACAACTTGAAAAGTTATTGATGATTGATGATGTTGGATTCATCTATAGAGAAGATGAAATTAACGGGAAAGAATATAAAGAAATTTGACGATATAGGTTAACAAAATTGAATTTCAAGTTAATCAAATCAAGCTATTCGAATTATTCGATTTTTTTGAGTCAGCTCGAATAAGTAGTTTGAGTTAGGTTGAATTTTACAATTTGAATAATAGATTGGTATAAACACCCTTTTGGTCCTTATCAATTTTGAAAATGAGCAAATTGGTCTCTGTCACCAATAATTATAAAAAAAATTCAAAATAATTTTAAATTTCCAAAATTTATATTTTTCAAAAGATTATAACAAATTCTAAAACTTTCTAAAAGAAAGTTAAAAGTTAAAATTTAAAACTTTCTAAAATAATAATTTGGGATTTAAATAAGTTAATTAATGGTTCAAGTTTATTATACTAAAGTATTTTTTTATTTTTCTTTGAAATTTTTTCAAACATATATGGTTTCAAATTTATGTGCTCTAACATGGATTTAGTTATCTTGTAATAAGATTTTAATTTAACATGTTTAATTTTTAATTTAACTCAAACAATTTGACTCGACTTGAATTTCATTTCATACAACTTGATTCGAATCAAGTTAAGATGATAAAATAAGACTCGTCAACTCGATTAACTCAAAAAAATTTTACTCAATTCGACTGAACGCTTACTATTAAATATAAAAATTGAAAATTGTGTTCTATTAGTTGAAGGTTATGTAGCTATATAGTTACTTTAAAAAATTAAAGTAATATATTGCAGAGAATATGTAAAATTGAAATCAAATCAGTACCATATATTTGTATTCATACAATTGAGTTAGAAAATAATTAGTAATACATTTGCATTATGCTATTGTTTGTGAATTGAGTCGTAAAAAAGGGAAATCCTTACATTTGAAATCACTTTTCCCCAAAATTTCCTTGTCGATTAGGTTCTTTTTTGAATACCTAAGTTCCATCTTTCAGTTTCCTCCTTTTTCGTTTTCTGAGTCTTGCTTCCTTTCTTCCTCGGGTAACTTATCAATTTTCCCAGGTAATCTTTTAATTTTCTCTCTTTCCTTTATTTCCCAAACAATGGTCAGAGTCAAAGACAATCATCATGAGGGTGGGAGGAATCACGACGGTCACAGTTGAAGGGGCTGTGGGGTGGTGCTACAGTGGGTGATGGGGCTAGACCCAATAGTTGAGAGGTAAGTGCCATATTGGAGAGTCCTTTCTTCCAATGCTCAACAACTAGAGACGAGTTCGTCAAACATCTGGGTGTTAGAGGGATACAATTGCCCAATTTCGCTTATGAATTCAGCATAGTTCATGGCGAGTGCCGACTGAGTGACAGTACTAATGGTATCATTCTTCCCTTCTATCTTTTCGAGGCTGGGTTTCACCTCCCGCTACACCCATTCTTCTGTACAGTGCTGAATGAATATGGAATTTCATTGGGACAACTTGTTGGTCTATCCTGGTGGACTTTGATTGCTTACTTCATCGATTGTAGTCTGAGGAATTAGCCACCCATTCTTGGTGTATTCCAATGGATCTATCAATTGAAGGTTACCACTTATGGCGCCACTGTGGGGATGGGACACTTCAGTACTCACCAAGGACGCGAGTCAATAGTTACGAACTGGGCCTCCAACCTTCATCTCAATAGGAATAAATTTATTCAGGTAAGGAGTAGGCTGAGGGGTGGTTTTGGCTTCCCGATACAGTGGTCCATCCCTCAAGAGTCCGTCTGTACCTGCAAGCAGCCATTCAATAATGAGGCTGCTAAGGATCAGTTCATTCACCTGAACTTGGGCCGTTTATTGTGCTAGAGGAGCTCATCACCGTCAGAGACATCTTCCATTTCTACTTGGAGAATTAGGGCCCGAATGGCTGTAGACCTGTGGATATTGCGGTTGGGGCTGATCCCCAAGTAATACCATCCACCGAAAAGGCATGGCCCTACAACGCCATTAATGATTTGGCCGTCATTTTGGTAGGAAGGAAAGATGAACCCCCACACCTCTTCTACACCATTTGCAAGCTACGCGTACAACGCTGGTCTTCCTCGCCAACAGTTGTCATAGGTGGGTCTTCTGGTAGGGACTTGGTTCCTAGTGGGGTTGACACTAATCTTACTGTTGCAGGGCTCTACTCATTCTTCAACCCCAACCCAATCCTCTCAGCTCGATGATATGGATGTGGAGGCACTAATGGAGAGGGCACAATAGGCCGTTGCAGCGGCTGATGCATGGGATCAGGTGGGAAGTAGTATCCGTTAAAAGCTAATGGCTGAAGAGAGCTCGCAAAGCACCAGGGAGAGTAGTGGCAGCAGACTGGTTCATCGTAGGCGAGGCAAAGAATCAGTTGATCGCCTCCAAATGTACTAACGTCCAGAGTGTAAATACTGCTACGAAAAATATTGAATTAAGGCGATGTCTGCAAGTATACGGGTTAGGTTGTAATATAGTTTTTATAACAAAGTAAGTGGGTACTCCGATGATCGTACCGAATGAAGGCGAGTACTAGGCGAGATTCTAATTAGTACTGTAAACAAATTATATTACGACAACATATAAAGTGAAAAATATGTGTTTTTATAATAAAATAAATAATCATGCATAAAAGGATGAAAAACAGAGAACATGTCTGTAAACTCAACCAAATCTAGGCATGGATGAGTAGCTCGTTTCGGTGATCATAACTAATTCCTATTTTGGGTTTCTACTCAATGAACTCGTTATTACCCTAACAAGATCTTTCGATTTTGTTTGTGTGTGTGTTTATTTTAACTTTTTTACCCTTTTTCAAATAATTTTCAAAAAAAATCCAAAAATATTTTTCGTTTTAATTTAAATTTTTAAAATCCCAAAAATATTTTTCGTTTTTTATTTTATTTTGTGTAATTGTATGGCGTTTGGACTATAATTAGGTAATAAGTTACTAGTTGTATATATCAAATAAGTACATAGAATTGCCAAACTTGTAAATTTCGAATGATACTAGATAATTTCTTATTCTTAGTTGTAGATTAATTAGTTCAATTAGTTAATGTGTATAATAGACTAGAGGTAGTAATTGATGAAAATGTATAAAGTGTACCATACGATGAATGAAATAGACGGATTCTTGTAGATAAATAATTTGAATTGCTAATTGTTCATTTAAGTAGATGTATGCTTAAAAAAATTGTTGCTAGGTGATTAATTCAGGAAAGACCTTAGGCATTGTTTGATATAGCCTAGAGCCGAAAAGCTTATCTATTTCTATATGCCCCTAGTTCCTACATCTTTGAGCCTCAAGTATCTTTTTCTTGTGAGCCTTTATATCAAAGCCTTGAGCCTAAACGAGTCTAGTACTCGATCCTTCTTTGTCTCGTTCTTTAAGTGTACTATGTAATTGTAACACCCCTAACCCATATCCATTGTCCAAACAGGGTTACGTAGCATTACCGAAATATACAGATCAAATACGGATATTTCAAATTATTTAACAATCATGTCAGAAATTATTCAATAAGTCCCTTATATGAACCCTCGAGGCCCAAAACATACATTAGAAACAAGTTGGGACTAAACTGGGTATTCAAAGAATTTTTTGCGAAATTTCAAAATTTTTCCTTGGCGCAGGGGACACACGCCCGTGTGGTCAGGTCGTGTGGCTCACACGGCCAAGAGACAGGCCCGTGTTTTAGGCCATGTGGGCATTCGAAATAGGGACACATGACCAAGACACACACCCATGTGCTAAGCCGTGTGTCACACACGGCTGAGACACACGCTCATGTCTTTTGCCCGTGTAGACAAAATAAGGTCATTTCTAGGTCATATTTCTAACCCAATCTTGCTTTGCACCTACATTAACACTTTAACATATTCACAAGCCATTCCAAGACATCCAAAACCAACCGAAAATCAAGTCTTATACATGATATATCACTTCATAAATCTATATATTCAAACTTACCTATTTGACCAAAAATGCATATAAACAATACATATAAGATTACTATAAAATCAACCAAATCAATCTCGTAACAAGCATGATATAGTCTTATATATTTACACATCAAAACATTTTCATCACAAGCCATTCCAATGACTAAATTCAACTAACATACATATATGCCATCATTTGGCCAAACTTAGCCTATACATGTCATTATATCCAAAATAAATTTCACTATTTATACCGAAGTGAGCTGATGGATAGTGTGATGTTGCTCCGACCAGCTTCCAACCTTTACGAGCTTCCAAGTACTATAAAACAGAGGAAATAAAACATAGTAAGCTTTAAAGCTTAGTAAGTTCGTATAATGAGAAATTAATTTATCATTCATTTACATTTAAGGTAAGCATATAAAATACATCCAAAGCAATTTGGCCAATTGCCTAAACACATATCCTCATCAAGCATATTAATCATGTAATTCACATGAATATCAAGAAACATGTATGAGCTAATCAATATTCAATTTCCACATACATGTATTTATCACTTCAAGTATCCATGAACATGTACTTATTATATCTTTGTATTTCAAGTATTTCTCATAGTAATTCATCTTGAATTCATATCATCTCATATTGGAACTTTACCTGTTGAATCATTTAAAATATCGATGGATAAACGGGTAGTACACACGAAGTGTACAAATCTGTAATTCGTCAATTAATATTCAGGGGTACTTATTAAGGCACATAATCGGGAAGCCTTCTCTCGAGTCATATAACGGGAAGCTCATATTAGCTATGTAACGGGAAGCTTATTCAGGCTATATAATAGGAAGCTCATAAGAACCATAATTAGGAAGCTCATGTGAGCCAATAACGGGTAGCTCTGAAGAGACATTGACAAGTGAACCATAATTAATATTTAGGGGTACTTACCTTGACAAGTGTTCGTTGATTTGTTGTCTACTAATCCGACACTTCCTCTTTTCCTTAATCTAATTTCATATTTTGTCTATCTGGATCTATACGAGTAAATTTAAATAAATTTAATACAATTCATAATCAATTCAATTCAATTCACATCCTAGACAAAATTACCATTTTACCCCTATACTTTAAATTAATGATAATTTCATCCCTAGGCTTAGAAAATGAAATTCATGCAATTTAATCCTTATTCCAAGCCTAACCAATTTTTACAAGTAACATTTGCAGCCCATGTAATTCATCAAGTTCAGAATTTTTCCATAAATTTTATATCTTTAAAATTTAGTCCCTAAATCACAATTTCATCAAAATTCACTTTGCAAATGTTGTTTATCTATCAACAACCTTTCACTTTCTACCATAAATTTCATAATTCATGCATATTCATCTATGGAAAATCGTAGTACTTTGATAACTTTACAAATTAATCCCGAGATAGCTAGATTAAGTTGTTATGATCCCGAAATATAAAAATTACTAAAATAGGACTTGAATACTCACCTAATTAGACCAAATAAGTTTTATCTTTCTTCAATTCTCCATGGCTAGGGTTTCCATATTTTATTTGGGAAAGATGATGATAAAATGATGATATTTTCTTTATTTTATTATTTATCATCTTTATTTTTCATCTTTTAATTTTATCCTTTTCTTTTCTAATTTTCCATGGATGAATCATCAAACTTATCTACTAACTCTTCTTAATGGTCTATTTGCCATATAAGGACCTCCAATTTTGAATTTCATAGTTATTTGATCTTTTAGCTACTAGAATTCAACTTTTACATTTTATGCAATGTGGTCCTTTTATTAATTAATCATGTAATTGGTAAAATTTTCTTAACAAATTTTTTATATGATATTCGTATTATACAGTAGTCCATAAAATAAATTTAAAATGATTTTTCTTACAGGCTCAGATTTGTGGTCCCGAACCACTGTTCTGATTTTACTGAAAACGAGCTGTTACAATTCTCCCCCTTAAAGAATTTTCGTCCTTGAAAATCTTACCAGTAAAGAGGTTTGGATATTGCTTCCTCATTATTTCCTCTGGTTCCTAGGTAGTTTCTTCTAATTCGTGTCGTTACTAAAGAACTTTTACTAAAGCTACCTTTTTATTTCTTAGTTCTTTTGTCTCACGTGCCAAATTCCGATCGGTTCCTCGTGGTAGGTCATACTAGGCTGAATCTCAACCTCTGTCGGAGAGATAACATATGAAGGATCTAACCGATACCGTTGTAACATTGGTACATGAAAAACATTGTGAATTTTGTCAAGCTCTAGTAGTAGGGCCAATCGATACGCAACAGGTTCGATTCTTTCTATGATCTCATACGGCCCTATAAATTGTGGACTCAATTTCCCTTTGCGGCCAAAATGAAGAACTTTTTTCCAAGGCGATATTTTCAAGAATACTTTACCGCCAATTTAAAATTCTATTTCTTTTCGTTTAAGATCCGCATAAGATTTCTGACGATCATAAGCTGCTTTTAAACTGTCTTGGATCACTTTTACTTTTTTTTTCAGTTTCACGGATCAAATGAACTCCATGTATCTTTTTCTCACTAAGCTCAGTCCAGTACAATAGAGTTCTACATTTATGACCATACAAAGCCTCATACGGTGCCATCTTAATACTTGACTGATAATTGTTATTATATGCAAATTCGACTAATGACAGATATTTTTCCCAATTACCGTTGAATTCTAAAACAGAACACCGAAGCATATCTTTAAGAATTTGAATCTTACGCTCGGATTGACCATCAGCCTATGGATGAAATGTTGTACTGAAATACAATTGTGTACCCAGAGCCTCTTGTAACTTGTTCCAGAATCGGGATGTGAACCGAGGATCTTTATTGGAAATAATGGAGACCAGCACTCCATGTAATCTGACAATCTCAGAAATTATAATTCTGCCAATCTATCTAGCGAGAAATCCATACGTACCGAAATAAAATTTGCAGACTTTGTTAAATGGTCGACAATTACCCAAATGACATCTTTCTTTTTCGGAGATAGGGATAATCCCGAAACAAAATCCATGGTAACTCTGTCTTATTTCCATTTCGGTATCGTAACTGGCTGTAATAGTCCTGAAGGTACCTGATGTTCAACTTTAACTTGCTGACATATCAAACATCTTGATACGAATTCAGAAATATCACGCTTCATTCCTGGCCTCTAGTATATTTGTTTCAAATCGTTGTACATTTTATTACTCCCTAGATGCACAGACATAGTACCACTATGAGCTTCATATAAAATCTTCTGTACAAGCTCTGAATTATTTGGAACACAAATTCTGCCTCTGTACAACAGACAATCATTGGATCTAATCTGAATTTTTAAATCGAAAGTTGATTCACACTGTACCTGTTTAGCTTGCAACTCATTATCACTTTTTTTAGCTTCACAGATATACTGTAAAAATGTCGGCTTAGCTTTTAACTCAGGTAAGATTGAGCCATCATCAGACAATAATAATCGAGTATTCATTGCTGGCAAAGCAAACAGAGATTTTCTATTTAGAGCATCTGCAACTACATTTTCTTTTCCCGGATGATAATCAATTACCAAATCATAATCTTTCAATAACTCAAGCGACCTACGCTATCTCAAATTCAAATCTTTCTACAACAGTAGATACTTTAAACTTTTGTGATGAGTGAATATATGAAATTTTTCACCAAACAGATAATGTTGCCAGATTTTCAATGCAAATGCAATAGCTGCTAATTCAAGATCATGTATCGGGTAATTCTTTTCATGTGGCTTTAGCTGTCTTGAAGCATAAGCTATCACTTTATCTTCTTGCATTAAGCACAGCCTAAGCCATTCAATGATGCATCACTATAAATCACAAATTCCTTACTCGATTCAGGATGAACTAGAACTAGTGCTTCGATCAAAAGGACTTTCAACCGATCAAAAGGACTTTCAACTGATAAAAAATTTACTGGCATTTATCAAACCACTCAAATTTCACATCTTTTTGCAACAACCGTGTCATCAGTGAAGCTATCATTGAAAACCCTTGTACAAATATCCGATAATAATCGGCTAATCCTAAAAAACTTCTGACTTCAAACATATTTTTCGGTGGTTTCTAGTTAATAATTGCTAAAATTTTACTTGGATCAACTCTGATGCCTTCAATTCACATTTGTTAAATTTAGCATACAAGTTTTTTCACGTAGAGTTTACAGAACAATTCTCAAATGATCAGCATGTTGATTTTCATCTCGGGAATATACCAGAATATCATCAATAAATACCACCAGAAATCTATCCAGATATGGTCTGAAAATTATATTCATTAAATCCATAAACACTGCAGGTGCATTAGTTAAGCCAAATGGCATTACCAAAAATTCATAATGCCCGTACCTGGTTTTGAAGGCTGTTTTTGGCACATCTGAATCTTTTACTTGTAACTAATAATCATCAAAACGGAGATCGATATTTGAAAACACTGTAACACCTTTTAATTGGCCAAACAAGTCATCAATACGGGGCAATGGATACTTATTATTGATCGTGACTTTGTTAAGCTATCTGTAATCAATACATAATCTTAGGGATCCATCTTTTTTCTTAACAAACATAACTGGCGCACCCCAAGGTGAAGAACTAGGTTGAGCAAAACCTCTATCAGTCAGTTCTTGCAACTGTGATTTCAACTTTTTTAATTTTATAGGAGCCATTATGATGGTGCTATAGATATCGATGTTGTCAGCGGAATAAGATCTATAGAAAATTCTACTTCTCTGATCGGTGGTAATCCGGGTAATTCTTCGAAAAACACATCAGGATACTCACAAACTACTAGAACTGATTTAATCTTATATTTAGACACTTTAGCATCCAATATATAGGCAAGATAAGCATCATAACCCTTTCTAAGATATTTTTGTGCTGACATGGTTGATATCACATTAGACAAGCCATTCAAATTATCAGATCCAATACAAATCATTTCACCATTCTGGCATTTCAACACAATATACTTTTGTTTGCAATTTACTACGGCATTATGCTGAGTCAACCAATCCATACCCAGAATTACATCAAACTCATCAAACGATAATAACATCAAATCAATCAGAAAATAGAAACCCCGTATCATTAACGGACAGTTCTTACAAATTTTATCCAACATCACATACTAGCCTAAGGGGTTTGATACTTTAACCACGAATTTATTGAACTCAACAGGTAAATTTTTATTATTTATTAAATTCATGCAAATGTATGAATGTGTCGAACCAGGATCAATTAAAGCAGTTATATCAGTAACAAAAATAGAAAAAGTACCAGTAATAAGATCGAGTGTTGACGCATCCTCGCGTGCACAAATAGCATATGTCTTTGCTGGTGCTCGTGCTTCAGATTTAACAGTTAAATCTTTTATCGTACCTCGACTACCACTAACATTTCTGGGGTTACGAGGTGGTCTACCTCTTATAACAGAGTTGCTCAGCTTTGAAGTCTATACAGTATCTCTCTCAAGCTTTTCCGAGCAGCCTTTGAGATAGTGGTCAAAAGAACCACATCTAAAACATGTTCGACTTCTTATGTGACATTCACCAAAATGAAATTTATTACAGTGTTTGCATTTGGGTTTGGTGTTTTTGACACTGCCTGCACTTGCTACAGATGTAGCATGAGATCTCGGATTAGAGCGTTGAATACTTCTGTCTTTTCCAGAATACCCCGTAGAAGTGGTAAAACGATCATGATATTTTTCAATTTCTTTGAAGTCAACTATTGTGACTTTCCCATAAGTCTTTTACTTGAAGTTCTGGCTTCCATCTCAACCTATCTCTTTTCTTTACTCAGTTCTTCAGCTTTATGGGCTCGGTCGACCAGTACCACAAATTTTTTAAATTCAAAAATCCCAACTAACAACTTTTTGTCTTCTTTTAAACCCTCTTCAAACCACTTATAAATTGTGATTTCAGTCGGGATACACTCTCTAGCATATTGGCTCGGTTTGACAAATTCTCGTTCATACTCAGATACGGTCATATTCCCCTATTTAAGCTCTAAAAATTCCTTCCGTTTCTGATCCAGGAATCTCTGACTGATATACTTCTTTCTGAATTCAGTTTGGAAAAATTCCTACGTGACCTCCTCCTTCGGTACAACAAAAATTCGTGTATTCCACCATTGGTAAGCTGAATCTTTTAACAGAGATACAACACATTTCAAACATTCGGCCGGTGTGCAAGATAATTCATCCAAAACCCTGATAGTATTTTCTAACCAGAATTCGGCCCTTTCAAGATCATCTTCAGCAGTTGCTCTGAATTCTTCTGCCCCGTATTTACGAATTTTATCAACATGAGGCTTACCGGCTCTAACAAGTTCTGTACCTTATGGTATATCGGGAATCGACTGAGAAATAGGAGGGGTGGAGGTTATTGTACAGCCGGGTTGGTTATTCCAAATTCTGTAAACTGCTCATTCATCATTTGGAAGAAGGCTTCTCTCTTAGCTTCTTCAGATTCAGCTCAGTTGGATGGCATTACTATATGAAAAACATGTTTAAAATGGTCAGGATATATCACACTATCACATATTATATAATGGCATTTATAGCTGCACTCGTATACGCTACGTTAGTCCAAGAATCGGCTAAACTGTAGCTCTGATACCAATAAATTTAACACCCTTAACCCATATCTATTGCCGGAACAGGGTTACAGAGCACTACCGAAATATACAGATCAAATACGGACATTTCAGATTATTTAACAATCATGTTAGATATTATTCAATAAGTCCTTTATATGAACCATCGAGGCCCAAAACATACATTAGAAACAAGTTGGAACTAAACCAGATATTCAAAGAATTTTTCACGAAATTTCAATATTTTTCCATGGTGCAGGGGACACACGGCCGTGTCTTAGGCCGTGTGGGAATTTGAAATAGGGTACATGGTCGTGTCCTAGCCTGTTTCCGTACCCGTGAAACTCTCTGACTTGGGTCACACGGTCGAGTCACACGCCCGTGTGCTAGGCAGTGTGTAAGTACAGGGGTCACACAGCCAAGCCACACGCTCGTGTGCCAGACAGTGTGAAAAATCCTTAGCATTCTGTTTTGAAATTTTAAGATGCAAGGGAGACATGGCCAAGACACACACTCATGTGCTAGGCCGTGTGTCACACATGGATGAGACACACCCCCGTGTCTTTGCCTGTGTAGACGAAATAAGGCCATTTCCAAGGCATATTTCTCACCCAATCTTGCTTTGCACCTACATTAACACTTTAACATATTCACAAGCCATTCCAAGACATCCAAAACCAACCAAAAATCAAGTCTTATACATGATATATCACTTCATAAAGCCATATATTCAAACTTACCTATTTGACCAAAAATGCATATAAACAGTACTTATAAGATTATTATCAAATCAACCAAATCAATCTCACACCAAACATGATATAGCCTTATATATTTACACATCAAAACATTTCCATCACAAGCCATTCCAATGGCTAAATTCAACCAACACACATATATGCCATCATTTGGCCAAACTTAGACTATACATGCCATTATACCCAAAAGAAATTTTGCTATTTATACCGAAGTGAGCTAAAGGATAGTGTGATGTTGCTCCGACCAGCTTCCAACCTTTACGAGCTTCCGAGTACTATAAAACAGAGGAAATAAAATAGAGTAAGCTTTAAAGCTTAGTAAGTTCGAATAATGGGAAATTAACTTACCATTCATTTACATTTAAGGCAAACATATAAAATACATCCAAAGCAATATGGTCAATTGCCTAAACACATATCCTCATCAAGCATATTAGACATGTAATTCACATGAATATCAAGAAACATGTATGAGCTAATCAATATTCAATTTCCACATACATGTATTTATCACTTCAAGTATCCATGAACATGTACTTATTATATCTTTGTATTTCAAGTATTTCTCATAGTAATTCGTCTTGAATTCATATAATCTCATATCAGAACTTTACCCGTTGAATCATTTAAAATATCGATGGATACACGGGTAATACACATGAAGTGTACGAATCTGTAATCCGTCAATTCATATTCAGGAGTACTCATTAGAGAATATAATCAGGAAGCCTTCTCTCAAGCCATATAACGGGAAGCTCATGTGAGCTATGTAACAAGAAGCTTATCCAGGCTATATAACAGGAAGCTCATGCGAGCCAATAACGGGGTAGCTCCGAAGAACTATTAATCAGGAAGTTCCGAATAGCCATATATCGAGAAGTTCAAGCGACCTATATTAGGAAGCTCCAGAGAGCCATTAATCAGGAAGCTCACAAAGAGACTTTAATCGGGAAGCTTCGAAGAGCCATATATTGGAACGCTCATAAGAGCTGTGGTGTGTCCACAACACATGTAAGATCACAACTGATCGGGATGCTCTGAAAAGCCATTAATGGGAAGCTCGAAAGGGTTGTTAACGGGACGCTCTTTCGAGCTATGGCGTGTCCGCAACATATGCAAGACTACAACTATTACGAGAAATCATGTATCCATCGATTTTTATATTCAAATGAGACTTATTATTTATCGGGTATTATCGGATATATGATCAATTTCATACATATGGAAATTGACACAATTCACTTACACAACATTCAATTCAAGCATATAAATATACAATTTAGTTACACAAACTTACCTTGACAAGTGTTCGTTGAGTTGTTGTCTACTAATCCGACAATTTCTCTTTTCCTCGATCGAATTCTGTATTTTGTCTATTCGAATCTATACGACTAAATTTAACTCAATTTAATACAATTTATAATCAATTCAATTCAATTCAATTCATATTCTAGGAAAAATTACAATTTTGCCCTATACTTTTAATTAATGATGATTTCGTCCCTAGGCTCGAAATATGAAATTCATGCAATTTAATCCTTATTCCAAGCCTAACCAATTTTTACATGTAACATTTCCAGCCCAAGTAATCCATAAATTTCAAAATTTTTCCATAAATTTCAAAATTTTTCCATGAATTTTACATATTTACAATTTAGTCTCTAAATCACAATTTCATCAAAATTCACTTTACAAATGTTGTTTATCTATCAACAACCTTTCACTTTCTACCATAAATTTCATAATTCATGCATATTCATCCATGGTAAAATCGTAGTAACTTTACAAATTAATCCCTGAGATAGCTAGATTAAGCTATTACGATCTCGAAAATATAAAAATTACTAAAAACGAGACTTGAATATTCACCTAATTAGGCCAAATAAGTTTTCTCTTTCTTAAATTCTCCATGGCTAGGGTTTCCATATTTTATTTGGGAAAGATGGTGATAAAAATGATGATATTTTCTTTATTTTATTATTTATCATCTTTCCAATTTTATCCTTTTCTTTTCTAATTTTCCATGGATGAATCGTCAAACTTATCTACTAACTCTTCTTAATGGTCTATTTTCCATATAAGGACCTCCAATGTTGAATTTCGTAGCTATTTAGTCCTTTTAGCTAATAGAATTCAACTTTTGCATTTTATGCAATGTGTTCCTTTTATCAATTAATCATGTAATTGGTAAAATTTTCTTAACAAAATTTTTATACAATATTTGTATTATACGGTAGTCCATAAAATAAATTTAAAATAATTTTTCTTCCGGACTTGGATTTGTGGTCCCGAAACCACTGTTTCAATTTCACTAAAAACGGGTTGTTACAGTAATAGACATTGAGCTATAAACATTGAGGGATAGGTAGAAACATTATGGTGGCTTGGTAAGCTAAAAAAGGAAAATGAAGGGACTACGAGAATTAGTATGTTTTTAAAAAAAGTGAACGAAAGAATGAACAATTGAGAAGAAGAGAGTTGAATCAAAATTAAGCTAAAAAAATGAAAATTTTTCGATTCACAATTATAAATTTTGCATGTACTTATCCCGCGTAATACCTTCTATCATTTTGAAGAAAGAAGGTATACGAGAGAAGGATAAATAAAGAGGTGAACGACGAGTAGGGAACAATGTCACGTGCTTAACGATTTCTAGTGCTTGAACCCGTTTTGAGTATTTGTTGTTTGAATCCAAACCGTCCTAAGCCTCAGAACGTTACAAGCCTAGAAGACCTTTGGGACCTGAATAAGTCACCAACACAATAATTTGTAAATAGCTTGCATTTGTTTGAACGAACATCACTAATTCTTTTTAAATATTTGTGAACGACCCGTATAAATTATTTTGATGGATAATACTTGTACATTTGTTCGTTTACATTGCCTCTACATCTATTAACATTTTAACTTAGTGAACTAATTATGTTTGCATTAGGAATAAATAAGTTAGCTACTTATCGTTCTTAAGTTGTATGTGAGGTAATTCTTGTACGAGTTTGTTGTTTTATTGCTATGTGACTTAATTGTCTAATTTAGTCCAAGGGTTATCTTTTCTTTTGCGTGTTTGGTGTTTTTGCTTGAGGACAAGTAAAGAGTTAAGTGTGGGGGAGGTGATTTGCCACAACTTGATGTGACAAATTAGGCTTTCTCAGTATATTTAAAGAGCTTATTGTCGAGAAAAATAGAATCTTTTGAGTATATTTTTTTATTTTTAGATTTTTAGTTAATAAGTGAAAATGTCTTATTTTTGGTCATTTTGTAACCTAATTTAGCCAATAGAGCCATTGGGAGACCTAACGTGTCATTGAGTGGTGTAGGGATGTGTTGGAGGTCGAAAACGAAAAAGAACGACACCAAAGACAAGGTATCGCGATATCCACACCTAGGATTGGTGATACCTCCAACAATATGGAAGATTGGAGACACCTTTTAGTGGTATCGTGATATCCGCTTTGGATATCACGATATCTACCTTTCAAAAAAGACCCCAAGGGTCGACATTGCCCGAAGTATCATGATATCCTCTTCTGGGTATCGCGACATCAACATCGTCAAGGGACAAAATTGGACAAAAAGGGTAGTCTTTGTCCACTCGGTCCGCCAATCATCCAAGGCCTATGTAGGGGCATTTTTGGAAACGAAAACTCATCAGATGACAGCTTAAAATAGCCAAAATTGGCTGAGGATGAGAGAGATTGAAACACATTAGCTTAGTTTTAGGTTTAGTTTTCTCTTAGTTTTTCTATGCTTTTTCTAATGTTTTAATTTTTTCTTCTTTCTGAGTTTAGAGTTTATTTTTCTGCACTTACTTCTTGTTCTTGATGTTCTTAGTGTTAATTAAGTTAGTTATCATTGTAGCTTAGGTTTATTTACACTTTTAGTCCCTGTACCTTGGTTGCAAGACATTTTTAGCTTTAGTTTAATGTATTTCAGTTTCTTGTACTTTAAATTTGTTAAAGTTTGTTCCTTTTATGTTTATTGCTTTAGATTTTCTTGTTGAATGCTTTTAGTTTCATGTTCTTTAAGTTTTCTTACATAAAAATTCCAACTTTTATATTTTTTAAGCTTTACTTTAATGGTTGTTTTGTTTTTCAATTCCATTTTCATCCTCCTTATTTTTAACATGAGTAGCTAAACCTTAAAAAGGGTTGGTTGATGGAAATATGGGTAAGATGATTTTTGGACCAAGGACTAAATCGTAGTAAACTACACTAAATCGAATAGACTTAAAAACTTAGGAAGTGACGCCCCTAAAGGAATATCTGGGTAAGTGAGACCAAAAGGTAATCTTGTTGCGCACACGCTCATTAGTCTCGGATTAACCGGTGAGATAGAGAGATAAATCAGAGTTAAACTATTTAAGTCAGTAAAATTGATATCAAAAGAGAAAATGGAGCCATTTAGTAATTTAAGTCCCTTGTTCAATAATCAGTGAACCATATTAAAATCAACCAACCACTGCTAGTTAATTATTTGGTTAATTTTTTAGTTTTATACTCTTTGCAATTTAGTCCTTAGATTAACATATTTAATTTTCTTGCCATATTTTCTTGCTATGATTTGTCATACTATTAAATCACATGAGTAGCTTTTGAAAATTGTACGCTTCTAGTTGTTGATCTTACACTGTCTCCCCGGGAACAACGCCAACAACTTGACCATAACTAGATTCACGTGTGAGGAACAAATTTAGGTTGTAAGGAAGGTACGAAAATATACCTAAATCGATCTGAGTAGAAAAATTTTTTTGGTAAAAAGCCCTACATGAAATAACGAAATCACAGTCGTAACAAAAAATTTGTTTCAACCTCTATGTAATTCATCCAAATGAAAACAAATACAAAAACTCTTGAAACTATTTCAAAGAGTTCCAAAAATCTATTTGCTACTAGACCAAAGAATTTCGAGAAAGAATTTTGAATAACTAAAAGAATGAAAATCTTTCCCAATTAATTCTCTTTCAAAAACCCTTTTGATAAGAATCAATCAAAACAGATTTTAGGAAATCCCACAAACATGATATTCACTTTTCATAAAAATATAACAAAAATTTTAGAAGGAAACCCTTTATGATTTCATTAACCAAATTTTAAGTACTCAAAATTTTGATAAATTAGGTTATACCTCATTAAAATATGTAAAACACATTTCTCATAGTTTTAATTAGACCCTTTACACATGTTGTGTTTTATTTTTATCCATGTGAAATTAAATCAATTATAGTTATATAATCAATTTAACTCATATGAAATGTTAAAAATAATCTCAACTTTTTAGATTTTTATTGTTCTAACCATAGGTTGGGACCCTGTAGAATCTTGCAACGTTAGCAGTAATATTAAAACGATTATAATATTATGAACAATGAGTGACATCTAGCAATGCATCATTGCTACCCAAGTTATAAGAAGTCATGGTTTGACATAACCTTTATGTTATAATAGTTATCTAGTATATCCCTTTGTCCTTGATATCCATATTGAACACAAGTCATGGAGTAGTCCCACTTGTATAGTCTAATCTTTTATTTCTTGAATCCTAAGTAAACTAAGACAAAAGAAAAATGAACCTGATATCTTCCACCAACTCATTTAAACATGACCATAAGAGGCCCAATATATCACTCATATTTTGTAGGAGAGATAAATCCTATCTTGATCATTCACATCCCACTAAATGAATTGTGACATACCTAATAAAAGTCTTTATAGTACAACCATTTACTAAATACGTGTTTGACTATGTTATCACATACGACTCACAACATTGGAACCGTGATAATCATACCTATAATTATCACTATGAGAAATATCGTGACTATTACATAATAATTTAAGAAGCATTCTCATGGTGGGTCAATCCAATATATTGTTCTCTAACATATACTTCTGTGTTTACTTGATATCACATATCTACAACAACACTTGCCATCAATCAAACACATATTAGTCTCAATACATTATTATTGTTCAAACCCATAATAATACTTGACTAAGGACATCTAAAATGATAATATCTATATTAGGAATGTATCATTATACAATTTATCTAGCACACAAATAAAGACTAAAATAATAAAGATAATGTCTTTATCAAAAAACTAGGTAAATAAGTATGTTAGTACAATCATCATATGGTTTGTCTTTATCAATAAATTGGGTTGTCACTAATAGTACATTTGCTAGAAGCAAAATCTACATACAAAAAGAAAAGATGCAAATTAATTCTTGTGTTGAGTTGGATTCTAAGATTGTGAAAATGCTAAGTCTGATGTTAAGAACAACTTTTATAGACACTTTAGGAGTATGAAACTTGCTTCGAAAGTTCAACAAACATCGCCTTTTAGATATACATATCGCAATAACTATCATTGACATCTCACTGTAATTCCCTCCCCTATAGGGTAATATCCTTTTAAATTCCAAATATTTTCAAAATTAGAAAATTGAAAACTTTTTCAAAACACGAATCACCTCACATCCAAGGTTGAAATTCAGAGCTGACGCAAACAAACACCTATTAGTATTACTAACTTCCTTACATAAACAAACATTGCCACTCAGAGTAGCAAAGAATAGGTAGCTAATAAACGCGTATTAAGGAAAGGATAATTATTGTGGTTTGAGTTGATCTATTTATATAAAAAAAAACTAAGGTATTTGAACTTGTTTATGGTAAAAAAAATGAAATTTAAACTATTTATTTTATTTTATTCAAAAGTGTACAACATTTAATAAAAATATGTCACAAGCTATATTCTTATTGAGTGATATTTTGTTTTTGAGGTAAAATGAGACAAAATTGATGGTTTAAGTATCGTTGTTGACAAAAAAAAATTAAGTACTCAAGCTGATAAAAATGATATACCTTGAAGGTCAAATTTGTAGTTAAGGCAAATTATCTTTCATGATTTTGTGATCCCAATCTCTATTTTGTCCCTTTATACCTCAACAAAGAACTACAAGGTAAGAGTCTCTTAATCTAAACCGCCCTACATTAAGTCCATGTTCCCAATTAGATTATGCAGAGGGTGGCTTTCAACTTATTAGATTATGTGTTTTGAATCCTCCCTCTGTTGGTCTTTAACTTAATATATTTAGTGGTCGTATAATGACCACTAGTGTAGATGGATGCAATTTGCTGAGACAGGTTTTGAATGAAATCATGTGAAACTCGTAACTCTATCTCTTCCTGCCTAAGCAGACACATTTAATCTGCTAAAGTAGAACCGTTTCTATTTTCTGATTACTTCTCTTGATGTTTCGATAATTAAAAATCAACAAGAAAATATGCAAAAGCAATACTTGAAAAACTATCATAGAGCTATGCTTCTTGGTTGATCCTTAAATATCCTATCCGTTAATGCTAAAAGTTTGATTAGCTATAAAGTTTAAACCATACAAACATATAGCAACAAGATCATACTGGAATACATTTAATTTAATGTTGTATGGCCAATACATTGGCTAAAGCAGGTATTGATCTCCAAATATGTTTTGGGCAAGGTGTTGTTTGATAAAAAATGATAATCATGGTGACCAAAAACTTATATAATAGTTACTTGACATTTCTTTGAGACTCTTGATAGTGCACGTACTTCTTTACTGATCTTTGTCCGCAGTCTCTTTTTTCCACTTAGTCGTACTGTAAACCTCTCTAAAACCTTTGCATTCTTCAAAAGATACTCAACCACTTGCGATTCAAATGGCTTCCCTTGGAATGACAACACCTTAATTGTCTTGACTTTATACATCAAACACCCAGGTACTTTCTCTGTTTCATCCCTACCGTTGTTATGACTTTCAAGTCCGCTTCCAGAAAACTGCGAAAAAACGTAAACCGGAGACACATATATAAGTACTTAAACATTCAAGCTCACTTCGGATGGCGATGCTCATATCAGAGACACATATAAGTATTTGAAGAAAAATAAAGAGTCAAAGCTTATCATTTCATTCATTCATACCTCAAAATCAAGAACAAGGGTGTCGAGACATGGAGAATTAGCAAGTAATATTTTCCATTCAGGAAGGCAACCACCCATCTCCAAATTCAAATAAGTAAGGTTGGGAAATTGTGGAACTAGACCAGGTGTGAGTAGGATAGGCTACAAAGGGAAAAGGGAAATTATTATATACAGTTAGTCAAACAGTTTTTGTTGATTAGAATAAAGAATCCATAAGAAGAAATTTTCATACCTTTGAGGAATATAAGGTTAAATAAAGTGACCGAGCTTGACTGATTCCATTCATCAGAGCAGTTGCAGTAGAAGCAAAATCAATGGTGGAAAAGAGATATGGTCCAATATAAATACGTGCTTCTGAAAGAGAGTTTAGGTTTATCAATGAGAACCCTTTGGTTCCCGTGTAGTAGTAGCTGAAGTGAACCAGATTTGGGGCAATGATCTCAATTTCATGATCCGTGCCCATGAAACCAGACAAGAACAACTTCTTAAGTGTAGCATTACAAACACGGAGCTTGTTCATGTTGCTCAGTTCACAGTTCCGAAGGTGCAATTCCTCGAGCGAAATGCAGCCCGAAAACAGCCTATCAACAGATCCATCATCCGAGCATTTCATCAAACCAAGATGAAGAACCTTGAGATTGGGAAGACGAAAATATGTGGGAACACTAAGGATGGAGCCTTTATCCATGGACAATCTCAATATCACCAGTGTTTTACAAGTGAAAACCCCAAAGTTTAGCTCATTGAATCCTTTGATTCCAATGGTTAAATCAAGCTCTTTAACATGATACCCTAGTGCATACTGAATCCATCCATTGATCCTGAAAGGATCCACAATTTTCCCACATTTGAGACGAAATTTATCGATACCAACATCCCTCTTACGCGAGAACAGAAACCTTTCCACAATATTCATGTAACCATTACCTAAAGACTTCCTGATTACATTGTTATCATCAATATTGATATCGGATACCAAAGAGAAAAGATCCTTCCATCTTATTGCAAGAATGGATGTTCGAACTATTTCTTTTAACGGAAGTAATGATATGATCTGTAAAAGAACTTTATCAGGCAATCCACTGAGTCTGTCTAAATCTTTATCTCTTCTTGCAAATAAAACAAAGAATCAAATCAGTTCAGCTCCAAGTTCTTAGTTAATCAGTTCAACCTCAAGTTCTTGGTAAAAAGAAACCAATAAAATAAAATAAAATAAAAAACAAGAATCAAATTAGTTCAACTCCAAGTTCTTAGTCAAATCAGTTCAACCTCAAGTTCTTTGTCAAAAGAAAAGAATATATATAAAAAATCAAGAAAACACATACCTAGTTTGATTGGCAAAACGTCGTTTTCTTTGGTAGGCGGCCATTGGGAAGTTTAACAATTAATTAAGAAGATGAAAAGAGATAGACCTTGAAGAGTTTTTGCAAGCAATTTGATTAAACTTCTTCCATGTTTGAATTTTTTGATATTCGATAATTACATTATATTATCCGCCTCAATTTCTTTTAAAAGATTTTGAGCGCTTTACTATTCCACTAATCAATATTAATGTGTTAAATATTAATTTGGGCTTAAAAATTAAATTAGGGTTTCATTTATTGAATTAATTAATGATAAAAGCTAATATTAATTAATTTTACTATAATTGTTTATTTGTATACTAAAGAATACATATACATTTAAGTAATAATTGCTTTTTTCTTTAAAACAATTAGATATCATTTAATGATTGTGGATTTTTTTATTTATAAGAGATACAAATAATAAATTATTATAAAATAAAAAGATAGAAAGTAAAGAACAAAAAAAAAAAAAAAAAAATAGGAGAGCAAAAGAGAAAGCTCATTTTATTGATCAATAAAAATTATTTAAATGTTCTACTTCTAATTTAAAGTATACCAAAACTTATCTAAATATTGATGGACGTCCATTTAATAAAATATTCATAACATAAATAAAATATAATAAATAATGCAATTAATATATCTTTTGGGCCAAGATTTATATCTCCCTACCCTATCTCATTTGGTAGAGCGGAGGATGGTATTGAGTTGACTCAAAGTATATCTTTTGGGTTAATTGCTGAAATAGATTAATAGGTTTCTACTGATAATTCTAAATAACTAACTGTGTATAACTTGTAAACAATACTAGATTATGGCAAATCAAGATGTAGTTAAAAGTAATAATGTAATAAATTTTGTTTTATATTTGTTGTTTTGTAAAATAAATGGACTCGATTGATGGGTGATACTAACTTAGTCGAACACATTATAATAGTAAGTATAGATATATATATTTTACTTTGTAAAAAATGGGCTTTTGAAAAATTCACAATTGAATTGAGATTCGATTGATGGGTTACACTAGCTCAATTAAATATATTATAATAATATAGATTATTTGAAAATAAGATAAAATAGTTAATAATATAATGTTTAATATGTTTTCTAATTCTTAACTACAATATTTAAAAATGAAATAATTTTTATTGGATAAGTCAGTAGTAATCAATCTCTTTAAATAGATTTCATTTAAAACTTAAATGATAAAATATTAAGTTGTAAATACTTTGTTAATAATAAAATAAAATAAAATAAGATATTTCTTTTAATATATTTTCAAATGAGTGGAGTTGGGAGTACAAGGTTTTTAGAATTGGTTTAGTAATCTGGTTTCATTGTTAGTTTTTCATTCTGGCTAATTTAATTTATTTGATTTAATAAATTATTAAAAATTTATAAAAATAAAAATTGGTTCGGTCGATGTTTTACTTCGTTCGTACCAATTCTTGAATCAATCGATTTGATGTTTTTCTTTAAATTAATACTTGACTAATTTCCAATCGAACTAGTCCGATTCAAATAACCATAGCATCTAATCTTTTTAAAGACATGAAAAGCAAAAGTCACTTGGAAGTAGACTTAACCACAGGCTGGGCCACCTGCCTAGGCTTGAATGCCCACTTAAAAAGTAAGAGGATTTGGGTAAAAAAATACTTTACTGTTATTTATCTGTTGTTTTGCCACTTTTTTATTGTCATTTCGCTATTTTATTGTTATTGCTTGGATATTATATAACTCTTGTTTTATTGTTAATTCTTTTACAATTTTATTATTATCTTACACATAATTTTAGGCCAATTTTTGGAGCTAATCAAACCTAAAAAACAAGCTTCAAATTAACCCATAATGATGAGGTGACTTGCTACCTGACTTGCCGCAAAAAGGAAAGCATCCTCAATACTAAACCAAACTCCACGAGTTTAAAGAGTTTTAATCGAAATTAATCAATCACACTAAATTTCCTATGTTTGGCCAAAAGAAAAATTCCGTATGTCAAACTTATAATTCAATATTACACAAATTTAGATAGTAAAATATTACAGTAGAAGATGGACAACATTTAGGTAATAATTATTTGGCATTTCTTTGAAACTCTTGGCAAAGCACATATTGTTTTACCCATTATTCTCTCCTCTTTCTTGGTTGCACGCGTGTCTATAAACATTGCCTTCTTCAAAATATACTCAACCAATTGTACCACCATTTGGAACTCAACACCCTTTCTTTCCCATACAAAAAGCTTGATTGCCTTGATATGATGCAGCAAACAAGAGGGAACTTTCCCCCTTCTGTGCCAATTTACCGGACCAATATTATCCTAAAAAAACCAACATATGTATATAGCTGCAATGAAACTAATTCCAAAGTGCTGTAGTATACATTAATACATACCTCAGGATCAAAAGCAAAGGGTTTCAATGTATGGAAAAAAAGCCCATCCAACATAACAGTAGCCTATATTTAAATAAGTCAGGTTACTAAATTTCAGAATCAGACCGGGAATCAATACGATAGCCTGCACTTAGGAATTTATTTATGTAGTTAGTTGCTTAGTAACTTCTTTTACAAGAAAATGAAATCCATAGGAAGGATTTTTGTACCCCTCTGCAACAACTGGTTAAATGTAGTGGCTTAACATGAATGATTCCTCTCATCAAATCAATTGCAGGAGTAGTGTCTTTACAGTAGTTGGAAGAAACGTCGACTCCAATATGAATACGGGCTTCTGAAAGAGAGTTTAAGTTTTATCAATATGTGCTTTGTTGCCGCAAAATACAAGTATTCAAAGTAGACCAGATTAGGGGTGTTAATCTCCAGCTGCTAAGCATAACCACGGTTCATAATATCACTTATGGAACAAGCAATTCTTCTAGTGAATTGTAGCTTGAAAGTAGCCTTCGAATGGATTCTTTATCTGTGAATTTCAGTAAACTAAGATGGAGAACTTTGAGACTCGGCAGACAACAGTTTGTGGGAACAGTCAGGTCGGAACTTACAAAAAGGGATAATCTCAATGCGATCAGTGTTTTACAAGTAAAAGCCCTAAACTGTTAAAGCCAATTCTCAAAAAATAAACACCGTTTTCGAGAGGAGCCAAAAGGTAGCTCAGTTTCCATTCCCCAAACTGTTAAAAGAGTCTATTCTTTCAGTCCATGTACGAGACGAAAGCATGTTACTGATTTTCCCTTATTGTAATATCATATATATTGTTATATCTTATTATTTATATATATAATATTATAATATCATAGTATTATTATATACTTTTTTTTATTTTTAATAAGCCTCAACTTTAAAATTAGTAAAATGATTTCACTAAAATATAATTTTAAAAAATTACTTTTATTAAAAGCATTTGTTAATATTTTGATATAGAGATGATGGTTTTCCTTTTGTTTATGTTACTTTTAACTATTTAAAATTAGTAAAGTTGTAATTTTATTATTTTATTTAAATTAATAAATATTATATTTAGTATAAACCTATTATTAAACATTAAAGTTAATAACGTAATTTCCAATTAAGTTTACATAGTATTTTAAAAATCTTATTAAAGTAAATTATTAATAAAAATGTTATACGAGATAGCATTAAATCACAACAACCTAATATAGTTTGTCCTCTCTATAATAGTTACCCGTTATAACAACATTTTGTTATAACAATTAAGTTTCTAGAAGAATAAAATTTTATGTTTTATTTTAACCTTTTATAACAATTTTCACTTGTAAACATTAATATTCTTTGTTAAGTACGCTATAAATTTATTCTCTATAACAACATATGGTCTAAAATTTTAAGTAAAATTATAGCTATTTCATATAAGCAAGTTATTAATTATCATTTATTAAATGAAAATTATCTTAATTAAAATTAATCTTAAATGAGTGAATTTAAAGATGTTAATTCAATAAACTATTAAATTCCTAGTTAAATATTCTACTATGAATTTGAAACATTATAAACTTATAAATTGATTACTTGAATTAAGTAACTTATGATAAATTAATTAATTTAATTTAATAACTCATATTGATTAATTGAACTTGTTAGATTTATGAACTTTATAATTAATCATGTGAAAATGTAAAATCAAATATGCATAAAAGTGATAATGTATGCACTTGTTATACGCTTTTTTTTTGTACAATAATTTTGTTGATTGGATTATCACTTTCTTTCTTTTTAAACATAATTTTGCTTTTTTATTTGATGAAAATTTACAATATAAATTTTATGGTAAATTTACAACAATCATCCCTTTAAAACAACATTTTGTTATAAGTGCATAACAACTCTCTATAACAGATAAAATTTGAATGACAAATGAGGTTGTTATATTAAGAGTCAACTATAGTTAATTTCACAATTATAATTATAATAGTTGTATAAGCTATTAATAAAAAATGAAATAACTTTCGTAATAAATATCAAGTTTATTGTATAATATTTTAGTTATACTTCTATGTTTTGAAATTATTTTCGTAATTTACAATTTAAATTTTGTGATAAATATATAATAATATTATTATAATAATATAAAAGTACGAGTTCGAAAAACTTTCAATTGAAATTCTTTTTATCATGTTACTAAATTGACATTTAAAAATATTTATAATATAATAAAAAATATGATAATTACACATTTAAAAATAATTATAATGTAATAAAAGTTGTGATAATTATAATTATCATTTAATTTACTATTATTAGTTAAAATAATTATAATTTAAAATTGACATTATTATAAAAAGTTGACTTTTATATCTTTTAAAAGAGTTGTGCTAATTTTATTTATGTAAAAGCAGAGCTAATAATTGAATAGAACTATAAACATCTTAATATTACTTAATAAGTATTAGAGTTATATACTAATTAAATTTAACTTTAGTTTTATAAATAGAATTTAGTAGTTAGATAATAAGAATTAAAGTAATAGTTGTTCGGATATTGTTAGCAATGATAAATTTGATTTATATAAAAAAATGAAACATTAAAGTAATAGTTCGTTGAAGAGGCAATATTAATTCATATTCGAAAAATAATGGCACTTGAAAGAGATAAATATTATTTTTTTTCGTAAAAAAAACCTAACTAAAACAAAACCCTATGCCTACAAATTAGCTACCCTACCATTCCAATAATTTTCTAAAAAAGTCCTATGATCTCAGTTATTCCTCCTAAATGAATCCCAACTGTGTGTTATGCAATACTGTTCAGCCTAGCTTATTGATATCTTAATGATTTCCAGAAAATTCCAAGCTAAGCCTGGGAAAACAAAAAAAAGATTCCTTCTTTTCCATATGCGCCAGACTAGCAACCCAAAAAGGGTAGGCTAAAGGGCCCCATTACCCCTCCTCCAGCCTGTATCACTTAAGTTTGTTTTAATCCAGTCTAAGAGATTTTCGGAGAAAAACTGAGGTCAGCAATTTCTTGGTACAAAAAAATTCCACACATTCTCAATACCCGGACAGTCCCTGAGAACATGAAAAATATCTTCAACTCCATGGGAACAGACCAGGCACGATGGGTTTTGCGCGGTTCCCCTTCTAACACATTCTTGATTGGTAAGCAGTCTCTGTTTGCAAACAAGCCATAAGAAAAAACGAATTTGTTGTGGTCCTTGATACTTCCAAACAATAGTCCACCGATCATCTCATTTATTCCATGTGTCTTTTTTAATCATATGATAAGCGCTTTTTCCCGAAAATTCGTCGTTAGCTGTATGAGTCCAAAAGATTTTGTCTGGACTTGTTAGAGGGTGTGGGGGAGGAATGCTTACAATTATTTTAACAACTTCTTCAGATAGTCGCTCCCTAAAGGCTTGTAAATTCCAAGCTCCATCATCTGTAACCATATCTCTTATAAGACAATCCGTGGTTGGATGATCAATAGGAGAAGCCAACGCTTTTAATGGTCCTACTTTTGGAATCTAGGAATCTTCCCAACAACGGATTGAGGAACCTTCTCCAACAGACCAGCATAAATTCTCTCTCGGTAGGGGCCAAACTTTTGCAATCCCTCTCCAGATAGCTGAGCTACTCCCTTTTTCAATACTTTCATGAATCCTTTCACTCATATTATATTTTGTGCGCAGCACCCTAACCCATAAAGCTTTCTCCTTATTGACAAGATTAAATCCTAATTTTAGCAAAAAAAAAAAGAAAAAAGAAGAAGAGGTATTCTGATATTCTAAATGGCGAATGCCTAGGCCACCATACTTACGAGGCTAACACACAGAATCCCAATAAACCAGTGCCATCTTTCGTTTCCTTACAGTACCTCCCAGATGAATTGTCTAGCCAAGCGCTCAATCTCCTCGCATACCCTTTTTGGGACCCGTATGGACTGCATAAAGTAATTTGGAATAGCGAGGAGGACTGATTGTGCTAAAGTGAATCTCCTTGCCACAGAGAGTTGTTTTGCATCCCAATTACACAACTTAGCCCTAACCTTCTCAACTACAAAACCCAAGGTTGCGTTAGTGACTCTTTTATGAAAAAACAGAGTTCCTAAATACGTTCCCAACTCTTGGACCTTTTGAAAACCTAATAATCTGTTTAATTGGTTGCTTAGATTTTCACCAACTCCTCGAGAGTAGAAAATGTTAGTTTTTTGTGCATTGACCCGGTGGCCCGAGATGATACAAAAATGTTCTAGAATGTTCCTTATTAGGGAGCCATGCTTTATATCTGCTCTGGAGAAAATTACTAAGTCATCAGCAAAGAAAAGGTGTGACAAAATTGGTCCTAACTGTGTAAGCTTGATAGGAATCCATTCACCAGAACTCTCCGTTGTTTTGATGCTATGGCTTAACCATTCCATACGTAAGACAAAAAAAAGTAAGGTGACAGCTTGCAGGTTGAAATTTTGATGTAGGCACTCCATTCCACAAAACCTGCATAGTGGAAGTCGAAATGGTCGACATAATCACTTTACGCAAAAAGTCCAATATTCGGACTACTTGTATAGATTTATTAATGAAATCCCACCGAATCCTATTATAAGCTTTCTCCAAATCAATTTTAATGGCCATCCATTTTTTACTTTTTCCTCGTATAGAGTGAATAACTTGAGCAATTAGAATATTATCAGAGATACTCCGACCAACGATGAACCCAGCTTGTTCCTGTGCAATAATTTTAGGGAAAAAAACTTTAAATCTGTTAACTATTACTTTTATGACCAACTTACAAAGCACAGAGCACAAGCTAATAGGCCGAAATTGTGACATTTCTTCCAGTTAAGTAATCTTTGGAATAAGAACAATAAGTGTATTGTTTAATTCATGGTCAATGGGTTTTCCTTTAAACAGTTTTTTCACCCATTCGCAAATTGTCCCACCGATGCTATCCCATTGATTTCGAAAAAATAGTGCATAAAACCTATCACGTCTGGGGGCTTTAAGCGAGATAGCTTTTTGAATTTCTTCATTCGAGACATCCTTTCCTAGAAAGTCAATGTCACTTTGCTCCATTCAAGGGAAACAACTAGGTGGTAATTCTTTCATTTCGCATGGCTGCTCTCCATATAATTGTTGAAAATAAGATACTGCTTCCGATTGAATCTCGTCTGGTTCGTATAGCCAGTCGCCATTTCTATTGTGTATGGCGTTAATACGATTGACTCTCCTTCTATGTAGTGTCCGGCTATGAAAAAATTTTGTGTTTCTATCTCTTAACTTAAGCAAATCACATCTTGACTTTTGTTTCCAAAGTAAGTCTTCATGATCAAGCACTTATTCTAGCTCTTTCCTAATACCTATCTCCCTCGTAGTTATTCTAGCTGAGTTTGACCTTTCCATTTCACTTTGAACTTGATTTAAGGATTGTAAAAGTTTTTACTTACGCTCTCTAATGTGACCATACACCTTTTTGTTCCACTCTTTAAGGCCTATGGTAAGTTTCCCCAAGGTGTCAGACATGCTTCCGCCATAGTTCCATAGATCTTTTACGATATTTGAGAAATTTGGATGTTGGGACCATCCGGCCAGAAAACAAAAAGGACGTCCTTCGGACAGATTGATTTCCAAACAAAGTTTAATGAGAAGAGGCCGATGGTCTAACTTAATTCGTACAAGATGTGTTACTAGGCATTTCAGAAAAGCTTGGAGCCAAACAGTGTTCCCTATCACACGGTCCAATCTCTCAAAAGTCCCTCCTCTTTGCCAAGTAAATGGTGGCCCTCTGAACCCTAGATCATGTAATTCATTTGTTTCAACAAATTTACCAAAATGGGGGCATTGTCTTCCTACAAAACTTCCTCATTTTTTATCTTCTTCAAAAAAGATAGCATTGAAGTCCACAATAGCCATCCAAGGTATCGAGGATATAGGGATAGTTTCTTTTAAAGCGTCCCACAGTAATTTTTGTCTGGTTCTATTTGGGTTACCATAGACAAAAGCAATAAAAACAACCCGAGCGGGAAGCCCAATGGTGACTTGTGTTAGAATGAATTGAGGGTGATTTTGAACAATCTTGAGTTGAACCGAATACTTCCAACCTATCCAAATCCCACCAGAAAATCTCTTTGCCTCAACTCGGTGTGAATATTGAATTCCCAGATTTTCAACTCACTACTAACTTTTGTCTCAAAAAGACTAACGACATCGGGCCTATGACTTATATTGTACTATCTAAAAACACGAGGAAACTTTGCGTTAGCACACCCTGACAGTTCCAAGAAAACATTGAAAATTTGAAATTCATTAGTAATATATATATTATTTTAAAAAATACGAAACACTCCTGGGTTTACTATCGCGTACTATCTCGTTCTTCTGCAATTTCACCCGCTCGTTCGGGGGTTTCAGTCAACAGTCCTTGTTGAAATTGGGACTGCAATAAATCTACAATGTTATTCATCGAGTCTGTCAGAGGGATTTTCTGGGAAGAGTTTTTGAAAGGGCTGCCTTTTCCCCTAATAGTTTTGTTCAATTTTTTATTCTTCCTAATCCCATGCTGCTTAATCCCTCCGATCCGAATTCCCCCTTGATCAGCGTGAAATTTGATGGTTTTGAGGTTGTCGCCAATCATATTCCGTACAGCCCCAGAGCGAAGATTTTCTTTAAACGCTACTACGGTATGTTTTCACTGGTCTAGTATTCCCTCAATTGGGATCCCCAACACCGCCTGTAGACTCTTCGACCCTGGACGCAAATCGGGCTGGGTAGTGCTGCCCGGCGGTGTTCCTTTAAGGCCTTCTGTATTTCTTTCCTCGTCTTCTTGTTCCTCAGCAATCTCCGATCTTTGCAGAAGCTCCATCATGGTCGTGCCTTCTAATTCTTCTACCCCCGAGTCCACCAGATCGGAGAAGGGTTGCTCGTCCCTCGGGCTCTTACCGTCATGCATCAGGTTTGAGACCCCCATTTCCTTAACCCTAGTTGCTAACTCATTTGGGCTCTCGTACCCCAAGTTGGTCATTCTCAACCCAGATCCACTTGCCACTTCCAGGCCACTTGCATATTTGTTTATTTTAAATTCGGATGGGCCTGTCCTTCCAAGGCCTTTATCTGCTCGCAGCCTATTCCTTTATTCAGGCTTATAGGTTTCCGTTCCTTTATGAACCAAATTGTTTGTGTCCTTATTTACCTGGCTCAATTCCTCACTTGGGTGACTCATCCCTTTCGTTTCAATGTGTATTTCTAGGCCTGTTTTACCTGTATCGAGCCCTAGCCCGCTCCCTTGTTTTTGGTCACCCTTACCTTATGCTAGGGTTTCTAGTGCTTGGAAGCCCGAGGCCCCTGTTGTTCCTGAAACCTCGCCACCATTTCTTTGCAATGGTCGCATCGAACGTCTGCCCTTTCTTTCGAGTAACATCCATAGGCCATAATTGCTAGCATTATTTGTCGTTTCATCTAAACTTGCCGTTATGTTATTTGTTTGATCATCTTTACCATTCGCAACCCCTGCCTCTATCGCTTTTTGTTCATCTATCTTATTAGGGCACAACTCTTTTATATGACCATAATGTCCACACGAAAAACACATCGTAGTTAGGTACTCGTACTCAACCCTCTGAATAACCCCATTGATCAAGACCTGACAGATCAACACCTTCTCTAGATTCACATGCACTGCCATTCGTGCAAATCTTCCCCTAGCCCAGTATCTGTATTAAGATCTAACTTTACCACCTTCCCTACCATTCCCCCTATTTCCCATAGGATTTGCCTCTTATACATGTGCCCTAGCAAAACCCGGGAGTCTAATCCAAGCCATGACCAAGCTCAGGTATGACTGGGACGTGTTGAAATCAACGGACCAGGGTTGCACTGTAAGGTATTGCCCATACACAATCCAGGGTCCTTGGCACAAAACCTTCTCAAAGTCCTCTAAACTCTGAAATTTGGCTAAAAAGTATCCGTTTTCGAGATCCATTAATCGGAACGACTGGGACGGTTTCCATAAGGAGCAAACTTTGTTATACATCATAGGGTATCCAATGTTCCTCCCCAATAATTTGATTACCACTGTGTGAGCCATATCTTTAATAAGGATTTGGTTCACTCGTTCAGAGAAATTGATTGATGGAATGCCATTAACCGTTGATTTTACGATATCGACTTCCGATAACTCAAGGTCTTCTTCACCATAGAAATTATCTACACCTTGCGCCTGAACATCCGCCCTAAGACCAGTACTCATTAGATAGTCTTTCCATGATCGAGGCCTTGTTGTAGTCGGTGCAGAAGTCATCTCCACGTCAAAGTCTTCGTCGATTACCCTAAATCGGACTTTCTTTGTTGATTGATTAGCGACTTCTCCCACATCATTGTTCTCACGTTCTCCTGTTTCCCTCATCGCGATTTTTTTCAATCTAATCTACTAAAAATTTGAGAATTATTTTAATTGATGATGAGGTAATATAATATAATGATGTTTTTTTTTAAAATTTTTTTTGTAAGTTGTATATATTATGCTAAGCAAACAATCTTTTTTTTTTTTGAGAAAATAGAGGATTAGGATTTAAAATATGAAAAAACATACACCAGAAACCAACAAGGGCCCATAACAGTCATCAGCCCAAATAAAAAACATTTTGAAAAATTGTAAAACACAGATAAAGAAATAAAACCAATACTAAAGCCAACCCATTTCCTTAGGAATTCTACCCAATCCCATCTTTTTTCATCATTGCAGGTACCGACGGTTTCATTTCCCATTCAACACTTTCCTCTTCCCATCTCTTTCACATTAACATTTCCACAGAAAAACAATCTTAAAATTTTTTTTGTTTATCCGTTATTTATCTGGTAGAGGTGAAAAACGTTTTGTGAATTTAGTTTGAAAAGAAATTAAAATTAAAATAATTATTTTTAATCATTATAATTAGATGTAATCATTAATATAGTGTATTTTTTGTATTTACTTTCTTTTTAGTTTCAAATTTGTATAGTATTTTAATATTTTTATGCAATAATTTAATTTTTAATTTCATAATTTTAAAATGTTATTTTATTCTCTTAATTATTTTTCAAAACTAATTGATCTTTAGTATAAATTAGAAAATATATTACATAATAATTTAAAAATCATGACATTAGAAGTTAGTATATATAAAAGCATGAGTTTAAAAACTTTTGAACTAATGAGAATACCCTTGATTGTTAATTATATTACTAAATTGACATTACAATAGTAATTAATTAGTATTATTATGTGGTAATAATAGAAATAATATTAATTAATATGATAGTATTTTAATGTAAAATTAATTAATTTGGTCATATTTTTTCAAAGTTCTATTTTAAAAAATAATATATTATTAATTAATAAAATTATAAATCTATAAAATCATTTAATATAATTGGATAAATTACATGTGGCGCCCCAAACCCCGTCGGGATGGCCCGACCCGAATTTCGAGCGTCACATTAGCCACCAAAGTGGCTCTCCATTAAAACCATTACAAAGCACACCAAACACACCTCACACAATTATTCATGAAATATTTCATAACCTAAAGTCATGCTTCTGTTGCACTACTGTGATCATCAAGTCATTGGCATAATTCGTAAATTGAATTTTTAACAAGCAAATATTTTAAAAGCTTCAATTCAACATTCATGCAGGTGATAAGGTATTTGAAAGGTTATATTTGAAAGGATTTTAGAAACCATTTTATTTTAAAAATGATTAAATCTAAATTGTAATGTAGTAAAATGTTGGGAAACACCATTTCATAAGGTTGAAAATAGTATACTATAGTAGTATGTATAAATCTTGTTTAGGAATATTCATTAAAACATCATGCATTTCTTCATAAAATCATCATCATTTAATTAGTTCACAAGCCACCTACTATTTACGTAATTTGTCCAATTTTTATATTTCATGCATACTAAACTCATGATTAATTTCCAAATCACGCATAAAACATATAAGACTTACCTTAATAACCAACGACTCTTCAACCCACACTTACAAGTTAGTCGAACAATTACTCATACCATTCATCAAGAATTCATAATCTACCATTCAATCATCTATCTGAAGTAGTAATAAAAGTTCCAAATCAAACCAATTAAAGAGTCCACAATGTCCAATTACAAACCATTAACAGTTCAAAGTCTAAAACCCTCTAAATTAGTCCCAGATTCCCTTCCTTATTAAGTTGGAAACACATCAAACATACTCAAGGTAAATTGCCTTACTTTGGATCACTTGGTAGCTCAGTTCTCCTCATCGTTTCAACTATAACCTTGCATTGTTAAACATAAAAGAGTGTGAGCTTTTTCAAGCTCAGTGAGTACTCAAAGATTGCCACAAGTAGTCACAATATCCAAAGTTAAAAGAAAGCACACTATCATAATTAATCATGGTAAGCAATCAAGTATAACTCATAGCGTTCTCATTGATATGTTGGCACAATGTGATCGTGAATCATATATACAAAATATATTACATTGGATAACTGAATTTCCAAATACGACCAATATAATGTGTAGCATAAAACTATCACCCACCAAACACAACCAATCATAGCCTCCAGACACAACCAAACATACCCTCCAAACACAACCAAATATACCCTCCAACACAACCAAATATACAACCAAATATACCCTCCAAGAAAAACCAAATATAGCCTCCCAACACAACGAAATATACCTTTCAAACACATCCACTTAAAAATCTATACTTATTATTTTATGCACACTTTCACATATCACACAACTCATGTTCATATCACATATTTTAATCTCATATAATGAACTTACAAGTGCTCACATTATGCTCAAATAGCCACAACATATAGATCCCAAATAGTGTACATAAAATTAACAATGCTCATATCATATTCAGTTATAAACACATAATATTTTCATTGTCATCTCAACATACATCACATAACATGTCACATTTAAGCATCACTTGCAAACCATCATTAGTTTAACTAGGAACACTTACTCATGGAACTTAGGATAGATGATTAGGCTACCTAAGTTTTCCTTTAAGACTTTGGTTTGTGCATAATTGTAGCACACCAAACCACTCACCTTGCAAGCTTGACTTTAATGGAAAAAGCTCAAACAAGCCTTTGTCCTTGCTTGTAGAACCTCCCAACGAGTTTGACACTTTGCATTCACATTAAATACATTAAAAACACAATATAAGATTTTAAATCATATAAAAAAAATTACAGACCAGAACTCATCTATCTTACTTATTAAATACTAGCTAGTTTTGCCGAAAATACGATTTCACCACTGAAATCTAGTTTCTAAACCTTAATTTTGATTCCAAACATTCTAAATATCATCTAATTACGATACAAACGATCAAATTTACCAAATTACACCGATCTTATTTTTCTAAAAAATCAAGCGTATATGATCTTTAAAAGGGAAAACATTCAATTTGCTTAAATTCATTAATGATTTATTAAATTAAGATCAAATACCTTTTAATTAGAATAAAATGAGTTTGAAATGACTTTAAAACCAAATCTTAGCCAAGAAATATGAGATCTACCATTTTCAAGCCAAAATAAACTTAAAATCAAATGATATATTTAGATCTTGATTAAAACATTTAAATCTCGAATTGAAATAACATATCACTTAGTTTAATCATAAAAAGTTGTGAAGATCTCTTGATGATTTTAAGGATGAAAGCATGAGTGTTCTTCAAAATTGAAAAGAGATTTTGTGTTTAGAGACCTTAGGTATAAAAAATGATTAACTAATTTCGAAAGAAAAACTTTGATTTGGTGTTTGACAAATTTTTGAAGAAGATGAAGAATGGGAGGGAAGAAGAATACGTGGGGGTTGTTAACTAGGCACCAAATTTTTAAAAATTTGGTCATTGCCCATTTAACCACCTCCAGTTTTCTCCCTTTTCCAAATTGATCCTTGTTTTTCAATTAAAACCAATTTCAAAATTATTTTCAAATCCAATCTCATTTTTAAAAACCATTTTAACCAAGTTAATTCCCAGACACCTAATTTTAATTTCTCAACCTTAAATTTTTTAATTCTAATTATTTTAATTATCTAACCCAATTACGCTTTTAATTCACTAACCCCGCTTTTACTATCCCGATTTTTGGAAGTGACATTAAAAATAATAAAATATAGGTTTTAATTAAATTAATACAATACAATACAATATATTTTATTTTATTTTAAATATTATAATAATTAATAATGTTAAAATTGATTTTTATAATTAATAAAATAAATGTGTGAGATTAAAATTATATATTTAAAATCAATTTTATTTTCAAATCTAATCTCATTTTTAAAAATCATTTTAACCAAATCAATATATTGGTAATATAATCTATAATGCATAAATTTATTTATTAATAATATTTTCATTATCAATGTAACGACCTCTTTTCAGTGGTGTCAGAAAAAGTGATTTCAGGACCAAAATTTTGATGTGTGAGTCAATATTTACGAGGTCCTTATAGTGTCATATTGAAATTCGGTTTGGTAATTTTGATGTTTAGTTAGTTAATTAAGAAAAAAGATTAAATCATAAAAGACGTAAAACTTAATCTCTATTGATTTCTATTAGCAAAAATGCATGATTGATGTTTGTTTAAGGATCTAAATGGTAATTATCCCTTTTTAACGTTATTGGATGGATAGTGGAGGAAATTGAATTAAAACCATGTGTTTAATAATGTTAATTTTAAATTAAAAAAAAAGTTAATGTGGACTTATGCCTAATATTTTTCGGCTTTTCTTCTCACAGTTAAACTCTGTTTTTAGTTTACCACTTAAATTCTAATTAGTGTAGGTTATTTTAATAATATTTGAACTACAAATTTAGCCTATAAATAGGCCGTTTTTTCTCCCTAGAAAAATAACTCATTACACATTTTGATATTAGCTTTTACAATCTTTCAGAGAATTTTGTGTTTACATTTTGAGGTTTTTACTGCAATCTTTCATTTTTTCCATTTTAGTGAAATTATCTTTACCAGTGGTTTTTTATCCTCTTCGGAGGAGTTTTTTCACGTAAAATATTTATGTTTGATTTTTTCAATTTCTTGATTATTCTACTTGTTTGTTGCATAACCTGGTTTATGGAAAAAAAAAACAATGTGTTGCAGTAGGTTTTGATGAAAAAAAACTTCATTCACCTTATGGAAAAGGTTAGAAACCCTTTACGCGACAAAGTCTCTGGCTAACCGATTAGTGCTGAGACAACGGTTGTACACGTTCCGCATGAACGAAGGTGAGCACTTTAGAGATCACATCAGTTAATTTAATAATCTTTTGAATGATTTAAAGAATGTTGAGGTTCAGATTAATGATGAACATCAGGCTATGCTATTATTGTGCTCTTTACCCTCTTCATCACTAATTAGAGTACGAGGAGTACCCAACCTGGTAAAAATATTCTTATGGAGAAATTTCAATACCGATTTGGCATCATTTGTTTGTAAAGCAACAACCTCAACCCACTTAGAGACATAACCAACAGCTAAAAGTATTTATGCATTGCCCTAAGAAGGTGGGAATGGTCCCAAAAAATTAATTCCCTAAATGTCAAATAGTTCCACTTCTAAAATAGTGTGTAAGGGCATCTCATACCTCATCGATAGATTTCCAGTCTTTTCATAGAGATCGAAAGCTTGGAAAAATATCATGAGCATCTTTAAACATGGTTGGCCAATAAAAACCAGATTGGAGAACTTTTGCCGCAGTTCTCATGCCCCAAAGTGCCCTCCGGATGGTGCTGAATGACAATGAAATAAAATACTTTGAATCTAGTCATCTGGAACACACTTCTGAATTATCTAGTTTGCATAGTGTTTGAATAAAATGGCTCATCCCAATAATATTGCTTGGCATCGTGGATAAATTTTTTCCGTCTTTGATTTGTGATGTGAGGTGGCAGCAGTCTATTAACCAAAAAATTTACAATATTAGCATACCATGGTAATTCCATAAAAACTAACAGTTTCTGATCTGGAAAATGATCTTGAATGCGTTGAATATGACCATATTTATTTCCTGCTTCAATTATAGAGAAGTGATTAGCCACTTAATTTCCTGTGTCTTTCCTATCTCTAATTTCCAGATCAAATTCCTGCAATAATAATATCCATTGAATCAATCTGGGCTTGACATCTTTCTTTGTTACCAAGTATTTAATAGCAGAGTGGTCCATATAAATCGTCACTTTGGTGCCTACTAAATAAGCCTTGAATTTGTCGAAGGCAAATACCACAACTAACAACTTATTCTCAGTAGTGGTATAATTTAGCTGGGAATCAATCAATGTTCGACTTGCGTACTAGATAGCATGAAATACCTTGTTCTTTCTTTGCCCAAGCATCGCCCCTACGACAAAATCACTTGCATCACACATAAGTTCGAAATGTAGATTCCAATATGGTGCTATGACTATTGGTGCTGTGACTAGCCCTTTTTTCAACTCCTCAAATGCTTGTAAACACTGATCATCAAAATTGAAAGGTTTGTTGTTCTAACAGTGTACACTGAGGTTTTGATTTTTTCGAGAAATCCTTGATGAATCGTCTGTAGAATCCTACATGGCCAAGAAAACTACGAATACCTTTAACTGTGGAGGGTGGTGGCAATTTCTCAATAACTTCGATTTTTGCTTTGTCGACAGCAATTCCTTGCTATGAAATTTTATGTCCTAGAAAAATGCCGTCACAGAACATGAAGTGACATTTCTCCCAATTGAGTACAAGGTTGGTTTCTTCATATCGACAAATAACTAGTTCCAAATTTTTTAAACAATCTTCAAAAGTAACGCCAAACACCGAGAAGTCGTCCATAAAAACTTCTAAAATTTTCTCCACCATGTTTTAAAATATTGCCATCATGCAACGCTGAAATGTTGCATGGGCATTGCATAATCCAAACAGCATTTGTCGGAGTGCAAAAGTTTCATAAGGACATGTGAATGTGATCTAGCATTTGATTGATAAATCGCAGAGTAAAATGGTCCTTCCTTGTTGCTTTGTTGAGTTTCCAATAGTCCATACAAACCCTCCATCTCGTGACAGTACGAGTAGGACTGAGTTCATTGTTATCATTGTTTACCACGGTGACACCCCTTTTTTAGGTACACATTGAACATAGCACACCTAAGAACTATCTGAAATTGGATATATGGTTCCAACATCTAGCCATTTGATAATATCTTTTTTGACAACTTCCTTCAAAATGGGATTCAGTCTTCTCTGTTGATTAATAGATTTGCCATGGCAATCCTCTAGTAATATTTTGTGCATGTAGATTTTTAGACTAATTCCTTTGATATCCACAATCGCAAATCCCAATGCTTTCTTAGATTTCTTCAAGACTCTCAATAATTGAGCTTCTTGTTCAAATGTCAATGCCACAGAAACAATTATTGGTAGTGTGTTGTTGTCTCCCAAGTAAGCATATTTCAAATGTGCTGGCAAAGGCTTCAATTCCAACATAGGAGGATCTTCTATGGATGGCCGAGGAGGTTTAAAAGAACAGTTCGATAAATTTAATGACTCAAAACTTCTCCTCGCTCCATTCTTGATTTGCTTAACATCCATCAGTTCACCAAGCTCTTCAATCATTTTTGCTTCAATCAACTCAATTAAATATGCATCATCATTACAGTTATTGTGACAAAAATCTGCAATTTCTTCTGAACTATTGCGTCAACTATCTCCACAGCATGACATTCTTCATCTGTATATGAACACTTCATATCATCGAAAACATTAAAAGTTATCTGTTGATCATTAACTCTCATAGTTAACTTACCTTTTTGAACATCACTTAATGTTCCATCAGTTTCTAGAATAGGTTTCCCAAGTATGATTGTAACAGCCCGTTTTTAGTTAAATCAGAATAGTGGTTTCGGGACCAGAAATCCAAGGTCAAAAAATTTATTTTATGATTATTTTATTGTCTACAGTATGATATTAATACCGTATAAAAATTTCATTAAGAAATTTTACCGTTTACATACTCAACTTGATAAAAAAGACTAAATCGCGTAGGGCAAAAGTTGAGTTCTAATAGCTAAAGGTATTAAATAGCTATAGAACATTAAAGTGGAAGTCCTTATATGGTAATTAGACCATAAATAGTGATAGTGGATGTACATGGCTTGACAATTGTGTAATTAATAAAGTTTTTAAAGGTTATAATTGTAATTAGGTAATTAAAGATAAATTAAATAAAATAACCCAAGTTACCATCTTTTTTGTTTCATTATCAACCAAAAATAAGCTTAGGAAGCCATTGGAGAAGCTTCAATATTCGGCTAGACCATTTCTAAGTGCATGGTATGTATTTTAGTCCCGTGTTTTAAGATTTCTATGTTTCTGGGATCGTTTTAGCTTAATCTAGCTAGCTCGGGGACTAATTTGTAAAACTGTTAAACTATTAGGGTTTTACCATTGATGAAAATGCTTTATTTTTGAAGTTTGATGATAGAAAATGAGTGGTTGTTGTTAGATAAGCAACTTTTGTAAAGGAATTTTTTGGTGAAATTGTCAATTAGGGGTTAAATTGAAAAATATAATAAATTCATGGTGAAATTTATGAATTTCTGAAATATGCAGTCTGTTATAAGCTAAAGAAAAATTGGCCAGGCTTGGATAGGGGTAAAATTGCATTAATTTCATTTTCTGAGCCTAGGGACTAAATTGTAAATAAATTAATGTTGTACTAAATTGAATGAATTATGTGTTAAATTGAGTTAAATTTATTTGTATAGATCTAGTTAGACCTCGTACGGAGTTAGATCGGAGCAAAGAGAAAGTCCGAATTAAATCACCTCCGTATATACGAATACTCGTCGAGGTAAGTTCGTGTAATTAAATTGAGTATTTATATGTTTTAATTGAATTATATGTATGTGATTTGCATAATTGCCATGTATAAGTACCAATTGCATATCCGATGACATATAACGATTACAGAACCCCGTTTGAATCTTAGAAATTCGTAGGATACAAATGACATGCCATTAGGGTTACCGATTTGGTTGAGGTCCTGCATGTGTTGCGGGCACACCACAGCTTGTATGAGCTTACCGATTTGCGGCTCATGAGAGCTTATCGATTCTCAGCTCGTATAAGCTTACCAATTTATAGCTCATGAGAGCATACTAATTCATAGCTCTTATGAGCATACATGTACCGAAATTGACAAATTACAGTTTAGCACACTATGTGTGAGCTATCCCGAGTATGCAACGATATTCTAAATGGTTCAATGGGCAATGTTCTATTACAAGATGATAGTAGTTCGATACGAACTATTACTGGTATATACATAAAATGCATAGAAATGATATTACATGATATATTGAAACATGAAATGGATGATACATGTATATGAAACTTGCTTAGTGGTTATGTTCATCCATGTTTATTGGCTATTATATGTGTTTTACATGGCTAACATGTTGGTGAATATGTGCTTAGGCATTTGGTCAAATTGAGTTGGGATATGATATGTTTACTTACCTAAATTGTGACTAAATGGTTAGTTAAATTCTATGTTACGAACTTACTAAGCTTAAATGCTTACTCGGTGTATTTTTTTCGTGTTTTTAGTGAATTGAAAGCTCATTCGGATTGGAAGCTTATCGGAGCTATATCACACTATCCATCGGCTCTTTTGGTACTTTTAGTTGGTTTAATTTTGGTTATAATGGCATGTATAGGTTATTTTGGCTAATGTTGGCCTATATGCTTTGTTGATAATTTGGCCATTTGTTTGGCTAGTGTTTTGGCACTTTGATGATAGTATAAGTCTAGTATATGGTATGTAAATATTTGCTCTCTAATGGTTGATGAATAACTTGGTATGGTTGAATTATGGAAGATGAAAATTGTGGTATGAATATGCATATTGAATATGTGCTTTGTGATAGGATGTAATTGTGGTAATTTGGTGTTTTGGTGGAAATGATTTATATGGTCATTTGATGCTAGTTTTAGAATACAGTTTTGGTACTAAATGGTATTCTTTTTAAATGATCTACATGGTAAGTTTTGGTGTAAATATGCATATATGTTAGTTGAACAATTGGTTATAACAAATGGTTATATTGATCACATGATTAGCCATGTTTATAAGTTTTCATTTGAGGTGCCTAAGGGCATATTGGTTGTATGTGATCATACCATTTGTATAAGGCTTGATTATGCTTGTTTTGGATGGCTTATTATAGCTTGTGTATATGTTCATTTTTGGGTGTAGTTTTTTACCAAATTGAGTGAGAAATATGGCTTGTAAAATGACATATTTTCGTCCATACAGGCAGAGACACAGGTGTGTGTCTCAGCTGTGTGTGGCACATGGCCAGGTGACATGACCGTGTGTCCCCTATAGCTTTCAAAGGGCTGCAAGTTAGGTTGTTACACAGCCTAACACACGGCCTGACACATGGGCGTGTGAGGTTACTTCGAAGGGTACACGACCTAGCACGCGGACGTGTGGCTTGGCCGTGTGATCAAGTCAAAGAGTTACACGAGCATGAACACAGGCTGGGACATGGCTGTGTGTCCCTATTTCGGATGCCCACATGACCTAAGAACACGGGCTTGTCTCTTGGCCGTGTGACCCCTGCAGCTTTGAAAATTTTCAATATTTTCCAAAAAATTCTCTGAGTTTTCGATTTAGTCCCGACTTGTTTCTAACGCGTTTTTAAGGCCTTAAGGGCTCATATAAGGGACAAAATATATGATTTTTATTGGTTTTGATGTGATGATTATTATGTTATGAAATGTTTGAAATTTATGTCTGTTTTACTTGTAATCTCTGGTAATGCTTCGTAATCCTGCTCCGGCGACGGATTCGGGTTAGGGGTGTTACATTTATTGGTATCAGAGCTATTGTTTAGTCGATTCTGAAACTGAACGTAGTGTTTACGAGTCTAGTTATACATGCCATTATATAATCATTGATAATGTGATATCTCCTAGCCGTTTTAAAACATGTTTTCTTATAGAAATGATATCCAACCGAGCTGACTCCGATGAAATAGAGAGCAATGCTCAAGCCTCCGTTCACAGAGTTACATCGAGTGGTACAAGGCCCGTATCTGAGGGCTGGGGAGGAGAGGCTAAAAAAGCTTTCTTTTAGATGATGAATGAATGATTTACCGAGTTCGTACGAATGAACCTGGCTTTTCAACAACCTCCACCCCCTCTTGCTCCCCAACCGGTTCCTATTATTCCTCAAGGTATTGAACCAATCCAATTTAGTAAGCCACCTGTTGATAAGATTCGTAAGTACGGGGCTAAAAAATTCTGAGCTATTGTTGAAAATGATCCCGAGAGAGCTGAATTCTGGTTAGAGAATACAACCAGGGTTTTTGATGAGCTATCCTATTCACTGGCTGAATGTGTTAAATGTGCGGTATCATGGTTGAAAGATTCGACTTACCAGTGGTGGAACAAGTTGATTTTTGTTGTGCCGAGACAGCGGATCACATTGGAATTCTTCCAAACAGAGTTTCGAAAGAAATACATCAGTGAGAGCTTTCTGGATCAGAAACATAAAGAATTTTTGTAGCTCAAATAGGGCAGTATGACTGTATTAGAATACGAGCAGGAATTTGTTAGATTGAGCAAATATGCTCGGGAGTGTATTCCAATCGAGACTACTATGTGTTAGAGATTCAAAGATGGGTTAAACGAAGACATAAAGCTTCTGGTTGGAATTCTTGAGTTGAAAGAATTTGTTGTACTGGTTGATTGGGCATATAAGGCCGAAAAACTGAGCAAAGAGAAAAGACCTGTAGATTTTGAAGCTAGAGACTCGAGAAAGAGATCGACTGGGAAGTCCTATCAATCAGTATCAAAGAAATCAAAAGAACATCACAACTGTTCTACTGCTTCTATGGGATATTCTAGTAGAGACAGAGGTACCCAACGTTCGAGTCCTAAACCTTAGGCTACATCTGTGGCGAGTGTGGGTAGTGTCAGAGATGCCAAACCCGAGTGTAAGCACTGTAACAGACCACATTATGGTGAGTGTCGAGTAAAGAATGGAGCATTTTTCAAGTGTGGTTCCTTAGACCACTATCATAGAGATTACCTAGAGAAATTCGAGAAAGAAAAAGCTCAAACTATGAGACCGAGCAACACAGCTGTGAGAGATAGACCACCTCGTAATCCCGAATTTGTGAGTGGTAGTCGTGGAGTTACAAAAGATTCTATTGTGAGATCCGAGGCACGAGCACTAGCTAGGGCTTATGCTATTCATGCACGCAAGGATGCTTCTGCGCTAGATGTTATTACTGGTACTTTCCCTATTTATGATACTGAAGTTACTGCTTTGATTGATCCAGGATCAACCCATTCATATGTTTGCACGAAGTTAGTATCTAGTAAAAATTTACCTGTTGAGTCCACTGAATTCGTGGTTAAAGTATTGAACCCCCTAGGCCAATATGTACTAGTTGATAAAGTCTGCAAGAATTGTCCTTTGATGACTTGGGGTTACAAATTTCTGGCTAATTTGATGCATTTACTGTTTGATGAATTTGATGTGATTTTGGGTATGGATTGGCTAACTCTACACGAAACTACTGTAAATTGTAGAAGAAAGCCTATTGTATTAAAATGTCAAAACGGTGAGATGCTTCGTATTGAATCAGATAATTCGCGTGGGTTGCCTATTGTTATATAAGCTATGTCAACGTAGAAATATGTGAGAAAATGTTGTAATGCTTACCTTGATTATGTATTGGATACTAAATTGTCTGAATCAAAGCTTGAAACAGTGTTAGTGGTTTGCGAGTATCCCAATATGTTTCCAGAGGAGTTACCAGGATTACCGTCGGTCAGAGAGGTTGAGTTTGCTATAGAACTTATACTGGGAACATCACTAATATCGATAGCACCTTATAGAATGGCTCCTACCAAGTTAAAAGAGTTGAAAGCACAGCTGCAAGAGTTGATTGATAGGTTTTTTACTCGACCTAGTTTTTCACCTTGGGGTGCACTAGGTCGTGTGCACTTAAATAAGTCTTAAAAATCAAGTTTACCATTTCAAGTTTTCTTAGACACTAAGTAACCTATTTAGCAACCATTAGACCTATTCAAAATGACATTTAAAAAGCTCAAATCATGCTATTTCAATCATCTTAAGTGCTTAACCAATATACCTTCATTGGCACCACAAGTATACACACTTATACAACAATATAAATCATCAACCACAATTTACCAATTCACACAACTTAACTTCTAACAAATATGCCTATCATAGGCACCTCAAATCAAAACAATTCAAGTAGACCTTTTAGTCATACATATACTACAAGTTTATGACCAAAAATATCTTCCAACATTCATAATCCATAACAAGTCTTTATCCAAACATTTTCCAAATAAACACCAATATCATGTAGTGATATTCATGTTACCAACTTGTACTTAAGCTTACTCTTATATATATACATACCAAAACAAAAGTAGTGTCAAAACAAGCCTATTACATGTCATATAATCCAAAACAAACGTTCCAAAAGCTATCGAATACGAATGGATAGTGTGACTTGACTGCTGATCCGATCGTCCAACCTTCGAAAGTATCGAGAAGAACATAAATTAACACAAGTAAACTCATTGAAGCTTAGTAAGTTTGATGTATAGAAATAACAAATCTTACCGAAGTATATACAATAATTCAATCAATAATAACTCAACTACATGTGTTTCCTGCCTTCCACAATGTCAACTGGTGAATTGCATAGTTCAAATCAAAGCTCAACAATAATCTTCGAGACAATATATATATCCACAATAGAATCAATTCTAGATATCATTTACATGTCAAACCTTTCCAAGTCATTATATAAGTTATAATACAATAATTTACGATCTGATGAATGACTTATAGATACAAATACACAAGTAATCCAACCAAAACACGCCAAATGCTCATAAGAGCTAATCCATCCGATAACACGCCAAATGCTCATAAGAACTAATCCAACCGATAACACGCTAAGTGGTCATAAGAGCTACTCCAACCAATAACACACCAAATGCTCAAAGAGATAATCCAACCAATAACATGCCAAATGCTCATAAGAGCTATACATCTGCCCCCATAACACGCTAGAACAAGATAGTATAACATGAGAGTTCACAAAAAATGCTGAACCTCGACATACTCAGGATAAAATATATAAATCACACCATATCAATCTCCACTCTGATCCTCACATAACATGCCATCATTCAATTGTACTCTATCTAGCATTCATCCGATCCAAATATTAAAATTGAATAACATTTTTCAAACATTTTTACTTCATTAATAAAACAAGCAACATCCATTATATCATATTATATAATCAAACAATACAATAGATATTAAATTATAAAACGTACGAACTTACCTAGACTAAGTTGTAATAGTTGCATAAATTTAGGGACTATTCTGTAATTTTTCCTTTTTCACGTATATCAACAGGTCTTGATCTAAAATATAAAATTTCCAATTATTAGTTTACATTTCATATTCCTATTTACTTTACATTTTATACCCTTTTGTTTTTAAAATTACATAATTACCCCTAACTTTTACAAGTTTTGTAATTTAATCCTTAAATCGAAAATTATCAAATTTACCATTTTCACAAGTTAAAATTTACAGATGAATATTAAAGGCTTCTAAACAGTCCAAAAAAACCTCATGTTCACCATTTAAACCTTGAAATTTTGACATTTTGAACTATTTAATCCTTAAATCAAAATCTATCAAAAAATCACTTCACAGAACAACCAAATAGCACAATCAAAGCTTCAAACACATAGTTATCATCAAAAACATTCAAGATTCATTAATGGAAATTTCCAAAATTTTTAACATATTAAAAAACGGAGATACGGACTAGCTGGACCTAGTTGCAATGATCTCAAAAACATAAAAATTACAAGAAACGAGTAGAGAAATCTCTCACATGCAAGGCATTGAACTTTTTCGATTCTCTAAGCATAAAAAACCATGGACATTCAAATTTTTCATGAAGAATTTAGGAAGAAGATGATAATTTCATGTTTTATTTTTGTTTAACTAATATTTATTTACCTTTTGAACCTTTAAAAATAATAAAAATTACTTTAAATGCCACACTAGACTGTCCACTAAATTAAATAAGGTCTAATTACATTATTGGCCCTCTCACATTTAATAATTAAGCCATTTGATCATCTATTTGCAATAATCAACAAATTTTGCACATTTTTCAATTTAGTCATTTTCATTAATTAACCACTTAAATGTTTAAATTTCTTAACCAAATTTCAATACGACTCTAATGACTTCGTAAATATTCTCTAAATGATATTTACAAGTTGACATGACATAAATTTGTTGTCCCAAAACCATTTTTTGTTGCCATTAAAAAATAGGTTGTTACAAATGAAATACCGATAATGATCATGGGAGGACAAATGATCAAAATCCTCAAGTAAATCTAAGGGTAGATCGAGATATTCAAACAGAGGTAAAACATGTAACTTCTACAAGAAAAAATGACACATTAAATTTGAGTGTTATAAGTTGCAAAACAAGATCAAAAGGGAGGATGTGAATCAAAAGGGAAAATAACTAGAAAAATCCGGTGAAGTTGATGTTGTAGAAGACTACAACGATGGTGAACTCTTAGTTGCTTCTGCCAACACTTTTAAAGTGAGCGAGGGGTGGATTCTTGATTATGGCTACACCTTCCATATGAGTCCCAATCAGGATTGGTTTACAACTTATGAAACAATGTCTGGAAGTGTTGTTGTGATGGGAAATAATGCTTTATGTAAAAGCGCACGTATTGGCACAATCAAAATCAAGTTGTTTAATGGAGTCGTTAGAACACTTAGTGGCATACGACATGTACCAAAATTGAAGAGGAATTTGATTTTTTTTAGTACTCTTGATTCAAAAGGACACAAAAACACAACTGAAAGTAGGGTTCTGAAGATTTCCAAAGGTTCTCTCGTTGTGATAAAAGGGTAGAGGAAAACTGCCAAGTTATAAGTTTTGTAGGGTTCTATTATTACTGGTAATGTAGCCATTGCTTCCTTTTCTTTTTCAGATCATGATATTACTAGACTTTGGCATATGCGTCTAAGGCATATGAGTGAGAATGACATGGCAGAATTGAGCAAAAGGGGACTTCTTGATGGGCAAGGGATTTGCAAATTGAAGTTTTGTGAGAACTATGTTTTTGGAAAGTAAAAGAGAGTTCGATTTTGTAACAACCCGTTTTTTAGTGGTGACAGAAAAATGGTTTAGGGACAATAAATTTCTATTGTGTCAGCCCATAAATATTATTTATAGAATATTTATGGAGTCATTAGAGTCGTATTAAAATTTGGTTAAGAAATTTTATCGTTTAGATAACTAATTAAAGAAAAAAGACTAAATTGTAAAAGGTTCAAAATTTTGTAATAATTGCATTTAGATGATTTAATAGCATAACTAATAAATTTAGGAGGGCCAATGAAGCAATTAAACCCTTGTTAATAGATAATGGACGATAACTGAAGTTAAAATTGAGTGAAATATATTGAAATGATAATTTTGTAATTAAATCAAAATTGAACAAAGCATAATTAAAAGAAAATATCATCATGTTCTTCATTTTTCCATGGTTTTTCTGAAAACACCAGGAAAGGATAAGTTTGGAGGTTTGGCTAGCTCCCTCCTTTGCATGAGTAAGTTTTTGAGTCTTATTTTTGATGAATTTTATGTTTTTGATATCGTTACAACTAGGTCCAACTAACCCGTACCTTCACTTTTGAATCTGTTAAATATTTTAGAAGTTTTCATTGATGAATCTTAGTTTTTTTTTATGATAATTATGTGTTTGAAGCTTTGATTGTGGTATTTGGTTGTTTTGTGAAGTAATTTTTATTAGTTTTTTATTTAAGGATTAAATTGTTAAAATGTAAAAATTTCAAGGTTTGATGGTGAATTAGAGGTATAATTGGGACTGTTTAAGGGCCTAGGTTATTCTGCTATAAATTTTAAACTTGAGAAAATGGTTAATTTGATGAATTTCGGTTAAAGGACTAAATTGCATAAATTGTGAAAGTTAAAGGCAATTGTGTAAATTTCAAAAATAAAAGGGTAAATATTGTAGAATAAATTGGAATATGAAATGGAAGCTAATAATTTGGAAATGTTATATTTTAGATCAAGACCCTATTGATTTATGTGGAAAAGAGAAAATTATGGAATAGTCCCTGAACTTCTGCAACTATTGCACTTCAGTCCAAGTAAGTTAGTTCGGTTTGTAATTTAATATCTATATAAATTGTATGATGATATGATATGAAATAGTGGATATTAATTGTTCTATTGATAATGTAAACTTGTTTGCAAAATTTTATTGAATTTCGGTACTTGGGTCGGATGAACGTGAGATAAAGTACAACTAAATGATGGTGTGTTATGCAGAGTTGGATTGGAGATTGGTGTGGCGTGCTTTATATATTTTTCCTGAGTATACCAAGGTTCAACATTTGTTGTGAACCCTTATGTTATACTATCATGTTCTGGTGTGTTTTGGGGGCGGATGTATAGCCTACGGGCTAAGCACTTAGTGCCGAGGCGTGTTATCGGTTGTATTAGCTCTCATGAGCGTTTGGCATGTTATTGGTTGGATTAGCTCTTATGAGCGTTTGGCGTGTTTCGGTTGGACTACTTGTGTACTCGTATCTGTAAGTTGTTCACCAGGTCGTAATTATTGTAGTAATAACTTGTTTAATGAATTTGAATGGCATGATTTGTACTTGACATCTTGAATTGACTCCGTTTAGACATATATGTTTTCCTGAAATTAGTATATTGAACTATGTAATTCACTAGTTTACAATTGTAGATGACAAGAAACATTAGTTGTTGAATTATATTTGATTAAATTGTTATTTTTACTTTGGTAAGATTTATCGTTTTAGTCCGTTGAACTTACTAAGCTTCAAAAAGCTTACTTGTGTTACTTGCATTTTCTTGTAGACATCTTTTCATGGGATGGACGATCGGATCAACACTCAAGTCACACTATCCATCTGTTTTCAGTAGTTTTTAAACATTTATTTTGGATATATGGCATGTAATAGGCCGTTATGTCAATGACCTCGTTCGATATGTATATATATAAACCATGTAACTAGTTCGTCTTTTGATTGATGTTGTTTTGTAATGTGATGATAGTTACATGGTTGCTAGGTTAGTGGTGAATACAGTTCATTTTGTGAAGTTGTTGTTAAGTTTTTGGTAAGCTTAGCTAAGAATAACAATTAGTATAAGTTTGATTTTAACTTGGTAAATTAGGAGGTTGAATAATTGGTTCAAATAGGATAAGTATGTATGTTTGAATGGTTGAATGGTTGATGATTTATATCATTATACATGTATGTATAATTGTGGTACCAATGAGAGTACATCGGTTAGGTACTTAAAATGATGGATTTGACAAGATTTGAGTAAGATTAATGATAATTTGAATAGGTCTAAGGGCTGGTAATTGGATTGCTTGGTGTCCAATAAAGCTTGAAATGGTAATGTTTAAGGTTAATTTAGGTGCACACGGCCTGGGGCATAGGCTGCCACATGGTCATGTGCCATACACGGTCTAGCGCACAGTCTACAAAACGACTGTGTATACCAAGTCAGTGAGTTACACAGTCTTCGACACAGCCGTGTGATCTAAGTTAGTGAGTTACACAGTTTAAAACATGGGCTGGGACATGACTGTGTGTCCCAACTTTGAATACGCACACGACTTGGGCTATGTACATGGCCGTGTGTCCTCTGTTTTTGAAATTTTTATTATTAACCTGGAATTTCCTGACTTGTATCAAATTAGTCCTTAAGGGTTTTAAGATTATTTCTTTAGTCCCTTAAGCTTGATTTAAACCTCGTAAATGTAAGTTATTATTGTAATGATCATGATTTTACTTGTTTATTTATGTTAACTTGTTGTAGCATTCCTATAACCTTATTCTGGCAACAAATATGGGTTAGGGGAGTTACAGATTTACTAGAGGAATCCATAACACTAAGGGAACATTGGATTATATTAATGCTGATATTTGGGGACCATTTAGAGTGCCTCCAAGAGGTGGAGCTAATTATATGCTAACACTTGTTGATGATTTTCTAGAAAAGTTTGGGCATTCTTCTTGAAACAAAAAAATGATGTGTTTTCTGCATTCAAGTCTTGGAAAACTATGGTTGAGAAACAAACAGGAAAAAAGATAAAACACCTTTCGCATAGATAATGGTTTGGAATTTTATTTTGATAAGTTTAAGGAATTGTGCAAATTAAAAGGGATCATGAGACACATGATAGTTTGTCATACTCCACAACAGAACAGTATTGCAAAACGAATGAACAGAACGATTGTGGAGAAGGTTTGATGTTTGTTGTTGAATGCTAATTTATCAAAGTCATTTTGGGCTGAAAAAGCCTCTACTACATGTTTTTTTTGATCAATTAATCTCCATCTATTTCCATTAAGAGAAAGATTCCACAAGAGGTATGGTTTGGTAATCTTGCTGATTATTTTGATTTAAAGATTTTTGGGTGTCCTGCGTATGCTTATGTTGATGATGTAAAATTGGAATTGAGATCCATTAAATGTGTTTTTCTTGGTTATAGTGTTGGTATAAAAGGATATAAGTTATGGTGACCTAAAAATAAAAAAGTTTTAAATAGCATAGATGTTAGTTTTTATGAAATTGTTGTGCTACCTAACTTATCTCTTAAAGACTCTTCAAATAAAGAACAACAAAAGCAGGTGGAGCTTCAGATTGATCCAGTATCTACAACAGAGTCAACTCCTTAAGTTAGTACAAAAATTCAAAACAAAGTTACTTCTTCATCATAATATTCTATTACCAAAAACAAAACTAGAAGAGAAATTAAACCTTCAAAGACGTATGCCGAGGCTAATCTAGTTGCTTATGCTTTAAATGTGACTGAAGATATAGATGCAAATCAAGAGCTGTCTATTTATTCTGAGGCAGTAAGTTGTGAAGACTCAAAAAAATGGATGTTTATCATGCAAGAAGAGATGGAATCACTTCACAAGAACAGAACATGGGATCTTGTGAAGCTTCCTAAATGTTAGAAGGTTGTTCGTTGTAAATGGGTGTTCAAGAGGAAAGAATGAACTTCAGGAGTTGAAGAACCCAAATATAAAGTAAGGCTTGTTGCAAATGGTTACAGTTAGATTCCAGGTGTGGACTTCATAAATGTGTTTTCTCTAATTGTGAAGCACAGTTTGATTTGAGTCTTACTTGGTATTGTGGCCATGTATGATTTGGACCTCGAATAGTTAGATGTAAAAACAACGTTCTTGCATGGAGAACTTGAGGAGGACATTTACATGCAACAACCAGAGGGGTTTACAGTCTCAGAAAAAGATAACTATGTTTGCTTGCTAAAAAAGTCCCTTTATGGCTTGAAACAGTCACCAAGGCAGTGGTACAAGAGGTTTGATTATTTTATGACTACTTATGATATCAAAAAAACGCAGCTTTGACAGTTGTGTTTATTTTAAGAAAAACTATGATGGTTTTTTTGGTCTACTCCTCTATGTTGATGACACGTTGATAGCAACCAAAGATAAATGAGAGATAAGAAAAGTCAAAGCCAGCTTAGTAAAGAATTTGAGATGAAGGATTTTGGAGCAGCAAAGAAGATACTTGGGATAGAGATTCTCATATATAGAAAAGCTTGTAAATTGCACCTAAGTCAGAAAGGGTACATTAAGAAAGTTCTTTGCAAGTTCAATATGCAGAATGCCAAGCTTGTTAGTACTTCATTAGCAGCTCACTTCAAACTTTCATCAACTTTGTCTCTGCAATCAGATGATGAGATTTACTACATGTCACGTGTTCCATATTCTAGTGCAGTGGGATCTCTTATGTATGCTATGGTTTGTTCACGTCCAAATTTATCATATGCAGTCAATACAATTAGTAGATACATGGTGAATCCTGATAAAGAAAATTGGAAAACAATTCAATGGATTTTGAGATACTTACGATGTACTATTGATGTTTGCTTATAGTTTGGAAGAAATAGAGATGGAGTCATTGGGTATGTTGATACTGATTTTGCTGGAGGCATTGATAAGAGAAGAAATCTTACATGTCATGTCTTTACAATTGGGGGTTGTACAATTAGTTGGAAGGCCATTTTGCAAACTACTATCATTTTGTCTACCATTGAAGCTGAGTACATGTCGATTACTGAGGCTTGTAAAGAAGCTATTTAGTTAAAGGGGCTCTTTAGTGAACTCAATGAAGACCTTCAAATTAGTACAATATTTTGTGACAGTCAAAGTGACATCTTCCTTACAAAGGATCAAATGTTTCATGAGAGAACAAAGAAAATTGATTTTTGGTATCATTTTATTTGTGATATTCTTGCTTGTGGTGTTATTGTTGTGAGAAAAAATAGTACTCATTATAATCCTACAGATATGATGACTAAGTCACTTCCTATAACCAAGTTTGAGCATTGCTTAGATTTGATTGGTGTTCATTGTTGCAGATAAACCCTTAAAGGGTTTCATGGAAGAGGTGGAAAGCTTTTTCGTTGAGAATTCGTGATGAAGAACTTGTTCGTTGAGAATTCGTGTCAAGGTGGAGATTGTTAGAAGTTGTGTGACCAAAATTCCTGTTAAAAATAAAATACAAGTGGCAAGATAGGGCGAAGGCCGCAGCCCATCGTAGATCCCCAATAAGCAAAATACTAGACTGGGGTTACAACCGGAGGCCTTCGACCCTCGCAGTACGATACTGGCTGTGTAACACCCCTTACCCGTATTCGACACCAAAATAGGGTACGAGGCATTGCCGGAGTTTACTAATTAATTTTCAGACATTTCATTTTTATCTAGCATTCATATTTATAACCAATCAAAATCAATACATTCATATTTAATTCCAATAATAATACACACATATATATAATTTTCATTACCAAATAGCATTCACTTCAACTAAAATTATTACAGAATATAGCTCATTCGAGCTTAACAGACTAAATTGCAGAAATACCAAAATTCAGGGATATTTTGGAAGTTTTCTATTTTTCTCAAATTTTCACCCAATCTTGATCTAAATTAATATTTCATTCCATTTACTAATTTAAATAATAAAACAATTCATTTCATGCAATTTGGTCACTTTTTGACATTTTACAAATTTACCCTTAAAGTTTTACTTTTATTTAATTTAGTCCCTGAGTCTAAAACGTGCAAGTTATCCATGCTAACTGAATATTCATATATATATTTGCCTCCTCCTCCTCTCCATTCCACATCCTTAATTTATAATACATGCTTATAAGTAACATTATCTATGATTTCACAATTTACTTGTAAATTTATTCAAAGCTGTCCATTTGAGTCATAGCCACTAAATTATTTTTATCTTGAGCTACGGAACTCCAAATTAGGATCCGTTAATTTTACCTGAAACTATACTCACATACCTTATTACCATAAAATTTTCAGAATTTTTGGTTTGTCCAATAAGTACAGTTTATTCTTTAAAGTCACCTTTGTTCTGCTGTTAGACAATTCTGACCCTTCTTCACTAAAAATTAATTATCTCTTTGTTCAGAATTCGCATGATGTCCCCATTTGTTTCTCTTGAAAATATACTCATTAAGGATTTTAAACATATAAATTTTAACCCATAACTATTTTTTTACAATTTTTAATGATTTTCCCAAGTCAGAACAGGGGAGCCTGAATTGATTCTGACCTTGTCTCACAAAATTTTTTTATATCTCATAATTTACAATTCCATTACTTACACCATTTCTTTTATGAGAAACTAGACTCAATAAGCTTTAATTCCATATTTTATTCATACTCTAATTCGATTTCATAATTTATGGTGATTTTTCAAAGTGAGCCCACTGTTACTGTCCAAAACCATTTTAGTGCAAGATGTTTATTACCATGTTTATAACACCCTTATTTTCTTTCTCTACACTATTTCTCATCACTTTCTCTTATTTTCTCTTCACTAACATATCAAGAACATAGGACCATATATACAAAAACTTTATATTAACATCATTTCCATGCTTTTCAATAATATCAAACTTAAAAATATATTAAAATCTTGATGTACTTAATTTGTCATATTAATTTCAATCTTTAACTTGATTTTCTCTCTCCTCCAGCTTCTATTTCTTGAATCTAACTTGATATTCTAGCTCCCCATAGTCTCCTTGTTATCTTTCTCTCTTGATGGATATGGAAATTCTTTTGATTTCTAGATAAAAATGATGAATTTTTGGTGGAAGGACTAAATTGTAAAGAAAGTAAAACTTTCTTTCTTCTCTTCTCTTCTAACGTGAATTGCATGGAAAAGATGGTGGGTTGGATCCTTCTCATCTTTCTTTCCACATATATATATACTAAATATTAAAAATAATAAAATAATAACATATCATTTAAAAATCAAATCAAAATATTAATAAACTAATATTTATTTATTTAATTAATCTAAAATATCTCCAACATCATCATTATCTTCTAGATTTCTCTCTCTTCTAATTGACCATTTTGCCCTTCATGATCTTTTAAAATTCCATATTAAGTCATCACTTAATTTGGTAAAATTGTGATTTAGTCCCTCAAACTTCTTCACCTTTTTTAATTTGGTCCTAATCCATCCATTTTTCTTAGTTTCTAGATCATTCCACCCTTAAAATATTTACACCATTGGTCCTTCAACTTTTCATATTTACACTTTAACCTCTTAATTTTTGAGTATTTACTCTTGGGCAACAAAACTTTGCTCACTTTTACGATTTAATCCTTTCTTGAACTAATATGTCATAATATACGACCCAATGTTGACATAACTCCAAAATTTCCCCTTTTTGACGCTTTATTTTCTTATTTTATTATATCAAAGATAATATCTTACTGTAAAGATTTTCGGGGTATTACAGGCTGCACAAGTAAAATCCCTATAGAAGTTTACTTCCTCTATTTGATGTTGATTAGAATAAAGTATTTTAATCTTACTGCATTACTTCTATTTGAATTTGACTAGAATAAGTTTTTTAAACCTATAAATAGATGTAATCGTCTTTCTGGTTGTAATCATTCAAATTCGACATAGTGAATTTTCTTTTCCTCTGCCCGTGATTTTTTTTCGAAAGGGTTTCCACGTAAAATTCTGTGTGTTCTATTTTTTTTTTTTGTTATACATTGCCATTATCAATGTTCAATTTCTCATATTTCCAAGTAGCCAAACAGACAACACCATACCCAAAACCATTACCGTGGATGGAAACCAACACCATCGATTATCTCCTTCCATGGTAGTCACTTAGGTCTACTGCTTCTTTTTCTTTGTTCAAATTCCAAATCAATAGCCCATTCCTAAAATCGGCATCAAGCCATCGCATCGAGCACTGTTGTTGGTATCCACTAGTGAACAACTATTGTTGGTGCTTGATGGTTTTGTTGCATGTTAAATGAGAGTATGCTAAGGTTTGATTTGAGTTTACGATGATGAGGGTGGATCCCGGTTGAACTAAGGGCTTGTGGTGATGATGTTATTTGGGTGTTATTGATAGTAAGTGATGGTTGTTGGATGTCAATTTTCATAAAAAATGTCAAGTTTTTAGCAAATAATTTATTTCATTATTTTCATAGATGTCAAAGGTAGAATAGAGAGTATTACAATCCGATTTTAATAGATTTTACAAGTTTTCTCAATGATGGAAAAGATAGATATGTTTACTTTGAAGAACATTGCTATAGTTGAATGGCAAATAGATTAGATTTTTAGGCAAAGAACATAGTGGTTTTAGGGTTTTGGAGTGTGCAGGTCCAAACAAGTTACTGAAAAATACTTATTCTTTATGCTTAAATTTTTAGGTTTGTGATTAAATCAATGGAGATGTGTTTTTTGTAACGCCCCAAAAATTCAAGTATTTTTTTTTGCATGTTTGTAACACAACTACTTGTTTGCTTCAGTGATTAAGTGATTTGGGTGTGTTTGGAAGTGTCTGAGAAGTCTTGGGTTCAAGCCTGGGCTTGTGCAAAAAAAAAAATGTTTTTAAGGAAGGAAGCCCTTGCCTATAGTTAGTAGGTTTTTAAATTATTGTGGGTAAATCATGATATAAAAAGCCTGCTGGTCTAAGGGGTAAGTGGCGTGTACCTATGCCAGTGGTTTAAGGTTCGAATCTTGCTGAAGGCAATGGAGTGTTTATTTTGCTGCTTTGCCGTGTGGGGTGTTGGAGTTTGACTGAAATATTGCAGTGGTTGAGGAGAATTCAAATTGAGTGGTTGAGGGGAGGTGTGATCAGGTAGAGAGATTTGAAGAGGTATTTTAGGAGAAAATCAAGGGAAGTGAGGGGAGATGGAGTGTTGTGCTGAAATGGGGCTCTGAGGCACTCAAGAATTTGGCTAGAGGGGTGCTTCTCATTTCAGTTCTACTTTGTTTTTTTTCTTTCTACCGAAACCTCTTCTTCCCTAAACCGTTTCTCTTCTTTCACTCCCTCAGGTTTTGTATTGCCAATTCCCAATTCTGATCACTGTCGAAACCATTCTTCTCTTTGCCTCTTTTTTGTTTTTTTCCCAAATATTTCTGACGATTGCTGTTGTTTCTCCCTTGCCGATTCTTTTTTTACCCTCATTGTGTCGATTCTGTTATTACTGCTTCTTGTCGATCAGTGTTCCTGTGTTCCCTCTCTCTGGACTTCCTAGGAATATTACTCTTCTGAAAAAACCAACTGCTTTTCCCGTCTCTACTGTTCTAATTATCATTCTCTATTTGCCGATAAGTTTTACACTTCGTAATGGGTACTCTTCTCGCGTTACTGGTAAGTGAATATAGTAAATTGTTATTTTGTTGCTGATTGATTGAGTGCTTACCCATTTTCGGTTTGTGTCTAGGAACCATTCGAAGAGTTGAAGGTTTGTAATCAACAGTTGGGTAGGGGATACTCCCCTCTGTACTCGATCGAAGGTATTGTGGTGTGAGTTCAACGATTGGGATCTTGAGTGTATTCGATTAAGTATATGTTTAATTGATTAATTGGGAATTGTTGGTCAAGTGTAGGTTTCAAAGGTGGGGGCGGTTTTCTCAACAACTAAGAACTAGGTGTGTAAACATTGCCCAAATCGTAAACCGATAAAACCTGGAAAATATGACAATTAACGCTACACGAGCGTGCGCTCGCTCGTGTGGTAATCTAAACGCATAAAACGTGGGCGTTAGACTGTTGAGGCCACCATGAGCGAATCGTGGTCTTTAACCGTTTTGGGCCATGTTGGGTCAAAATGGGTCGTGTGAGCCTAATGGGCTTGTGGGCCTTACATGGGTAAACCACACGAACGTGAGGAGATTATTGGGCCAAACTGTTTAATTTTCATGACCAAGACCAATTTTGGGCTATGTGGGCCACATGAGTGTGTGGGCCCATATGGGCCCGCATTATGGACCTTGGGCCTAATTTTACTATTTGACTGTTAAGGCTGCACTGGTCGCCCGAGACGACTGTGGACCTACTGATGGGTCGCTAAATAGACCTAGACTCTCAAACTGATATAAAATGACTGTTATGCCCCCACATGGTAAAATGACTGTTATTCCTCTATGTTATAAAATGACTATATGCTCTCTATGTCATGTATGACTGTATATAAACATTCCACGATATATATATGTTGCATACATGTATGATATATTGCATGGGAATGGGATTATTATCGGAGGAAGTGTACTGTACTGGCAGCTCTGCTACATATACTGTTTAGTGCCTCAACCGGTGCTAATTTTGGAGTATAGGGATGGGTGGGTGATATTTTCCCCACATGGAGTGTTAGGTTGGACGGAGTGGAGTGCAGAGGCTGGTTGGGTAGGATTTTTGATTGCATGTATGAACTGTTACTGATACTGTAATGGGCTAAGGCCCAACTGAACTGAACTGTTATTGAATTAGGCTTAGGCCCAGACTGTACTTGCCTAGGGCTTGTTTTGCCATTTTGCTTATATAGGGTTACACACTGAGTTTTCGTAAACTCACCCCTCTGTTTATTTTACAGGTAATCCCCAGTCCTAAAGACCGGTGCTGCGAGAGACTCGGAGGTGGCCACACAATCGCACCTGCTTCTATACTGGATTTTTACTGATAATAATTTAATTTGGGTATTTGATAGTAATAAGGTCTCTTTAAATTATTAACTTTTAATTTGGGATTTTAATTATTTAAAATCTTACTGATAGTAGTAGGACGCGGATTTTCAAAAGATGTATGCTTTTCAAGACACCACATTTTCGTAAAATAATGTAAAAGCTTCCACATCAAAAAATGTTTTAAATATAGTAACAAACTAATATGATAAACAAACTGCTAAAGACAACTTGAGTTTTCAATAGACGAGAATTAATATAGAAGAGGTTTTTTTTTCATTGAAACTATGTTTTCGAAAAACACTTCAATGTGATATCGCCAGATTCGGCCACAACGTCTAGGTCGGGTTTGGGGTGTTACATTTTTACTTGAGAAGTACTGTTGAAAAGTTCGGTTTAAGATTTGATTGTTCAGCATTGTTGTCAAAAAGTACTTTTGAGAAATAAAATGTCCATCTTAGACATGGTATTATCAAGTAACAAATATGCATTTAAATAATATTCAAATTAGTTAATATTATTATATTTTAGTAAGAATATAAAAAATAATTTATTATAACTTGTTGTTAATATTTTAATATATGAAATATAAATTTTAAATATTTTTAAGAAATAAATATTAATTATTTATAAAATTTAATTAGAATATAGAAACTATATTTTAAATATTTAAATATAACCATTAAATATTTATAATTAGATATTAACATATTTGCATTATTTTAAAAAATACTTTTTTATTTTTAATTAATGATTTTAACAAATTTGTAATTAAGCACCGAGAAAAAAGAGAGAAGGGAAAGTACTTTGTTGTTGGAGGGGTGAAAAAGTAATTAAGCACCAAAAGTGCTTTTGGGAGAGGAAAAGTTAAAAATTTTAGCTTCTCCTTTCGAAAAGTGTTTTTCACAAGTGTATTTGAAAAGAAAAAAATTTCATTCAAAAACAGCTTGTTTAGCACAACTTTTATTTCAAAAGTACTTTTTAAGCCAAAAGTGATTTTTTTAAGCAGTACTAAACAAGTCCTTAGAAACTTTAGGTACACATTGAAAGTTTTACAACAATATAGTGGGCAGGTATGCCATTATCCCTTAATGTTACGTTGTTTGAACTCTTAAGCTTATATATATAAAGTGAAGAAATGTAAGTATGTTTTTGGGGCCAAAAGAAAAGTTAAAAGAAATAAATAAAAACAATTGGATTGATGAGTAGATTTTGATTCGGACTAAAAAATGTGTTGTGCCTTAGTTGGAGGAATCAATTCTTCTTTAATTTACAAATCTATAATACTTAATCGTTTGGTTACCTAAAGTATTAACATAAGTAAAAGTTTTAATTGTAAGTATTGAAGTAGTTCACCAGTAGGAAAAATATAAAATTGGTATCTAAATTTGTCCATTTATCCTAAATTGGTATTTTATGTTTTCATTTTTCAGGTTGGTATCTAAATTTTTTTTGTCAACTAAATTAATATTTTTTATAACACCGTTAAGTTCAGGACATGTGACAGAATAATATTGTGACATGTTGTATTAATGACATCATGATGTTATAATTTAAAAAATATATTAAATATTTTTTTTACAAACTGTTCATGGTCGTCATCCCGAGCGATGGTGCAAAGATGCTGTCGGTAACATCGTCTGCAAGCGTTTCAGTAACTGCCTAGGTTGCCTCTGTTTCGAGTACGACCACATTGTTCCTTTCCACAAAGGCCTATTTCTCATCAACCCATTCACTTTTTCACCAATTCTCTTCTCCTTGCTTTGTTTTTTCATTTTTCTTTCTTTCTTGAGATTTTAATTTTAGCTGATTTTGAAATGGGTTTAGCTTAATAAACAATTGAATCAAAAGAGGAGCCAAAAGAGTAATGATTCATATAGTGATAGGGTCTTGTACAGTGAAAGGCTCGAGACAAATACAATAACCATCTTCGACACCATTGACAAGTACTCCTTCGATAGAAGATGTCAACGACGAACATGAAGTTGTTGTTAATGCAATCGACTTTTCGAACAAACAACAAGCAGCAACAACAACAGCAAATGGTGAAGGAGAGGAATTGAAATCAACCATTGAAAACACACATGTTTAGTAGAGCAAAAAAGAAAAAGGGAAATTGAGAGAATAAAGGAAAACTGAGAAAAAGAAGGGAAAAATGGAAAGAAAATAGAATAGTTTTTAAAATATATTATTTAGATTACGACATTATCATAATGTCATTAATGTCATGTGTCACAATATTATTCTGTCATCTATCTTGAACTTAGCGACGTTATAAAAAAATACTGATTTAGTTGACGGAAAAAGTTTGGATATCAACCTATGACAATAAAAATATAAAATACCAATCTAGGAAAAGTGGACAAGTTTAGGTACCAATTTTATATTTTTCCTTAACATAAAGAATAAGTAGTAAAATTTAAATTTAAAATTAAAAAATAGTAAAATTTTGATAAAAAATAAAATTTCTTTAAAATAAGTATCAATTTTTTTATGCGAGTGATTAAAATTATCAAACCAAAATTAGTTTATTGCTAACGTGTTGAAAAAATAATTGTCTTATTATGAAATGTAATATTTTTTTGAATAATTACCATTCTATCAGTGATTAATCTCATTTTTTGAATATTTTTTCTTCTTGGCCTCTTTCTTCTTCTTTTCTAGTGAAGTTAAAAACTGGTGTTCAATGTCATCAATATACCTCACATTTCTATTAACATATACTTGGTCTTTTCTTGACAAAATCGGAGTTTTAGGCACTCTGGAAATTTCACTACTCTTTCTTCTCCCGCTTCCCTCACCGTTTATCCTTTCACTCTCAACCTGTAGCAACCCCTTGAGGCCTCGTTTCTTCATTAAGCCCAGCTTCAACCACCTCATTCGCATTTATAGAATCAAGGCCCATCTCCCTCATCAGTCCAAGTTCTTCACTTGAATCATTCATTCTTTCTTTGGTAAATAAACATAAAAGAAAATGGAGGATTCTTATCCATATATGAACCTAACAATTATGGAAGAATGTTCAATTTAAGAGTTTCTTTCCCTAAATTTGGGTCCGCATTTTTGGTAACAAATGATATCATTAATACAATAGATAGGATCTTGTCATTTAATTTTTCAATATACCAAATAGTATCATCAATCAATAATTGTATTGTATATAACACCAATGACACAATCGTATGGTAGTCATACTTTTTCATTTCAAAAATGCCTTCAACCTTTGGTTTTATCAATGCTAAATTGCTGTTTTGCCTCTTGGTAATTTCAATTCTATACCATTCTGCATTTGTTACTTCAAAACCTACTGGTTTCAGTCTAAGGGCTGTCATAGATGATTCTCCAGAGTCTCCATTATATCTTATTGAAAACTTGACTATAGCCGAAAGGCTAGAAAGATTGATCAAAATTTCCTATGCTAGGGTTAATTATTTGAATCTAGTTTCAAGTGGTGATGCAAAGCTAGTTCCTGATAATATTCGGATACCCATACTCCGAGATGCTCTCTACTATGCGGTAGCGTTTACAATAGGAAGCCAAGGACATCCAGTGAAGTTGTTGATGGACACTGGAGGTGGTTTAATTTGGACCCAATGTCTGCCTTGCACAAATTGTTTCCCACAAAAGCTTCCAATTTATAATCCCACTGCTTCCACCAGTTATGCCACACTTCCTTGCAGCCATCCTCTTTGCAACGGCGACCGGAGACTCTACAATTGTGAACATGGTCGTTATTGTGTGTACAATGCTCAATATGGTGGTGGAGCCTCTACCAGTGGCATTGCGTCCACGGAAGCATTTCATTTCTTTGTCGACCAACGTAGTACGCACCCGTTCAACGTCATCTTTGGCTGCTCGTATGATAGTCGGGATATTGCTTTTATGAACACTGATATTTCAGGGATCTTTGGGTTAAGCTTCTCACCGGATTCAATGGCGTCCCAGTTTTCAGCTTTGATTCAACATCGATTCTCGTACTGTTTAGCCCCTTTTGATGATGTAACCCCTCGTCCTTTGGTTTTAAGGTTTGGAGAAGACATTCCACAACTGCCTCCACAAAGTGTTGGATCAACACAGTTGATAGCTTCTCCCACATCTTATTTTTTCTACTTGGGATTGAAAGACATATCTGTTGCAGGTCATCGTATAGGATTTCCACCATCTATTTTTCAGATTAAGCCAAATGGGTTAGGGGGTTTCTTCATAGACTCTGGAGCTCTGTTCACTCATATTGATGCTGATGCACTGGGAGGGAATGCATATGCTGAAGTACTAAAGGTGTTTGCTGCTTACTATGGGTCAAAATATCTTAAACAAACCGGGGCAAGTCCAGAAGGATTTGAGCTATGTTATGAGCGTCCACCAAATTTTGATGAATTTGCAGCTTTAACGTTCCATTTTGATGAATCTGTTTACACCGTTAATGGGCAATATATGCATGTCATTGCCCCTAATTTTTTCTGCGTAGGAATATTAAAAGGAAGTTCGGTATCTGTTCTTGGAGCATGGCAGCAACAAAATAAACGTATCATTTACGATGGGGGAAGGGGTGTACTTGAATTTGCTGATGAAAATTGTATGAATGATATTGCATGATTGAATCCTGACAAAAAAGTTTATTTATTTTTAATAATTGGGAAAGTTTTCACTAAATTCAAAATTTTCTTACTGCCAATTTCATGATAGTTTCTCTTACATGTATTCTTGAGCCTTTACATATTAATTATAATTAGAGTTTTAAGTTTTGTTAAAGGTCAAATTCTTTTTTTTTTCCTGAAATGGAGGAGCCTAAGATTTAAACATCACAAAGTACCCTTGTAGATGGATGGTGGTTGTAATACAGTGAAATCTTTTATCTCACAGTTATAATAACTAATTTCACCTCCACTATTATTTTTAATTTTACCGGATATAAACGCACCGCCTTTTCAAAAGCATCTTAAAACCATTTAGTAATGTTTATTGGTGATTTTCCAAATTTATAAAAGTAGAAGTCATAGGTAGTGCTCATTTTTACCATGTGATTCACAATCTTATTAGCTTCTCTAAAAATGTGTTTGAACCTCACTTGCCAATCTCCAACGTACCAAAGTGTGTTGAGCTTCAAGACCATTGTTGTTACCCATAATGAAGTCTATGGCAGTAAAACAATCACTATCCAGCTCTACCACGCGGAAACCAGCTTACTAAGCAACAGTGAGACCATCGACCATAACCCTTATTTTTGCACTCAAAATTGAGTTAATGTTGATCTAACCACTGAATCCAATAATCCACTTACCGTCGCTTCTTTGCAACCCCTGATGGATGCCAAGTGTGAATTATTCTTTACCTAATCATCTATATTAATTTTTTTCTACCCATCTAATAAAGGGGTTCACTCAATTCTTTTAATTTTTAAGTAATTGAAAGAAATCTCATGTATCACTATAGACAATGAAAGCTTTTTTTCGTTAAATATAAAAGATCATTTAGAAATTAATTTAATTTTTCAAATTATTATTTAATTAATTATAATTAAATAATTGAGTTCAAGTGAGATTAAATTAATAAGTCAATAAATTTGTTGAATAAGACAATTAAATTAATTTCCTCATGAATTCTAATACAGATAAAGTTGTCATGACTTTAATCAAATTAGATACGGATTGAGAAAATAAATTAATTTAGAAATTAATATAATTAATTAATATTTTGGAAAATAAAAAATAATTATTGGGTTGGATAAATTATAAGTATTGGATAAAAGTCCAAATAACACATATAGTTGTACTGAATACATGAAAGACCCAAATTATGCCTAGTTGATTAATAGAGGCGACAAACCCTAGTATTTACAAGGGAGTGTTGTAGCCCCTCTGTATTCTACTAAGAGTAAAATTTGTATTTTCTATGAATTATTATTATATAATTAAACCTTATTTGAACAGAACTATTGTATTGATTCCATATAAATAAGAACTACGAGTTAACTTAGATACACACGTTATAGAGTACTGATATTCTGTCAAAAAAATAATGGAAATTTATTTTTAAAAATAAATTCTATTTTTTTGGAAAAAATACTCATAGTTTTCTGTTTATAGGGAGAATTAACTTTCCCATTGAAAAAAAAAATATTTTGTGCACTTGGTCCAATTTGTTTGAATCCCCGCTCAAAGAAATTCAGGATTCGAGGATAACGAATAAGATCGACCAGTTGAAAGTTGAGAAATGTCCTAGACCATTTTCGATTTATAGGAAGAATTAACTTTCCAGTTGAAAGTTAAGAAAAAAAATATTTTGTGCACTTGGTTCAAATTGTTTGAATCCCCACTCAAATAAATTTGGAATTCGAGGATAATGAATAAGATCGACTAGTTGAAAGTTGGGAAATGACCTAGACCATTTTCTTACTAAACATCGATATAATTTTAATAAAAAGTTTATGACTATAAATATTACAAAGCTTGGTTTTAAGAAAATTATAAACTTTCGTTGTGCCTAAAAATATTGTTTTTTTAAATCGAATTTTTCAACATAGAATTAGTCAAAAGGCTTCCTTTTGAAAGGCAGCCAAAGAAATTGCCTTATTTGTTGAGGCCTCATAAATCTCAAAAAAAAAAAAAACATTCCAAACCTTGCTATCTTAATCCCAATTCGATTTATTAAGGTTTTTATAGGTAGAAGCAATGGTGCAATTATTATTGCTACTCCATCTCCTCCAACAAAAATCACAACTTGCTTAATCATTAGGACGATTAATTCTCACAATAGTGAGGACCACTGAATGGCTTAATTGGAAAGCAAAGTTTTACCAACCCCGATTACCAGTATCATCAAGCATAGATGCCATAACATTGTTTTCATTAATTTCAGAAGGAAACTAATAATGATTTCAAAAGGGACCTAATTTCGGGATCCAACTATCAATCTAGAATTTGATGCTCTTACCATTGCCAAGGCTCCAACATATGCTATTATGAACTTTATCCCAAACTTCAAATATAAATTTCCAAGTGTAAGTAGAATTAGCATGAGTAATATGAATAGGACACTCCTCTTTAACTTTATGCTTGCTTCGCAAAATTTTAACCCATAAGGCCTCTAATTTACTAATTATTTAAAAATCGAGGTTCATAATGAAAGAAAAAATTTTCCCTTTGTGTTTTTAAAACCCGAGACCCTAATTCTTAGTGGGTTGACAACAAAAAACCTAATGAACCGAAGAGTTTCTTCGAGCAACTTCCGTAGAACCCCAAATGAAATTCCTAGTAAACTTCTCAATCTTGTTACAATCACTAATGAGAATACTAGAAGATTGCATAAAATAGGTTAGAATTGTAACAGCTCGATTTTCGTGATGTTAGAAACAATAGTTTTGGGACCATAATTCTGGTGAGTAAATTATTATTTTAAGGTCTATGGGATTATAGTAAAGTCATATTAAAATTTCGTTAAGAAATTTTGATGTTTGCATGATTAATTAAGTGAAAAGGACTAAATTGTGAAAAAATTAAAAGTTGAGTTCTATTTGCTAAAGGGGTTTGATAGCTATGAAACATTAAAATGGAAAGACTTAAATGGTAATTATACCAATCATAAGGTTATTGGACAAATTTGGACATGATCTTTGGATTTTAAATGTTAATGATAAAGGTTAAATTAGTAATTTGATAAATAAAATTTAAATTAAAATAAAGTAAAGATGGTATCATCTTTCTAATTGGTTTTCCCCACTGAAATATTGAAGAAGAAACACCATTGTTGGTGCTTTGAAGTTTCGACTATCATTGTTCATGCATGTTGGTATTTTTGAGGTTAGGTTTTAATGATTTTTATGTTTTTAAGCTCGTTTAGCTTAATCTAGCTAACTCGATGGTCAATTCGTAAAATTGTTATAGGTTTAGGGTTATGTCATGAACTCTTTTGAATGATTTTTTTATGTTAGTTGATAAATTATGAATCTTGGTTGAAAAATAAACAAGTTTATTGTGAAATTATGGTTGATATGGGTTGTTTCAAAGTCCTTTGCATCTATGGTTAAAATGGATCTAGGTTGAAATGGCTAGATTTTGAGTAATAAGCTTAAAGACTAAATTGTGAAAAGTTAAAATATTAAGGGTAAATTGGTAATTTTGCATCAATATAAAATTTGGATTAAATTGAATACTGGAAGTAGTTAATTGATTGAAACTATCTATTTAGATAAAGACAAACCACGTTCAGACCTAGATCGAGGAAAAGAAAAAGCCTTGGATTAGCTCAACTTTAATCCTACGCCCTTGTCATCGAGGTAAGTTCGTATGAATTGTAACCATTTTTATGTTGGTTAAATTTGAATATTAGATATGTTATTGAGATATAATGAATTGAATTATAAACATATCAATGCTATGACGAATTAACGATTATCGAGTCTTGGTTGAACCTTAAGAATTCTTAGGATACAAATGACATGTCATTAGGGATTTCATGTTTTAGGTGCTGGTCTTGATTGTCCTACCGATGACTGAGGTTCTGCATTCGTTGCGTATTCTCTGCAACTTATGTGAGCAACATTATCTAGCTTATATTCTGACCCATAACTCGTGTGAGCAGGCCTATTTCACAGCTCGTGTGAGCAATGATATAAAGGAAAGGTTACGGTTATATGTACATGCACACTTTGTGTGAGCTTTCCCGTGTATCCAATGTAATTCTAAATGGTTCAACGTGCATGAAAAGGGAATGGAAAGGTAAGTATGCAATTGGATTGAATCATGACTTTTTGAATGGAAATATGACCTACTTGATGTTGTACATATGGTTGATTTTATATTATCATGGAAAACCTACTAACTTGTGAGTTGATGATGTTGGATAGGCATTTTTAAGTTTATGGCATTCGTGTTGAATTGTATTTTTTAACTAAGTTATGTATTATGGAAATGGTAAGTTGTGTTTTGGTTTATACGAACTTACTAAGCATTGTTGCTTACGTAGTTTCTTTCCTTTGTCTTATAGATCATTGGAAGCTCGATTTGGTTGGAAGTTTGTTGGAGACCTAGTACACTATCCAGTGAATAATTCGGTAGTTTTTGAACGATTTGGCCAACGTTTATAATGACATGTATATGATGTTATGTATTTAGTATGTTATGTTCAGAAGAGTATGTTTAGTTGATGGACTTGGAAGTGCTTGTTAAACTATGTCATTTTGGTACCTTTAATTGATTGTGTATGTGAACCATTGGGATATTGAGATGGCATAAAATTAGTCATTTGTGTTGGCATATGATGGTTAAAGGCACTAGGTTTTGTAAATGTGAAATGGTTAAATTGCTTTAGTTTAAGTCTTGATGTTTGTATACAAATTGAGGTGCCTTTGAATGGCATATTGGTTAGGTGAATTAGGTTGTTGAAATGACATATTTATGTAGGTTTGAATGATGCTTAAGTACCTTGAATGTGTGCTTAAATAGGTTGAATGTATCTGCATGAAATGGTATTGTAATGGCTTGATTTTAGGTATAATTTGGGTCCACACGGTCTGAGACACGGGTGTGTGACTTGTCATTTGAGGTTTTCAAAGGGTACAAGCTAATGAGTTACACGCCTTAACACACAGCCTGGCACACGGGCGTGTGACACGACCTTGTGACCCTATTTAGAGAGTTACATGAGTGAGGACATGGGTTGGGACACGGTCGTGTGTCCCTAGTTCGAAGGTTACATGGCCTGAAACACGGGCGTGTCTCTCAACCGTGTGAGGCACATGGCCTAGCCACACGGTCGTGTGACCCCTATTTTGCAAATCCTGCATCTTTTTCCTAAACTTTTTAAATTGTTTCCAATTGGTCCCGATTTGTTTCTAAGATATTTTTAGGGCCTCGAGAGCTAAATTTAGGGACAATATGTATATGGTTGAATGGTTAATAATATATTTAAGTTATTGATCGATATGATGTTGCATAGTTTCTGATTGATTGGTAATACTCTGTAACCCTAATCTGACAACGAATATGAGTTAGAGGTGTTACATTTAATGGTATCAGAACTATGATTTAGTCCATTCTCGAACTGAACATAGCATGTATGGAGTCTAGAAATATGTGTCATTGTATAACCTATAATAGTGTAATAACTCTTGACTCAAATTGAGTTATGTTTTCATATAGATAAAATGTCATCCAACCAAGCCGATTCTGATGAGACTGAATGTAACGTACAAGCCTCCATTCATAGAGTAGCTTCTATTGGTAGTAGGTCTGTACCTGAGGGCCGGAGAGGTTAGGGTAAAGAAGCCTTCTTCCAAATAATGTCCAAATGGTTTATTGAATTTTTGAGAACAAACCCGTTGGCTCAACAATCTCCACCCCAACACATACCCTAACCTACCCTCGTTATTCCTTAGGGTTTGGAACCAATATGTGCTAGCAAGCCTCCAGTTGATGAAATCTATAAATATGGGGCTGAAGAGTTTCGCGGTTCAGCCGAGGACGATTTAGAAATAGCCAAGTTCTGGTTTGAAAGCTTGGTGAGAGTTTTTGATGAACTATCCTGTACATTTGCTGAGTGTTTAAAGTGTGTTGTATCGTTACTGAAAGACTCAGCATATCAATTGTGGAATACATTGATTGCTGTAGTGCTTAGAGACTGTAAAATTGGGAATTCTCCCAGATAGAGTTCAGAGAAAAAGTGTCAGCCAGTGATTTCTCGACAAGAAACGCAAGGAATTTCTGGAATTGAAACAGGGCTGCACGATAGTAGCAGACTATGAGAGAGAATTTGTATGACTTAGCAAGTTTTCTCGAGAATGTGTACCAACAGAAGTTGCTATGTGCACTCAATTTGAAGACAATTTAAACAAAGACATCATATTGTTAGTCTAGATTCTTGAGCTAAAAATATTTATGGTTTTGGTTGACAGAGCACACAAGGCCGAAGAACTTAGCAAAACAAAAAGAAAAGTAGATTTTGAGACTCGTGATACGCGAAAACGACCTATAGGAAAATCATTCTCATATCCATCGAAGAAATTAAAAGAATTCCACAGTTGTTCATCAACTTCTGTAGGTTTCTCAAGGACAGACAAAGGGAAACAACATTCGAGTTCAAGACTTTAGGCTACATTTGTAGCGAGTGTGGGTAGTGTTAGAAACAATAAACTTGAATGTCAGTAATGCAATAGGCGACACTTCAGTGAATGCAGATTGAAAGATGGCCCTTTTGGTGTAGAAAATTACGGCTGAAATGCCGCTTCGTACTCGTCCTCCATTTCAGGTTACTCTTGAGTAGCACCTTCTTCAGGATTCAACCCCTAATTTCGATAAGTTGGAGTCGGCCTGAACATATCTGGAGGGTAGCTTGGAGTGCGTAACCCATTCATACTTGCAAATTCTTGAAGTACCAGACATGTTTCCTGCATCCATCTGATCATTCCATTGAGTTTTGCTTCAATGGTTCCACTAGCTCCCTTTTTAACCTTCGTTGAATCTTTTTGTTTAATTGATGCTGGTACATCCATTTTATTCTTCCTCCTTTGATTCTATTCAATAATTTGCTTCACCTAAAGCTCAACATACTATGTATATAATGTAATCTAATGATACTCATAGTAGGTTTCATTAATTGCTTATTATTGTTCATTGGCACTTTTACCTGATGTCATAGTGCTATTACGAGGTGTGGGATGAAAAGTCCAGCTTTTTGGCTTTGCACGCACTGTTTCATCTCTCGAAAGATCCAATTCCCTACACAAATTTGTTTTCACTGCAGAATAACAATATAACAAAACCGATCGAAACACATTAACGTTAGATACACTCAATGTGGGTGCAATTCTAGTGCCAATGAATTGCATCCACATCTTAGCAACAGGAAACATAATGGCCTGATTAAATTTTATGGGAAGCTTATTATCTGGCCTATAATTCCATCTACCCTTACCTTGTGTCAGATATTTTATAACATCTTTCATGTTAATGTTTTGAAATCTCTCAAAATTCATACTATCAATAAAATATTTTTCATAAAATGAGATGTTATAAAATTCATAAATATTGTTAGTAGAAATTGGAACATCTTCACCTTATACTTCAACGTCAATGGTTACTACATTATAGTCTCTTTTAATTATTTGGTCCTTACGGGACGCACAAAATTCCTGAACCATAGGTATATTTGTATTATTCAGGGGAGTAACGCAACATTACTCCCATTGATCATAACAGGCCAAAGTCCAAATTTCTTTGTAATAGACCATCGAGGGTTCGAACCATTGCTCCTAAATTAAAGGTGTTCCCTACAACTCTAAAAAGTATTTTTCCATATTAACATTATGGAATCTAACAGGATTGGAAACACGTGGAGTTTTCGAAACATGAGTTCTCTTGCTCTTTCTAGGAGGCATATTATAAACAATATTTCTAAAAGTATGAATAGTAATCAATAAAACAGTAGAGAGGTTTGAGAATACTTAAACCTCGACTTTTTTGCATTTCCTCTTTGTTTTGTTGATGATAACTCCTTTTAATATAGCCTTTTAAAATGGGAATGAGGAATTAGGGATTTAGGGTTTGAAGAGAAAGAGGGATTTTAGAGGTTTAAAGGTTTTGAGGGGATTTTGAAAGATTTTAAGTGTTAGAATGAGGTTAGATTAGATTAAAATGGTATTTTTATGTTTAAAAATAGTATTTTTAGGTTTAAAAATTGGGTAAAATCATGGTTATCCCGTTGGCTTGCACAATTGGGGAAAATTTAAAGAATAAACTGTACTATTTTGCTAAACAAAAATTCTGAAAATTTTAATGGTAAGAAGATATTGAATCTAATTTCGGGGAAAATTAACGTTTCTTAATTTAGAGCTCTATAGCTCCAGGTAAAAATAATTTAGTGACTCTGACTCGGAGAGACAGTTTTAAGTATACATGTAAGTGAATAGTTAAACTATAGAAAATATTATTTCTAAGGGTGTTATGTACATTAAGGATGTGGAATGGAGAGGAGGAGGAGGAAAATTGGTAGAACATATGAATTATTTGTGTACAATTGGCCCTATGCTTGATTATAATCGATAAATGATTGAAAAGAAATGTTGTTTATAATTGTGCATTATTATTTATGGTTAAAGTTTCATAGTATGTATATGTGGTATACTTGGTATATGATTTGGTAGGTAGCAATGTCAGAAAAGGTTTATGAATTAAATTATGTTGGTAACTTTGATACGTGAATAAATGTGGTGCTTATCCATGCTTATAATGCTTATACTATATGTTTATTTGGTTAACATATTTGATGTACATGCTTAGGCTTTCGTTAAGTTGTGGCTGGATTATGCCACGTTAAACTTATAAGTTATGCATTGAAATGGTAAGTGCCTAAATGGAAATATTCTTGTGATCATGACAGGGTGGTAAGGTTTAAATTATGTAATCTCTAGTGAAATGGTTTATCATGTGGTTAGTTGTAAAAAGGAATATGTTTAAATGTAATAGCTTGCGACTATGGTTGAATGATATATTTATATCTTGTGTGATGTGCATAGGAAACGGGAGTGGAAAGGAAACGAAATACTAGTTCATGCTTGAAGTGTAAAATGACTCAAAAAGGGGACGTTAAGTTAAACGATAAATATGTATTAGTATTGAACTTAATGAAATTGAACTGTACATGAATTAAATGGAAATAGCAAATGATATGATTTAAATTCAATGAATTATTGTGATATTGAAATGTATATTGGATTGAGAAATTGAATTGAATCGTGAACATGAGAATCGTGAATTAAATGAAATGGAAATGAAGTATTGGATTGCATGAGTATGTATTGGGTCTCAAAAGCCCTATTTGTTACAAATATAGTATTTTGAAGTTATAACGTGAAGATTTATAAAAGCATGCTAAAAATTTAAAGAGATTAAATTTGAATGGAATTTTATAACTCAGTTTAACATGTTTATAAGTGTATGTGTTCTAGTAATGCCTCGTACCCTATTTCGGTGTCGAATACAGGTAAGGGGTATTACATTTAGTGGTATCAGAGCTACGATTTAGTCGGTTCTTGGAACAAACGTAGCATATGTGAGTCTAGCTATACATGCCATTTTATTACTCGTGATGGTGTGATATCTCCGGGCTCTAACGAAATTGTTTTGTTAAGACAGAGATGATTTTCAACCGAGCTATTTTCGATAATGCTGAAAATGATATTGAGATAAATGAAATATGCTCATGTTATGTTGGAATTTGGAAAGGTAAGAATAGAAATTCATGATATGTATGTGTTCATGTATGAAAAGAGAAGATAATAAGTTGAAAAAAGAAACGAAATGAAAGTTTATGTTGTGATAAGCTCATCTAATTATGTTGGTGATCATATGATGCTATGCGCTCAACATATTTGATTAAGTGAATATTGTAATTGAATTTACTTAAATAGATGGAATGTGTGTTTATGTACATTTTCTTGAATAAGTGAAATAAGTGCGTTCATATGATAGAATCTTATGTTTAATTGTTAAATTAGAGGTAATATGATGTTTTGTTTTATGTCCTTATTATTGAATCATGAATATTATAATAGTATAAAATTTGAATTAGAAGATCAAATTGAGTAGAATGCAGGAATGAGTACTTTCGTTCAGTGATATGTGATGAATTGACGAAAAAGACCATAGTTGGACCATGACAACATGTGATATGTGATTTCCGTATAAGACCATATATGGGATATGGCATCGGTGTGATATGTGCTACTATGTAAGACCATAGCTGGGCTATGGCATCAATATGTAAATATGTGTAAGACCATAGTTGGACTATAGAATAGAGAAAACGAAGTACTCAATTCTGTAAGACGTTCTCTAATTGAATAAATGTCGGTAAGTAAAATGGAAGCTAAGTATTGGAATTTAATTAGATATTAATATTGAGCTCGAGTAAGTAAATTCATTGTGTAAAATTGTAGGTGACAGAAAATATTCATAATAAATAGATGTGTTAATTTGCTTGGAATTAACTACATGGTTATGATGGTATTACATTGATGATGAATGCAAAGTCATATATATGTATATATATATGAGAGTACGTTAGAGGCTTTACGACCTCACCATCACCCCCTTATCAGTATTGCTTTATGACGAAAATTATTTTGATGAGACAGATATGTTTTCCAACTGAGTTAATTCTGATAGTACAGAAGTAAACACTTGAATATTTGAGTGAAAATGTATTGATTATGAGTTGAAACTCGTAAAGGTATGGATCCAGGAGTATAACATTTTGTTATTGATAAATGTTATAATTACATGAGCACATGAGTTATGATATTTGGATTATGATGCTATATAGAAATTTTGATTGTGAATTAGTGATTTGAGTTGACATATGAATTATGTGTTAAGAACAAAAGTGATTAAAAGCAAATGTTTATTAAATGCTTTGAGAATGTGAAATTAGTAATGAATTGGCTATTTTTGATAGTATGTGTTATGCGCATTTATGTGTGAGATAAATTTGAGGCTTTACTACACTCACTCCCCATATCAGTAAAATGTTATAATGAAATTTATAAGATTTTGGTTGAATAAGCTTACAAGTGTAGTGTTACAGAAGTTTGTGTACGGAAGATTAATAATGTCGTCAGAAAAGTGAATGAATTAGCAAATAAAGACAATACCACTCAGATTATGCAAAGTTACTGTCACAAAAGAAGTTAAATCCGATTAAATGATTTATTCAGATATGTTATTTAAAGAAAGAATTAACCGGATGTTTTTCTGGATCGATTTCTGTTAGTAAAGAGATAATGTGAAAATTCTGATGACAGAATTAGACAATTGAGTAATGTTTGTATTGTATTAATAGTTGAGTACAGTAGCTATAATGGGGTAATTACTATGATTCCTTTTAGACATTCTGTGTGTACAATTATCCTCAGAAGTATATGTGACTGTTTAGTTTCAAAAAGAATTCTTATCGTATGAGAACATTAGCTAAACATATTAATAGATGAAGGTATTATTGGTCTGTTTGGGTTATGTTCGACATTGCCAATTTTTTTTTGGTAATTATTCCCTTCTGTGAATACGAAAATCGACAGTAAAGTCTGAGTGAGGCTAATATTTTGTTTTTACTGGTTATTGTTCTGTTGAATATACGTGAAGATTATATTTCCTCTGTTACTTTGGATTCTAGTATTTATGAGTGAAATTGATCTTGCTAGACATTTTCTGGGATATCATTAGAATTGATATCATTCTATATGGGTTGTAATTTTTCAATATTTTGTGTAGCTTTAGATGCTGAAATATCGCTATCCTGATTTTCTTATGAATCTATGTAATTATCTGTAAAAGATATGAAAATATAAAATCATGTGTGAATTTGAAATGTACTGTGTGGAATCAAATCATTAATCTACAATTTGGTAAGATTTTCGAGGACGAAAATCCCTAAAGGGGGGAGAGTTGTAACAGCCCGAATTTGGGGCTAGTCGGAATAGTGGTTTTAGGACCACAAATTCGACGAGGAAAAATTTAATTTTATTATATTTTTATGGTCTACAATTTAAGAAAATGATTTCGTGAAAATTTCGTTCGAAAATTTTGACTTTTGGGCACTCAATTTAGTTAAAAGGACTAAATTGTAAAAGTGCAAAACTTGAGTTCTATATGTTAGAGGTGTCCAATTGTTATGAAATTTTAAATTGGAGGTCTTTATATGGTAATTAGACCATTGGCTAAGTTGGTGGACAAAAATGGACATGGTTAGGCATGTTTCCAAAGTTTTTCATTAAAGGCATTTTGGTCATTTAGTTATTAAAATGAATTAAAAACCAATTTTTGTTCATCTTCTCCATAAGGCCAAATTTAGCAAGGGGGAAGCCATGGTTAGGGTTTTCAAGCTTCCAAGCTCCATACTAGTGATTCTAAGCCCCATTTTTTATGTTCTTTAGGTTTTTAGAGTCCCTGTAACTTAATTTAGCTATTTCTAGCAATAATTTAACTTAGGGTTTATATTTGGAAATATACCCATAGGTGAAATGTGTTTATTTTGATGTTTAATGGTAGAATATAAAGCTAGGAATTATGTTAAACAACTTTTGCTACGTGATTTTAAGTGAAAACGAGTAAAACGACATGATCGGTAAAAATACCTAATGCTCATAAGTAGTGTTAGAGTGGGAATTTGATGTTTCCATAGAAGGGAAAAATTTTCATTATGTCATAAAACATAAGAATAAGAGATGAAGTTTAATTTTCGAGCTTTGGGGTAAAAGTGTGTAGTGCTATGTGCAGACTACTACGTTTACCGGAATGATGGGTCGCATGTGTAGTACTATATGCAGGCTACTATGTTAACCGAACATCATTGGTTAATAAGGTGGTTGCTATGTGCTGATTCCATCGAGTATCTATTATTATTCTGAAGTGTTCATCGGGAAATTGACTAAGTGTAATTGAATAATGAATATAGGTGTGGAATTGAATTGAATATCGACTTATAAATGGAAAAGTGAATTCTGAATTGAATTGTGATTGAAAGTGAAAAAGTGAAATTATGAAAAAGTACATTTAGCAACAAAATAATTTAGACAACAACAGTTGTGTGAATTTGAAAAATCACCAAAAATGGTGGAAATTGAATTAGAGGCTGAACAATATATGAAATTGAAGCTGAATGAGTGTATTTTCACATAAAAGAAACAGAGCAAGCAAAAGAATTATATATTTTGAGATATTTGAAGTTTAGTTAGATAGAGTCAGAATGAGTTCGAATCCCTATTTTAAATTTGGAAAATTGTTAAAAATTGTACAAAAATAATTACAGCATAAAATTTATATGTTTAAAATCCTCAGTGAGTCTATTTTTAAGAAAAACAAACGAGAATAATATTCACATTCTATACAATTAGATAATTAATTTTTAATGAGGAGAGGTTAGAACTATCGAGCAATGAAATAGGGGAAACTTTAAAGAATAAACTGTACTATTTTGCTGAACAAAAAATTCTAAAAATTTTATGGTAAGAAGATATGTGAATCTAGTTTCAGGGAAATTGAAAAGTTCTTAATTTGGAGCTCTGTAGCTCCGGGTAAAAATAATTTAGTGACTCTAACTCGCAGAGACAGTTTTAAGTATACATGTAAGTGAAAAGTGAAACTATAAAAAATGTTATTTCTAAGGGTGTTATCTACATTAAGAATGTGGAATGGAGAGGAGAAGGAGGAAAATTGGAAGAACATATGAATGATTTGTGTATAATTGGCCATATGCTTGATTATAATCGATAACCGATTGAAAAGAAATGATGTTTATAATTGTGCATTATTAGTTATGGTTAAAGTTCATGTGAGAAAATAAAGTTTCATAGTATGTATATGCGGTATACTTGGTATATGATTTGGTAGGTAGCAATGTCAGAAAAGGTTTATGAATTAACTCATGTTGGTAAGTTTGATACATGAATAAATGTGGTGCTTATCCATGTTTATAATGCTTATACTATATGTTTATTTGGTTAACATATTTGATGTACATGCTTAGGCTTTGGTCAAGTTGTGGCTGGATTATGCCACGTTAAACTTATAAGTTATGCATTGAAATGGTAAGTGCCTAAATGGAAATATCTTGTGATCATGACAGGGTGGTAAGGTTTAAATTATTTAATCTCTAGTGAAATGGTTTATCATGTGGTTAGTTCTAAAAAGTATTATGTTTAAATGTACTAGCTTGTGACTATGGTTGAATGATATATTTATGTCTTGTGTGATGTGCATAGGAAACGGGAGTGGAAAGGAAACGAAATACTAAGTTCATGCTTGAAGTGTAAAATGACGCAAAAAGGGGACGTTAAGTTAAACGATAAATATGTATTAGTATTGAACTTAATGAAATTGAACTGTACATGAATTAAATGGAAATTGCAAATGATATGATTTGAATTCAATGAATTATTGTGGTATTGAAATGTATATTGGATTGAGAAATTGAATTGAATCGTGAACATGAGAATCGTGAATTAAATGAAATGGAAATGAAGGATTGGATTGCATGAGTATGTATTGGGTCTCAAAAGCCCTATTTGTTACAAATATAGTATTTTGAAGTTATAATATGAAGATTTATAAAAGCATGCTAAAAATTTGAGGAGATTAAATTTGTATGAAATTTTATAACTCGGTTTAACATGTTTATAAGTGTATGTGTTCTAGTAATGCCTCGTACCCTATTCCGGTTCGAATACGGGTAAGGGGTATTACATGTTGGTCCCGTCTTTGACCAACATATAACTTGTTAACAATTTTGTTAGCAAAATATGTAGTTAATACAGTTAGTAATGGTCAATTGGAAGAAAAAAATATGTTTTGCTGCTAGACTCGTCCGTCAACTCAGTTAATATGCACTAATAGGCTCCCCGTCTATATGTATTTGTCCAACTCCTGTTGTGCCATTCTACTCGTCTATGATTATTTTTTTCTCTGAACTTGCCTTTTCGTCTTGCCTGAACGACTGGTAGTTCTTTCCGCAGATCATAGCTATTAATTATTTGAGAAGCCAGATAACTACTCAACCATTTTAGCCTATGCTTAGTGTTCTTACTTTGTAAGAAAGCTAGAGATTGTGATTCATATTTATTGCTTATTATGTCTTTTCTCATCTCATCAATCTAGAATAGCTTTTTATGTGTACTTGAGGTGATGATTGGCACAGATGCTGGTAAAGGGATTGGCACAGATTGTTGCACTAAGTCTCGTAAATTCCAACTTTGTAGACTTTTTAATTCGTTCATCTATAGTCTCTCCATGTGTTTATAGATAACTTCCTTACATGGCTCTTGCAATGCCCGAACATTTTACGGTACCTACAACTCAAGGCCTGTGCTCATCAATTGCCCTGCTTGATTAATCTTTGTTATAAGGTCATGGGTCCTGTCTATATATATTTTTCCAATTCTATTCAGCATTTAAAAAATTCCTAGGTCGTCAAATCTCTGGGTGCTTGGTTTAGGACTAAGGTCACGCAAAGGATAGCCAATTTAGGCTCGTCATCTGGAACTACTAGTATCTCTTCATTTTGCTCTGAGAATTCTTGAATCGAAAAATACTCTTTTGCTAGATCAGCCTTAATTACCATTGTCTCTATGAGTTGCTCTGCGTTATACTTCTAATGTATTTTGGCCTTATTGGCAGAGCCCAAGATTTCTAGGGTAATTAATTCCATGCCAATTTTATTCTTCGATTTGCTAACCATTTCCTCCATCAGCTCTATATATTTTCTTTCTACAGTTATGTTTGAATATTCTTCTATCTACTGAAATGGATAGTCATCTAAGAGTTATCCTTTTTTACAAGTGTCTATGATAACATCCTTCTTGTTGCTCAACACCGGACTTAACACCTTTTGGTACTTTTTTGATGGTATATCAATACGGTCGTCATCTTCTTGGGAAATAACTAGGGTTTCTCCTCAAAGTTTACCTAATTCAAGCATTAATAATTGTTGATTCTTCTGTATCTCCCTGTCTTCATAAAATCCTTCTTCATAAATATCTTCGTCATAATTGAAGTCTTCAGCGGCCCACATATAGTTAAAGTTATACATGGCTTGTGTTGAATGACTATTTGTTTGATGGTGTTTAGGGTTCCAAAAAAAATGAACAAATGTCAAAAGTGTTAATTAACAACAAAATATTGAATTAACAAGAAATATTGAAAGTTGTAGCTATAACCTACAAAATTCCTAGTTATTCTTTTAAAATGCAAAAATTAAAATCAATCTAGTGACGTTGCCACCCCGGCAATGGCGCCAATAACTTGACCGCCTTCGAACGTACTAACGTAGAGTGTGAATACTACAATAAAATAAAGAGTTATGAGGTGGTATCCGCAAGTATACGAGTCAAGTTATAATATAGATTTTACAACGAAGTAGGTGAGTACTCCGAGGATCGTACCTTAGGGAGGCAAGTACTAAATCAATCTTAATCCAAACAATTAAATATCTAATTAATACTTTAAGTCAATTATAGTACAAGAGTAAAATAAGAAATATGTTTAGGGTTTTTAAAATAATAAAATAACATAAAAACAAAATTAAAATTGCAAGAGATAAAGATAGATAAAGTGAATCAAATCTAAGGATTGGTGATCAGCTCACTTCGGCAATCCCAACTAACTGTTGTCTGGGGTTCCTCGTCAATCAACTAGTCGCTACCCTAGCAAAATCTTTCGATCTTCCACTAACATAATGAGTCAGCAAGAACTACTTATCTTCCGACCTCACAGTCTAGACTAGCTTGGGGTAAAGGTGTTCATGAATGGGCAATACCAATTTTGGGTTAATTCCCACCTTGATAACTTCCCAGGGTTATCAGGCCTAGGGTTTGTTTCATGTTCTTCCTTTCCCAAATAGGTGATCCGTTGAGTACCCCTACAAAATAGTTAAAAGATCATGCCTCCACTCACTAATCCCCCATAGAAGGATTAGTTTCTCATTGCCTTCATAAACAACATGGAAAGAATGGAAGAATTAATCATAGGGAATGAATTGAAAAAGAGAGTTTAAAAAAGCCTGATTGATATTGATGAATAGAGCGAATCCACAGAAATTGATCTCCTTTACAATTAGATCTCTTGAAGAAAACAAATAAATTAAAATTATAAAAACCTAAGAAAGCAAGAGAACAAATCTAAACAAAGTAATCTGAGCTAATGGAATGATGTCCATAATATGTGTTAGAGAGGTCTATTTATAGCCTTTAAGAAGACGTCGTCCTTAGCACTATGGTAGATGATGTTCTCGAGCTTAAAGTTTGACTGTGTAGACCAAAATACCCTTGCTTCATGTTTTATTCTCCCCACAGAGTCGATTTCGCGACACACCAGGACTTGTGTCGCGACGTAGCAACCAACATGCCCCTTTGTAGCCATCTTCAGGGGTATGTCGCGACACCCTTAGCCTATGTCCCGACATTAAAGGCGGTACATAATTAGATAGGCAATAATCAAAAATAGATGATAATCAAAAATAGATGATACTCGATAATAACATAATAGTTCAGATAAGATGCAAAACAAGTCAAATACAGATGCAGTACAAACCAAAATCAGATGTAGTTTCCTACCCCATCCGTTACACACCATCTCTGACCATCCCAACACACCATATAGGCTATCAAGTACCCATCCAACCCTACACACCAACTAGTGTCGGTATGACACATTTTAGAGTGATTATAGACTAGTTGCCAGATCAGTATGAGATAAATCACCAGATTCAGATACAAAATTCTGGCTTAGCCACTCAATTCGGCAAATAATTAAACTACCAACACTTCTTTCTTTATACCGTTCCCACCCTATGCAGATGCAGATTACAGATATCAAATATCAATGATGTATATACAGTTATTTAGTTACAATTCATAATTAGATAATATAGATCATTATCATTTAACAATTATCGCATCAATTATATGTATAGATAATTGATTAATCAACCTTAGAATATTGGATATCAAGTTATATAGTCTAATTCAGATCATACGGACCCTACGGAAGGTCTACGTTCGATTCATATGATGTATACGACCGTAGAAAAAATTTAAGTAATTTGGCCCATACGTCCGTGTGGATTCACACAGCCCGGATGTCTGGCCTGTGTGGTCCACACGACCTGACACATGCTCGTGTGACCCTCTTAATGTCTCATATAACCTGGCAGTGAATAGAATGAAGAAAATTTAAATGAAACTTAGGACAAGTCCTTATCATGCAATTGATCCATGACTTAGTGAATAATTTAACCTTAATTTATATTCCATGATTAAACATGGGTCATTGATTTATATAAAGCATTTTAATTAATTAGATTAATATGGATAAATAGGTAATGGAAAGAAAGAGAAAAGCTATTCTCTTCTTCCATGTTCGGTTCTATCAACGCAAGGAAGAAAAAGAAAAATTGGATAGTTTCTCTCCACATTGGTGATTGCGGGTTCAATTTATTTCCTATAAGTGTGATTATTCAATTGAAAATTTATGAATTCTTGATTATCTGAACTTGGTTTATCTAACCCAAGTGATGAATTTCTTAATTGATAAGTTTATATTAACTTACCGTTGTTGAATACTTAAAAAGAGAATTAGAAAAGAGATAAATTCGTGAATGAGTGAAATGAAATAGTTGACTAAGAATAAGATAGAAAAGAGATAGAAAGTAGTAATTTAAACTTCAATCAAGCTTAAATTATTTGATAATTTGTATGTTGTTAAGGATTAAATTGTAGGGATAAGAAAATTGAAGTTTTATAACAAATAATGGTTGTAGGAGGTCCCAATACTATATGTATAAAGTCAAATTTAAATTCTATTGGGTAAATTGTGAGATACGAGCATTTCAAACATTTGAGTTTCGAGTGACTAAATTGTAATAAATGTATTAATGATTAAATTAGCGTAAGTAATGTTTGAATCGTGTGATTAACGAGTTTCTACATTTGAGTTTAATTTTATAGTAAACGATGTAAGACTGTCTCCGGACAAAAGGAAAGTCAAAACCGTTAGCGAATAGTCGTTTTTGGTTCGTGCTTTTATAATTCAATTTCAATTTGCTTTTTTAGATTAATTAGTTGTTATAATTAGTATGAATGTGCATCAAGGTAATGGCATCTTTCTCCTATAAACTTGGGTAATAGATTTGATTGATAATATTTGAAATATAAGGACTCATTTGTTATTTAGATCTAAGTATTGCGGGATGATAGAGGCGAATTGAGTTGGTAATGAAAAGATATTGAGTATGTGATGACATGAAATTATAATTTTATAAGATAAGAATTGAATGTCATAGTTTGGGAATGATATGATTCTTGATTTTGTGATAAAGTAAAACAAAGAAGTTAATGTTATGTTTATGATAAAATTTAGATACGTTCAGGATATATTTTGATAAGATTTGCTCACTTAAAACGTGCTTTTATGAACATTTTGCCATTGAATCTTGAGATAATATGAACATGTTTTAAAATAATACATTTTGTCTAATTATCCAAACTCTCCTTTTAAAGCTAAAAGACAATATGAACATATCTTAAAATAATACTTTTTTGTCTAATTATCCAAACTCTCCTTTTAAAGCTAAAAGAATAGAAAGATTGACAAAGCTACCAATAGAGGTGGAACGTAGGAGACAGAGGGGGCGATCTCTTCATATATATAATGAAAAAGTAAGTTGGCCACCTCAAAATAAATATTATAAATAAGATAGCTTTCAAAACTTAACGATAGAGGTCTCGTAGCCTCAACTTTATATTGTTAAATATATGTGACCCGTATAGAAATATATTTCCTCTATTTGATGTTGATTAGAATAATATATTTTAACCTTATTGTATTACTTCTATTTTACTTTGATTAGAATATGATTTTATAAACTTATAAATAGACGTAGTCGTCTCTCTTCTTGTATCATTCGAATTCGACATAGTGAATTTTCTTCTCTCTTCTTCTGTCATTATCGACATTTTTTTTTTTACAAATATGGTAATAACTTTGATTAGGTAATAAAAGTTACCCTAAAGGCAAAGAGAATGAATTGTTGAGTTGGATTTGTTGTTTTCTTTCTGGCACTGAGTTGGCCAAAACAATAAAATAGTTACTGCAAATAACAATACAAAATAAAAGGGCACTAATTTTCATTTATGTATGATGAATCATCATATATACCATTTTCTCTACTGGGAAAAGGGGTGCAAACGGTAAAAAGAACAAAAAATAAGGAAAAAATGAAAAATATTATCTATAAATGTGTAAGAACTAACATTGCCATTGCATTTTAGGCGTACTTTTCATTTCAAAAATGTCTTTATCCCTTGGTTTCCTCAATGCTAAATTGTTCTTTTGCCTCTGTGTAACATTTTTGAAACACCATTTCACATTTTCTGCTTCAAATCCTACTGGCCTAACCCTAAGGGCTGTCCTGGATGATTCTTCAGGCTCCCCTTTATACCTTATTGAAAACCTGACTATAGCTGAAAGAACCGAAAGATTGATAAAAGTTACAAATGCTAGAGCCAATTATTTGAGCCTAGTTTCGAATTGTGATGCAAGGATACACCCTGATAATATTCCAATGCCCATATCACGAGAGGGTTTATTCTATGTTGTGGAGTTTGCAATAGGAAGCCAACACCACAAAGTGAAGTTATTGATGGATACTGGTGGTGGATTAATTTGGACCCAATGTGTACCTTGCAAAACTTGTTTCCCACAAAACCTTCCAATATTTAATCCTAGTGCTTCCGCCACTTACGCCAGACTTCCTTGTGACCATCCTCTCTGCAAAGGCCCCGGTGATCGTTACACTTGTTTTGATGGCTTTTGTGTCTACAATGTTCACTATACCGGTGGCGCCTCTACTAGGGGCACTGCGTCCATGGAAACATTCCATTTCTCTATCGATCAATCTGAAATTGAAAGTTTCAAAAATGTCATCTTCGGTTGCTCTGACGATAGTAGTGACATTTTTTTCAAGAACACTGATATTTCAGGGATCTTTGGATTGAGCATGTCCCCGGATTCAATGATGATGCAATTTTCGTCTTTCATTCATTCTCGATTCTCATACTGTTTGGTCCCTTTCGCTGATGCCATACCTCGTCCACTTGTTCTAAGGTTCGGGGAAGACATTCCACAGTTGCCTCCAGATGTTCGAACAACATCGTTCGTGCAATCACCTACCAACCATTTTTACTACTTGGAGTTGTGGGGTATAAGTGTTGCAGGTCATCATTTACCGTTTTCTCAATCTACTTTTCAGTATAGGGCAAACGGGAAAGGTGGTTGCTTCATAGACTCTGGAGCTTTATTCACTCAAATCGATGCCGGCACAGTTGGAATCAATGCATACGCGGCAGTAATGCAAGTGTTTGCATCATATTATGAGTCCAAAAGTCTTAGAAGAACAACATCACGAGGATTTGAGCTATGTTATGAACGTCCACCAAATTATGATGATTTTGCTTCCTTAACATTCCATTTTAATGGAGCCGATTACACCGTTGCTGGAGAATATGTGAATCTTATCAGCCCAGATATTTTCTGCGTAGCAATAATAAAGGGAACTTACGCAACTATGCTTGGAGCCTGGCAGCAACAAAACAAACGTCTCATTTATGATGTAGGGATGGGTGCACTCCAATTTGCTGATGAAAATTGTGTCAATGATATTTCATGATTTTCCTTTTTCTTTTTCTTTTTTTTTTTTTTGTAATTTGATAATTTCATTAATAATCATGAAAAAATGATTCAGAGTTTATCTACAAAATCGACCAACAAAAATTTATAACACCAAAACACTAAAAAAGAGTGAAATAACACCAGCACGACGATGAAACTTTGAGGCCGCGCGTAGGAAGGGGGTGGAGTTGGCCCCAAAAATTGTTTTTTGAAAAATTACAAGTATAACATAAATTTATAATTTGTTCAAATTTATGTTTAATCTCTAATCCTGGTTTAATTTATATAAATAATTTAAAAAAATTAATTTCTGAAATAGGTTGTCAGTGAGATTAATTACGAAAATGATATGTTTTTTGGGTGGAGTCTTTCTCATAGGTGCCACCATCTTCTTTTTATAATAAAAAATATTTTTTTATTTTTTTAAATTATTATTTTATTGGTGGCGTCTTTCTTACCAGCGCCACCACTTGTATTATTTTTTCCCAGTTCAATACATGATCCGTATATATATATGAATGTGGTTTGGGATAGGTGGTACCTATCTAGTAGGCGCCACTGGCGACTCCTATCTGGTAGGCGCCACTGGTGACTCCTATCAATAAAAATTGTCAAATAAAAATAAAATTACATTATAAAAAAATTACATTAATAAAAAATCACAAAACACTAAACTAAACACTAACAATTTATATAACCTAATCATAAATTACTAACAAAATAACTATAAAATCATTTTTTTAAAAATTACATTACTAAAAATCACAAAATCCTAAACTAAACACTAACAATTTATAAACTAATAATAAATTACTAACAAAATGACAATAACATTTTTTTAAAATAATTTACACTACTAATAAATCACAAAACATAAAACTCTAACAATTTATAAACTAATCATAAATTACTAACAAAATAATATTACATTAATAAAAATCACAAAACACTAACAAAATAACTAACAATTTATAACAAAATATTTTCAACCCGTATTTTGACCCGTTGACTTTGACCCGTATAAGTATATATTTAAAAAATTATTTTTTATAAAAACAAAAAAATTATTAATAAAAAAGATGGTGACATCTATGAGAAAGGCTCCACCCAAAAAACATACCATTTTCGTAACTAATCCTGCTACAACCCATTTCAAAAATTAATTTTTTTAAATATTATTTATCTAAATTAACCCTATTCCTTTAAAGCAATTTTTGGTTTCGCCTTATTTGATTCCTTCATGAACAGCTTATTCGGGCTTGCATTCAGAATCTTGTTGAGTTGAATTTTGTTAATGAATTTGAAGACCGGTAAGGAATGTGGGTCATAGAGATTTTGTATTGCGTGCCTAGATTAATGAAGTATTTACTTCTCTAACTATATAAAAAAAAATTCATTTTAACTTTTTATTTAATTTTTAATTTTTTAATTTTTTTAATTTTTTAAATTTGCATGTCTGCTTAGGCAAAAATAGCGGAATAAATTGAGAAATTAAACACACAAATTTAACATGAAAAAAACCCCTCCAAAGAGGATAAAAAACCACGGGAAAAGATAATTTTACTATAATGACAAAAGAACGAAAAGTACAAAAGAACGAAAAGTACAAAAGATGGAGATAAAAACTAAATCCCGAAAACCTGAAAACAAAGAACCCTCAAAATATAAATACAAAATTCTCTAAATGTGTTATGAGTTCTAATATCTAATGGGTGTATTTTCTAAGGTTGTAAAAGAGTCTATTTATAGGCTAAATTTATAGGCCAAATAATAATAAAATAATCTAGACTAATTAGAGTTTGATTGAAACAAATAAACAGGGTTTAACTGAAAGATTATTTCTCAAATTTGACTGAAATAGGAGTCATACTGAACAAATCTCCACCTTGACTCATATTTCCACAACACCATCTTTGTCAAAGCTCGCAACGAGCCTATCTTGAACTATGTAGAGAATTAACTGAGTCGAATCTGTGCTTAGAAACTAGAAGACTTCTAGCTTTCGACTTGTACACTGCCAAATCAAAATTAACCTGGGTCTGGTTTTCACGAACACAGTGCCCTAACTTTTCAAAACTTGCATCCAAAAGAGAACCTGTCTTCAACGAAACGGTCATACCTTTTCCCTCCTCTGACCAAGTTGCATTCGCTCCAAACGAATTGACTTCAACTTCGTAACGGACGAGGGACGTTCAATTTCACCGGTCATTGTAGAACCTTCTAGAATATAAAGACTGTCGGTTCTTTTACCTTTTAACAAAACGAGAGTTCCATGAGATACTTTAATGTTGTTCGACTCGATGTTGATTCTGCATCCTTTCAAGTCTAAAATACTCAAGGAGATGAGATTCTTTCATAAATCAGGTACATACCTGACATCTGAGAGTGTCCTAATCGTCCCATCGTGTAACCTAATTTTAACAGTACCAATACCAATTACCTTATTAGATGAATCGTTTCCCATACGTAGAACTCCACCTTCAACTAAACTATATCTGGAGAACCATTCTCTATTGGGATACATGTAGAAAAAACATCCATATCTAGGATCCACTTGGACGTGAACTTGGAGTTATCGCTTGTTGACACTAACAAGAAATCATCACTACTTTCATCGGTCAAATTAGCACCAGCTACATCTTCCTCATTACTCTCAATAGCTCTTTTATTTCGTAGTTTATAACAATCTGCTTTGACGTGACATAACTTTTTACAATAGCGACACCTTTTGTCTATTTTTTTGATGCTACCAAAATGGAAGCTTGCTTATCTGCCTTGCTATCTAAACCAAACTCATTGTCGAGTTTGTCTCTACTCAAGAAATGACCTTTCCTATCTTCGAACGAGAGTTCGTCTCTGCCATAAATCAAGATCTCCCTAAAAGACTTGTATGAATGGGGTAAATAGCACAATAATAGCATAGCCTGATCTTTATCGTCAATATGAACATCAACGTTCTTTAAATCATTTAAAAGAATAATGAATTAACTGATGTCATGTCAAAGAAGGTCACCTTCGTTCATGTGAAACGTAAATACGTTGTTTCAACACTAAACGATTAGTTAGAGACTTAGTAGCATAAAGAGTTTCTAACCTTTTTCACAAGGCAGATGAGTTTTTCTCCAGAAATACCTCCTACAATATCGTATTTTCGAGGCACAACTAGATTGCAGACAAGGCCTTTTCATCAAACTCTTCCCATTTTGTTTGATTTAGATTCTCAGGCTTTTCCCGGTAACAACCTTTTTCAAGCCAATTTGAACTAGAATTGTTATCATCCAAACTTGCCACAAATTGAAATTTGTCTCACCATCGAACTTCTCAATTTCAAACCTTGTTGCTACCATCTCTGAATAGGCTGATCTATGAAAATTGAATTAGCTCTAATTCCGCTTGTTGGGATTGTCCCTATTAAGCAACAAGTAAAAAAAGTGGAATAAATTGGGAAATTGAACACACAAATTTAACGTGGAGAAACCCCTCCAAAGAGAATAAAAAACCACGGGCAAAGATAATATTACTATAATGACCAAACTATGTAACATGAGTGCTTTAAGTGCGAAACTGGTTTTTATACTTAGAAGAGTATATATGTAGTTTACTCTTTTTCTTATTATAGGAACCTCAAGAACACTGAAAGTTTAATCTGGGAAAAGAGTAAATGCTTTCTATTGATGAATTTTACTACAGCATAACGCCACATCATTTGCATTACATGTTGGAAAATATAGACATCACATATATAATAAAAGGTAATTACATGTTATTATTTACTATCATGATAGGTTAGCCCAAATTAGAAGTGATATAATTTGGTTAAGGTTTATTGGGCTTTAATTATTAAATAAAGTTTGGGTCAAATATGTGTAGATACTCTAGTAATTCAGTTCTAATCAATTTCTAATTAATGATGGGCTAATTAGGAATTAGAGCTAATGCGCCAAAGTTATATATATTAGGGTTATGGTCCCTAAATTACACACAAGATAACTTTTTTAATATCCCATCCATAGGAAAGAGAGAGCAAATATTCTTTGAATTTCTTATATGCTAATTTGGAAGATCAAATCTCCAAGATCTAGAAAAACTTCAAGGAATTCATGGATTTAGGTACGCTTCCACATCTAATTTTATTCTTGTTTTGTTCTTGATGATTTGACATGATAAGATCTTAATTTTAACGATTGTAACAAGTGGCATCTGAGCCTCATCATGTTGAATCATTGAGAACGAATTGAACTTTTTTGAGTAGATTAGTTTATTTAAAATATCGATATGATTATATGTTTTGTGATTCATGCATTTATTGATTGACCCAAATGTAAGTTAATATTTGGTAAAATTTTAAAGACATCTGTGGTGATAAATGTGTGACAATTTTAAGGTATTTCATGTAAGTAATAAGTTAGTCCAAAGATTAATTAATTGTTTGACATAATTTATTTTCAATGTTTGATTACTATAAGAAAAGTATAAACTTCTTGTTAGTATTACTGTCCAAAGACTTGATATTAATGTTGTGTTTGGTATTTTAAGATGGGATTAGCCATTATCTTCAATTTATTGTTTATTTGTGAATATTGATTTGAGCTTGTTTTTATTTGTTCTATATTCAGCTACTTTTGCTGCCGCAATATCTGCTAATATAAATTCTATACCTACGCTTAATGGGACTAATTTTAAGGAATGGAAAATACACTTATAGTGCTTGGCTATATGGACATAGACTTGGCAATAAGGGAAGAACAACCTGCACCTCTCACTACAGAAAACATCCCTGATGTTAAGAGGGATTTTGAGAGGTGGGATCGTTCAAATTGCATAAGTCTAATGATCATGAAACACAACATTCAAGAAGCCTTTAGGGACACAGAATCTGAAGAGATTACTCAGGCCAAAGGTTTCCTTAATGAAATTGAGAAACATTTTGCTGAAAACGATAAGGTTGAGATAACATTACTTCTGACTTCTTTGATGTCTATGAAGTGTAAGGGTCAAGGAAACGTAAGGGAGTACATTATGGAGATGTTTCATACTGCTTCAAGACTTAAGGCATTTAAGATCAAACTTTCTGAGGAATTGCTTGTTGTTATGGTCTTGGTATTCGCTTCTTGCATAGTTTAATCAATTTAAAATTAGTTATAACTATCAAAAGGAGAAATGGACTATAAACGAGCTTGTTTCTCATTGTGTGCAAGAGGAAGAAAGGTTGAAGCGTGATAAGTCTAAAAGTGCTCATTTGGCCAATGCTCCTAAAGACAAGGGCAAGAAAAGAAAATATTAGAATGAAGTTGATAAGGGTCCAGCTCTAAAGAAACAACAACAAGCTACAGAGAGTTGTTTCTTTTGTAATAAGTCTGGACACGTGAAGAAAGATTGTACCAAATATCATACCTGGCGTGCAACGAAAGGTATAATTCTTAATTTGGTCTGTTCTGAGGTTAATTTACCTTCAATACCTAGAAACACTTGGTGGATAGATTCTGGTGCTACTACTCACATAAGTGTTTCTATGCAGGGTTGCCTGAGTTACCGAAAGTCAAGTGATGGTGAAAGACACATCTTTTCTAGCGATGGAAAATCGGTACAAGTGGAAGCGATTGGGCATTTTAAGTTGTTATTGGGAACTGATTTTTATTTGAATTTAAAATACACTTTTATTGTACCATCATTTAGACGGAATTTAGTTTATGTTTCTTTGTTGGACAAATTTGGATATTATTGTTCATTCAGAAACAATCAATTTAGTTTGTCTTTATATTCTAATGTTGTTGGAACTAGTTAGTTAAATACTTATGAAAAGTTTTATTTGCTAGAAACAATTATATCATATAATGAAGCCTTGCATGTGGAATTACATGGTATTAAATGCAAATTAAATAAATAAAATTTAGCATCATTATGGCATAAATGCTTAGGTCATATCTCAAATGTTAAAGTTGAACACCTTGTGTCTGATGGTATTTTAGAGTCTCTTGACTTCACAGACTTTGATGTTTATGTCGATTGCATTAAGGGAAAATAGACCAAAACCAAGAGATTAGGTGCCAACAGATCTTCAGGCTTCTTAGAATTAATTCATACAGATATTTGTGGGTCATTCCTTACGACATCCTGGAATGGTAAATAATATTTCATAACATTCATAGATGATTACTCACATTATGGGTACCTATATCTTATTCATGAGAAATTTCAGTCTCTGGACGTGTTCAAAGCTTATAAAGCTGAAGTTACTAATCAACTTAACAAAATGATTAAAAACGTCAAATCTGATCATGGTGGTGAGTACTACAGTAGATATGATGGCTCTGGTGAATAATGTTCAGAACCATTTGTGAAATTTCTAGAGGAATGTGGTATTTTCCTACAATACACCATGTCAGGTTCACCTAGTATGAATGGTGTAGCTGGAAGATGAAACAGGACTCTTAAGGATATGGTAAGGAGCATGATTGCTTATTCTACCTTACCTGAGTCCCTTCGAGAGAAGCATTAAAGACAACAGTTTACATTCTGAATAGAGTACGCAATAAAGTAGTTGCAAAAACACCTTATGAGCTTTGGATAGGTCAAAAGCCTAGTTTAAAGCACATTCACATTTGGGGATGTCCAACTGAAACAAGACCTTATAGGTCACATGAAAAGAAATTTGACTCCAAAAAAGTGAGCAGCTACTTTATTGGTTATTTTGAGCGATCTAGGGGCTATAAGTTTTATGATCCCATAATAAGGAATATTATTGAGACGGGAAGTACAAGATTTTTTAAGGATGTTGAGTTTGGGGGTAGAAATAAGGTTAGATACATTGCTTTTGAAGAGGAATTTGATTCTAACTCAGTTCTTACTATCACTTTTGACGATGTTCAGGTTCTCATACCTATCATTGATCAAGAAGTGAATCTAGAACCTCAACAAGATAATGTTGAACAACTCCCCATTCAATATGAGGTAATTGTTCCAAAAGAACAAACTCAACAATCTCAAGAACAAGTACCACTAAGAAGGTCCACAAGAGCAAGGAGAAATGTTATTCTAGATGATTAAGTTGTATTTCTCCAAGAACATGAGGATGATAATGGAATGATAGAAGATGATCCAATCAACTTTCATCAGGCCATGAAAAGTTTTAATTCTCAAAAGTGGATTTGTGCCATGAAAGAGGAGTGCAAGTCTATAAAAGACAATAAAGTTTGGGGACTTGTCCCATTACCTGAAAGTGCAAAATCAATTGGTTGTAAATGGATATTTAAAACCAAGAGGAATGCAAATGGTAATGTGGAGAGATATAAGGTGCGTCTTGTAACTAAAGGATATACTCAGAAAGAAGGCATTGATTGTATAGAGACTTTTTCTCTAATTTTATCGAAAGATTCTTTCAGGATAATCATGACACTTGTTGCTCATTTTGATCTTGAGTTACTTCAGATGGATGTTAAGACTGCATTTTTTAATGGTGACATTCAAGAAACAATTTATATGGTGCAACCAGAAAACTTTGAATCAGAAGACTCAAAGAATATGGTTTTCAAATGGACAAAATCCATCTATGGACTCAAACAAGCTTCTCGTCAATGGTACCACAAGTTTCATCAAGTAATTGTTTGATTCGGTTTTGAGATGAATATTATTTATGATTGCGTGTATCACAAATTCAATGAGAGTAAGTACATATTTCTGGTACTATATGGTGATTGCATTTTGCTTGTCGTTAATGACATAGGCTTATTGCACAAAACCAAGAGGTTTTTATCTAAGCATTTTTAGATGAATGATCTTGGGGACAGCTATTTTGTTTTAGGAATTCAGATACATCAAAATCGATCTCGGGGTATTCTTGGATTATCACAAAAGAGCTATATTGATAAAGTATTCAAAAGGTTTGGCATGCAAAGTTTTAGACCAGGTGACACCCTTGTCGCTAAAAGAGACAAATTTAGTCTTACTCAATGCCCTAAAAGTAACCTTGAAATTCAAGAAATGTAAAAGATTCCCTATGCATCAGCTGTTGGGAGTTTAATGTATGCTCAAGTATGTACACCTCGGAATATTGCGTACATTATTGGGATGTTAGGCAGATATTTAAGCAACCCTGGTATAGACCATTAGATAGCAGCCAAAAGGGTTATAAGATATCTTAAGAAAACAAAATATTACAAGCTTACTTATAAGAGATCAGATCTTTAGGAGGTTGTAGGATATTCTGGTTCTGATTTTGATGGGTGCCAAGATAGTAGAAAATCTATATCAGGCTATATTTACCTGTTAGCTGGAGGAACTATATCTTTGAAAACTGTCAAACAGACACTTGTAGCTTCGCCCATTATGGCAACAAAGGTTGCAGCATGCTATGAGGCATCAAACCATGGAATATGGTTGCGGAACTTTGTCACTGGGCTGTGCATTTTGGAGAATGTAGAAAGACCACTCAAATTATTTTGTGACAATAAGTTAGCAGTGATGTATTCCAATAACAACAGGAGTTCATCTAAGTTAAAGCATATTGACATAAAGTTCTTAGTTGTGAAAGAAAGAGTGCAAAATGGTCAAAAATCCATAGAGCACATTGAGATAAACTCCACGATAGCAAATCCGCTCACAAAAGTTTACCATCCATGGTCTTTCATGAGCACACTACTCACATGGGTGTTGCATTACTTGAGGATATCATGATTTAGTGGGAGTTTATATTTTATTTGCTTTATATGTTTGTTTTCAGATATTTATGTATTTGGTTATTTTCTGATCAGAAATGAAGCATTTAGTTTATTCACTCTGTTTGTTATTTTTATGCTGACCTCACTTAAGTTTAAAGAGGACCAGTTGGAAATAGACATGTTTAGATCATATTGGATGTAATTTCCATGCTACACATCCATACTTAATCTATGTCATTTGTTTGTGTTAATATAAGTGATTAGTGATGGATTTAGTTACGATATATGTAACGAAAATCGTCTTGGTTCTATGTTAGCATTAATGGACAAACCTGTTCGGAATACCTTTTGTATATGATAGTAAAATTTTTGAGCTCATAAGGTTATATAATGACATGAAATTATAGAGTAATTAGTATATATATGTGTGGTCCAAGTGGGAGACTGTTGAAAAATATGGGCACCACATATATAATAAGGGTAATTACATATTATTTACTATCATGATAAATTAGCCCAAATTAAAAGTGATCTAATTTGGTTAAGGTTTATTGGATTTTAATTATTAAATAAAGTATGGGTCAAATATGTGTAGATACTCTAGTAATTCAGTTCTAATCAATTTCTAATTAATGATGGGCTAATTAGGAATTAGGGCTAATGAGCCAAAGTTATATATATTAGGGTTATGGTCCCTAAATTACGCATAAGATAACTTTTCTAATATTCCATCCGTGGGAAAAAGAGCAAATATTTTCTGAATTTCTTGTGTGCTAATTTGGAAGATCAAATCCTCAAGATCCGGAAAAACTTCAAGGAATTCATAGATTTAGGTACGCTTCCACATATAATTTTATTCTTGTTTTGTTCTTGATGATTTGACATGATAATATCCTGATTTATGATTTATTAAGTTTTGTATCAAGATTTTAACGATTGTAACATTGCCTTCTACTACATAAAAAGGTCTTATTTCATTTTTTTTTTCACGGAGTATAATACTAGGGGTTAAATCTAAAATCAAAACATATATAAAGAAAATTAGAAGCTAATGATTTTAGAGTGCCTTTAAAGAGAACTTTATTCCTTCAAAAATCAATACTGGTATAGAGAAATTTTGTATACATTTGCCAATGAGCAGGCAACATTAGTGACCTCTAATAGCAGCCTTTTTTATAACACGGTTGAAACTTAAATATATTAAGCAACAAGTATAGTTCCTATGTTAAACTTAGATAATAAGTATATGGCATTTCTTTGAAGCTTTTGGCAGTGCACATGTATTTTTACTCATCCTTTGCTCTCTCTTTCTCTCGCTTTTGATCTCTACGTCAAACTCTCTAAAACCCCTGCCTTCTTCAAATTAAAGATACTCCACCAATTGAAACGCTACATCCTTTCTTTTCAATGCAAAAATCTTGATTGCCTTGATATGATGCCGTAAACAAGAGGGATATTTCTTCGGTGTACGCCAATCAACGGGACCAAAGTCCTGAAAGACAAGACCAAAATATATAAAGCTACAATGAATATGTATATATGCAATTTCATTCCTTATTCGTACCTCCAATTCAGAAGCAAGGGTTTCAAGACATGGACATCTAACAAACATGTTTTCCCATCCAGCATTGCATTGGAAATTCGGGAATCAGACTGGGCCTCTGTAGCATAGCTTGAATCTAAAAAAGGAAGGTTGGTTATAGTTAAGTCACTTAGTCACTGTTTTTTCGTTTTTTACTAGAAAATGAAATCCTGGACTTTTTTTGTACCTCTGAGCAAATACCGGTTAAATGAAATGATTGAACACAACTGAGTGCTCTCATCACATCAAATACCGAATCAGTGTCATTGCAGTAGTTTGAAGACATGGCTATAAATCCAATATAAGTGCATGCTTCTGAAAGAGAGTTTAGGTTTCTGAGTGAGAGCTTTGTTTCTTTACGGTAGACGCAGCCGAAATCAAAGAAGACCAGATTCGGGGTGTTAATCTCCACTTCAAATTGGGGCAATATAACCACCACTTATGGTTAGCCTCTTAAATGTAGGATGGCAAACACTGAGTTTGTTTAGGTTGCTGAGTTCACATGATTGAACAAGCAATTCCTCCAGCGAATTGCAGCTGGAAATTAGCCTTCTAATGGATTCATCATCAGAGAATTTCAGAAAAGTAAGATGGAGACCTTTGAGATTCGGCAGACAACAATGGGTGGGAATAGTCAGGACAAGACTTGGAACGTTGAATAATCTCAATGTGAGCACTGTTTTACAAGTGAAAACCCCGAATTTCAGGTCAGTGAAATGTCTTGTTTCGAAGGTTCCACTTTGAAAGATCAAGTCAAGTTCTCTAACGCCATGCCTTACTGCATACCATTCATTGATCTTGCGATGATCAATTCCGGGTCCATAGCAGAGGCGAAATCTATCCACACTGATATCCTTACGCAAGGACAGAAATCCATCCACAAATTCCATGAATCTATTACGTAAAGCCCTCTTCCTTAGAACTCCATCAAGCTCAATATTGGATATGGAAGTAAAAAGATCCTTCCATCTGGTTGACAGAAGGCATGTTCGAACTGCTTCTTTCATCGGAAGCGATGAGATGATGTGCAAAATAACATTGTCCGGTAACTCACTGAGTCTGTTGGCTAGGTCTTCCTCGTCTATTCTTCTGGCTTTTACGTCCCTAACATAAAACAAAAAAACAGACGAAGATGAGCTCAATTGAGGTTACTTGTCGGCAAAGTAAAAAAGAAAAGCAAACAAAACATACCTGGTTTTTAGGTTTTCAGCATTAGCGAAACCTTGTTTTCTTTTGATGGCCATGGGATTGTTTCTGATAAAAAAGAAAGAAGAATTGAACCCAAAAAACAAGATTTGAGAAACCCTGAACTAGTTGTTTAGACGCAAGTTAGCTAAAGCTGGTGGGGGAATTTATTTACGTTCAGAGTTCCAGTTCTTGCGGGATTAGGAAAACAATCTAGAGGAATTAATTAAGGTCTCTTCGCCGCCTTCTTTTTATTTTTTTAGGTTAATTATTAACAATATAAATTGATTATAAAATAATATGAATTAATGGTAATTGCTTATTTTCTGTTTAGGTTTAAATATTCCAAGGGAACTTGTATTTTTTTAAATTAAAATTTAATCCCTGTATTTTAATTTTGAGACATTGAATCCTTGTTTTTTTATTTAACAACCTTGCTCTAAGCCAACTTCTTTCCAATTTTGCTGTTACTGGTTGATGAGACCATTTATAGGAAAAGGCAAAATAACTTTTATAGCCCTTGATATTTACAGTTTTGTAAATTTAACCCTTACTCTTTATAAATACATAAAAGTCTAAAATTATGAAAAAATAAAAACTTTTAAAATTTAAAGAAGATATAGAATTTAATTACCAGAACATTCTGTCCTTCGGTTCATGATTTCAATTTGAAGCACTAAACATGAACAATTTTATCTTTTTATGTACGAAAAAGTATTTAAAATGCAAACTTAAAAAACATAAAGAAACTAATGCAAAACCATGTCCTTGCATCATCTCATCTGCTTAGCTACACAACTATGATTGATTTCTACACTGCTAAACTTAATAATTCTTTCAATTTTGTTTAGTTATCCCTAAAATCTCAATAATGTTCATCCCTTCAAAAAGTATATGAAAATGTTTTGTCCATGAGCAGGGATATAAAGATTAACAAAAATTAGTAATAAAATACTATGAATTGTTGTTTCAAAATCAAAATTTGTGTTTAATTTTGAAATTTATATTTTCATTTTTTTTTACTTTATAATGTAACGTTGCATATAACAAAACTTTGCATTTTTATTTCAGCTTTGGTTTTCGTTTATAATTTAAATATCAATTTAAAAATTTAAAAGCTTTTTTTTAATGTCAATTTTAATTTGAATATTTTTAAGTTTATTTCCAACTTTTATCATAAGAATTAATAAATAGATTTTGTATTTACCTGTAAATTTCTTATTTTCTGTTTAGGTTTAACCGTTTGAGGGTTTTTTATTTTTTTTAAATTTAAAATTTAATCCTTATACTTTAAAATCTAAACTTAAAAAAACATAAAGAAACTAATACAAAACCACACCTCTGCATTATCTCATCTGCTTAGCTACCCAACTATGATTGATTTCTAAATTGCTAAACCTAATAATTCTTTCAATTTCGTTTTGTAAACACAGAGCATCAATTCTTGATTAACAAACACAATATATATTAGTTACCCATAAAAACTCGACAATGTTCATCCCTTCGAAAAGTATATGAAAGTATTTCTCCCATGAGAAGGGGATATAAAAATTTCAAAGCAAACACGGTTGGAAAATAATGGATATCTTGGAACTTTGAGGCATATTATTTTATTGATAAAATTGAAGGTTTGAATAATAAATAATGGATTTATATTATATATAATATGCTCAAAATTCTTGAGTGATGAACGATAAATTGATACTCAAATTAAGCAATAGTTTCGTCTCTTGATGAACAGTTGTATCTTTTGACTAATTGTATCTCTTGGTGAACAAATTCGTGACTTGATTAGATTAGTAATTATTTCCTATAATTAATTTAAAAATAGTTTCTCCGATTCACAATCCCTTGGGTACGATCTTTGGAATACTTATCATTGTTCCGTTGTAACACAAACCTATATTACAATTTGGCTCGTACGCTTGCGGATACCGTCGATTTAATTATATATATTTTTGGTGTGATATTTATACTATAAACGATAACATGTTTTTAGATTTTTATTTTTGAAGTTTAGAGAATTTTAATTTTTTAATAATTTTACTTTTTATTAAAATTGTATAATTTCTTATTTTAGGACTTTTATTAATAATATATATTTTAGAATTTTAGAATTTTTATCATCTATTTTTCAAGAGTAAAAGTCAAATTGATAAAAATTGTAAATGCTGAGGTTATACAAGTTATTTTGTCTTTTTTTCTATAATTGCCTTATTAGATACTAACGGTTTATCCAATTAATTCCTTATTAAATAATTCATATTTAACATTCAATTAATTAGTTCTGAAAAGTATAAAAAAAGGTTTATCCAATACATTTTAAACCCTTTAACATTGAAAGCATTTAAATTTAAATGTTAAATAAATGCTCTCATTTCTAATTCCAAAGTTCATGTGGGATTAGGAAAGCAAGTTAGTAGTAGAATTAGGGTAGATTTAGATAGGTGGTGCAGTGTGTTTAGCTTACTTTTTGCCTCACGCTACAGTATTGTTACAGTATTTAATTTTACCGCATCGCTCATTTAAACCCCCTTATTTAAGGTCACTTCGATGCTGATAAGTGCTAAAAAAGTAACATGTTTCAGTCTTATTCTTAATGCGTTTTTGGGTGATTATTTTATGCTAAGGGTGAATTTTATGCTCATAATTTAAATTCATGTTTTTATACTTAGGAGAGCATTTGGGAGTAAAAGGAGCGAAAAACAATTGAAAATCAAAAAATGGGAGCGAGTAACAAGATACACACGGGCTGACTCCTTCCACACAGCCTAGACACATGGCCGTGTGAGCCACATGGGCTGCCATATGGCCATGCGGCAGGCCATGTTGATTTCACGAATTTGGACCCCAAACAGCGGAAAAACACAATTTTTAGGTTTTTCAAGCATTCTAAAAATTATATATGACAAAAATAAGAAGATAGGAGTAGGTCGTCATAGAAAACTCAAGAAAATAACTGGAAAACACCATTGAAGCGGATTCTGAAGCAAATTTCCATCAAGATTGAAGATTCCCTTTTGATTTCTTGGAAGATTATTATGAGTTTCTTTGTTTCTTGTGGTTATACTGTCTTTGGAATGTTTTTAACTGCAATCATGAACTAATTTTCTAAATACCTAAGGGAAATGAACCCTATGACAAATTTTTTCTTTTGATTTTTAATTTACACAATAAAGACTTAGATCTTGTTCTCAATTATGTGTGCTTAATTCTTGATTTGATATTTCTAAAATATTGATCCATATTTGATGTGCTTAAATTAGAGAAGCAATAGATCCTGTTAAGAGTATATCTAGCGTAATTAAGTGGAGTTGTATGCAATCCTAGAAATAGGATGACATAAATCTACCGGATTAGAGTCAAATCTAATAGATGAATCCATAGATCGAGTTAATATGATTATAGGGGTTTTAATTAGAAAGAAATTTCAATTAATCAACCTAAAGTCAGTTGCTCTTATTCTTAAAGAGGGATATTAACATAATTTAGGGATTTCTATGGATCAAGATACTAAGTGAAGAAGTTGCGTAATTTAGATTGATAGTGACAGATGAAGTCTAGGTAAATTATTTCTTGGGTATTATTTCGCTTCTTGGTTATTATTCGATTATTTTCCTAATTTGTTCTTTATAGCGTTAGTAGTTAATTAATTTAGCTAATTTTAGTTATCAATCAATCGCTTCAATTTATCGGTTAAATAATAGAAAAATAGTAATTACTAGTACTTTTAGTCTTCTTGGGAACGATATATTTGCTCTCCGTAGTTATACTATTAATTGATAGGTGTACTTGTTTTAGTCAAATTTTTAGTTGTTTTGGGGACATTAAGTTTTTGGTGCTATTGCGTAATTTAATTTTTACATTCTAATTTTTTTTCGTTTTTTTATTCTGACAGGTTCTTTTGGTTTATGACTAGAGGCAACCCCTTGGAACCGTTAGCTTTTTACAGTGAGATTGAAAAGATTGCTTGCAGAAATCGTAGAGAGGTTAAAGAAGTAAGGCAAGACCAACATATTTTAGTAGACGATTAAAATCAAAAGGATATTACCGTGGAGATGAAAAATGCAACCATTCCAACTTGGCCTAGATGGTAAACCCGAGCTGAAGAGATTACATTAATTACCGAAGTGATCCTTTCCTCTTTTTTTTTTCAAATCCATTTTCTATTCTAAACTTGTTTTAAAATAATGAATATCTCATATTAATCAATTAAAAACTAAAATTAACTTAGCAGGGGAACATAAATCAATAATCCTTGTATAATAAATTAACTTGTGTAAAACACTTAATAAATTAACAACATTATAAAATCATTATCAATAAGTAATATTAAGCATAAACCATTCCATCTATAGAAATACCTATTAATAACATGCATCTTAATTAATGTAATTAAAAGTAGTTGTCCCATACCATTTAAAAGAATAAAATGATAATCATAATAATAATTATTAATAAATTATTAACAAGAACAAGTCGAGAGCCTCCGCATGTCGAGTATGCATCCTAGTCTGTTAGGTTATCTAAAAAGATGGAAAATAAGGGGAGTGAGCTATAGAAGCTTAGTGTGAGTCCCTCTACAATAAACTAAATCAATATTTGATTATAAACATTATGGATAGGAATCAATTTCACATATCAGTAAATTCAATACGATAATTCAGTTTTGCTACTTAAGCATGCAAACATCAACATTCAGTCATAATCAATTGAATGAATTTAGTTATCAAATCATTATACCTTTCACAATAACCATATGCACATTTAACAGTTCAACCGTTTCGATATGTACCTTACATGAGTATGCACAATCTGTCATGCAATAATCATTTAACATTTCATTTAAAAATAAAAAATCCCACCCTCGAGCACTAAATCACACCAAAATAGGGAGTTACCCAGAACTCCTCCTCCAAACACACCAAATTATGGACTTAATACCACAAACATTCATTGGGTATAGATAAAAGCTGTCGTTTGGTTGAGGATCCACAACCTCTTGTAGTTAAAATGTGTCAGAGGGATCATGGACGCCCAGTAACAATAACATTGCAGTTGGAATCTGTCGTTTTGTGAGTACACAGTAAGACCGTCGTAGTTGGAATTTACAGAGGCTGTGAGTACACAATAAACATTTGTTTAACTATAGAGTCACGGCCGCTCGTAGATAATAGTTTTCAGAGGGATTGTGCAGCACAGTGAGATTGCAGTTGGAATCTATCGTTCTGTGGGTACACAGTCAATCATTCGTTTATTGTAATAGCCTATTTTTCAGTAGTGTCAGAAATGGGGGTTTAAGGGCCACCAATCTGACATGAGAGTTTGAAAATATTATTAATTAATATTTTAGTCAAGTAAAATACTATTGACATTTGATTTAATGATTTCTATTAATTGAAAGTATAATTAGGCTCAAGTGGTATGTCCCTAAAGTCGAGTGGTTTTAGAAAATGAGGTATCAGGACCTCATTTCTATAAACTGAGCTTGTAAATATTTATTTATGGAGTGTTATTAGGGTCATATTAAAATTTAGTTAAGAAATTTTAACGTTTAAATAGTTAATTAAGTGAAAAGGACTAAATTGAAAAAGGCGCAAAAGTTAATCATTATAGGTTTATTTGCATGAAACTGATTTAACACATAGATTAACAGCTTAAATTGGTAAATTTTCCAAGCTTAAATATATTAGACGGATGTGGTATGGTTTTTAGTGAAATTTTAATTATTTTTAATGGTTAATTTTGTAATTTGATAAATTAGTAATTAAAATAAAAGATGAAAAATATAATACTATCATCTTTTTCCATCTTTTTTTTTTGAAACCGTATAGCCATGATGAAGCATAAAGAACATTCAACCAAGCTATATTAGGGTGCATATCAAGAAACAACTCGAACAGACACAAATTAGTGGTAGAATAGTGGTCGGTTCGTGTTAGAAGTCATTTATGAGTTCAGGTAAGTGCATAACTTGGTTAAATTAGTTACTATTTTAGTAAATTTAATGTCTAATTGTGTATATATGTGAATCAAAATTTGTTGGTTTGAAAGAAATAATTAAGAGCACAGTTAAAAGACATTATGACACTATGTTGGAATTAAATAAGACCATAGTTGAAAGAAATTATGGCATCATACTAGAAACGAGTAAAACCATAGCTGAAAAGACATTATGGCATCACGATTTTAATGAATAAGACCAGCTGAAAGATGTTATGGCATCATGATTCTAATGAGTAAGACCATAGCTAAAAGACGCTACGACATCATGAATCAGACGAACAAAACCATTGTTAAAAGACACTATGGCATCAAATCGGGAATGAATAAGACCATGGTTGAAATACACCATGACATCAAGTTAGGAATGAATAAGACCATGGTTGAAAGACACCATGGCATCCTTCAACCATTCGCTATTCACGTAACATGTTTCGATTGAGATATGTATTATAAATATGAATATGAAATGAATGTTTTGACTAGTATAGTTTGTTAATGAATATTTACGCTTTGGTGTGATTATATGTTTCATATGTCTATAAATATGTTAACTAGTGATGTTGTGGTGTGTTTAGGAATTAAATGGTTATATGAGTATTATCGAGTAGTCGATGTTATTCTATTTGGGTCAATGGGTAAATAAAGCTTAAATGAGTATATGAATATATAAAATGAATCATGATTTTGGATAATGAAGTGGATTCTAATGATATGTGTAATTGAAAGGAAAATATGGTTTATTGTAAATGTAGAAGTGATGAATTATAAAAGGAAATGTTGACATGTTATATACCATGTTTTGGTTGGAATTATACATGCATTACTCCACCAACTAACCATGTGAGGTGTTGTGTATAAGAAAGGAAATTTGGTCTATGACTAAACAAAATTATGCTTAATTTATTGTATTTATTAAGTTTAAGTTTCCTTTATACGAGCTTACTAAGCATTAATTTCTTACATAGTTGTTTCCTTCTATTTTGTAGATCATCGGGAGCTCGATCGGTTGGAATCTTCATCGGTGCATGATCACACTATTTATCAACCATTTTGGTAACTTTTGTATAATTTGGGATAATGGTTATAAATGGCATGTATAAGGTTGTATGTCTATTTGGTATGCCTTGGATTGTTCCAAGCTTCGATGTGCCTTAATGCTTTTGTTGATGGTCTGCATATGAAGTGTAATTATAAGATGTTAATGGTTGTGCATGGCCTTTTGAAATTAGGAAGGAAATGATTGATTGATATGTTTTTCGATGTGGGTATTTGGTATATTTGAAGTATGTTAAATGATTGAACTTGTGATGTTAAATTGATCTAGGTTAGGTGTTTAAATTTGGTACCTTTGAATGGCATATTGGTTAGAACATATAGGATGGATAAATTGGTATGTTTTGTATGTGTTTAAGGTGTGTTTTGGTCATTTGAATGTGTGTGGGAAAGGTGTGTTTTGGTATGCAAGCATAGGTTTTGAAATGACTTATTTTAGGGGCTAAATTAGGAGCACACGACCTAGGACACGAACTGTCACATGGCCATGTGCCACACACAGGCACTCCACATGACCATGTGTCATTTTAATTTTAGATACAGGTTCCACACGGTCTGGCACATGGCCTGCCACAGACCGTGTAACTCAAGTCAGTGAGTTACACGGGCAAACACATAGGCTAGGACATGGCCTAGCCATATGACCGTGTGACCCTGTTTCTTAAATTTTCAACTTTTTCCTAAATTTTTTGTTTTGTTTCAAATTGATCCTGAAATGTTCCCAAACTATTTTTAAGACCCGTAGGCTTGGTTTAAGTCCCGTAAGTCTATTACTCCTTAATTTAAATTGAGTTATTCAATGATAGTTTATGAATTGCATAATTGTTTCTATTTTGATGTTGAATGTTCTATTTTGTATGGTAATGTTCTGTAACCCTAATTCGGTGATGGAGACAGGCTAAGGGTGTTAAATTCATGCAGTCAATATGAGCTGTCATTCTTCCTCCTTTCATATCGTGCCCCCATGCATATGCAATGTAATAATTTTTTAATGCATTCATTCACTCAATTATTAATATTTTTTACATTCTATTTCATTGCATAATAACGACATTCACAATTATATCCATCAGCCAATAGTTCAATCATTTAGGCATACGAGATGTTCATTTAGTATTTATAACATTGATAAATATAAAATCATTCATGGATCAAGCAATTAACCAAAAGCAATTATATTCATAAATTCATTCATTCATATATTTAATCATTCTAATCCTAGTCCAGGACCTAATTGTATAATTTAGTTCTCTAGATGCCATTTGAAACCTATTCAAGGACCAGTTTCCATAAAATAATAAAGGTAAGGTAAAACTGTAATTTTTGAAGAATAGTGCCGAAATTGTAAAATCTGAAAAAACCTGTGGCAAAACTATAAATTTTAAAAAAATAGTGGCAAAACTGTAAAATCTAGAAAAATAGTGGCAAAACTATAAAATCTAGAAATATAATGGCATAATTGTAAAATCTAAAAAACCATTGTCACAATTATAAAATCTATAAAATATAGTGTCAAAACTATAAAATCTAAAAAACCAGTGGCACAACTGTAAAATCTGGAAAACACAGTGGCAAAATTGTAAAATCTAAAAGTGACTGTGTAGAGGTTGTGGTCGTGTGGGCCTAAACTTAGACATGATTTGATTCGATTTTCATAAAAGAACACACACCTGACTTTTCTAGGGTCTCGAGCGATTACCCTTTGTTCAAGCTCTATCTAATCACCTATAAAGGGCTTTCAGTCGATAAAAAGCAAGAATCAATGACGAATTTTCAAGATTTGTGGGGTTTTTCAGAAAAAAAATGTTAAAGATTTTTAATGGGTTGAAAGATTTAATGAAAATAACAAAATTCCAAAATTGGTGAGTTATAATAAATCAAAACGAGAATTTGTACTAAAAATTTGATGAAAATACGGAGCGTAATTGACGAAAAATCAACCGGTAGAGAAACGAGTTGAAATCGGGAATAGATTTTGGTTCGGGAACAAAATTAATTATCAACAATTTAGAGAAAATATTTTCAAAGGAAAAGATGAAGAAGAAAAGGGAAATAAATAGAAATAAGAAAGATGAATTCTGTTAGGATTTGAAAAGGAGTAATTTGAATTCTAGTTAGGATAAAAAGATAAAATGTTATGAACTTCTATTTCTATTTGAATTTTTTAGAAGGATAAGATATGAATTCTAGATAAGTTTAAGAAAAAAAATCAAAATCCTATTATGATCAGGATGAAGCAAACTTTAGGGGTTGTTTTAGTAATTAAACCATTCTGCCAAAATCAACAAAAATGAGAAAGAGTTGGCTTGACATGAACCTAGGTGTGTTAGGGGAAAGGAGTAAGCTTAATCATTGGGCTACTGCCCATACCATGTTTTTTCTTTACCATAATTAATTCTTATACTAACTTGGTTTCCATCCTTAATTGCTTGAAAACTAAATAGGATTAATTCTTATCCCTAAACTGTTAGTTTTTTATAGTGAGATTGAGAAAACTGCTCGTAGAAATTGAAGAGAAGTTAGAGAGGTAAGGCAAAGTCAATAGATTTTAATAGACAATCAAAAGGAAAAGGATATTACTTTGAAGATGGAAAATAATAACATAATGAACAAATTCCTGCAACTTCTACTCTTCGTACTACTGATAACTCTTGAAAAGAGTTATATTTAAGGACTCTAAATGGAATTAATTGGTTGTAATTAAGTGAATACATTTGCATTCTTAGGATATTTTTAGAACATTCCATAACAAAGCTTGTATTCCTATATAATGGTTATTATTTGCTACTTTTATCAGTTGGGGAGGAAATGTGTGGTTTTGTGTGAACATAGGTGTAGGAAGAGGAAGAAGATAAGAGGGAATATAGGGAAGCGAAACATTGTCGTGGGAAATGGTGAGATTGATTGCCAACAAAATTGCCACGGCAATTCCAGGAAGATGACTCAACACTTTATCCACGTCATTCTCATTCAGCTATGCGTGTACCAGAAAAACCAACCTGAAAAGAGGAATGAAAAATGCATGTTGAGGTGGGATGAATCTACCCAATAAAAGAAGGAGAGAGAAGAAGAAAAAGAGAGGAGAAATCAATGTGAGAAAGAGATTGGTGACAACAATCCTCTCTCTCCACAAAGAAGAACTCCATTAGAGAATTCCAGAGAAAGAAAGGGTAGCAGATACAAAGAGCAGAATACAGACGTGGAGAAGGGGAAGAGACATCTAAGCTGGGTTCACATACAATCGAAAGATGAAAGTGAAGCTAGAGTGTTAACTTGGTGTTAACTTTTCCACCCATGAACTAAATATTTTTTGGGTTGGAGTTATTGGGGTGAATGTTTTATCATCTTTAATGCCCGTGATTTGAGATTGTCTATATCACTGCTTCATTCGATTTATAGTTATTTTAAATACATGCATGCAATCTCTAGACATAGTTGATTGTGTGCTGTGTTGTTAGATGTATTTTTAATTCTGAAAAGGTTAAATATACTAAATCTTGAATTTTTTAATGCAAGCGAATAATAGACAGGATATTCGTAGCACTCTAGACATAAATGTCGTGAGTTGTACAAAGAACGTTTATTGTAGTTATTAATCCAGAGTTTTGTAGAAATACAATAACTCATATTTTTAGCTTAAGATCTAGCTATCGAAAAAGGCAAGTTATAGTGGTGACTCTTTGAGCAGTTGATTAGACAATATTTTTCCATGGCATTACTTTGATATGAGCATTTCACCTGAATAATTCCAACTTTATTCATTCAGCAACAAAAATACTCTTACTTTTCTCTGTAATTTGCCACTACACTTTATTTGCCATATCAATTATTTGTTTTTTAGCATTTAATTACATGAATTAATTATACAAACATCCTATTCAATTTGAGAGTATTTCCTATTATTTAGTATAACCAATAGGCTTATAATAACTTACTCAATTTCTTACCAATTTCCTATATCTGTGGAGATGATACTTACTTATCACTTTATTACTTGAATGACGTGTACACTTGCACAATTGCATTAGTTATTTAAACGCAACAAGTTTTTGGCGCCATCCTTATGGAACATTTGCTTTTAGAAGAATTTCATTTGGGTTATGTAATGCCCTAACAACTTTCCAGTGTTGCATGATGGCAATATTTTCTGACATGGTGGAGAAAGTCCTTGAAGTATTCATGGATGATTTCTCGGTGTTTGACGACACTTTTGAAAATTGCCTAACAAATTTGGAGTAGTAATTTGCTGATGTCAAGAAACAAATATAATGCTGAATTGAGAAAAATGCCACTTCATGGTTAGTGAAGGAATTTTTGTGGGCCACAAGATTTCACAGTGAGGAATTGCCGTCAACAAAGCAAAAATAGAAGTCATTGAAAAGTTACCATCACCCACTTCAATGAAAGGAATCAGAAGCTTCCTTGGTCATGCTGGATTTTACTATCACTTTATCAAGGATTTTTCTAAGATATCAAAGCCTCCATGTCAATTGTTGGAGCAAAACAGACCATTTCATTTCGATGAGTTATGCTCAAAGGCGTTCAAAGAGTTAATGAGCGATTAATTACAACATTTATAGTCAGTGCACCAGACTGGACTATGCCATTTGAACTAATGTGTGATGCAAATGACTTTGTTGTCGAAGCAGTGTTGGTGCCAAAAAAAGCCAAGATGTTTCATGCTATATATTATGCCAGTTGCACGCTGACAGATTCACAACTCAATTACACCACTACAGAGAAAAAATTGTTAGCAATAATGTTTGCCTTTGAAAAATTCAAAGCTTATTTAGTGGGTACCAAATTCATAGTTTATACAGACCATTCTGCCATCAAATGCTTGGTGACAAAAAAAGAGGCCAAACCTAGACTCATTAAATGGATATTTTTGTTGCATGAATTTGATTTGGAAATCAAAGATAGGAAAGGCACTAAAAATCAAGTTGCTGATCACTTGTCATAACTGGAGGTAGGGAATAAGTAGGGAATAAGCAATGTGCAGATCAAGTAATTCAGAGATGTATTCCAGATGATGAATTTCAAAGTATCCTGCATCACTGCCATTTTGCACCTTATAGTGGACATTTTGGAAGCATGTGAATTGCTGCAAAGGTTTTCCAATCTGGTTTTTATTGGCCCAGCATGTTTAAAGATGCTGATGAGTTCTGTCAAAACTGTGATCACTGTCAAAGAACTGGTAACTTATCAAGAAGACACGAAATGCCGCTGCAAAATATTTTAAAGGTGAAATTATTTGATGTTTGGGGAATTGATTTCATGGGTCTATTCCCACCATCCTGAGGACAAATCTATATTCTTGTCGCTGTGGATTATGTCTCCAAATGGGTTGAAACTGTGGCTTTACCTACAAATGATGCCAAATTAGTTCTGAGATTCCTACATACAAATATTTTTACCAGGTTTGGTACTCATCGTGCCTTAATTAATGATAAAGGCTCACATTTTGATTGCAGATTAGTTGCCAACGCTCTAAACAAATATGAGGTTAAACATAAAATTGCCATGGCATATCACCCCCAAACAAATGGACAAGCTAAAATTTCCAACAGAGAAATCAAGCAGATTCAAGAGAAGTTTTCAATCCCAACCTCAAGGATTGGTCAGTAAGGTTGGATGAAGATTTGTGGGCTTATCGCACAACTTTCAAGACACCATTGGAAATGCCACCTGTTAAGCTTGTCTATGGTAAACCATATGATTTGCCAGTTGAGCTAGAACACAAAGCACTTTGGGCAATCAAAAAACTAAACATGGACTGAGGTGCTGCTGCCACTCATCACCTATTGGAGCTTAATAAGATGGATGAATTTTGAGCTTAAGCTTATGAGAATGCGAGACTGTACAAAGAAAAGACAATGCACTAGCATGACAAGAAAATTTTGCCACTGCAATTTGTACCTGGACAATAAGTCTTGTTTTTCAATTCCAGACTTAAACTATTTCCTGGAAAATTAAAGTCGAGATGGTTTGGACCATTCAAAGTCGAGCGTATATATCCTTATGGAGTTGTCGATGTTAAGGATGAAAAAATAGGATCCACTTTCAAAGTCAATGGTCAACGCCTGAAACACTATTTTGGAACTCCTATAATGGGTGACAAAGAAATTCATTTCTCTTCGCAATACTTAATAATTGTTCTTTTGTAGAAATTTTTCTTTGTTTATTTTTTTTAACTTTTCTTATTTGTTACCCAATAAATTTATTTAACTATTTTTTTTCTTGTTACAGGTTTTTCTTTGGGCTGAAATAAGTACAAATTGGAGCCATTAGCCCAAATTATTTTAGTTCTCCCAAATTTGCGCTAATTCCACTTTCTTTTCCTACTAAATGTTAATTGTTTTGCTTTGTCAACACATGATTGAGGCCAGTCTTATCGCACACGTCACAATTTCTTTTCTCCCACGTTTTACCTTAGTCGATTCAGTTTCCTCCCACATTTTCATCCAACTTTGTTCTCCACTTTTACTCTCTGTTTCACTCATAATAGCCATAAAATGTCACCTTTTTCATTTTTCAACTGTCTATATTCTCTTAAATAACTTCCCAAATAGCTTTTGCTTCAACCATTGCCTCTCCACTCACCTTCTTCAGTAAACTTGCTAAAGAGAAATACCATAAAAATATTTCCAAACGACCATTCTGCATGGAAAAAAGATTAGTTGTTCAGGATGCTCCCTTCATGGGGTATACAGAGGCTATATCATCAGTTGTCGAAAAGCATGGGTGGGGAATCTTTTGTCTCCATCCTGATGATGTCATCCCAAAGGTAGTGAAAGAGTTTTATGCCTACATTACTTCTCTTGACAATGCATTTATATACATGCGTGGAGCATTAGTTCTATTTGATGAGGACTCCATCAATGCTCAATATGGATTGTCTAAACGTCCTAACTAAATTTGTGAAGAAAATGTCCCCAAAAAGATTAGCCCAGGTTCTCGTTGATGTTTGTGTGGAAGGTACACAATGGTTAATCTTAAGAAATGACTGCCACACCATCAACAAAGTCTCATTGAAGCCTCAATGCAAGATTTGGTACCATTTCTTGAAAACTCGTCTCATTCCTTCTACACATAATGGTACAATCTCTAAAGACCGGTTATTGATTCTCTACTCCATAATGGTGGGCCAAAAGATTAACGTTGGAAAAATCATCTTTCATGAGATTTATCGTTGTTCCCAAAAGAATGTTGGCAGATTAAATTTCCCCTCACTGATCACTACACCCTGTTAAAGAGTCAAGGTTCCCTTGTCACAAAATGAAGATCACCTTCCTAACAAAAGGGCTATTACTATGCACATTGCACAGAAACTGGTTGGCGAGGAAATGCCAAGGAAAACTAGCACACCTCCATCTTCTCCTCCTAGGACTGCTTCTGCTACTCCCTCGACTTTTCATACTAAGTTTGAGCAGCGAATGATTGAAGCTATAGAAGGTTAGAAACAACAATTTTTTGTGTTGAAAAAACATCAAAAAATGCTTGTCATTGGCTTTGGCAAAGTTCAAGAGGAAATGACCATCTTTTGGGGATATGTCTGCCAATGTGATATTGCCATTCGTAAATCTTTGCAAAAGAATTTCTCGCGCCTAATGCCACCATTTCATGTTTTTCCTAAGGAACTGCTATTAAATCCTGAAGCAAAAGATGAAGAACCTACTACTGCCCCCACACATAACCACAACCCAGAAAGATGAAGCTAAGACAGAATTTGTCCACATTGAATCTGATGATGATGGAAGGGATACCACTCAGACTACTGCACCTACACCACAATCCAAGGCCTCTATGACTACCCAAGAATGTGTAGTTCATCAACTGATTAATGAAATCACAAAGTCTGATACCGACGATGATGAGGAAGAAGTGTCCATCAACCAACTTAAGAGAAAAAGATTCAAGAAGGCTGCTGGTAAAATCGTTCATGCTGATAGTGATGACCAGGATAGGCTACAATGTTATTTTAATGCTCATTAATTTTTGTCTTTTTTAATCTATTTCATGCATTCATGTAGCTTTTATTCATTTTACTCTGTCATGTTCATGCATTAAGGACAATGCATCCCTTAGGTTTGGGGGTGTGTTGTGCATAGATACTACATTGTTAATTGTTCATACAATCTTTTTGCCATAACGTTCAATTGCCATTCAAATACCTGATTATGTGAGTATATGGTTATCAATCATATACAATAAGGATAATAACTCTTCTTTGTAAACTTAGAAAATATGGTGATAGTTGTTTAGGCATGTTTAGCATAAGACAGGTGTTGAAATGAATTTCTAAAAGTAGAATAATTGAAATAAAAATGCAATTAGGCTATAGTAGCATTCTTTTAATAAATTTAGGACTTCTATACTTAATTTCAATATAGTAATACGGTATAATTTTTGTCATGGTAAAATAATATGAATACTCCAATGTTTGAACCTGTTGAGTAGGTTTGTAACACTCGTAACCCGTATCTATCGTCGAAATAGGGTTATAGAGTATTACTGTAAAATCGTAACTTTAAAACATACTCTTAACATGGAAAATTTCAATCAGAAACATGTATATCATCCCTTATTCGAGCCCCTGAGGCCTTAAAAGCACTTTAAAAACAATTCGGCACTAAATCGGAAACATTTGAAACATTGAAGAAAAAGTTGGAAAATTTGAATTGCAGGGGTCACACGGCCGTGTGACTCACACAACTAAGACACATGTTTGTGCCTTAGGCCCTATAACATTTGAAATAGGGACACATGGCCGTGTCCCAACCCGTGTCCGTGCCCGTGTAACTCTCTGACTTGGGTCACACTGCCAAGCCATATGCCCATGTGTTAAGACATGTAACTCTTGAAATGGCCTCACACACCCGTATGCCAGGCCGTGTGCTAGGTCGTGTAATTGCTTGACTTGAAAATTTTGAAACTTACAAGGGACACACGATCGTGTCGCATGGCCGTGTGTCACACATGGGTGAGACACGCGCCCATGTCTTAGGCCGTATGGACAAGAAATTGGCCAAAATCAAGTCATTCCCCTCACCCATTTCAAGCATGTACCTAAACACATTTTGCACATATGACCAAGGCATCAAAACCTACCCAAACATGTATAAAAATGACCAATTCACCATACCATTTATTCTTTCAACCAATATGGCAATAAGGCACCTCAATCACAATCAATCAAACATACTTAAACATATGAATATTTGGTCATATTTCAACCAACTTATTTCCATATCGAAACATATTACAATTGACACGTTTCAATCGTACCATACTAGATTCATGCCATATCAAAATAACCTTACCATTTGGACCACTTATCCTATGCATCAAAACCATCTATATGACACAAATCTAGCATTTCAAAATGGTACTAACAACCAACATATACACATACTATATTTCAATCATGCACATCTGTTCAAAACCTTTCTAAAGCATACCATAACTTGACCATGTTGAGGTCAATTCATCGCTTACCACTTTGGCCATTCAAACATGCATTAAAACATTTTCAAAATAACACACATCAACAAGGCATCAAAGGTTCAAGGTTACATCAACCAAAATGACAGATATATGCCAAACTCATCAACTAACATAAACCACAAGTCCACCTATACATGCCATTATAACCTTGATCAAAACATCAAATCTACCAATATAATCGCTGGATAGTGTGATAATTCTCCTACAAGCTTCCAAACCGATTAAGCTTCCAATAATCTATAAAGTAAAGGAAAAATAACTACGTAAGCAATGAATATTTAGTAAGCTCGTATAAACTTTAAACATAACATTTCATTTCAATAATGAACTTTATAGGTTAATAATAAACCTATACTAATGTCTCAAGATTTAACAACTATATAACATCAACTCAAAAATGAGTAAGTCTATCAACATCATATGTATTTTCATTCTTAACATAATAGAATTTTATAAGACATTTTACACCATCATTAACCTTTTCATAATACTATGAACTACTTCTTTTACTTACTTGCCATTCCATTTACTAAGCATAAACTTAGATAACATCATCAATTCACTAATTATTATATTTGTTCATGAACTAGGTAAATTCATCCATAGTATACGTCAATTTCTCATATAAGTACATCATTCAACTCATCAATCTCTTTTCCATCATACTACATCTCAACTCTTAACATCGTTTCATTACCTTTTCTAACCTGTTTCATTTGCATAATACACGACATAATCATAAACATCACCCACATGATAAACCATTTCATTAGAAAATACATACTTTGATTCTTACCACATTTTCATGAACATAAGCATATTTTCGTTTAGATACTTACCATTTCAATGCATAACTTTAAAAATAAACATAATACAATCCAACTAATAGCTTGGCACAAGCCTAAGCATCATTAACAAAACATGTTAGTGCATCAATTCATAATTCACTTGAATTAACATAGGATAAGTCATTAAACATGAATAACCTTACTTGAAATCATCAATTTCATGAACATAGACATACTTTCATTTAACACTTCCTTTTCATAGTTTTCATGGTATAAGTCATTTGAATACTTACTATTTCTTCCTTTTTCATGCCTGTTGAACCACTTAGAATAATATCGGATATGCGGGAAAGCTCACACAAAGTGTGCTAACCATATGGTCGAAACCATTCTTTATCAATGATGTTCACTCGAGCCATAAAAGGGTCTATTCACAAAAGCTGACAGTCGGAATATAGCTACACGATGTCGCTCACACAAGCTGACGAGTATCCACAACAAATGACAGAACTCAGCCATCGGTAGGACATTTAGGACCAGCACCCGAAACATGGTAACCTGGGTCTACTCACACAAGCTGACGGTTGGAATATAAGCTACACAATGTTGCTTACACAAGCTGATGAGTATCCATAACAAATGCCAGACCTCAGCCATCGGTAGAACATTTAGGACCAACATTTGAAACATGAAAACCCTAATGACATGTCATTTGTATCCTACATATTCCTAAGGTTCAAACGAGGCACGATAATCATCGAAATGTCATTGGATTTCCACCGTTTCTTTACATGATAAATTGCATAATAACACATATATATTGATTCATTTACATTAGAACAACACATAAACATTCAATTTAATAAACATTTAAGTGATTATAATTCATACAAACTTACCTAGCTAAATTGCAAAAATGTCAAAGTATAGGAGCTATTTGGTAATTTTCCTTCTTCTTGATTTTCTACTCGTTCTTTATCTATATTAATAATTTCATTCAATTCATTAATTTAGAAAACAAAATAATTCATTTTGCAATTTAGTCCTTTTAAATTTTTACACAATTGCCCCCAATATTTTACTTTTATTCAATTTAGTCATTGAGCCTAAAACATGCAAATTAATCATTTCTATTGCAAATTCATACCATACGAACATTGATAGCTTAATTTCAGCCTATTTTTGCAAAAATTTCACATCAAGTCCTTGAACTAATACTATTTCAACAATTTAGTCCCTAATCGGTAAATTTATCAAAAATCACTTAATAAAATACTTATAAATAACAACTAATACTTCCAATTCATCATTTAACATCTAAAATCACAAATATTTATCAATAGTAACATTCAAAATCTTTAACAGTTTCAAAAACGAAGGTATTGACTAACTGGACCTAATTGCAACGATCTCAAAAACATAAAAATTAAAAGAAACGTGTGAAAAATGGACTCACATACATCCAATGAAGCTTGGCGGAAGCTTGAATATGCTTCCATGGAGGTTCGGTGATGAACCAAACAATTGAAGAAGAAAACATGATGTTTTCTTATTTTATTAACTTATTATTCTTTATTTTAACTTTTATCTTTAATAATAATATTATAACATATAAAACACTTACAAAATTAAAAGAAAAATAAATTTTTAGCCGTCTACCAACTTAAGAATGGATAATTTACCCATTAAGGCCATTCAATTATAATTCTTTAATCAATTTAATATATTTAAAGTAATAGCAATTGACTTTTTCAATTTTTACGATTTAGTTCTTTTTGCTTAATTAAGTATCGAAACGTTAAAATTTATTAACGAAATTTTAATACAACCTTAATAACAATCCGTAAACATTTATAAAAATATTTATGGCTTGGTTTATATAAACGAGGTCACGATACCTCATCTTCTAAAAATACTTGACTTTAACGTTTTACCACTTGAACTTAATTAATCATTCATATAAGATAAATTACCATATCAAAATCTTTCTAAAACCATATTTAAATCGTAAATATTAAATAATAATATTTATGAACTTGTCGGATTTATGACTCTGAAACCAGTATTTTCGACATCACTAAAAAACGAGTTGTTACAAGGTGAATAATAGATTTATTATTTATTTACCCATGCCCCCATAAGGAACATGTTTGCAACCATACTGCCCAAAGATTTTGCAGTATACAAGCATTGTTCCATATAATCCAAACCACCTTGACTTCGTATCACACACCCCAATTACCCCAATTAACTTTAGCAGTACTAAAAAAAGAAAATAATCGTCAAAAATATACCCACAATTTGGTCTGAAAGCAGAAAGTCCAATATTTTATTAAATTTTTTGAATTTTTTGTTGTTTAAATAATCATCTGCTGTAAACTTTAATATATTAGCATTAGTATCCCAACACACAATGTTTGCAATGGCTTGATGCACAAGGTAAAAGCATAAGTGAAAAAAAGGTCTTGGATACAAACTCATCACCAAGTACACCATTTGCCAGCAAATTTGGAGAAATAGAGAGTAACCACAAACAAGTTTGTAAACTTGTAAACCCTAATATCTCAACTCTTGCCCATAAACTTTCTATTACCCTTAAACTATCTAAAAATTAATTAAGTGAAAAGTAATAAAAAGAAAGTGGTTGGACAGAGTAAGATGGACTTCATGAGAGGACTGTGTTAGAATAATAGCTGATCTAGGGACTGGCTTCTGTTACTATTCTGTTAAGTCTGTTGTTAGTTGATATTGGTTGCTGATAACTGTTAGTTGTTATTAGCAGTTATTGACTACATGCTTTTCTATATAAGCATGCACAGTCCCTACTCAAGAAGATAGAACTTTGATGTATCTCTTTTGAAGTAATACAAGAGTTATTCATGTTATCGTCAATTTGTCAAACTTAACAGACTGGACAGCAACTAAGCCAATTCTTCTGTAGCAAACCAGATCTTGCTGCATTATAGCATATTGCACCATAACATTCAACCAACACATGATATTCATCAGTTATAAATGGAACTTACTTCCATGCACTTTTCACCTCATCAATCACATTTCTTTATGTATAAGACAGCTAACAACTTTCATGGTAAAATTTTTTTCCAGGTTATTCGGTTGCAATCTTTGAGTAGACAACTTAGTGTGTAGCAGTTGGATGAAATTCAGAGCCATTTATAACAGCTTCCCTCAAGCTTTACAATATTCCAAAGAGTCATTCTGTGCCATAACATCAACAGTTAAATATAAAACGTCGGAAGCTAATGATTTTCAAGTGCCTTCAAACAGGATTTTATTTCTTCAAAAATCAAAACTGGTACAGAGAAATTTCGTATACATTTGTCAATGAGCAGGCAGCATCAGTGACCTCTAATATCAGCCTTTTCTACAATACAGTTGAAATTTAAATATATTAATCAACAAGTATAGTTACTATGTCAACTTAGATAATAAGTATATGGCATTTCTTTGAAGCTTTTGGCAGTGCACATATATTTTTACTCATCATTCTCTGCTCTCTCTTTGTCACGCTTTTGATCTCTACCGTCAAACTCTCTAAAACCCCTGCCTTCTTCAAAAGATACCCGATCAATTGAAACTCTACATGCTTTCTTTTCAATGCAAAAATCTTGATTGCCTTGATATGATTCTGTAAACAAGAGGGATCTTTCTTCGGTGTACGCCACTCTCGGGGACCAAAGTCCTGAAAAACAAGACCAAAACATATATAGCTACAATTAAACTAGTTGAACACTGCAATAATATGTAAATATGCAATTTCATTCCTTAATTCGTACTTCCAATTCAAAAGCAAGGGTTTCAAGACATGGACATCTAACAAGCATAGCAGGCACCCATCTTCAAAGAAGTCAGGTTTGGAAATTCAGGAATCAGACTGGGCCTCATTAGCATAGCTTGAATCTGAGAAAGGAAGGTTGGTTATAGTTAAGTCACTTAGTCACTGTTTTTTCCTTTTTACTAGAAAATGAAATCCAGAAGGATTTTTTTTGTACCTCTGAGCAAATACCGGTTAAATGAAATGATTGAACACAACTGAGTGCTCTCATCAAATCAAACACCGAAGCAGTGTCATTGCAGTAGTTTGAAGACCTGTTGACTATAAATCCAATACAAATGCGTGCTTCTGAAAGAGAGTTTAGGTTTCTGAGTGAGAGTCTTGTTTCTTCACAGTAGATGTAGCCGAAATCAAAGCAGACCAGATTCGGGGTGTTAATCTCCAGTTCACAACTAGGGGCAAGATCACCACCACTTATGGTTAGCCTCTTAAGGGTACGATGGCAAACATTGAGTTTGTTGAGGTTGCTGAGTTCACATGATTGAACAAGCAATTCCTCCAGCGAATTGCAGCCCGAAAGTAGCCTTCTAATGGATTCATCATCAGAGAATTTCAGAAAATTAAGATGGAGAACTTTGAGTTTCGGCAAACAACAATGGGTGGGAATAGTCAGGACGAGACTTGGAAGGTTGAATAATCTCAATGTGAGCAGTGTTTTACAAGTGAAAACCGCGAATTCCAGCTCAGTGAAGTGTCTTGTTTCGAAGGATCTACTTTGAAAGATCAAATCAAGTTCTCTAACGCCATGCCTTACTGCGTACAGTATCCATTCATTGATCTTGCGATGATCAATTCCGGGTCCACAGCCGAGGCGAAATCTATCCACACTGATATCCTTACGCAAGGACAGAAATCCATCCGAAAATTTCATGAATCTATTACGTAAAGCCTTATTCCTTAGAACTCCATCAAGCTCAATATTGGATATGGAAGTAAAAAGATCCTTCAATCTGGTTGACAGAAGGCATGTTCGAACTGCTTCTTTCATCGGAAGCGATGACATGATGTGCAAAATAACATTGTCTGGTAACTCACTGAGTCTGTCGGCTGGGTCTTCTTCGTCTACTCTTCTGCCCTGAACTAGTTGTTTAGACGCAAGTTAGCTCAAGCTGGTGGGGGAATTTATTTACGTTCAGAGTTCCGGTTCTTGTGGGATTAGGAAAACAAGCTAGAGGGATTAATTAAGGTCTCGCCGCCGCCGCCGCCGCCGCCGCCTTTTTTTATAATAAAACTTTGCATTTTTTATTTCAGCTTTTGTTTTCATTTATAATTTAAATATCAGTTTAAAAAGTTAAAAGCTTTTTCTTGTTTTTTAATATCAATTTTAATTTGAATATTTTTAAGTTTATTTCCAACTTTTTATCATAAGAATTAATAAACAGACTTTTATTTACCATTAAAAATCTAAATTTCTTATTTTCTGTTTAGGTTTAAATATTTCAAGGCTTCTTGTACTTTTTGAAATTTAAAATTTAATCCATGTACTTTAATATTGATACATTAAATCCCTGTATTTTTCTTATTTAACAACCTTGCCCTTGAACTAACTTCGTTCCAATTTTGCTGAGGCCATTTATAGGAAAAGGCAAAATAACTTTTATAGCCTTTGATATTTACAGTTTTGTAAATTTAACCATTACTCTTTATAAATACATAAAAGTCTAAAAATTAAAAATATATAAGTTTAAAATATGAAAAAATTAAAACTCTTTAAAATTTAAAGAAAATATAGAATATAATTACTAGAATCTTTTGTCCTTCGATTTATGTTTTTAATTTGAAGCACTAAACATGAACAATTTCGCCTTTTCATGTATGAAAAGTATTTAAAACCCAAACTTAAAAAAAACATAAAGAAACTAATGCAATACCACATGTACAAGCCCAATTTATGCCCAGGGCCCAAAACCAAATCAAACCTAAACCCCAAAACCCCTATCCATTACAACCACATTAACCCGAAACAGGCCCAATACCCCAAATTAGGCCCAAAACCCAAAGCCCAACAAAATCGGCCCAACAAGCCCAATACAAACCCTGGCATTTCAGAAACCCTAGAAAAAAACCTTAGCCCCTAGCCTAGCGCCGCACGTCCCATCGGCTACTTACCCTGCCACCGCCTCTAACCAGCGCCGCACCTGCCACCGCCCCTCGCACGCCTCCGTTACGTCACCACCAACTCTGCCATCTGCTCCAAATACCTACAAACAAAGCAAGCAAAACAGAAGCAATACAAATAGCAGAGAAACATGAAAAAAATAGAAAAAATATTGTATCTATTCGGCTATAAAAGCAACAGACATCAATGTATTCAGGGGGATTTTTGAAAAAAATACAAAAAAAAAGAGAAAAGAAAATAAAAAAGAAACGTTGAAGGAGATTTTACTTCTATTTTGGTTTCAAATCGGGCCGATTCTACTGTTTTGTTTTTTTCATTTATTTTATACGGAAATAACAAGAAAAAGAAAGGAAAGGAGGAACTTACCGGGATCGTTTCGCGTTTGTGTCGTCGGAGGCTTCTTTTTCGTCGACAGAATTGATTGTTGAAGGCCGGTGGTCCTCCCCCTTTTGTTCTCTTTTTGGTGTTTCGAGACCGGATCCGTGTTTAAGTGGCCAGGATCTAAAAAAAAGAGAACTTTTTGACCCTCCGCTGCCGTGCATGGCGACGCCGGTGACCGGCGGCCGATGCGGTGGCCCTCGGCCAGACCCAAGACCGGAGGGAGGGAGGTTTTCAGAGAGTAAACTCTCATTTTTTTCTGAAATAGAGAGAAGAATGATTTTTTTTTTAAATCTAACTTATATAGGGCGACTAAACGGCATCGTTTTGAAGCTTGCGCTTAGAGACCAAAACGGCGCCGTTTCACCCCTAACCTGATCCAGACTACCCGACCCGACCCGCCTAGGATCCGTGTGTTTTTAAGCGGAAGGGCTAATTGCGCTTTCAGCCCTTCCACTGTTAAAACATTTTATAATCAAGTCCCTTTGTTTGTTTTTAAATTCATCTGGTAATTTATTTTTCTTTACAATCTAGTCCCACGAAGCTACGTCGTTTTAAAGGAGAAGGATAAATTATCTTTTTGGTCCCTCAATTTTTACGCGCGTCATATTGGGGTCCTAATTTGTTCTTTTTTAGATCTTTAATTTTATTTCTCTTTCGATTTAGTCCCTTTTGCGTTTTATTTTTAATTTAGGCTCTCAATTTTATTTTAAACTTCAATTTAGTACAGCTTTCATTTATAGTCAAATTCTTATTTTTTTTTATATGTACCCATTGTATCTATTTATTTATTTATTTTGCCCTCACGTGCATATTTTTAATTTTTACAAGTGTGTATACACGTACTTTCATGTTTCTTGTATTTCATAATTTTTATATATTTACATATATATGTACATATTTTAATTTATATACATACTTATGTATATTCATTATATTTTAAAATATTTTTTTCTTATTTTATAATTCACATATATATTTTATTTTTACAATTTATATATATACAAATGTATATATATCTACATACATATTTTCTATATTTATATGCGTATATATACATATGTCAACATACATTTTTTATTTTTTATTTTATATATATGTACATATATACATACTTTTATATACTTTTTATATTTCATAATTTTTATATACATATATATATACATGTTCTAATTTATACACATATATGTATATACATGCTTACATGTATTTTTACATCTAATAATTTTAAAATAGATATATATACATACATAAATATATCTCTTACATTCTCATAATTTTATTTTATTTATTTATATTTTCATTATTATTTTTGAAAGAATGTTTTATTTGCTTATGTACTTGTTATTTCGTACGATATTGATTCGTCCTTTTATTTTATGTTGTTGCTATCGCTCGTATTATTTTTACATCATCATATCCAATATTGCCTTGTTACACATATTAATATTGTGTTTATTAAATCATAGCTTTAAAATAAGCAAAATTTCATATTCTGAGATTCGAAAAGATCGTGCCCTAACTTACTGGGTTTCGACTTTCTAGACGAATTCAAACATACGAATCCTTTCAAACTTAAGTTTTTTAAACAATCTCGAAAATTATTAAAAGATCGTGTTCTAACTTACGGGACATGATTTCTTTTCTAAACCCGAGATAATCAAATATCTTTCAAAATAAATAATTTATTTTTTGGGGGGGCATTTATTCACGTATCGAGAATTCAAGACATTGTATCTTAACTTACGGGATATAATTCTCTTTCTTGATTAACGTAAAATATGCCCTTTTTCTCGAAATTTTTAGCATTTCAATAAAGGATCGTGTTTTGAGTCTTTTTCAAATTTTCAATCTTCGACACTAAGACATTAATTAATCAATTAGGTACCAATTTTGGGTGTTACGAGGGTGCTAATCCTTCCTCGTACGTAACCGACTCCCGAACCGGTTTTTTGATTTTCGTGGACCAAAATCGCTGTTTTGATAAAACCGAATTGTTTATTAAAACAACCATTTTTCGAGGTGGCCTGATCACACCTCATCAAAAAAGATTGGTGGCGACTTCCATTTTTGTTTTCATTTTTCAAAACCCAAGTCGACCCATTTTATCAAAAAAATTGTGTCAACTGCTTGGCGACTCCACTGGGGAGCAATATGAGAGTCAAGGCGCGAGTTGATTACTTTTTGTCTTTTTGTCAAAAATAAAAAACTTGGTTTAAATATACGATCCTTTCGTTGCATTTTCATTCATCTTTATTACGACATTCATCATTGTCATTTATAATCGTTGTGTTAGTTTAAGTTTGGATATATTTCTGCGCATTGCATTGCATGACCACTCGGTCATACCCTTCTAAGTGGGAGTGAGAAACTACGCCTTCGTGAGGTTTTCACCTCCGCATGGGATAGTGAATTGCTTCTGGGATACATCCGTGCCTATATCTTCGTGAGATTTTCATCTCCGCATGGCCATAGGGAAATGTATTCCCCTGAACTGAACTCGGTCAATATGAGCCTATAATGGGTGAGGATCGAGGAATCTACTGGTTCGGGTACCTTTGCTTTAGAACCAAACAACATGTAGAAGACCTTAGGAGCCCACCCTAGGTAGAGCCACTTCAAACCCTTAGTGGTTACCCGAATAGGTACTCTATTTTTCTTGTTTGCTTTTGCTTTGAACTAACCCGTTTCGTTTTGTTTTGGTTATGATTGCATTGCATTTTCATCTTAGAAAAAAGGTGTTAATTCAAATTTGATTACTAAATTAGAAAGTTTGTCATGGAAAATGAATTTCTTGATAATGTGGAAGATAATATGGCTGCCCAAATATATCTCAAGAAACACAACAAAAGAAGGGTGATGAAAGAGTACATGACTTTACTTCGTGGCCCGAAGATTCAAGCTAATTATTTGAGGGTCATCGATGTTCTGACTTCCTTAAAGAAGCTGATGAGCATTACGAGGATGGGTAGACGATGGATCACAACCAGGATCAAGCAAGAAGGAGTTAGTAGTGGCATTTCGCGAGATTCATTTTAACATCCAGATGAAGAAAAGGATCGATGTTGTTTCTTGCAGTGTGAAGGCAAGGTCGTACATGCATCCGTTTTATGTAAAGAAATTTATTTTTAGTAAAGTTTTCTAAATGGAATTGAATCAGAGTCAACGTATTTTTTTTGCATTCAGGCATCTGCATTACATTTCATTGCATGCATCAAATTTCACTAAAAGACCCTAATCAAACAAAATCATTTCAGAATCAATGGAAACCAACCTGCCAAACCAACGTCCTCACGGTACTCGAACAGAAGCTCAAGGAATGGATCAGAGATTGGAACGATTAGAGCAAATGCAAATACAGATGCAAGAGCAATTGACTAAATTTCAACAGGATATGAAAGATCAGATACTAGAGGTCTAAAAAAATCTGATGAGTAACCTAGTTATTAGATAGAGGGTTAGAAAAAGGAAAAAACACAGCGATCCATTTTGGGGATGATGAAGACCCTGCTTATTTTCCAAGCTTTACCCCAACAAACATCCAGGCACAACCAAATACATATCCACAAGGAGTAACTGTTAACGTCCGACCACAATACCAGACCGGTACCTCGACACCGGTGAATTTCTCAACAGGCTCAGGATCCAATTTGAGGAGCAATCTAGTTAAGCATGTTGCCTCTGATGATCCGAAACAAGTGAGGGTAGAATACTAGATACTGTAAAGGCCTCGAAAAAAAGGAAAAATGAGTTGAATGATGCGGGCAAGTATAACAAGGGCTACTCAAAACCAACCATTGTGGACCAGTCAAAGACAAAAACCACTAGCCATCAGGTCCCCCAAAGACAAGAATCTGGGACAAAGCAAAACATCGAGAAACCCTAATTTACACTAATCCCAATGTCATACCAGGAGCTGTATCAGAGTTTATTTGATGCACATATTTTTTCTCCTTTCTACTTGAAACCTTTACAACCTCCGTACCCCAAATGGTACGACACGAATACGAAATGTGACTATCATGCGGGAATTACGGGGCATTCCATAGAAAATTGCACTGCCTTTAAAAATTTGGTTAAAAGGCTTGCCAATATGGACATTGTCAAATTTGATGAGTCATCCAGTGCAGGCAATCCGTCACCCAATCACGTCGATAATGGGGTAAATGCGATGTATGAAAAAGGAGGGAAACGTTCACATCAATGCCATACATGACGACATAATTGAAAAAGGACCTTATTAGATATCTACCCTTACATACTTAGGGGTGCTTTGAAAAATGGGACTGTGGAAGAGATCCCTATATTTTTAAGACCTAACTCAGAGTAATGTTTAAAACACGCTTATTGCTCTAAGCCTAGGAGCAGTAAGAATCTTTTCGTGAGATAGACTTATGTTCAATATCTTTATTTCAATAAAATGCATCTTTGTTTCTCACTTTGAACAAATATTCTTTTATTGTTTCCATTTCATTCATAATCTTACTATACAGATAAATATTCTTAGATTATTTTATTCTTTGGATCTACTTTCGTCCCTATGACAGGTCTCTAAATATCAATGATATGAGCGACACTGCTATTAACTCAGAACCTCCTTTTGAGCAGGATATGTATCTAAATTAAACCTTAGGACTTTGGAGATAACTAAGATTGTAGCTTATCTCCTGATTTGTTAAGGACGGGAGAACAAGATCCTACCTTATTACAAAGAATCAATGGAAGCCATGACCTTTCTCTATGTGGGGCACATATGTCATAGGGCCGATCTCGCCTAAGATTTTTGGCAGTTATCTTTATGGTTATCGATTACCTCACTAAGTGGGCAGAAGCTGCTTCATATGCCAATGTTGCAAAGCCGACAGTCTGTAAATTCTTGAAAAATTATATGTCACTATGGAATGCCAAAAAAGAGCATATCTGACAACTCACTAAAATTAAACAATGGCACGATATCAGAAGTTTGCAGTCTGTTCAAGGTTAACACATTTCGCCTCAAAATAAACGGTGTAGTGGGAGCAAAAATAAAACAAAAAAAGAGGAAAAACTGCTACCGGGGCAATGCATTGGCTTATCACAGTCTTGCTCATTGAGGTCAAGATTCCTTCTCTTCGAGTGTTGAATCAGATCCCGATTGAAGAGAAATGTTCAACGTTATCCATCTTGGTCAAATGCACCAAAAACAAAAGACGCGAGCTCACCAAAGAAGGTTCACCCTAGAGAGTTCTATGAGGGGGACCTAGCATCGAAGAAGATCCTCCCCATACAAAAAGAGCTTTAGAAGAAAGAGGATATCAAACTTAAAATGACCTTATATGGAAGGCTTTATCTAGAGAAGCGTAATTTTGACCATAAAGGATAGCAAGGACTTACCTGATCCTACAAGTTCGAATTCAATCAAAGAATGTTCAAAAAAAAGAAAAAAAAAAGAAAGAAAAAAGAAAAAAAAGAAAAGAAGAAAAAGAAAAAGGAGAGGCCAAGGTGAAAATACACAAAGGGCGCCTTGAGACCAAAGGGGTTTTGAATTGAAAACCCAGGAATGGGCGGTTCAAATTTTGATCAAAGGTAGGGCATGTGGTAGCCTTGTCCTCTTTGAATTATCAAGAAGGTGAGACACTGCATCTCGGGGCATCAACAAAGTCTTCTAAGACCTCTAAATGCATATCAAGTTTAAAAAGGTCTTCAAGAAGCTCATACAGAGAAGCTCATGCTGCGATATCTGGGGCACCTGTTTTCATCTTATTCATTTCGTATCTTAGCAAAATTTACTATCTTGATTAATTTATTCATTTCGAGCTGTGCTCTCAATAAGATTTCATCTTATCCATTGTGGTAATCTTTTTCATCTTCTCTTAGCAAAATTTCCTATCTTGACTAATTTATTCATTTCGAGCTTTGTTTCAATGAAATTTCATCTTGTCCATTGTGATAATCTTTTTCAAGCATTTTTCATTGAAATAACGATTAATGGACTGAATATTCAAGCAAAAGGAGTTTTACATATTACTCTGAAAGCTTCTAAATAGTACAAGGACCTGAAACAGGACTATTGTTTAGAACTAACCAAACCGAGGGGTTAGAAACATTTGAGAAAGAATAGTCTAAATTGCGACTATTTCGTTGGTTTTTTTTGTTGAAGATACTAGCTGAACAAGTAGGCATCTGTGATAGAACCTTAATGAATAACGAGCAATGACAACCCTAACATTAAAAAAAGGGATCATTCTCATGACATTCTGCATTCATGCAAATATAATTCATACACATCTAGTTAGGAGCATTTGTTTCATCTTGGACACGTCATCCTAAACACTAGACATAAATAGGTCCATAAAATGGATTCTGCAAGTCATGTTCCCTAGAGAACAGATCAGCGTAGTCACAAACATTGTCTCTCTGAAGTTGCAGTAGAGCAATTTGAAGTCACTAACCTTATCCCCCTGAAGTTGCAGTGGGACAAGTTGAGATATAAATCCGGTCTCCCTGAAGTTGCAATGGAGCGGGTCAAAATGATGGATCTTATCTTTCTAAAGTTGCAGTAGAACAGATCGCATCAGACTTTATTGGAGCCACAAGTTTTATCTCGCTGAGGATGCAGTAGAGTAGACTGAAGATATCAAGTCTTATTTCCCTGAAGTTGCAGTGGAACAGATTGAAGCTATAAACTACAAATCCTATCTATCTGAAGTTGCAGTAGAGCAGATCAAATCAAGTCTTATCCCCCTAAAGTTGCAGTGGGGCAAGTTGAAATTACAAGTTAGATCTCTCTGAAATTGCAGTAGAGTAGGTTGAAAAAACAAACCTTGTCTCTCTGAAGTTGCAGTAGAGCAAGTTGAAGTCACTATCCTTATCCCCCTAAAGTTCCAGTGGGGCAAGTTGAAGATATAAGTCCTATCTCCCTGAAGTTGCAGTGGAGCGGGTCAAAATGATGGATTTTATCTCTCTAAAGTTGCAGTAGAACGGATCACATTAGACTTTATTGGAAATTACGAGTCTTATTTCCCTGAAGTTACAGTGGAGCAAGCTGAAGATAGCGAATCTTATTTCCCTGAAGTTGCAGTGGAACAAATTAAGGCTATAAATTACAGATCTTATCTCTCTGAAGTTGCAGTGGAGCAGATTAAAGTTACTAGTCCTATCTTCCTGAATTTGCAGTGAAGCGGATTAAAAGGATGGATCTTATCTCTCCGAAGTTGCAGTAGAGCAGATCGCATCAGACTTTATTGAAGCTACAAGTCTTATCTCACTGAGGTTGCAGTAGAATAGACTGAAGATAGCAGATCTTATCTCTCTGAAGTTGCAGTAGAGCAAATCACAATGAGTCTTATCTCCCTGAAGTTGTAGTGGAGCGGACCAAAATAATGAATCCTATACCTCTGAAGTGTCAGTAGGTTGGATTAAATTTACCATAACAAGTCTTATCTCCCTCAAGTTGTAGTGGAGTAGACTGTAGATAGTGGATCTTATCAAATCAAACCTTATCTCCCTACAGTCGCAGTGGAGCAGGTTAAAGCAATAAGTCTTATCTCCCTAAAATTGCCGTGGAGCAGGTTGAAGATATAAGTCTTATTTCCCTAAAGTTGTAGTTGAGCAGACTGAAGCTACTAATCCTATCTCCCTGAAGTTGTAGTGGAGCGGATTAAAGCGATGAATCCCATACCTTTGAAGTTGTAGAAGATCGGATTAAATCTTATCATACTAAGTCTTATCTCCCTGAAATTGTAGTGGATCAGACCGAAGATAGCAAGTCTTATCTCCCTGACGTTGCAGTGAAGCAGACTAAAACCAAAACCTCGTCCCCTTAAAGTTACAGCAGAGTGGATTGAAGCTACAAGTCGTATCTGAAGTTGCAGAAGAGTGGATCGAAGCAACAAGACACAATGGACAGGATTGAAGCTACTTCAAGAAGAGAAGCGCCAGAACAAGTCAAGAATCAGCGAGACCGGGCAGAATTGGTCTTTCTTAGTCTTTGCTCTGTTCTCATTACATGACAATGAGCAAAGAGGGGCAGCTGTACAAGCCCAATTTATGCCCGGGGCCCAAAACCAAACCAAATCTAAACCCCAAAACCCTTAACCATTACAACTACATTAACTCGAACCAGGCCTAACACCCTAAATTAGGCCCAAAACCCGAAGCCTAACAAAATCGGCCCAACAAGCCCAATACAAACCCTGACATTTCAAAAACCCTAAAAAAACCCGTAGCCCCTAGCCTAGTGCCGCACATCCCATCGGCCACTTACCCTGCCACTGCCTCTGACCAGTGCCACACCTGCCACCGCCCCTCGCAAGCCTCCGTCACGTCACCACCAACTCTGCCATCTGCTCCAAATACCTGCAAACAAAGCAAGCAAAACAGAAGCAATACAAATAGCAGAGAAACATGAAAAAAATAGAAAAAATATTGTATCTATTCAGCTATAAAAGCCACAGACATCAATGTATTCAGGGGGATTTTTGAAAAAAATACAAAAAAAACAGAGAAAAGAAAATAAAAAAGAAATGTTGAAGGTGATTTTACTTCTATTCTAGTTTCAAATTGGGCCGATTCTACTGTTATTAATTTTTTATTTTTCATTTATTTTATACTGAAACAAGAAAAAGAAAGGAAAGGAGGAACTTACTGGGATCGTTTCGCGTTTGTGTCGTCGGAGGCTTTTTTTTCGACGACAGGATTGGTTGTTGAAGGCCGGTGGTCCTCCCTCTTTTTTTTCTCTTTTTGGTGTTTCGAGACCAGATCCGTGTTTAGGAGGCTAAGATCTAAACAAAGAGAACTTTTTGACCCTCTGCTGTCGTGCACGACGGCACCGATGATCGGTGACCAGCAGCCGATACGGTGGCCCTCGACCAGACCCAAGACCGGAGGGAGGGATGTAACAGCCCGATTCTTGGCCCAGTCGGAAAAGTGGTTTCAAGACCAGAAATTCGACGAGGGAAAATATTGTTGTCATTATATTATTAAGGTCTACAATTTCACAAAAAAATTTCATAAAAATTTCGTCTGAAAATTTCGACGTTTGGGAACTTAATTTAGTCAAAAGGACTAAATTGTAAAAAGTGCAAAAGTTAAGTTTTACATGTTAGAAGTGTCTAATTGTTATGAAATTATAAATTGGGGGTCTTTATATGGTATTTAGACCATTAGTTAATTGATGGACAAAACTAAACATAAGAAATGGGGGAAATAGATTTTTTTAAATGGGGGCATTTTTGTCATTTGGAAATAAAAAGAATAAAAAGGGAAAAGATGGCAAAAATCATCATCTTCTTCATTAAGTTGTTGCCGAATTTAGAAGGACTCCATAGCTAGGGTTTCTTCACTTTCTCAAGCTCATAGTAAGTGCATCCTATCCCCGTTTTGAATGTTCTTCTCATTTTTGAAATCCTCGTAGCTCGATTTAGCTTATTCTACCATTAATTCATGTTAGGGTTCATATTTGGAAAAATACTCATAGGTGAAATGTGTTTATTTTTCTATTTTATGGTAGACTATGAATCTAGAAATTATGTTAAACAACTTTTGCTAAGCGATTTTAAACGAAAACGGGTAAATGGAAATAATCGGTAAAAATACCTAATGTTCATAAGTAAGTGTTAGAGTGGGAATTTGATGTTGCCATAGAAGGGAAAAATTTTCAACATGTCATAAAACATAAGAGTAGGAGATGAAGTTTAATTTCTGAGCTTAGGGACAAAAGTGTAAATATGTAAAAGTTTGGGGGTAAAATTTTAATTTTTCAAAAAGTTGGGTGGAGGACTATTTTATTAAATTTGAACATTAAATGAGTTAAATTTGCTATTATAGATCAAGAAAGACGAGAAGACTACCTCAATCGGGGAAAAGAGAAGATAGTGGAGTAAATTGCAAAATTACGATATTTTGCACCGAGGTAAGTAAACATGTGATTTAATGCATTATTTTGATATTATTCAATATATGTTGAGATTTAATAGAGCATAGAATAAATATTTGGCAAGATCCTAAAAATGCGGTTAAGTTGGAAAAGGTGGTAAAGTGTTGAAAAACACGGTTTTCAGTTGAACACTCGGAATAGGCCGGAGTACATTGAATATAAAAGGGGTTTGCTAAGTGTTGATTCCCCCAAGGGGTTGTTAAGTGCTGATTCCCCGATTCATTGGTGGTTGCTAAGTGCTGATTCCATCGTATTTTAAATGTGGAGGAGGTTGCTTAGTGCTGATTCCCCGAATCATTGGTGGTTGCTAAGTGCTGATTCCATCGTATCTTAAATGTGAAAAGGGGTTGCTAAGTGCCGATTCCCTGATTCATTGGTGGTTTCTTAGTGCTGATTCCACCTTATTTTTGAATGTGAAAGGGGTTGCTAAGTGCTAATTCCCCGAGTCCTTGGTGGTTGCTAAGTGCTGAATCCACCGATAACGGATAACATTCCGAGTGTTCAACGGGAAAATTGGAAAGGTGAATATTTTTATATGGTGTACAAGGTTATGTGAGGAATATTGAGTTTGATACTTAATCAACCCATGTGAAAGGTGAAGGAAAATACCAAAACTTCAAAAGAGCAAATTTAAATATAAAACTGTTTTGTATAACAACAGTTGGGCAAATTTGAAAAATCACCATAAATGGTGGAAAATGAATTAGAGGCTGAATAATATATTAAATTGAAGCTGAATCAGTATATTTTCATATGAAAGAAACAGCGCAAGAAAAGGAGTTATATATTTTGGGATATTTAAATTTTATTGAAACAGGGTTGGGTTGATTTCGAAATCCCCTGCTCCAACTTTATAAAATCACCAAAAATTGTAAAAAAATTATTATGGCCTGAAATTTACATTCTTAAATTCCTTAGTGAGCTTATTTTAGTAGAAATAAACAATAACATTGTTTGAATTTTTTACAGAGAGTTAAGTAAATTTTAGTAAGGAGAGGTCAGAACTGTCAGGAAGTGAAATAGGAGAATATTCAGGGAATAAAATGTACTAATTTACTAAACAAAAAATTCTAAAACTTTTATGGTAGAAAGGTATATAAGTCTGCTTTAAGGGAAAATTTACAGAACTTAATTTTGAGCTCTGTAGCTCCAGATAAAAATAAATTAGTGACTGTGACACAGAAAAATAGTTTGCTGGAAATTGAACAAACAAAGAAATTTATGTGTGGTTAAATTATGTTACTTTGTAATCTTGTGAGAAATTATTTTATTTGTCATATGTTTACTTACTAAGCTATATGCTTACTCGTCTTTATTTTCCCCTGATTATAGTGACATCAGCCAGCTCGGAACTTGGATGAAGTCAGGAAATCATCCACACTATCATCAACTTTTTGGGTATTTTGGCAATCAACACTTTTGAAATATGGCATGTATAGATGATTTTATGTAATGTGGTATAAAAATATATATAGTATTGTTCAGTTTAATATATTGGTGATTATTAATGAATAAATTATATCTGAACATATATCTGTAATTGGTTGGAAATATTGAAGTTGTTTGAAATTGTGTTTTGAAAATTTGGAGGGGCTTTTATGTAAAAATAAGCAGAAATGCTGCTGAAATTTTTAAAAATATATATATATTTAGTAATACCTCGTACTCTATTCCGTCAAAGAATACGGGTAAGGGGTGTTACATTTTAGTGGTATCAGAGCTACGGTATAGCCGGTTCTCAGACTAATAAAATATGCGTGAAAGTCAATCTATACATGCCATAAATATATTATGATAGTGCGATGATTCCTGACAATTTAAATTTTTTTTATATAGTAAATGGGTCCTGACCGAAGTGTAGCAGATGATAGTGAGAGTAATGCGCCGGCTCCCGTACAAGGGATCGCGCATGAAGAAAATAGACATGAGACGCATAGTCAGGATGAGGTCCGGGAAGCCTTTCTTTGAATGATGAGCTGGTATACAAACTTTTTTCGTGCAAATCCAAATGTTCAACCTCCTCCACCCCCTCCTATTCCTCAACCGGTCCCCGTAGCTCCAAAAAGTGTTGATTTGGTAAGATCAAGTAAATCTCCTTTTGACAAAATCCGAAAGCATGGGGCTGAAGATTTCAGGGCTAATGTTAATGATGATCCAGAAAAAGCAGAGTTTTGGCTTGAAAACTCTATTCGGGAATTTGATGAACTATCTTGTACTCCTGAGGAATGTTTGAAATGTGTTGTGTCTTTAATGAATGATTCAGCATACCGTTGGTGGAAAACATTAATATCGGTGGTTCCGAAAGAAAGAGTTACCTGGGACTTCTTCCAGGAGGAATTCAGAAAGAAATATATAAGCCAGCGGTTTATTGATCAGAAATGCAAGGAGTTTCCTGAGCTGAAGCAGGGCCGAATGTTTGTGGCAGAATATGAAAGGGAGTTTGTTAGGCTCAGCAAATATGCCTAGGAATGTGTACCCACGGAGGCCATTATGTGTAAAAGATTCGAAGAGGGGTTAAACGAAGATTTCAGATTGTACGTTAGGGTTTTAGAGTTGAAAAAATTTGTAGTACTGGTTGACCGAGCCTGTAAGGCTGAAGAACTGAGTAAAGAAAAGAGAAGAGCAGAGATTGAAGCTCGAGATGTAAGAAAAAGGTCAACGAGCAGAACATTTCAATCCCAACCAATGAAGCTTAAAGGGATGGATCCATGATCAACTAGTTCAGCTGGGTATGCACGTAAAGATCGAGGGAAATCATACCTTGGAGCTAAAACTCAAACTACCTCGATGGCAAGTGTGGGCAATGTGGGGAATAATAGACCTGAGTGTCAACAGTGTGGCCGACGACATGCTGGTGAGCGTTGGGGATTTAGACGAGCTTGTTTCAGGTGTGGTTCTCAAGAACACTATATGAAAGATTGCCCTGAGAGAATAGATGAGGAAAGATTGCAGAGAGCTGGATCGGGTGATATTGTTAGTAGAGGTAGACCACCGAGGAATGTTGGGAGCAAAGTCAGCAGTAAAAGTGTGGTGAAAGATACAGCTGGGAGATCAGAAACTAGAGCGCCTGCTAGAACTTATGCCATATGTGCTTGTGAAGATGCATCATCTCCTAACGTGATTACTGGTACATTTTCTCTTCATGATATTGATGTTGTTGCTTTGATTGAACCTGAGTCTACTTAGTCATATGTATGTGTGAATTTAGTATCTAGTAAGAATTTGCCTGCTGAAAATATTGAATTTGTGGTTAAAGTATCAAATCCTTTAGGCAAATAAGTCTTAGTTGATAAGGTTTGCAAGAATTGTCCTCTGATGATTCACGGTTACTGTTTCCCGGCTAATTTGATGTTGTTACCATTTGATGAGTTCGATGTTATTTTGGGGATGGATTGGTTGATATTGCATGATGCCAAGGTAAATTGTAGACAAAAAAATTTTGAATTGAAGTGTGGAAATGGTGAAATTCTCGGGTTGAACCAGATGAGCCGAATAAATTACCTATAGTGATTTCGCACATGTCTGCTCAGAAATACATGAGAAAAGGATGTGAAGCTTATCTTGCTTATGTGTTGAATAATGGTATAACTGGGTCGAAGCTTGAATCAGTGTCGGTAGTCTGTGAATTTCCAGACGTATTTCCAGAAGAGCTACCTGGGTTACCTCCGATTAGAGAAGTGGAGTTTGCTATTGAGTTGTTACCTGGTACTGCACCGATTTCTATTGCTCCGTATCGGATGGCTCTGGCTAAGTTGAAAGAATTAAAAGCTCAGTTACAAGAGTTGACAGATAAAGGATTTGTGAGACCGAGTTTTTCTCCCTGGGGTGCTCCTGTATTATTTGTGAAAAAGAAAGACGGCTCTATGAAACTTTGTATTGACTATCGTCAACTCAGCAAAGTGACTATAAAGAACAAGTATCCTTTGCCGAGAATTGATAATTTGTTTGACCAACTAAAATGGGCAACAGTGTTTTCAAATATTGATTTGAGGTCTGGTTACTATCAGTTGAGAGTTAGGGAGTCCGATGTGCCAAAGACCGCTTTCAAAATGAGGTATGGACACTATGAATTTCTGGTAATGCCTTTTGGGTTGACTAATGCTCCGGCTATTTTTACGGACTTGATGAACCGAATTTTCCGGCCGTATCTGGATAAGTTCATGGTGATGTTCATAGATGATATTTTAATTTATTCTTGGGATGAATCCGAGCATGCCGAACATTTGAGGACTGTGTTACAGATTCTGAGAGAAAAGAAATTGTATGCTAAATTCAGCAAAAGTGAGTGTAATACCCAATTTTAGCCCGGGCTCACAAAAAAAAATAATAAACCCAAAATAATAAAAAAAGTCTAAGTCCAGTACAAAATTATATCATTTGGCCCGACCGGAATGACCCATTACTTGAAAACGTTGAAGGTCCATCTACAAGCTTATGGAAACATAATTTTAAAGGATATACAATCTTAGATATGATATATGTAATCTTAGATATGATATGCAATCTTAGAAGATATGATTTTGTAATCATAGAGATTTAATTTGTAGATACCCTTTAATCTTAGCTGTTGATGTAATTGATCTGTACCGTTGGATTTTGGGGGCTCAACTATAAATAGAGGCCTCTCCCTTCATAGTAAAGGGGGGGAGTGGGGAGTAATAATAATTCTTAAGAGTATTCACTCAAATTTCTCTCTCTCTTGCGTTCTTATTTTTTGTGGCTTGTTCTTATTTTGTTGATTTGTGTATAATTTATTTATTGATTTGTATATTGTTGATTTCAAATCTCTTTTTCCCTTTTTATTCATTTTCAAATTCATTATTTTGAAATTTGTTTACATTTTATTTTGCCTTATATTTTTTATATCTTTGTTTAAATTTCATTGGTCTTTTATTATTGATGCTATTTAATCCTCTGTTTGTTATTTTTATTATTAAATTAATTATTTTAATATTATTAATACTATTATGTGGCATCATTAATCTTGTATCATTATTATTTAATTTTTATGCCTTTAAATTTCAAATTTTGTTATATATATGCATGTATACATACATACGTTTTATAATATATAAATATACGTACGTATTTTTTAATTTTTATAAATATATATATACACATACTTTTATATATTTTCTATGTTTCATAATTTTATATACATACTTATTTTTTTACATATTAAAATATGTATATTTTTTATTTTTATAATTCACATACATATATATTTTTCTCATACGTATATATATATATTTATATTTTATAATTCTTATCTATTTTCTTTGTTATTATTATTGCTTTACTTGATGTTTATTTATTTATTCACATGACCATTATTATCATTATTATATTCTTTAAATGTTTCGGTTTTATTTGTCTATTTACTTGATATTGTGTATACATGATTGATTTGTTTTTATTTATCTTTTCATTATTATTATTATTATTATTATTATTATTATTATTATTATTCTTGATCATGCTATTTATATTTATATTATCATAATTGTAACTCCATTATATAATTGTTACCCAAATTCGTATAAAGAAAAAAATTTGAAAAATAAAGGCAATACTCGGTATCTGGAATCTTCGAGAAGATTGAGCCCTAACGTATTGGGTTCCAATTCTTTCGTTGAATCTGAATAATCGAGAATGCTCTTTAATCAAAACATAAATAAAAAGCTTATTATCGAGAATTCAATACGTTGTCTCCTAACGCATTGGATATGACACGTTGTTTTCTCGAGATGAGGATTTTTTTCTAAAAATAACAAAGGTAATATTCAATGTTTAGAATTTTGAGAAATTGTGCCCTAACGTATTGGGCTGCGATTTCTTCATCTGACTTAAACAATTGAATATCCTTTTAAATTTTATTGCACGAGTTTTTTTTGGAAAATCTCGTTTTTGAGGAAGTGAAATATCATGCCCTAACTCATTGGGTGTGACATTTTCTCTTTTCGAAATGAGAGGGACTTATCGAGTAACTTGTCTTATATAAGTTTTTTTTTAAGAAAGATCGTATTTTAAATCTCTTCAAAGTTTTCAATTTTCGACATTAAGACATTAATTAATTAACTAAGTACCAATTTTTAGGCGTTACGAGGGTGCTAATCCTTCCTCGTACGTAACCGATTTCCGAACCAATTTTTCTGAAATTCGTGGACCAAAATCGTTGTTTTAATAAAGTCAAATTGCTTATTAAAAATAACCACTTTTTGAGGTGACCCGATCACACCTAAATAAAAAGGATCGGTGGCGACTCCCATTTTCATTTTTTTTCAAAATCCAAGTCGACCCCGTTTTTCAAAATAAAAAATGGTTTCGACAGTGAGTTTTGGCTTCGTGAGGTCGAATTCTGGGGACATATAGTTTTAAGTGAAGGTATTCGGGTTGATCCAAGCAAAATTTCAACAATTGTTGATTTGGAGCCACCAAAGAATGTGACCGAGGTTAGAAGCTTTTTGGGCTTAACTAGGTATTATAGACGTTTTGTCAAGGGATTCTCGATGATTGCTTCTCCTATGACTAAGTTATTGCAAAAGAATGTCAAATTTGAATGGACCGATAAATGTCAATAAAGTTTTGAGAAATTGAAGGCTTTATTGACTGAAGCACCAGTGTTGGTACAACCTGAATCAGGGAAGGAATTTATAATTTAACAGTGATGCATCATTGAATGGTCTTGGGTGTGTGTTAATGCAAGAAGGCAAAGTAATAACTTATGCTTCGAGACAGCTGAAACCGCATGAGAAGAATTATCCGACGCATGATTTAGAATTGGCTGCCATTGTTTTTGCTTTAAAAATTTGGCGTCATTATTTGTATGGTGAGAAGTGCCGAATCTTCACTGATCATAAGAGTTTGAAGTATTTACTAAATCAAAAAGACTTGAATTTGCGACAACGAAGATGGCTCAAACTAATAAAAGATTATGAGCTAGTGATTGATTATCATCCTGGAAAAGCTAATGTTGTTGCTGATGCCTTGAGCAGAAAATCTTTATTTGCTTTGAGAGCTATGAGTACGAGATTAATTTTATCTGATGATGGTTCAATTTTGGTTGAATTGAGGGCTAGACCGTTATTCCTTCAGCAAATTCGAAAAGCTCAAAAGAACGACAATGAATTGCAAGCCAGGAGAGCTCAGTGTGAAGTAGGTGGTGACTCAGATTTTCGAATTAGCTCAGATGATTGTCTGATGTTGTGGGATAGGGTATGTGTACCGAGAAATGATGAGTTAATTCGGACCATTTTATGTGAGGCACACAGTGGTGATTTGTCAGTTAACCCAAGTAGTGTGGTAATGTATAATGATTTGAAGAAATTGTATTGGTGGCCGGGCATGAAAAAGGATATCTCGGAATTTGTATCAAAGTGTTTAATTTGTCAACAAGTGAAAGCTGAGCATCAAGTACCATCGGGTTTACTTCAACCGGTAATGATTCCAGAGCGGAAGTGGGACAGTATCACGATGGATTTTGTGACGAGATTGCCTTTGACTCCAAAGAAGAAGGATGTTATTTAGGTAATCGTTGACAGATTGACAAAGTCAGCCCATTTCATTTCGGTACGCATTGATTACTCACTTGACAAGTTGGAGGAGTTATATGTTGCTGAAATAATGAGATTACACGGGGTGCCTAAGTCTATTACATCGGATAGAGATCCGAGGTTCACTTCGAGGTTTTGGATAAAGTTGTAGGAAGCTTTGGGTACAAAATTGAAATTTAGTACTGCGTTCCATCTGCAAACTGATGGGCAATCAGAAAGAGTGATTCAAGTTCTTGAAGACATGCTCTGGTGTTGTATTTTAGAATTTGAAGGCAGTTGGGAGAAATATCTACCATTGGTTGAATTTGCTTACAACAATAGCTATCAGTCAAGTATACGAATGGCACCGTATGAAGCATTATATGGGCGTAAGTGTAGAACTCCTTTATATTAGACTGAGCTCAGTGAGAACCAGATTCATGGAATTGACTTGGTGAAAGAAACTGAAGAAAAAGTGAAAGTAATCCGTGATTGTTTAAAGGCTGCTTCAGATCGGAAAAAGTCATATGCGGATTTAAAGAGGAAAGAGATTGAGTTTCAAGTGGGTGATAAAGTGTTCTTGAAAGTATCTCCATGGAAGAAGATTTTGAGATTTGGTCATAAAGGCAAATTGACTCCACGTTTTATTGGACCGTATGAAGTTATTGAAAGGATTGAACCTGTAGCTTATCGGTTAGCTTTATCGGCAAAGTTGGAAAGAATACATAATCTGTTTCATGTGTCGATGTTGCGACGCTATTGTTCTGATCCTTCACATATAGTTTCTCCTACAGAAATTGAAATTCGACCGGATATGACTTATAAGAAGGAACCGATAAAGATTCTGGCTCGAGAAATCAAACAGTTAAGAAAAAAAATGTAGCCTTAGTAAAAGTGTTATGGCAAAAACATGGAATGGAAGAGGCTACGTGGGAACCGGAGGAAGTTATGAGGAAACAGTACCCAAACCTCTTTTCTGGTAAAATTTTCGAGGACAAAAATCACTAAGGGGGGAGAATTGTAACAGCCCGATTCTGGGCCTAGTCGGAACAGTGGTTTCGGAACCACAAATCTGACGAGGGAAAATATTGTTGTTATTATATTATTAAGGTCAACAATTTCACGAAAAAATTTCGTAAAAATTTCGTTCGAAAATTTCGACGTTTTGGCACTTAATTTAGTCAAAAGGACTAAATTGTAAAAAGTACAAAATTTGAGTTTTACATGTTAAAAGTGTCTAATTGTTATGAAATTATAAATTGGGTGTCCTTATATGGTAATTAGACCATTAGTTAATTGATGGACAAAAATAGACATAAGAAATGAGTGAAATAGATTTTTTTAAATGGGGGCATTTTAGTCATTTGGAAATAAAAAGAATAAAAAGGGAAAAAGATGGCAAAAATCATCATCTTCTTCATTAAGTTGCTGCCGAATTTAGAAGGACTCCATAGCTAGGGTTTCTTCACTTTCTCAAGCTCATAGTAAGTGCATCCTAGCCACGTTTTTACTATTTTTTGCATTTTTGAAATCCTAGTAGCTCGGTTTAGCTTGTTCTACCATTAATTCATGTTAGGGTTCATATTTGGAAAAATACTCATAGGTGAAATGTGTTTATTTTGCTGTTTTATGGTAGAATATGAAGCTAGAAATTATGTTAAACAACTTTTGCTAAGCGATTTTAAACGAAAACAGGTAAATTGACATAATCGGTAAAAATACAATGTTCATAAGTAAGTGTTAGACTAGGAATTTGATGTTGCCATAGAAGGGAAAAATGTTCAGCATGTCATAAAACCTAAGAATAAGATATGAAGTTTAATTTCCGAGCTTAGGGACAAAAGTGTAAATATGCAAAAGTTTGGGGGCAAAATTGTAATTTTTCAAAAATTTGGATGGAGGACTATTTTATTTAATTTGAAAATTAAATGAGTTAAATTTGCTATTATAGACCAAGAAAGACAAAAAGACTACCTCAAACGGGGAAAAGAGAATATAGTGGAGTAAATTGCAAAATTACGATATTTTGCACCGAGGTAAGTAAACATGTGATTTAATGAATTATTTTGATATTATTCAATATATGTTGAGATTTAATAGAGCATAGAATAAATATTTGGCAAGATCCTAAAAATGCGGTTAAGTTGGGAAAGGTGGTAAAGTGTTGAAAAACACGGTTTTCAGTTGAACACTCGGAATAGGCCGGAGTACATTGAATATAAAAGGGGGTTGCTAAGTGCTGATTCCCCCAAGGGGTTGCTAAGTGCTGATTCCCCAATTCATTGGTGGTTGCTAAGTTCTGATTCCACTGTATTTTAAATGTGAAGGGGGTTGCTAAGTGTTGATTCCCCCAAGGGGTTGCTAAGTGCCGATTCCCCGAATCATTGGTGGTTGCTAAGTGCTGATCCCACCTATCTTAAATGTGAAAAGGGTTTGCTAAGTGCTAATTCTCCGATTCATTGGTGGTTTCTTAGTGCTGATTCCACCGTATTTTTGAATGTGAAAGGGGTTGCTAAGTGCTAATTCCCCGAGTCCCTGGTGGTTGCTAAGTGCTGAATCCACCGATAACAGATAACATTTCGAGTGTTCAACGGGAAAATTGGAAATGTGAATATTTATATATGGTGGACAAGGTTATGTGAGGAATATTGGGTTCGATACTTAATCAACCTATGTGAAAGGTGAAGGAAAATACCAAAACATCAAAAGAGCAAATTTAAATATAAAACTGTTTTGTATAACAACAGTTGGTCAACTTTGAAAAATCATCATAAATGGTGGAAAATGAATTAGAGGCTGAATAATATATGAAATTGAAGCTGAATGAGTTTATTTTTATATTAAAGAAACAAAGAAAGCAAAAGAGTTGTATATTTGGGGATATTTAAATTTTATTGAAACAGGGTTGGGTTGATTTCGAAATCCCCTGTTCCAACTTTGGAAAATCACAAAAAATTGTACAAAAATCATTATGGCTTGAAATTTACATGCTTGAATTCCTTAGTGAGTATATGTTTAATAGAAACAAACAACAACATTGTTTGAATTTTTACAGAGAGTTAAGTAAATTTTAGTAAGGAGAGGTCAGAACTGTCGGGTAGTGAAATAGGGGAATTTGTAGAGAATAAAATGTACGAATTGGCTAAATAAAAAATTCTGGAAATTTTATGATAGAAAGGTATATGAGTCTAGTTTCGGGGAAAATTTATGGAACTTAATTTGGAGCTCTGTATCTCTAGATAAAAAATAAATTAGTGACTATGACACAGAAAAATAGTTGGCTGGAAATTGAACAAACAAAGAAATTTATGTGTGGTTAAAATTATGTTACTTTGTAATATTGTGAGAAATTCATTTATTTGTCATATGTTTACTTACTAAGCTATATGCTTACTCGTCTTTATTTTCCCCTATAATAGTGACATCAGTCAGCTCGGAACTTGGACGAAGTCAGGAAATCATCCACACTATCATCAACTTTTTGGGTATTTTGACAATCAACACTTTTGAAACATGGCATGTATAGATGACTTTATGTAATTTGGTATAAAAATATATATATAGTATTGTTCGGTTTAATATATTGGTGATTATTAATGGATAAATTATATCTGAACATATATCTGTAATTGGTTGGAAATATTGAAGTTGTTTGAAATTGTGTTTTGAAAACTTGTAGGGGGTTTTATGTAAAAGTAAGCAGAAATGCTGCCGAATTTTTTTTTTAAAATATATATATATTTAGTAATACCTCGTACTCTATTCCATCAAAAAATACGAGTAAGGGGTGTTACAAGGGAGGTTTTCAGAGAGTAAACTCTCATTTTTTCTGAAATAGAGAGAAGAATGAATTTTTTTTATAAAAAATCTTACTTATATAGGGCCACTAAACGGCACCGTTTTGAAGCTTGCCCTTAGAGACCAAAACGACGCCGTTTCACCCCTAACCCGATCCAGCTGACCCGACCCGCCTAGGATCTGCGTGTTTTTAAGCGGAAGGGCTAATTGTGCTTTCAACCCTTCCGCTTTTAAAACATTTTATAATCAAGTCCCTTTTGCTTGTTTTTAAATTGGTACTGTAATTTATTTTTCTTTACAATCTAGTCCCATGAAGCTACGTCGTTTTAAAGGAGAAGGATAAATTATCTTTTTGGTCCCTCAATTTTTACGCGCGTCACATTGGGGTCGTAATTCGTTCTTTTTTAAATCTTTAATTTTATTTCTCTTTCGATTTAGTCCCTTTTGCGTTTTATTTTTAATTTAGGCTCTCAATTTTATTTTAAACTTCAATTTAGTATAGCTTTCATTTATAATCAAATTCTTATTTTTTTATATGTACCCATTGTATCTATTTATTTATTTATTTTGCCCTCACGTGCATATTTTTAATTTTTACAAGTGTGTATACACGTACTTTCATGTTTCTTGTATTTCATAATTTTATATATTTACATATATATGTACATATTTTAATTTATATACATACTTATGTATACTCATTATATTTTAAAATATATTTTTTTCTTATTTTATAATTCACATATATATTTTATTTTTACAATTTATATATATACAAATGTATATATATCTACATACATATTTTCTATATTTATATGCGTATATATACATATGTCAACATACATTTTTTTATTTTATATATATGTACATATATACATACTTTTATATACTTTTTATATTTCATAATTTTATATACATATATATATACATGTTCTAATTTATACACATATATGTATATACATGCTTCCATATATTTTACATCTAATAATTTTAAAATAGATATATATATACATATACTTTTCGTACTTTCATAATTTTATGTATGTACATATACATAAATATATCTCTTACATTCTCATAATTTTATTTATTTTTGTTATTTATTTATATTATTATTATTATTTTGAAAGAATGTTTTATTTGCTTATGTACTTGTTATTTAAATGCGATATTGATTCATCCTTGAAAAATGTTTTATTTGCTTATGTACTTGTTATTTCATACGATATTGATTCGTCCTTTTATTTTATGTTGTTGCTATCGTCAGTATTATTTTTACATCATCATATCCAATATTGCCTTGTTACACATATTAATATTGTGTTTATTCCTACCATTTTATGTTAAATTAATTTTATTTAATGTAAATCATGGCTTTAAAATAAGCAAAATTTCGTATTCTGGGATTCGAAAAGATCGTGCCCTAACTTACGGGGTTTCGACTTTCTAGACGAATTCAAGCATACGAAACCCTTCAAACTTAAGTTTTTTAAACAATCTCGGAAATTATTAAAAGATCGTGTTCTAACTTACTGGACATGATTTCTTTTCTAAACCCGAGATAATCAAATATCTTTCAAAATAAATAATTTATTTGTTTTGAGGCATTTATTCACGTATCGAGAATTCAAGACATTGTATCTTAACTTACAGGATATAATTCTCTTTCTCGATTGACGTAAATATGCCATTTTTCTCGAAATTTTTAGCATTTCAATAAAGGATCGCATTTTGAATCTTTTTCAAATTTTCAATCTTCGACACTAAGACACTAATTAATCAATTAGGTACCAATTTTGGGCGTTAAGAGGGTGCTAATCCTTCCTCGTACGTAACCAACTCCCAAACCCATTTTTTGATTTTCGTGGACCAAAATTGCTGTTTTGATAAAACCAAATTGTTTATTAAAACAACCATTTTTCGAGGTGGCCTGATCACACCTCGTCTTGTTTAGTAAACGGGTCGACTTGGATTTTGAAAAATGAAGACAAAAATGGAAGTCGCCACCAATTATGATTGATTTCTACACCGCTAAACCTAATAATTCTTTCAATTTTGTTTAGTAAACATAGAGCATCAATTCTTGATTGCCAAAACAAATATATATTAGTTATCCATGAAAACTTAACAATGTTTATCCCTTCGGAAACTATATGAAAGTATTTTGTCCATGAATAGGGGATATAAGAATTTCAAAGGAAAAACTACTAGCACAAAAACTTGAGAAATAAAAAGAGAGGTTTTCTTCTTGTGGGTTTAGCAAGTATGAGTGACCTGCTGGCAATTGTAATGGTAATTTAAGTACATTTCAGCACTTAGAGAGCTTGTTTTCTAGGCATTTTATAAATAATTATTGTATTTTTGGTATTAGTATGTTAGGAACTAAATATAAATAAAGTAAGCATTTTCTGCTATTTCGATGACCCATAAGACTGACTCGGGCCTCGTGAATGACTAATGGGCTGTTTAAGTATAGAATCCCAACAAAACGGTAAAAAAGAATGAAATAACACTACGATGAAACTTTGAGGCCAGCACGTAGGAAAGGGGTGGAGTTGGCCCCAAAATTTTTTTTTTTTAATTACAAATATAATGTAAATTTATAATTTCAAATTTATAATTCATCTCTAATCTTTTAAAGCAATTTTTGGTTTCTCCTGATTTGATTCCTTCATGAACAGTTTATTCGGGCTTGCATTCACAAGCTTGTAGAGTTGAAAATTGTTAATTAATTTGAAGACCAGCATAGAGTTTATGCATTGCGTGCCTAGATTAATGAATTATTTAATACTCTAACTATATATAAAAAAGTCGTTTTAACTTTTTATTTTTTATTTTTTAAATTTGAATATCTGCTACCGGTTATTGGAACATTGAGACAGATGGAGAAGTGAGGGAATAAGAGAAGAAACATGGGAAAAAACATCGAGTAGAGATAGCAAAAAGCTTACTTGAATGGCAACACAAGTTTATGTAGGGAAATAACCTATGTATGCAATGAACAAGTACATAAACTAGAAATCGGAAAGATCAATCACACAAATTTATGTGGAAAAACTTATCAAAACAGGATAAAAACCACGGGTAAAAGGAGATTTCACTATAATAAAATGAAAGTACAAAAGATGGAGAGAATCAAAAGGAAAATCGAAGCCTCAAAAGAAAAACCCTTTAAAACAAAGAACATAATTCTTTCAATATAAATATTTATGTTGTATAAAACCTAGAGTAACTAAGGCTTACTTATAGGTTGAAATTTGTAGCATATATGACTAGAATATCCCTAGGTTAATTAGAGTTTAAGTGAGAAACCAAAACAATGTTTAATTGAAAGAAGTAAAGCCGAGAAAATTGAGGAACACGTCGCCACGTCGTGCCGAAGTATGGTTATGTTGCTGGGACGAAGCTTGTTTTCTTGTCGTGATACTGGATTCTCGTTGGGATGAAGAGTTCCTCCTCATTGCAGTGTCACACGCTGTTTATGCTGAAATGTGAGGCGTACTCCAAAGTTTAAGTCTTACAAGGTATTGAAGAAAAAAGTGAAATTAATAAACCCCATTCATTTTAATTCAAATAGAAAGAAAAGTTCAAAGTCATGGCCAACCGAAGACTTGGGGTTTGCCATGTTACTGGATAGGAAACTTGATAAGATCAATATGTTTTACATCAAAAAGGAGGAATATTACATCTTCAGATTTGAGTTATCATATTGATTCGTTTATCCCCCCTCTCAGTACAATTAATAAAAATTTTTTATTTCTCTTTTTTTTTTTCTGTGTGTGGGATTATGCAAGAACTGTATTTTGGCTTGAAGTATAATTATATATATTTCGAATTAGGATCACAATTAGATCACTTGTAAATTTTGAGGTTTATTTTTTAAAAATTATGACTAAATTGATATAATATGTAAAAGTTGAGGGCTAAATTTATTATTATACTGATTTTTTAACTACCACGTCAGCTTGACATTTGTGACTTTAACAGGGGTGGTCATAATGACCAAACTATGCAACATGCGTGCTTAAAGTGTGACATTGTAACACGCTTAACCCGTATCCTTTGCTGAAATAGGGTTACGGAGCATTACCATAAAACCGTAACATTAAAACATACATTTTCAATCATTTCATTAAACATAGGAAAGTCCATTCATACACATGCATATCGTCCTTTAATCGAGCCTTCGAGGCCTTAGAAACACTTTAGAAACAATTCGGGACTAAATCATAAACATTTGAAACATTGAAGAAAAAGTTAGCAAAATTTAAACTACAGGGGTCACAC